>NC_081357.1:25440492-26040492 GCF_030684315.1 Stegostoma tigrinum
TTTGCATCCGTAAAAATAAGTAGCTGAAAAATCTGCCAAGCAGGGATCACTTCAGACACAAGAATTCTGAGAAATGAACGCAATGAGGATACCTGATCAAATTATTCAAGAAAGGCAAGACTTCTCATTAAGGTATTGCAAGCGGATTGAATGGGATGTGTAGTGTGATGCAATACAAAGCTATATTCATGACAATGGCAAATGGTTCTAGTGCGAAGCTGGATGAACACAGCAGGCCAAACAGCATCTCAGGAGCACAAAAGCTGACATTTCGGGCCTAGACCCTTCATCAGAGAGGGGGATGGGGAGAGGGAACTGGAATAAATAGGGAGAGAGGGTGAGGCGGACCAAAGATGGAGAGAAAAGAAGATAGGTGGAGAGGAGAGTATAGGTGGGGAGGTAGGGAGGGGATAGGTCAGTCCAGGGAAGACAGACAGGTCAAGGGGTTGGGATGAAGTTAGTAGGCAGGAAATGGAGGTGCGGAATATGAGTTGCTGTTCCTGCAACCTTCGGGTGGCATCATTGTGGCACTGCAGGAGGCCCATGATGGACATGTTGTTTGAGGAATGGGAGGGGGAGTTAAAATGGTTCACGACTGGGAGGTGCAGTTGTTTATTGCGAACTGAGCGGAGGTGTTCTGCAAAGTGGTCCTCAAGCCTCCACTTGGTTTCCCCAATGTAGAGGAAGCCACACCAGGTACAATGGATACAGTATACCACACTGGCAGATGTGCAGGTGAACATCTGCTTAATATGGAAAGTCATCTTGGGGCCTGGGATGGGGGTGAGGGAGGAGGTGTGGGGGCAAGTGTAGCACTTCCTGTGGTTGCAGGGGAAGGTGCCGGGTGTGGTGGGGTTGGAGGGGAGTGTGGAGCAGACAAGGGAGTCACGGAGAGAGTGGTCTCTCCGGAAAGCAGACAAGGGTGGAGATGGAAAAATGCCCTTGGGTGGTGGGGTCGGATTGTAGATGGCGGAAGTGTCGGAGGATGATGCGTTGTATCCGGAGGTTGGTGGGGTGGTATGTGAGAACGAGGGGGATCCTCTTTGGGCGGTTGTGGCGGGGGCGGGGTGTGAAGGATGTGTTGCGGGAAATGCAGGAGACGCGGTGAAGGGCGTTCTCGATAACTGAGGGGGGAAAATTGCGGCCTTTGAAGAACGTGGACATCGCAGTCATCAATGTAACGGAGGAAGAGAAAGAGGTATCCGGTGTGGCTTCCTCTACTTTGGGGAAACCAAGCGGAGGCTTGGGGACCGCTTTGCAGAACACCTCCGCTCGGTTTGCAATAAACAACTGCACCTCCCAGTTGCGAACCATTTCAATTCCCCCTCCCATTCCTCAGACGACATGTCCATCCTGGGCCTCCTGCAGTGCCACAATGATGCCACCCGTAGGTTGCAAGAACAGCAACTCATATTCCGCTTGGGAACCCTGCAGCCCAATGGTATCAATGTGGACTTCACAAGCGTCAAAATCCCCCCTCCCCCAGCGCATCCCAAAACCAGCCCAGCTCATTACCCCCCCCACAGCATCCCAAAACCAGCCCAGCTCGTCCCCTCCCCCCACTGCATCCCAAAACCAGCCCAGCCTGTCTCCGCTTCCCTAACCTGTTCTTCCTCTCACCAATCCCTTCCTTCCAACTCAAGCCGCACCTCCATTTCCTACCTACTACCTCATCCCGCCTCCTTGACCTGTCCGTCTTCCCTGGACTGACCTAATCCCTCCCTACCTCCCCACCTATACTCTCCCCTCCACCTATCTTCTTTTCTCTCCATCTTCGGTCCGCCTCCCCCTCTCTCCCTATTTATTCCAGAACCCTCTCCCCATCCCCCTCTCTGATGAAGGGTCTTGGCCCGAAACGTCAGCTTTTGTGCTCCTGAGATGCTGTTTGGCCTGCTGTGTTCATCCAGCTACAGACTTTATTATCTTGGATTCTCCAGCATCTGCAGTTCCCATTATCAATGGTTCTAGTGCCATTTGTTTGAAACAGCTGCTGCCCGTGCTGACCACAGACAATTCATGTGTTGATATAAGAATCGTGTTCCTGTATGGCTGTCCCAATTCCAACACATTTCCTTGGACCAGGGCTCAATAGAGATGCCCAGCACATTGCCAGCAGGATTCCTGCCATTGTGGAAGGGGCCAATAGACAAATGTACAGCCATTTGATACTCTGCTCTGAAGAGGAAAGGCTGTAAACAGATTCAGTTGAAAACAGGGGCTCTGAGTAAATAAAGGTGTATACAAGTGTCACATAGAGGAAAGCTATTTCCTGAAAGTGCTTTGAGTTTCTGTTTTACTGTTGAGTGTTTGGGTTGTTACATAATATTCAGGGCATTCTTTGTCCATGAGACCTGGAGGTGTGATTACTGTAAGGAGTGGAAGAGATATAATTTTCTTTAACATTTCAGTTTAATGAACTGAAATAATAGTGTTGCTCTCAACCTTGTGTGACAATTGAATGCTTATTATAGAAATGCCAAGTTGAAGGGAGTGACTTATGTTACAACTGTATAGATAAACATTTCTAAAGGGTGATTTGCAACAGATGGTAACTCACCCCAGAGGGAGAATGTGTCACTTACTTCAGCTTAAATAAATGTCAGTCCCACCAATTCAGATCAGTCATGAAAGTAACTTGGGTAGAAGTTTCTGATAACAAATAATTCATACCTTACTTCTCAAAAAGTAATAAGATATTCTAAATCAAAGCACAATAACTCTCAAGTGCAGTAACAAGCAACATCAACAAATACCTGCAGTAACGAAAGGTAATATATACTATAATATAGGACAATGTAATATAATAATGCAATGCAACAAAACATAACATATTATATTAAGATTCAATAGTTTATAATATACTATCATAATATATTACGGCTAAATGCTGGGGATTCTGGAAATCCTGAATAAAAATGTTGGAGAAACTGTGCAAATCTGACATCTGTGGAGAGAGAGGAACAGAGTTAATGTTTTGAGTCCAATGTGACTCATTTTCAGAGCATTGCTTGTACTTGTAGTTTTGATGTTATTTGATCTGAGACAATTTCCCATCAGATCTGTTCAGGGATTTTGTAATCATCCAAGTGGGAGACATCATCCACCCATCTCAGTTGAATTTTTTGGTGAATGGTCTCAATCATAAACCAATCATAGACAAGCAGTGGTGTGTAGGAAGCAATACTGAAATGTTTGCAAGGTAGAGAAGGAAGTAACAGGGTGATGATGATCAGACAGTGAGCTTCAGATCATAAAATCAAGACCCTGAAAACTGTTTCCGAGAAATCAACAAAAATGGTTTATACAAGATCCCAAAAGAGTGGAAGCTAAGAGATCTAGAGTTGGAGTAAATTGCAGAGGTCAGTTAGGGTAAAGCAATGAAGGGGTCTGTCGATGAGGATATCAATCCTGAATTAGATACATGTAGAGAGAAAGGTCCAGTGACAGGTTGAGAGGGTGAAGCACAGTTTGTGAGAAGTTGCAGCCAGTGCAGTTTTGGTCAAATTGAAGTCTGTTTGCAACCAGTGCAATTGTGAAGTAACAGAAGCATTATATAATTGTTTCAGTGGTGAGGTAGGTGCTGGGGCATGAGAGGCCAGAAGAGTGAGGTCATACTGCCGGCAAACTTATGAACCGTTTGGTGGAAATCAAAGGATATGAAAACAAGAAGAGCCTGTATTTATATAGCACCATTATCAACAACTGGTAACCCCAAAGCACTCTACAGCCAGACAAATACTTTGAAGAAAGGTCAAGTTTGGATTCCGATTTAAATTCTAACATTCTGATTCAGAGGTAACAGTTTTATTAACTGAGCCACTACTGACACTGCTGTAAACGACTTTTGGTTTTCCACACAAATGGCATTGAAGTAATAGCTAAAGTTTTAGGTAATAAAGGAAGAAAGAGTTAAATTTATACAGTATGTTGTGGGTTCAGCTCCAACAACACACAAGAAATTTAACGCCATCCAGGAAAAAGCAGCCAACTTGATTGGCACCAAATCCGCCACCTTCAATGTGCACTCCTCCCACCTCTGACACTCAGTGGCAGTGGTGTATGCCAGATACAAGATGCACCCAGCAACTCACCAATGCTTCTTGGACAGCACTTCTCAAACCCACCTAGAAGGACAAAGCATAGCAGATACACCGAAACTCTGAGGTTATACATACATGACATAGTCTGCAGCCATTCTAGAAGACAGAGAACTGCCACTTTCTCAGGGGCAACTAGGGATGGGTTTGTCACGCGACGCCCATATCCCATCAATGAATGAAGACAGGATGGCCCTTTACAGTCAATCAGGTATTTTTGAAGAGGAGTCAATGTCGCAATGTTTGAAGAAAGGCAACCAATTTGGACCAAAGCAAGTTCCCACAAATAACATTGGAATAATGACCAGATCATCTGATTGTTTTTTTTTGTGATGTTGCCTGAGAATTAAATATTGCCTGTCATATCCAGATAACCCCCATGCTTTTCATCATACTCGTCAGGAGCTTTTTTTACATCTACTTGAGAATCTAGGAGAGGTGACTGGAAGAGTGGGATCATCAGAAGCAGGTCTGGCTGTGATACTAGAGCTAAGTAAATGGAGAAAGTTGGTAAATCAATATTTTTCTTTGGTCTTCATTATGAAAAGGGAGGATATGACACAGCAGTGCAGACCATCTGTTGTCGGGACACCCACTGTGCTGTTAGGAAGCAAGTTCCAGGATTTTGATCCAGCAGCAGTGAAGGAAGTATGATATAGTTCCAAGTCAGAATGGTGTGTGACTTGAAGGGGAATTTGTATGCGGTGGCGTTACCCTGCATCTGCTGCCCTTGTTCTCAATGGTGGAAGTCACAGGTGCTGTTCAGAACAGCCTGTGCTGCCAAAGCAGAGATTTTATTACAGTGCGTTGTTTTCTTTTGGAACAGCCATTTAAGATGAAATTGTTAAGATTGTGTGCCTTTGTAGTTAAAGGGACAGTGTTGTTTTCTAAAGTTCTTTGGAAAACTTCCTTCTGAGATTTAAAAGCAAGTGATACGTTGGAAATTTTCCATTGGCATTACCATGATTTCAATTGGAAATGGCCGCTGTTTTATTTGCAAGTGATACATTTTTGGCTTTCACCTCCAATGTTGATGGTGAACTTCTCTACTGTTGCAGTTGTGCAGACTTAGCATTAGTGTAACATTGGCCTTCATACTACACAAATGGCAGGTATCCAACATGATGTTGACTGCTGACAATTTCAATGACAGGACTAGCTGGGCATATCCCAGACCGTCTTTTTTTGAATAGCACATTTAAGCCAGGGCCTGAAACCTCCGTTGCTGGTTTGTGTGAACCATAAAGGAGGTTCTACTGTTGCCCTGACCAACATCAAAAAGGAGTAACTTCAGCACAAAGACTTCAGCAGTTCAAGAAGGTACTCATCGCCACCTTTTCAAGGACAATTCACAATGGGGCAATAAATGCTGGCCTTGCCAATGAATGAATGAAAACAACATTCTTCCTTCAAGCACAAAAATATAACTTGGGTGCAGAAATGTTCTCAGACCTCTTTAAACCCTAACAGTAATGCTAAGCTGAAGTATTGAGTTTCCCTTGGGTTTCTTATGACAAGAGAGAAAGCCATATTCAGTTATTGAATTAGAAGGGTGGGACATAGATGTGTCATTAACGGTAGGGTATTAAGGACAGAAAGGATTATGAAATGCATTATAGCAAGTAGTGATTGAATTAGACATTGCTGATATTTGATAATAGATTGAATCGGTGATTGAAGGGAAAGAAAATAAAAAGATATGCAGATAGAAGTAACTATGTGGAACAGGGATTAATACTGATGCAGAGTATAAATCAACACAGCATTGTTGGTCTCTATCTTGTAACTTCGCCCTAATTCTATCCAACCTTACAAATGTTAGAAATGTAAGTGTAGTGCTGGAAACTACATACTACCCTCATGACTTAAGTTTCTGCCTGTTGACTTTAAACATGTTAATCGGTCAGCTTCCACAAAGCACCAATGTGTCATTTCCATTTTGGACATCAAATATGTTTGTGCCCTCACTTTGTATGGGAACATTTTGGTTTTAATTCAAAGTGAGTTGACGCAGCTAAGGGAATGTTAGAAAGTTAGAATGTTATACCTCAGAAGGAGACTATTCAGCACCCCATTGGTCGTTTGGAATAACTATTCAGTTTGATCCCAGTGTTCCAGCTTTGAACATAATTCTGAAAATTATCCTTCTGTATTTATGCTCAAATATATGTCCAATTGTATAAAGTTTCCATTGATTCTAATGTCACTATTCCTTCAGGTAATGTATTCTTGATCACTACAAACATCTCCATGAACAATATCTCTTCATTTCCCCTCTTTGTCATTTACCAATTATTTTAATTAGGAACAGAATAAAGGATTATGGGGAGGGGCCAGGGGAGTGGAGTTGAAGCTAAGATGAGTTCAGCCATAATTGATTTAATTGGCAAAGCAGGCTTGAGGGGCTAAATTTCTTACTCCTGCTCTTGGCTCTTATGTTTTTGCTTTGTTCCTGGCCTGCATGTCAAAGCAATTTCCTTATATGCAACACTAAAATCCCATAATTTTGAATATGTCTATTAAGACTCCTGTTAACCTTTTCTATCCTGAAGAGAACACTCCTAGCTTCTCCAGACTTTCTCATAACTAAAGTTCCCCAATCCTGCTACTGCCCTCTCCAAGCCAGGGCATCCTTCTTAAAATAGGCTACCAAATTGTACACAATACTTCCACTGAAGTGAACCAAATATGTGCAAAGTTTCAGCCTATCTTCATTGTTTATGTATTTACTCTTCCTTTTTACTGGTGTTACTTCTATTGTGAAAAAGCAATTTCTCATTGGTTCATTTATTATTATATTGTAAGAGTTTTAAATATTAATTTTCATTTTACTCCAACGACGATCAGCCACATCATTGAATTTGCACTCTCTTGCTGTTGAAATAAAATCTTTGGATGAGGTGCAGCTCCTTCGAAGTAAGGAAATAGAAGTTTAGACTAGTCCCCCTATTCCATTAAAGTAAGCAACATCACAATGTCATCAATCATTAACTAATCATCAACAATAAGGAAATACTGGCCAATTGCACAGATATTTTCTGTCCTTATAATAAAGGATACAAATAACATGCCAGAAATAACCACAGGATGGGGAAGATAATAAACAAGTACTTTGCTTCAGTGCTCACTGTTGAGAAGGATATGGAACATATGGAATGTGGGGAAATAAATAGTGACATCTGTGGTAAAATGCATGAAGGTGGGTAAGGGCCTGATCCAGTGTACCCTGGAACTCTGTGAGAAGATAGGGAAGTTAGTGCTGGGCTCCTTTGTGAGATATATGTATCGTCAATAGCCACAGGTGAGGTGCCAGAAGACTGGACGTTGGCTAATGTGGTGCTGCTATTTAAGAAAGGTGGTAAGGAAAAGCCAGCGAACTATAGACCAGCGAGCTTGACATCAGTGATGGGCAAGTTGTTGGAGGGAATCCTGAGGGACAGGATTTACATATATTTGGAAAAGTAAGAACTGATTAGGGATAGTCAAAATGGTTTTGTGCATGGGAAATTGTCTCTCACTAACAACTGAGATTTTTGAAGAAGTAACAAAGAGGATTGATTAGGGTACAGCAATAGAAATGATCCATATGGACTTCAGTAAGATGTTCAAAAAGGTTCCTCATGGTAGTCTGGTTAGCAAGGATAGATCACATAGGATACAGGGAGAACTAGTTATTTGGATACAGAACTGGCTCAAAGGGAGAAGGCAAAAGATGGTGGTGGAGGGTTGCTTTTCAGACTAGAGGCCTGTGAAAAGCAGTGTGCCATAAGGATCGCTGCTGAGTCCACTGCTTTTTGTCATTTGTATAAATGATTAGGATGTGAACGTAAGAGTATGATTAGTAAGTGTGCAGATGATACCAAAATTGGAGGTGTAGTGGAAGGCGAAGGTTTCCTTAGACTAAACGTGATCTTGATCAGACGGGCCAATGGGCTGAAGAATGGCAGATGGAGTTTAATTTAGATAAATGTGAGGTGCTGCATTTTGGAAAGGCAAATCAGGGCAGAACTTATACACTTTATGGTAAAATCCTGGGGAGTGTTGCTGAACAAAGAGACCTTGGAATGCAAGTTTATAGTTCCTTGAAAGTGGAGTTGCAGATAGACTGTTGCAGAGGTTATAGTCCAACAGATTTAATTAAAAACACAATCTTTCAGAACTTCTCTCCTCATTCAGGTGTCAGTGAGAGAGATGGTATCAGACACAGAATTTACAAGTAAAACATCAAAGACTCACACTACTGATCACGATGGATTAAACAAACCAGAGATGCTGTTAAAGCTTTAATCAGTTAGAAGGTTTTAATTGATTAATATGTATATGTAAATCCCTAAATTCCTTTCAAGTCGCTGTACTGAGAGAACTAAAAGTTTTATCAGTGTAAAGAAGAGGTCAGACAATAAATCTTAGGTGTCAGGCCTTGTTTAGAATCTATTTATATTTTAGATTGGAGTCAGACTGGTTTGATTTCTAAAGTAGGAATTTATAAAATACCACATTGACTGACTATCTACAAATTCTGTGTTTTTTGAACAAAATAGAATGTATCTGCAAGTACAAATTCACCCCATAGATTCACATGGGTGTACATGTTTGTGTGTGCCACCATCTCCTTTTTTGCATCGCTCTGTGTTGCTGCCCATTTAAATAATGTTCTCAAGCAACTTCATTTGTGTGTGTTAGGGTGGTTGCTGTTGAAAGCCAGTATTTGGTCAGTGTGTGTGGCTTTCCTGTGTACCTTTGTTAGGAATTCTCCATTTGCCCTGCGTTCTACCATGACGTCCAGAAATGGGAGCTGTTTGTTCTTCTCCTCTTCTCTGGTGAATCTTATCTCGGTGAGAACTGACCACAAGACTCCTACAGCCACTGGGCATCAGAATAGCACACAAATCCACATGTCAACTGCTCACCCGAACCAAAGGCCCACTACCCACTATGGACAGGACCAATGTCACATACTAGATTCCCTGCAGAGACTGTGAGAAACACTACATCAGACAAACGGGAAGGAAACTAACAACAAGTGTACACGAACATCAAATGGCTACAAAGAGACACAACCAAAACTCACGTATCTCTATCCAAATGGATAAGGAGAACCATCAAGTTGACTGGGATAACACAAAGATCCTGGGACAGGCCAAGCAGAGACAAGCACAGGAATTCCTAGGAGCCTGGTACTCCACTGAGGAAGCCATCAACAAACACAAAAAGCTCGACCCCATGTACACTCCACTGCGACGGAAAGCCAGAAGTGAGGTAATCCAGCTCAATGGACTCCAGAGTTTAAATAACAGAGAGGAAAACACAACAGCGCTTCGTCAGAGGCTGCACTGATGATGTTACTGAGCAGCGCAATGAAGTGTCTGCAGAACAATGAACCAGCTCGGCAAGTCAATCAACCATAACATCCACAACATGAGCTACAAATCTACTCTAAAACATGAGGCAATTAAAACCTTCTAACTGATTAAAAGCTTTAACAGCATCTCTGGTTTGTTTAATCCATCGTGATCAGTAGTGTGACTCTTTGATGTTTTACTTGTAAATTCTGTGTCTGATACCACCTCTCTCACTGACACCTGAATGAGGAGAGAGGTTCTGAAAGCTTGTGTTTTCAAATAAACCTGTGGGACTATAACCTTGCGTTTTTGTGATTTCTGATCTTGCCCACCCCTGTCCAACACTGGCACCTCCACATCACGGCTGTACAGGACATTAGTAAGGGCACTTTTGGAATATTGTATGCAGTTCAGATCTCCCTGCTATAGGAAGGATATTGTGAAACTTGAAAGGATTCAGAAAATATTTACAAGGATGTGGCCAGGGTTGAAGGGTTTGAGCTAAAGGGAGAGGCTGAATAGGCCTGGGCTATTTTCCCTGGAGAGTTGGAGGCTGAGGGGTGACTGTATAGATGCTTATAAAATCATGAGGCGCATTGATAGGGTAAATAGACAAGATTTTTTCCCCAGGGTAGGCGAGTTCAAAATTAGAGGGCATAGATTTAAGAAGAAAGGGGAAAGATTTAAAATGGACCTAAGAGGCTACTTTTTCATGCAAAGGGAGGGTGGTGCATGTATGGAATGAGCTGCCAAAGGAAGTGATGGAGGCTGGTACAGTTACAACATTTAAAAGGCATCTAAATGGGTACATGAACAGAAAGGGTTTGAGGAATATGGGCCAAATGCTGGCAGAAGGGACTAGATTTATTTACAATATGTGGTTGACTTGGATGAGTTGGACTGATGGGTCTGCTTCTGTGGGGTACATCTCTACGACTTTAAGACTCTAAGTGAAAGAGAGGGAGAAACTTGAAACAATCCAGATCCGAATGGACTTCATCCTGAGCCTGAAAAGAAGTGCTGCGAAGACCAGAGATGCTTTGGTTTTAATTATTCGAAATTCAAGAGGTTTTGGAAAGATTCCATGAGAGTGGAAAATAGCAAATGCAATTCCTCCATTCAAGAAACTGAAACCAGGAAGTAACAAACTGGCTGGCTTACCATCTGTTACTGAGGAAGTACTGGGTTCTCTTTTAAGGCATTTATCACAAAGCACTTAGAAACACTCAATGTTATCAGACAGGTTCAACCAGATTTTGTGAAAAGAAAATGTTTTTGACTAATTGATTCGAATTGTTTGAGGAAGCAGCAAGCAGCATGGATAAACGTGAGTGTGGTCTACTTAGATTTCCGGAAGCTGTGCAACAAGGTGCTGCTTCACAAGTCAACACAGAAAGTATGAGTTCATGGTAGGGGGTAGGTTATTCTCAGTGATGAAAGATTAGCTAGCTAAGAGGTAACCAAGAATAGGCATAAATAGATCATTTTCATGCTGCTAAGATGTGGTGAGTTGAGTGCCATAGGAATCAGTGCTGGGGCCTGAGCATTTTTAATTTCTGATAGTGACTCGAATGGCAGGACTGAATGTATGGTTGCTAAAATTGCAAGGACATGATTATAGGTGGGAACGTAAGTTATGAAGACGTTATAGGAAGACTACAAAGTGATTTAAATCACTCCAGCAAGGATTTGGCAGGTAGAACTTGTCAGGAAGAATTAGAAAGCAGCAAATCATTAAATTGGGACAGACTGCAAAACCTTGAGGTACAGTACAGAGAGATCTGGGTGTCAGGGATATGAAACATAGAGTTAGAATGAAAGTAAGGTAAGTGATTAGAAAGGCAAACAGGTTGTTGTTTATTGTGACTGCAACAGAATAAAAATGTAAGGGTGGTTTATTATGATTTTAAAGCATTTTTCTGAGATCATATCTGAAAGTACTACACAGTCTTGAAATTTAAGAAAAGGTATAATTGCATTTAGAAGCAATTCAGAGAAAATTCACTCACCGACTCCCACAGCTACCTAGAATACAGCTCCTCCCAACCACTTTCCTGCCAAAATGCCATCCCCTATTCCCAATTCCTTTACCTCTGCCGCATCTGCTCCCAGGATGAGGAATTCCACCCCCGAACATCTCAGATGTCCTAGTTTTTCAAAGACCACAACATCCCCCGCTCAGTGGTCGAGAACACCCTCGACCATGACTTCTGCATTTCCCCCAACTCATCCCTCACACCCCCTCCCCGCAATAACAACAAAAACAGAAACTCCCTCATCCTCACGTACCACCCCACAATCTTCCGGATCCAACGAATCATCGTCTGACACTTCCACCATCTGCAATCCAACCCCACCACCAAAGACATTTTTCCCTGCCCACCCTTTCGAGGTGTTTTCTATCTGCCTTCTGGAGTAACCACTCTCTCCGGGACTCCCTGTCCACTCCACACTCCCCTCCAGCCGCACCACACCCGGCACTTTTCCTTGCATCTGCAGGAAGTGCTACCTTTGCCCCGACACCTCCCCTCACCCCCATCCCAGGCCCCAGGAAGACTTTCCATATCAAGCAGAAGTTTACTTGCACATCTGCTAATGTGGTATACTGTATCTGCTGTACCCGTTGTGGCCTCCTCTACATAGGGGACCACTTTGCAGAACACCCATGCTCGATTTGCACGAAACAACTGCACCTCCCATTCGTAAACCATTTCAACTCCCCCTCCCATTCCTCAGATGACATGGCCGTCCTGGGCCTCTTGTATTGCCACAATGATGCCACCTGAAGGTTGCAGGAACAGCACTTCATATTCCGCTTGGGAACCCTCTAGCCCAATGGTATCAATGTGGACTTCACAAGTTTCAAAATCTCCCCTTCCCCCACCGCATCCCAAAACCAGCCCAGCTTGTCCCCACCTCCTAACCTGTCCTTCCTCCCACCTATCCCCTCGTCCCACCTCAAGCCGCACCCCCATTTCCTACCTACTAACCTCAACCCGCCCCCTTGACCTTTCTGTCCTCCCTGGACTGACCTACCCCCTCCCTACCTCCCCACCTACACTCACCTTTACTGACTCCATCCCCGCCTCTTTAACCTGTCCATCTCCTCTCCACCTATCTTCTCCTCTACCCATCTTCTATCCACCTCCCCCTTTCTCCCTATTTATTTCAGAACCCCCTTCCCCTCCCCCATTTCTGAAGAAGGATATAGGCCCGAAATGTTGGCCTTCCTGCTCCTCTGATGCTGCTTGGCCTGCTGTGTTCATCCAGCTCTACACCTTGTTATCCCAATATTTTAATGCCATTTGACTAAAGCAAGGTTCGATAAAATGTGGAGGTAGCAGAGCACTGCAGGTCAGTCTGCACGTTTCAAAACCTCTGATGCTGTGTGACCTGCTGTGTTCCTCCAGCTCTGCCTTTTATCGACTCTGATTTCCACTATCTGCATTCCTTACTATCTCCCAGTGACTAAAACAACGTTTTGCTTTTGAAATGAAGAACTGACATAATCTTGCATTTTGCACATCAGGGCTCCTCCCATGGTCCTTAATGTTTCAGATACCAGTCATCAGCCAATTTGCTTCACTCCACGTGATATTGACAGTGGAGACACAGAATGCTACAAAGGCTACTGGCCCTGACAACATTCTGGCAATAGTATTGAAGGTGTATGCTTCTGAACTTGCCTCTCCCCTAGCTAAGCTGTTCCAGTACAGTTACAACACTGGGATCTACCTGGCAATGTGGAAAATTGCCCAGGTGTATTGTGTACATAAAAAGGAGGACAAATCCAAGCTGGCCAATTATTCCTGCCCCATCAGCCAGTTATCAATCTTCAATAAAGTGATGGAAGGGGTCACCAACAGTACTGTCAAGCACTTTCTCAGCACTAACCTACTCAGTGATGCTCAGTTTGGGTTCCACCAGGGCCACTCAGCACACAACTTCATCACAGCCTTGGTCCAAACATGGGCAAAAGAGCTGAATTCCAGAGGTGAGGTGAGGTGAGAGTGACAGCTCTTGACATTAAGGCTGCATTTGACTGAGTGTGGCATCAAGGAGCCCTAGCAAAACTGGAATAATGGGTATCAGGGGTTAAACTCTTCAGTGGTTGGAGTCATACCTGGCACATTGGAAGATGGTTGTGGTTGCTGGAGGTCAGTCATCTCAGCTCCAAGACATCTCTGCAGGAGTTCCTCAGGGTAGTGTCCTAGGCCCAACTATCTTCAGCTACTTCACCAATGACTTTCCCTCCATCATAAGGTCGGAGGTGGGATGTTTGCTGATGATCACACAATGTTCAGCAGCATTCATGACTCCTCAGATACTGAAGCAGCCCATGTTTAAATGCAACAAGGTCTGAACAATATCCAGGCTTGGGCTGACAAGTGGCAAGTGACAATCAAAAGAACTACAGATGCTTTAAATTAGAAACAGATACAGACATTGCTGGAAAAGCTCAGCAGGACTGGCAGCATCTGTAGAGAGAAATCAGAGTTAATGTTTCAGGTCCAGAGATTCTTTCAAAGAAGTGACAAGTAACGTTTGTGCCACACAAATGCCAGGCAATGACTTTCACTTATAAGAGACAATCTAACCAATGCCCCTTGATATTCAATGGTGTTACAATCACTGAATCCCCCACTTTCAACATACAGGGGATTATCATTGACCAAAAACTCAACTTGGCTAACCATCTAAACACGTTGGCTACAAGAGCAGGTTAGATGCAATGAACTTGTGGTATTATCGCTGGGCTGCTATTCCAGAGACCCAGATAATGTTCTGGGAACCTGGGTACAAATCCCACCATGGCAGATGGTGGAAATTGAATTCAATAAAATATCTGAAATTAAGAATCTAATGATGAGCACAAACCCATTGTTGATTGTCAGAAAAAAGCATCTGGTTCACTAATATCCTTTGGGGAAGGAAACTGCCATCCTTACCTGGTCCAGATGTGATTCCAAACCCACAGCAATATGGTTGACTCTGAACTGCCCTCTGGGCAATTAGGGATGGGCAATAAATGCTGCCTGGTTAGCTATGCCTTCATCCCATGAATGAATAAAGAAAACAAGACTAGGAATACTGCAGCGAGTAACTCATCTCCTGACTCCTCAAAGCCTGTCCCCCATCTACAAGGCACAGATCAGGAGTGTGATGGAGTACTCCCCACTTGCCTGGATGAATGCAGCTCCAACAAAACTCAAGAAGCTTGGCATCATCCAAGTCAAAGCAGCCCGCGTGATTGGCACCACATCCACAAGCATCCACTCCATCCATCACTAATGCTCAGAAGCAGCTGATGTACTATTTACAAGATGCACTGCAGATATTTGACCAAGATTCTCAGACAGCACTTTGCAAACCCACAGCCACTTCCATCTAGAAGGACAAGGGCAGCAAACATATGGGAACACCACAACCTGGAAGTTTCCCTCCAAGCCATTCACCATCCTGACTTTGAAATATATTGCCGTCCCTTCACTGTGGCTGGGTCAAAAACCTGGCATTCCCCTGCTAAAAGCATTGGGGGTCAATCCATAGCAGGAGGACTGCAGCGGTCCAAGAAGGCAACTCACCACCACCTTCTCAAGGGCAACGAGGGAAGGGCAAGAAATGCTGGCCAGCCAGTGATGCTCACATCCCAGAAATGAGTAAAAATTCTTCCTGTTTGCTGGCTATTTACAAAACAGAAAGTGAGCCTGACTTTTGTGATGCTGCCTGCCTTCAGTTTTCACTCAGGGCTGAGGGTGACTCTCAGCCCTGGAGAGGGTGGGGACAGCCTCTGTTGAGAGGGGAGGGAGTAACTGTCTCCCTCCTTCCCTCCCAAACCCAGCCTCCCCTTGCTCCAACACTGTAAATCAGCCAGACTTGACATACTGTGGGCTTCATCTGCTTGGTTAGAATAGTGACCTTTTCTCAATTGTTTTGCTAAATGTCACACCTAAAATGTGTCTGACACTTATTTTGGTTCGAACTGAAATAACACCTACACCATTGGCTCTGCTCTTAAAACTCAGAAAGTGAGGTTTCTGGCACGTGGTAATCCTGAATCTGGGGAAAGGACAAATCCTGGGGCTGGGGGGTGACAGTAATCCTGAGGCTGGGGTGTGAGAGTAATCCTGGGGCTGGTGAGAGTAATCCTGGGGCTGGGGGGGTTAGAGTAATCCTGGGGCTGGGGTGTGAGAGTAATCCTGGGGCTGGGGTGTGAGCATAATCCTGGGGCTGGGGTGGGTGGGGGGCGGGGTGGTGAGAGTAATCCTGGGGCTGGAGGAGAGTAATCCTAGGGCTGGTGAGAATAATCCTGGGGCCTGAAGTTGGGGTGTGAGAATAATCCTGGGGCTGGGGAGGGGTGAGGTGGGGAGGAGAGTAATCCTGCGGCAGGGGAGGGAGTAACCCTGGGGCTGCGGGGGCGGGGTGGTGGTGAGGAGAGTAACCTTGGGGCTGGTGAGAGTGATCCCGGGGCTGGAGGGAATAATCCTGGGGCTGGGGGCGGGGGGGGGGGGGTGGTGACAGTAACCTGGGGCTGGGGTCGGGCGGTGGGTTTGGGGGAGAGAAATCCTGGGGCTAGGAGTTCGGTGCGGGACCTGGGCTGGAAAGCGAGAGGCGGCGAGGTCTGGTTTCCGTCTCACTCGTCGGGGGCGGCGTTTGCCGTGAAGCCAATGCCCCTTCATCCCTGTCTGTCAGATGCTCAGGGCCGGTTTACCATATGCAGCATCTACAAAGAGGTGATCAGCAGCTCCGCCTCACGTCTGTGAAAGCGGAGAGCGCTCTCACTGGCAGCTTCTCATCTCACTGCTATTTCTCCTGCAAACTGCTGGAGACGCATTAACTGTCACATTTCCCTACATGTGGCCGCTAAAGCAAATCATTTCCAGTAAGAAGGCCCTGCTAATGCCGGGAAAAGTTACCATTAAAAATAAATAACTGGAAAAATCCAGCCAGGCCTTCGAAGAAATATTAACTCCGCTTCTCTCCAAACTGATGCTGCCCAGACCTGCCGAGTTTCTGCAGCAATTTCAGATTTACGCTGTCCACAATTCTTAGTTTTCAGGTGTTTTTTAAAATGCGTTCAGGGGATGTGATGGGTTATATTAAGAGGAAAGGTGAGCTGTACTCATTGGGGTTATTGCGTTGTATAAAATCCTAGGAGATCTGGACGGAATATTAACTTGTAGGGATGTTTCCCCTCTGACAGAGGTGACAAAATTTAAAGATAAGGCATCTGCCATTTAAGGGGGAGGCGAGGAGACTTTCATTTCTCCGGGGGCCTCCTGAGGCTGTGAAACTCTCTTTCCCCAGGGAGTGCTGAAGGCAGAGTTATTGAATATTTTTTGAAGCAGAGCTAGATCGATTCTTCACCAACATGTTAACGAAAGGATATCGGACGTGGGTGGAAATGTGGTGTTGCCCTGATGAAGATGGTGAAGCGGACGGGAAGGGCTGAATGGCCTCCTCCTGTTCCTAATTCAAAATGCACGTATGTCACTGGCCACGCGGGCATTTATTTTCCTGAACTGGTGCTGGGGAGCTCCCTTATGTGGCAAGTACACCCACAGCCCTGTTAAGAAGGAAGGTTCCAGGGCTTTGACCCAGATATAGAGAGGAATAGGTGTTTGGTTCCGAATTAGGTAGCTGTCTGGGCTCGGAGCTGTTCTTCGCTGGCTCCCTCAAAATCCAAGCCCTTTCCTCATAGCACTCTGGATGTAATTAACATCACGTGGACTGCGGTGGTGAATGAAGGCAGCTCTCAGCCACCTTCTCCAGGGCAACTAAGGATGGGCAACGAGAATGTTGGCTCAGTGAATGACACTAAGGGACCTCAGGAGATGACACGTCCGCTGGATAAATCTGGCCGGAAATTATTGCAAACACTTCGCTCTTCGCTCTGCAGTGAAGTGCGGGTTCCTTCAGCGTTGAGGATAATGATATTTGCGCAATGTCCTGCTTTATTGAATCGCCCCTTACCATTCACGACTGAGTGCAGCAGAAGTGCGCCACTTACAGTTCATCTCCTCATTGTGGGATCTCTCTCATGGCCTGCTGTTGGCATTGGTTACTGTAATTGAAGATACGCCACTTTGACCCCTTAATTTTGAGATATGTCCAGTGCAATGCACTGCAGGATCACCTACGCATAAATAGAAATTGTGTTTTTCACATTGCAAGAAGGACCATTCCTAAAGAAACGAGGAATTAAAACCCTAAGTCCTAGATTCAGGTGAATATTTGCTTGTATTAGTCAATTGTATAATGAGAATAAATCTTAGAGTGAAGGAAGAAATTACGTGTTTGATCAAATGGTTTCCAAAGTAGTTTTATTAAAGATATGTTGAGAGAGTGCAGTGTTTAAACAGATTGATTTGTCAACAGAAGCTGGATAGTTACATGACGCAAACTTTTATGTCAGTTTGCATTAACTTTCCCTTCATGGCGACCTGAAAGAGAGTTTAAAATGCTCTTTGTTATGGTGCTTTGCATTGCAAAACACATTTTCCTTCGAAGTGATTGACTGGTTCTGAAGATATATTTCCTGTTCCTTCACTATTCTACGATTGTTTTTCCTTTACTGAAATGGGAACGTGCAGACTATGAGATGATATTCTAGTCATTGGAAAGACACTATGGGAAAAAGGCCTGCTTAAGGCTTGTTTAACCAAAGTGCGCCCACTGCCTGAAAGCTCCAGGTTCAATACGTAATGAATTTTTAAATATTAACTGCAGCTATAAAATAGTGATTTACAGTATTAGAACAAACTAAGTTGGTTGGCACCTTATGTAAAGTCAACTTTTATAGCTTTTATGAATAAACATTATCTTTGGAGAAATAATAAGGTGGAATTCTTTGTGAATGGTTAGTCCTGACGCCAGTGATTAAAAAAACCAGTTCCAAAATGCGACAGTCTTACTAACATTAATACAAAGGGCATTCCAAGAGGTTGCCTGCATAGCACCTACTGAGGTGTTCGGCCGAACTTTTTGGTGTTTACATGTTGCAATGTTGCTGGGAAGCTGCGCTCATCCATATCTCAGGCCTTTATGGGAGGAATAGATCTTATTAGAAAGACTTGGGCCACAGAAATATTTCACGTAGTATGTTGTATTAATCGTGTATTTTCATGTGTTTAAGGATTTGGGAGCAAGGTGGCAACAAAATGTTTGCGGTTGTTTTTTAGGCTTATATTACAATCAGATAACCTCCCCTTCATGACTGGAAGGCCCCCAACGCCTTCCTGATTAGTGGATTTTTGTTTCGTTACCGCTTGCTCAGTTGTTTATTTTTCTATTTGTTCAGTTGTGATTTATCGATGGTTGATCGCTCAAATTTAACGTATACAGACTGAGAAATGCTAGACTCCAGGGACTATCGGATGGAATTCAACCCACCTCATCCGTGTTCATTAAAGACGCCGTCAGCCTGAATGGTCAGCAACAAAACATTCACTCCCTCTGCATTGACTTAAATATTCTGAGGCAGTTTCTGCTTTAACTCTTTGCGTTTACAGTTGTGAAAGGTTCTGAAACATGACGCAAGATCATTCTAACGGTTCATATACAAAAGACCTTTATTCTCACAGTAAACAAAATATGCACTCGGATTCACGACATAAATACAGTTAATACACAAAAATAGAATATGTTGCAGGCCACAACCGATATTTACAATACAGTTCACCCACAGGGGCGCAGCACTCAATACTACATAAAGTGCCAGTTCATTTCAATACTTCTCACGTTGTTCTCTAGACTGTAACTTTGGAAATCTGAACTTTTTAAAAACAAGTTCCATGGGAAATGTTTTCCTAACACGTTTATTGTTGGGAGTCAGCGAAAGTGGCACTGTCCCAGCGCAACCCACCCTTCACAGGCGCCATGGCTCTGTGTTTTAATTGGTTGACAGGGCAGTGTGGACACCCACCCCCACCCCCGCAGCAGGGGTCTGTAAACTCATCATTCCACCAAATTTCACACTCTGCACATCACTATTTAGAAGCCTGGGGGTTGGGGGTTGGGGGGGGCGGCGGTGGGGAGGGTGGTTGTAAATTATCATCCGACACAGGTGGAAAACCACTTACCACATGAGCCGGGCGCTTAATAATCCCCTTATTTTATTAATTAACTAATAATCCCCATTCCAATGTTAATACTTTGGAGTCTGTGCAGACATGTCCGTGGCCTGGGGCTGAAAGGGACTATTTTTAGATGACACGTGTGGCGCTTATAGGAAGCAGCAGCGTTCTCTCTGGGCTCGAACTGCTCCATCCGACTCCCTTGCTCTTTCTCGCCTCTCGCAAGAGCTGGAACGCCACACCTGAAAAGTAACCGACAAGGCCTGGCAGATTCAGATCAACTGCAAGTTCACTACCAGCCATGGCGGCTCATTTTCGACGAAAATCAGCGACCTGATATGGCTAGCGGGCCAGTGGCTTGGCCCTAAGCCGTGCTCCTATGGCCGGATTGAAGGACCCAGCAGAGACCGGCCGGCCAAACCGGAGCACTGGGAACATTTTGGGAGACATGGGCCTGCTCATGTCCCAACATCGGTGGGGGTGGGGGTGGGGGTGGGGGTGGGGGGGAGGGGGTGGGCGTTAATTTTCAAGAAACCCTTTCAGCGTAGACTAAAATGGCATTCGGAATTGGGAATCTTACATCTAAAACCAAACGAACCGACCGATCTTTAGTGGTGCGCGCGTGTGTGTGTGTGTAAATCGGGGGTGAGGAGACCCATCTTCAGGTATATAAACTGGGAAATCAAACTATGCCCCAGTGTCAATGCGCCAAGCCCTTTCCTCCAGGTATGTCCCCATATATGCTACATACACGTTAAATATATATAGCATGGAGGTGGCGGGGTGGGTGGGGGGTGGATTAGGGGACGCTGGATGCCTACACATCACTCGGTGACCTTGAATGCAGGGAGGAATTGGACTGGAAACACCCACAAAATAAAACCCAGGTAGCTTTCTGGATCTCCTGATTCTTGAAAGCATAAATGATGGGGTTTATCATGGAGTTGTAAGTAGCAGGGAGGAGAGTGGCATAGGTGTACACAGTCGGGTAGGCATGGTCCCCGACCAAGCAGTAGATGGCAAAAGGCAGCCAACTTGTCCCGAAGGTGCCTACGATGATAGCGAGAGTGGAGACGCTTTTCTTTGTGGTCACATAGTAAGAGGTCGCGAAGAAGTGTTGCTGCAGGGCTATCTGCTGGGCATGGCGGCACACAATTTTGCATATTTTAATGTAAAGGTGTAACATAACGAGAAAGATTAGAAAGAAGGAAACTGACAGCAGGGTCAAATTGCTCCTAGTCAGGGGCTTCACGATGCTGCAGGTAGATGCGTCCTTTAGGCAGTTCCATCCCAGCACAGGAAGCAGCCCGAGACAAAATGAAACGCCCCAGGCCACGGCCAGCATGCTGTGGGTGTAGGCTACCGTCCTTTCCGAATAGTAAGTCAATGCGTTATACAACGAAAGGTACCGGTCGATCGTTATGGCTAACAGACTGTTCACCGAAGCGGAGAAGGAGCCAACTAAAAAACCCACGGTGATGAGGTTAATTGTTTCCGAGTGGATCAGGTAATGGAAAAAGAAATTCAGGATGAGCCCAAGTCCGGCCAGGAAGTCCGCTGTCGCCAGGCTGCCGATCAACAAAAACATAGGCGTTCGTAAAGCCGGAGTGTAGAACAGAATGGCCACGACCAGAGCATTTTCACAGGCGATGGCAGTCCCCGATATACACAACATCACGTCCCAGGGATCGACAGCCAGCCGCGGCGCTTCTGACTGCAGCTCCAGGGAAGAGTTACTGTGCAGGGCAAGAAGCCAGCTCGATAGGTTCATAGTTTCATTTACAGAGGCGACCACAGCCATCTCTTCACCAACACCCCTCCGGTCCTGAAATTCAAAACCAGCACATCAGTAAGGTCGGCGGCAGAGGTGATCAAAGTGCAGCTAAACCCTGCACTCGGCGCTGAGCGAGGAGAGACCGAGGGAGATGGGAATGGGCCGGATGCTTTCTATTTATGAGCGAGAATGAACGTGACTGTAATTTCTAAACAGGCCGGCTGGGCGATCCAGACGGCGGAGTAAACAGGCAAGTTTTCAAACGGTGTCACAAAACAACCTGGCAAATGTTAAACTGTTTGCAAATAACGGGTGAAATAAAAAGGGGAAACGAGGGGAGAAAGGAAATAAGATTGGCGAGCGACAAAACATGAAGCAAGCAGGA
Source organism: Stegostoma tigrinum (assembly GCF_030684315.1). Lineage (NCBI taxonomy): Eukaryota > Metazoa > Chordata > Chondrichthyes > Orectolobiformes > Stegostomatidae > Stegostoma > Stegostoma tigrinum. Next base: position 25,462,167 of record NC_081357.1, read on the forward strand.
ACAAAAAGACAAGCGCTGGCCATGGTGCTGAAACACAATGTATTCTTCCAGCTCAAAAACAGAAACAATGCGCCGTACAAGACAAGGTGGAATCTAACGCCAACTCTATGAGTCTTTAATCCTGTGCATATTGTTCCGTCGGCATTGGGCGTAAGAATTCAACACAACACAAATGCTAAGCGTCCACACAGGCTCAGCTCTGAAGAAAGAAAGCAGTTCTGTACTTTTCCACCTACCGTTCACAGCTCGTCAACAAACTGGGGCATCCGTCACAGCCCTTCCTCCGGTGCTGCTCAGTCCTTTTAACGGAGAGGAAGGAACACAACGTTCCTCACACCGAGATGCCCCGGACTCCAGTGAAAGCCGTGCGAAAGCTGACTGCAGGCTGAGGCATGCAGCCTGTGGCAGGAGGTTTTGCCGGAGACGTCCGGCTGGCTGCTGATGGAAGCAGCTCCTCTCCAAGTCTGACGTCAGCCTGTGCGCGGCAGTCACGGGGCTCACACGGCTATATCAAACACTGATAATATCACAACTGGCTATATCACACACCGGTTATATCATACACTGACAATATCACACACCGGCTATATCACACACCGGCAATATTACACACTGGCTATATCACAACCCAGTCATATCACACACTGGTTATATCACACACTGACAATATCACACACTGACGATATCACACACTGACGATATCACACACTGACGATATCACACCCTGTCTATATCACACCCTGTCTATATCACACTCTGTCTATATCACACTCTGTCTATATCGCACACCAGCTATATCACACACTGACAATATCACACACTGGCAATATCACACACTGGCTATATCGCACACCAGTTATATCACACACTGACAATAACACACACTGACAATATCACACACTGACAATATCACACACTGACAATATCACACACTGACTATATCACACACTGGTTATATCATGCACTGACAATATCGCACACCGGCTATATCACACACTGACAATATCACACACTGACAATATCGCACACCGGCTATATCACACACTGGCTATATCACACACTGACAATATCACACACTGGCTATATCACACACTGGCTATATCACACACTGACGATATCACACACTGGCTATATCACACACTGGCTATATCACACACTGGCTATATCACACACCAGCTATATCACACACCAGCTATATCACACACTGACAATATCACACACCAGCTATATCACACACTGACAATATCACACACCGGCAACATCACACACCGGCAACATCACACACCGGCTATATCACACACTGGCTATATCACACACTGGCTATATCACACACTGGCTATATCACACACTGGCTATATCACACACCAGTTATATCACACACTGACAATAACACACACTGACAATATCACACACTGGCTATATCACACACTGACAACATCACACACTGGCTATATCACACACTGACAACATCACACATTGGCTATATCACACACCAGCTTTATCACACACTAGCTATACCACGCACTGACAATATCACACACTGGCTGTATCACACACTGGTTACCTCACACACTGACAATATCACACACCGGCTATATCACGCACTGACAATGTCACACACCGGTTATATCACACGCTGACGATATCACACACTGACTGTATCACACACTGGTTACCTCACACACCGACAATATCACACACTGACAATATCACACACCGGCTATATCACACACTGACAATATCACACACTGGCTATATCACACACCGGTTATATCACACACCGGTTATATCACACACCGGCTATATCACACACCGGTTATATCACACACCGGTTATATCACACACTGACTATATCACACACTGGCTATATCACACACTGGCTATATCACACTCTGGCTATATCACACTCTGGCTATATCACACTCTGGCTATATCACACTCTGGCTATATCACACACTGGCAATGTCACACGCTGGCGATGTCACACAATGTTAATATGACAGAGTCCTCCTGCAAGGAACAGGCATTTAATCTGCAAGAGGGCAGCCCCAACAGCCAATCCATTGGCACTTGCTACTGTATCATTAGGTATTCTACAAGTGACATAAATGATATCCAGCTTAGAAGGGAACTTGATGTCATTTTCCTCAAGGTACATAAATTTCCAATGGTTTGTGGAAGATCAACTGCCTGAGCCTCACTATATTATTTGTAATTCAATTGTACACCTCATGAAGAATCATAGCTTGCACTGTCTTAGCCTACTATCTTTAAATGTCCCAATGTGAATTCTAACACTATCCATGTGTGGATTTCACCATAATTACAATAGCGACAAGTTCATGCATTCTATTTCAGTAAGTTGGCACTTATTTACAAAGCCTTATCTTTCTCAAAAAGTTAGTCACAAATAAGTGATAATATGCAACATGAAAACAAACACATCACACTTTGAACTATTACAATGTCATGATGTGGAAGTGCCAGTGTTCAACTGGGATGGAAAAGGTAAAAAAAATCACACGACATCCAGTTATTGTCCAACAGGTGCTTTCAAATACACCTGTTGCACTATAACCTGGTGTCGTGCGACTTTTGACCTGGTTACTATGTCACTAACACCACACCAATAGGGGGAGGGGTGCACTGTTCATGCCTACCATGTAGGAATGGCTCCAATCAGATCAGAAAAGCAGCTCTTGCAGTGGTTAAATCATATTCTATTATAATGTGAAATTGCCTCTCATCAAGACAGCTCTTCACCTAAAACATGTGCCATTAATTTAGCAAACACCTGAAGACAGCCAAATTGATCGTCAGTCTAAAGGAGGAGTTTTCAGACATAAACAGAAAAGAGTAATTGCTTACAATGGGAGTCAATCATTGAGATTTTAACAGATGTCACATTACCAGCATGGGTCATTGCACTGATTATTAACACTTATTAAGGTGTCAATTGTATGAGTTCTAAATTAAAGAAAGTACTGGATTTTCTCTGCTTCAGAGTTGAATTTTTATTACTTTAGGAGATGTGAAGCTTGCTGACAAAGGCAGTGTGCATTGCCATTTCCTAAATATGAACAGCGTACAGTAGGAGTGGGCCATTCTGAGCTATAAGCCTGCTCCACCATTTAATATGATCATGATCAATCAGTTTGGAGCTACCAAACCACATTTCTGCTTGCCCGATAAGAATACTCTAACTACCTCTTCATTAAAAATATTATGAAGGATTTACTTTGCTACCATCACCTTTTTAGAAAAAATTGCAAGAACTTTGTCTCTCACTGAGAGAAAAAAAGTCAAATCTTTGTTTGATTGGGTGACGTCTGAATTTTAAACAATTACTACTCATTCTGGATTCTCCCATAAGAGGAAACATTCTTTTCACTTCTACCCAATGATGACCTCTCAGGATCCTAGTTGTTCCTTCTAATTTATCTCTGACTCTTCTAAACTCCAGTAGATACAAGTCTAGTCTGTCCAACCTTCATCAGACCACCCACCTATTCCAGGTACTTGCCTAGTAAACCTTTTCTGAAATTCGTCTAATTCATTTACATCCTTTCTTAAATAAAGTGACCAATGCTGTCTTCTCTAGATATGATCTCTTAACAGTGTTCTATATAACTGAAATGTAACCTCCCTATTTTTGTATTCAACTCCTATCACAACAATTGATAAATTCTCTTAGTTTTCCTAATTACTTGCGTACCAGCATGCCAACTCATTATAATTCAGGCACTGGGACACGCAGATCTCTCTACAATCTCTCACCATTTAGGTGATATGTCTACTTCTTATTCTTCTTGCCAAAATGGACAACTACACATTTTTCAACTTTATTTGCCATTTCTTTATCCTCTCACTTAACCTATCAATAAATTTTTGTAATCTCCTTGTATTCTGTCTGCAGCTAATTTTCTTACTTATCTCTGTGTCCTCAAGAAATCTAGTATCCATACCTTGTGATCCTTAACATATGCTATTTATATAACTAATAGGTAGTTGCGGTTCCATCACTGATCCCTGATACATTTACCATTGCTGTCTGCTTTCTGGTTGTAAGTCAATATTCTATCCATGCCAATATGACACCCTCAACACCACAAACTCTTAATTTCTGCAATAACCTTTGGAATCAGGTAATGAACCACTTGTTTCAGAGCTCCCAGTTTCTGATCTGCTCATTTAGTACAATGTTTATCTGGCTAGTTCAGTTATGTTTCTTGTCAATGTTAACCCCCAGAATGTCGATAGTGGGGATTCAGCAATGATAATTCCATCGAATGTCAAGGGACAATTATTAGATTCTTTCTTGTTGGAGATGGTCATTGCTCAGTACTTGCTTGGTGTGAATATTACTTGCCACTTATCACTGAAGCCTAATTGCTGTTCAGGCCTTGCTGCATATTACAGACTATTTCAGTATCTGAGGTGTTACAAATGTATTATACAATCATCCTACTTCTGATCTTGTGAAAGAGGAGCATTGATAAAATAACTGAAAGATGGTTGGGCTTAGAAAGCCATGCCGAGGAACCCCTGCAGTGATGCCCAATGGCTGTTGGTTGATCTCCAACAACTGCAAATAACTTCCTTTGTGCCAGAAATAACTCTAGTTTTTAAGGATTTTCCCCTGATTATCATCGACTTCAATTTTAGAACACAGAACAAAGAATAGCACAGTAGAGGTACAACAGGCCCCCAGCCCATCAATCCTGCACCAACACATAATGCCTTTTTGAACTAAAACCCTTTTGCCTCTATGCGGTCCATATCCTTCTTATCCTGTCTATTCATTATCTGTCAAGATGCCTCTTAAATGTGGCTATTGCATCTGCCTCCACCACTTCCTCTGTCTAAATGATCATGACTAACTCCAAACAGAGTAGGTAAGCAGATTCTTACTGTGTATGTATTATTTGACTGCACCTCCAATGACATTTCCCATTACCTTGCTGAGGATTGAGAATAGACCGCTAAATTGCAAATAGCCAGATTGCATTTTCCTTGCTCTTGGATGGAGCTGTTGACCTTACAGTAAGTGTTGTGTCAGAAATGATCTTCTGAGAATCATTAACATATTTATCAAAATACACGAGAAAAGGGATTTACACACAACATTCAGAAGACCAAAATCCTTCAATAGCAAGCTCCAAAAGCACATACCACAGCACGGCTGATGAGGATTTATGGTGAGTGTTTGGCAAATGTGACACCTCCACTCTCTTCGAAGTTAGCATTCATAGAAAGTCAAAAATAAAACCAGGCTCATAGTGTGTCAGCTAAAAGAAAAAGAAAATAGAATGCAGATACTGGGGATCTAAAATTAAAAAAAAAACAAACGTGCTGGATAAGCTCACCATGTCTGGTAACATTTGTGGAAAGGGGAACAAAGCTAATGCTTCAAGTCTGATATGAGACTTCATTGGAAGTTGTGAAACATTAACTTTGTTTCTCTCCCCACAGATGTTATCAGGCCTGCTGTGTTTTTCCAGTGTTTTTTGTTTTTATTTCATCGTCTACCATGTGATCATGATTCTTAGCTTGCAGTAAAGTGCTGAGAGTGCACAGGGAGTATCTCAACGGTGCCTGAGAACCATTTTACAGGTAAAGTGGGAGGACAGACACCGCAACATCGGTGTGTGCTGACAAATCTTAAGGCCATCATTGGCCATCAGCTTCGTTGGATTGACTGTATGGTAATATCTGTCATTGAAACATACTTGACCGTACAGCACTATGGAACATCCTGAGGTTCTGAAGTCTGAAGTCTGAAGTCTTTCTAATTTTTTTATTCTCCATCACATTTTCATGCAGAGGGTGGTGCATGTATGGAACAAGCTGCCAGAGTAAGGTGTGGAGGTTGGTAGAATTACAACATTTAAAAGGCATCTGGATGGGAATATGAACAGGAAGGGATTAGAGAGATATGGGCCAAATGCTGGCAAATTGGATTAGATTAATTTAGGATATTTGATCGGAATGGACCAGGAAAGAAGTGTTGAAATTCAGGTCTGTCAAGCAATGGTGTTGGCAGTGGATACCAACGTCTGCAGCCACTATCATGTTCCTCATGATCAAAACTGCATTTTCTTGAATTTTCTGGAGAAGAGAATTTTGTTTTACAATACATGGACTAGTAAAGGCATGAGAAAAGCTAACACAACACCTAGTTTAGTATCCAGGGGCATTCAATACAAAACCAAAGAATTAATGTTGTGTTGTTCACAATCTTTAGCAGGCCTTTATTAGGTTATTGTATATAATCTTGTGGAGCCCACTAGTTAAAAGGTATTCAAGTAATCAAAATTGCAGTGTGGAAAATTTGTCAGGATGATGCTGGAGGTAAGGCTTAATGGTAATTAGGAAGGCTAATATAAAACAGTAAAATAGTAACCAAGAATGTCGAGGAGTTAAATATTTATTGTTCTAATATTCATTAGAGAAGAGAAGAGAGGGAAAGTATCTGCAGTTTGAAAATATCCTGTCAACTCTTACCTTGTGCTTCCTGTTCATTAACCAATCCTCTCTCCAAGCTGATATATTTCCCACAAATTTGTCAATCAGAATTTCTCTTCAGTAAAATTATGTTGGCTTGTTCTACCCATACTTGACTTTTCTAAATACGCACTGTTAGGACTTCTTTAATTATTGATTCAGCCTTTTCTCAACAACTGAAGTTAGTCTAACTGGCTTGTTGTTCACGTTTTTTTTCTTTCGCAGCTTACCTGTAAATCAGAGTAACATTTGCCAACTTCCCATCTAATGGGGCACTGCAGAATCTAAGGAATTATGGAAAATCATAGCTGGCGCATCAATGTAGCTATCTCTTTTAGAATTCTAGAGTATTGGCCACCTGGTCTTGAAATTGTCAGATTGTAGTCACTTAAGTGTCACCAATTACTTTTCTCTGTTGTTATTAATTTTCTTATTTTAGCCTCTAGGTTGCCATTTATTTCTGGAATGGAACTTGTAACTCTGCCAGGCACAAAATATTTGATCAATGCCCTGTTAATTCCTTATTCTCCATGACCATTTTTCATGACTACATTAAATGGATCAATATTTACTTTAGCTACTCCTTTACTCTTTATATACTTCTAAAATCTTTTTATATTGGTGGTTAGTTTACACTCATAGCCTGTCTTTTCCATTTTAGCAGCTTTTTGGTAGTCCTTTGCTGTTTCTAAAATACTGATGATCCTCGTATTTGTTACTATCTTTGCAATATTGTCAGCATATTTAATCTAATACTGTCCTTAACTTCCTCAGTCAGCCACAAATTGATATGTTTTACTTTTAAATGGAAAGTACCTTTTTTGAGCATTTTGAATTATTTAGTCATTTGTTTTCCATTGTTCATTTATATTCAGACTATGTGCCCCAAAAACATTTTGTCAACAATAGTGAAGACATGGCCCAGTTATAGTTGCACCCCTAGCCAAGATATTCAATACAGCTACAACAATGAGCATCTTCATGACAATGCAGAAAATTGTTTAGGTATGTCCTTTGCACAAAAAGCAGGACAAATTTAATCTGGCCAAATATCACCCTATCAGTCTACTCTTGATCATCAGCAATGTGTTGAAGGTGTCAGCAACAGTGCTATCAAGAAGAAATTACAAACCTGCTCACTGATGCTGTATGGATTTTATCAAGGTTGCTTGACTTTTGACTTTTCACAGCCTTATATGGGGACAAAGGAACTAAGCTCCAAAGGTCAAGGTAGCATTTGGCCCAGTGTTGCATCAAGGAGTCCTGGCAAAACTGGAATCAATAGGGAGCAAGGAAAAGCTCTCTGCTGGGTGGAGTGATAGCCAACACAAAGGAAGATCATTGTGTTTGTTGGAGGTAAATCATCTCAGCTTCACAGTAGCACTGCCCACAACGGTTGGGGGCGGGAGGGTTGGGGGGTTGGGGAGTGGGATTTGGCAGGGTAGTGTTGGGGTGGTGTAGCTTCTTATGTTCAACCAACTTCATCTGCTTTCTCGATGACCTTCACTTTATCATGAGGCAAAACATCAGGATATTCATTGATGATTTTGCAGTGTTCAGCACCCTTTGTGACACCTTAAATAGAAGCGATTTTTGCCTGTATGCAACAAGACCAGGACAGCATCCAGGCTTGGGGTGATGGGTGGCATGTGATTTTAGCACAATTCAATTGCAAGGCAATGACCATTTCCATGAAGAGAGAATCAAGCAATTGCCCCCTAACCATCACTGAATTCCCCATCATGACCATTCTCAGAGATACCATAGAATAGAAATTGAATTGGGCCAATCATATAAACACAGTGGCTAAAGGTTAGAAACTCTGCAGCAGGAATCTCACCTCCTGTCTCAACTGTAATGGCACACTCTCCATGTGTGACTCCAACAACACTTAAGAAGCTTGATACCATTCAGGCCAAAGTAGTCTGTTTAATTCATTCAGAGATAATGGGAACTGCAGATGCTGGAGAATCCTTATTAAAGTGTGAAGCTGGATGAACACAGCAAGCCAAGCAGCATCTCAGGAGCACAAAAGCTGACGTTTTGGGCCCAGACCCTTCATCAGAGAGGGGGATGGGGTGAGGGTTCGGGAATAAATAGGGAGAGAGGGTGAGGCAGACCGAAGATGGAGAGAAAAGAAGATAGGTGGAGAGGAGAGTATAGGTGGGGAGGTGGGGAGGGGTAGGTCAGTCCAGGGAAGACGGACAGGTCAAGGAGGTGGGATGAGGTTAGTAGATAGGAAATGGAGGTGCAGCTCCCTTCTTTATCTGGCAACAGTGTGTCCTATCTATAAGATGCACTACTCACCAAGTAGTGAATTCCATTAGTAACTCATCAAGTCTCCTCTGACAACATCTTCCAAACCCAGGACTTCTATGACCTAAAACGGCAAGGACAACACATGCAAGGGCACACCACCACCTGGAGACTCCCCTCCAAGTCAAATAATTTTGTAGACCTCTACCAGGTCACCACTCAGCCTCTGTCTTTCTAGTGAAAATGATCCAAGTTTATCCATTGTACCCACGTCCCCTTCCAGACCAGGCAACATCCTGGTAAACCTTCCCCGCACCTTTTCCAAAGCATCCAGGTCCTTCTGGTTTTGTGGCAACCAGAACTGCACACCATATTCCAAATTTGGCCTAACTAAAGTCTTGTACAGCTGTAACATAACTTGCCAACTTTCGTTATCAATGCCCTGGCTGATGAAGGCAAGCATGCTATATGCCTCCTTCGCCACCTTATTTACCTGTGTTGCCGCTTCCAGGGCTCTCTGGGCCTGTACATTCAGATCTCTCTGTAAATCAGTGTTGCTAAAGTTTCCGCCATTTAATGTATAATTTGGACCTGAATTTGAAATTCCAAAATGCATCACCTTGCATTTGTCCATCTGCAATTTCTCTGCTCAAATCTGCAATCTAATTAATGCCTTGTCAGCAATGTTCACATCCCAGGACTCAAAAATCATTTATCTCTACTATGCATCTAGTTCATCCGTCTTATTGATGACACTGTGCATTTAGATAAAGAACTTTTGATGTTGGTTTTCTTTCATTTAGTCCCTTATTTGGAAATATACATTATTTGCTAGTTTCCAGCCTCTACCACTTCCTCTGGCAGTTCATTCCATATATCCCCATCACCAGAAGTCTAACATGTTGGCCATTCTCTCTGGATTTCTTAATCCACCTTCACCTGAACAATTCACGCGCCTATCCTCCCACCACCACCCCTGCCCCAGCCCCTGCCCCTGCCACTGGTCAATGTCTTTTCTAACTACTGTTATTTGTCCTTCCCACCTGCCCTAGAGACTAGCACCCAAAGTTTCTCCTGCTGAAATGGGATAACTGCCATTGGAGTATTGACAGGTTTTATTGAAATATACATCAAGGCTTGATTTCTGACTGGCCTTAAGCTTTTTGGTTGGATTGGAATTGCGCCTATTGATTACTGACCACGAGAGCAAGTGATAATCGATTTCTAACCCAAGCGATGTGTCATTTCATACTTATAACTTTAATGTTCCTTACTCAGGACTATTGACTTTTTTCAAATTTTGAAGCAGAATTCTCATTGGAGTTTTGAAGTAGGCTGATTGTGCACACTTTCAAAAAAGGGATAACATTACCACTGTAATTTTTAATTCAAACAATAAAAACTAGGAATTATCATCTATCATACAACATTAAGTGTTAATTCAGAATAAACGACAGAGAATTTATTTGTTTCAATTATTGCGACAAATACTCAGGAAACTATTGCTTTAGTCATTGACTATATTGTGAACAAACTTGTGCTTCCCGCAGGAACATTTGTAGAATGAGCTGAGTGAATTAAATATATTTATAGATGTTAATAACATTATTCTAATTCCAGATTGAATAGTTTTGCTTTACCCTGGTAATAAAGTTAATCAAACAGTAAATGGTGTCAATTAGAAAAGATTCCTAATTAGTGAAATTTGCTTATCTTCAGTTTGATGAATGATGCTTGTAAAGCAAATAAATGAGAAAATTGAAGTCAGTCAATGGAGATTGTGAAGGAGGTTGCTGTCGGTACAGGAAGAATTAATAAAAATAGGTCAATGTAGGCCCTAACAACATATATCAAAGCATTTCATCATTTCACCATTCCGCTCCTAAGATGTTACTTGGCCTGCTGTGTTCATCCAGCTGTACACCTTGTGGTCTCAGGTTCTCCAGCATCCGCAGTTCCTATTATCTCTATATCAAAGCATGTTAACATTTCTGGGCTGGAAGACGATGGATTCAGAATAAAACCAGAAAATTTTGGGATCAGTCACCCAACAGGCAGCATAGTGTAAAGAAATAAAGTTAATGATTCATCAGAACAGGGGTGGATTGACAGAAGTGCAAGAACCTAGGTAAGTACACTGTTCCAATGAAATTATGTAACTGCACATTCCAAATAGTAGATGCACTTGTGTGGCTGGCTCCAGCTCAGTATCCACACCATAAATGATCTTCTGATCCCTTTACAGAGTGGTACCTAGTTTCAGACAGGAGGTGTTGTAGTTGGGGTGGTGGGGGTTATAGTTGCACATGAGGAATTAATTCTTGGACATTTTTTATTTATTCATGGGATGTGGGAATTGCTAGCTGGTGGTCACTTATTGCCCACCCCTAGTTGTCCTTGAGAAGGTGGTGGTGAGCTGTCTTCTGGAACTGAAGTTGGCCACCTGCAGTGAGTTGGTTCAACATCTTGTTAGGAACGGAATTCCAGGATTTTAACCTAGCAGCAGTGAAGGAAGGAACAGCAATATATTTCCAGTTCAGGATGCTGAGTAGCTTGGAGGGGAACTTGCAGACAGTAGTACTCCCATGTATCTGCTGCCCTTGACCTTCTAGTTGGAAGTGGCCATGGGTTTGCAAGATACTATCTGAGGATTTTTGGTGTATTCCTTATGACTCTCTACTTGCGGGAAAAGGCTACATACAACCACTGGGGACGTGGTGGCGTAGTGGTAATGTCACTAAGCTAGTATTCCAGAAACCCAGCCTAATGTTCTGGGGGCAAAGGTTCAAATCCCACCATGAGCAGATAATAAAAAGCTAGCCAAATGGCAACAATGTAGCCGCTGACATGTTGTAAAATCCATCTGGTTCACTAATGTCTGTTAGGAATGAGAAACTACAATACTTACCCGGCCTGCTTGTGACTCTAGACCCACAACACCACAGAATCCCTACAGTGTGGAAACAGGCCCAACAGGTCCACGCTGACCCCAGAGCATCCCACCCAGACCCATCTTCTTGATCTACACATCCCTGAACGTTATGGGCAATTTAGCATGGCCAATCCACCTAGTCTGGACACCTTTAGACAAAGACAAAGAAACCTACAGCACAGGAACAGGACCTTCGGCCTTCGAAGCCTGCGCCGATCAAGATCCTCTGTCTAACCTGTCATCTATTTTCTAACAGTCTGTGTCCATTTGCTCCCTGCCCATCCATGTACCTGTCTAAATATATTTTAAAAGACGCTAATGTGTCTGCGTCTACCACCTCCGCTGACAATGCGTTCCAGGCACCCCCACCCTCTGCGTAATGAACTTTCCACGCATATCCCCCCTAAACTTTCCTCCTCTCACTTTGAACTCATGACCCCTTAGTAATTGAGTCCCCCACTCTGGGAAAAAGCTTCTTGCTATCCACCCTGTTTATACCCCTCATGATTTTGTAGACCTCAATCAGGTCCCCCCTCAATCTCCGTCTTTCTAATGAAAATAATCCTAATCTATTCAACCTCTCTTCATAGCTAGCACCTTCCATACCAGGCAACATCCTGATGAACCTCCTCTGCACCCTCTCCAAAGCATCCACATCCTTTTGGTAATATGGCGACCAGAACTGTACACAGTACTCCAAATGTGGCTGAACCAAAGTCCTATACAACTGCAACATGACCTGCCAACTCTTGTACCCAATATCCCACCCGATGAAGGAAAGCATGCCATATGCCTTCTTGGCCATCCTATTGACCTGCGTTGTCACCTTCAGGGAACAATGGACCTGAACACCCAGATCTCTCTGTTCATCAATTTTCCCTAGGACTTTTCCATTTACTGTATAGTTCGCCCTTGAATTTGATCTTCCAAAATGCATCACCTCGCATTTGCCCAGATTGAACTCCATCTGCCATTTATCTGCCCAACTCTCCAGTCTATCTATATTCTGCTGTAATTTCTGACAGTCCCCTTCACTATCTGCTATTCCACCAGTCTTAGTATCATCTGCAAACTTGCTGATCAGACCACCTACACCTTCCTCCAGATCATTTACATATATTACAAACAACAGTGGTCCCAGCACAGATCCCTGTGGAACACCACTGGTTACAGGTCTCCAGTTTGAGAAACTCCCTTCTACTACTACCCTCTGTCTCCTGTTGCCCAGCCAGTTTTTTATCCATCTAGCTAGCACACCCTGGACCCCATGTGACTTCCCTTTCTCCATCAGCCAGCCAGGGGAAACCTTATCAAACGCCTTACTGAAGTCCATGTATATGACATCTACAGCCTTTCCCTCATCAATCAACTTTGTCATGTCCTCAAAGAATTCTATTAAGTTGGTAAGACATGACCTTCCCTGTACAAAACCATGTTGCCTATCACTGATAAGCCCATTTTCTTCCAAATGGGAATAGATCCTATCCCTCAGTATCTTCTCCAGTAGCTTCCCTAGCACTGACGTCAGGCTCATCAGTCGATAATTACCTGGATTATCCTTGCTGCCCTTCTTAAACAAGGGGACAACATTAGTAAGTCTCCAGTCCTCTAGGACCTCACCCGTGTCTAAGGACACTGCAAAGATATCTGTTAGGGCCCCGGCTATTTCCTCTCTCGCTTCCCTCAGTAACCTGGGATAGATCCCATCCGGACCTGGTGACTTGTCCACCTTAACGTCTTTTAGGATACCTAACACTTCCTCCTTCCTTATGTCAATTTGACCTAGACTAAGCAAACATCTATCCCTAACCTCAACATCCGTCATGTCCCTCTCCTTGGTGAATACCGATGCGAAGTACTCGTTAAGAATGTCACACATTTTCTCTGACTCAGCGCATAACTTTTCTTCTTTGTCCTTAAGTGGGCCAACCCTTTCTCTAGTTACCCTCTTGCTCTTTAGACTGCGGGGGGAAGCCAGAGCACATGGAAGAAACCCACACAGACACGGAGAGAACATGCAAAACTCCACATATGACAGGTCGGCACAACATTGAGGGCCGAAGGGCCTGTACTGTGCTGTAATGTTCTAAATTCTGTGTTCCACACAATCGCCCAAGGGTGGAATCGAACCTGGGTCCCTGGCACTGTGTAGTAGCAGTGCTAACCATTGAGCCATCGTGCAGCCCCAATACCCACACCTCCAAAGGGAGGCATGGTTGACTTGTCACTGCCTGGAATGATGTTTTCAAAACATATCTCTTGGAGGAATTTCCAGGGTTTTGTTCATCGCAACACTGAAGGACTGGCTTGAAGGGATACTTGCATGCGTTCCTATGTATCTACTGCCCTTGTCCTTTTACATAAATGTGGCCAACTATTTAGAATGTACTCTCTGATGAACCTTGGTGAATTTCTGCAGCGCATCTTGTAGAATGTACACATTGCTGCTGCTGTGTGTGTTTTGTAATAGATATTTGTTGATGCGGTGCCAATCAAATGGGCTGCTTTGTCCCGGACGCTGCCTTGAATGTTGTCAGAGCTTCAGTCGTCCAGGCTAGAGGGGAGTATTCTGTCACACTTCTGACATGTACCATGTAGATAGTACACAGGCTTTGGAGAATCAAGAAATGAGTTACTGACTGGAAGATTCCTAACCTCTGACTGTCTCTTGTAGTCACCGTATTTATGTAGCTAGTACAGTTCAGTTTCTGGTCAATGGCAAACCCCAGGATTTTGAGAATGGAGAATTCAGTGATGGAAATGCTATTAAATGTCAAGGGGTGATGTTTTGATTCTCTCTTGCTTGAGGTGTTTATTGCCTGGCAGTTATGAGGCACAAATGGTACTTGCCCCTTGTCAGCCCAAACCTGGGTATTACAGTGTGGACCTGGAGGAACACAGCAAGTCAGGCAAATCAGAGAAACAGGAAAGTTGACCTTTTATTGTTTGGAGCATTACAGAGCGCAGACGCTCTGCCAATCTGTCACCGAGTCTGCGCTTGGTCTCTCCGATGCAAAGGAGGCCACATTGGGAACAACAGATGCAGTAGACCAGGTTGAAAGATGTACAGGTGAATCCCTGTCAGATATGGAATGATTACTGGGGGCCTTGGACGGTGGTGAGAGGGGATGTTTGGGGCCAGGCGTAGCACTTCCTGTGGTTGCAGGGAAAGGTGCCAGGTATGGTGGGTTTGGTGGGGAGTGTGGAGCAGTCGAGGAAGTTGCAGAAAAAGTGGTCCCTACAGGAAGCAGATAGGGGTGGGTAGGGGAAGGCAGCACCAATATAGTCATCAATGTAGCAGAGGAAGTGGTGAGGGATGATGCCAGTATAATTGCGAAAGAGAGACTGTTCCAGATATTCTACAAAGGAGGTGTAGGGCAGTCCCATACGTGCCCATTGTCACCCCTTTGGTTTGTAGGAAATGAGAGAATTTTGCTGTATTTGGAGATGGATAGTTTTAGTATCCCCACTGCTGGGCTTATGATGAATCTAAAGATGATTAAATCTAAAACACAATGCTGAGGATTTGAGGGACTTTTGTGTAGGGCGCCTAGCTCTGGATCAAGAGAACTGAGTTCAAGTCCTATTTACTCCAAAGGTGTGTGGTAACATTTCTGAATGGGTTACTTAGAAAATAAATACCATAAAGAACCTTGACTTTTATGGTGCTTTGGTAATGTCCCTTTCTCTGAGGCAGGGAACCTGGGTTCAAGTCCCACCTCTCCTACTAGCGAAGTATGTAATAACATCACTGTTGATTAGAAAACAGCTATCCTGAGGATCTCCTGAAGTGATATCTGAAGCTCAGGTGCAGACGTCTAACAACTCAACCAACTACCTTTGTGCTAACTATGACTCCAACCAACAGAAAGCTCTGCGTCATTGAAATTGTTTTACTTGGACTCCTTATTACCACAGATGATTTCCTACCACTTACGCTTTTCTTTCCCCATTTGCGAGAGTTATTGCTCAGATAATTTCCTGAGAATCTCTACAGTGTGGAAACAGGCCATTTGTCCCAACAAGTCCACACCTACACTCCAAAGAGCATCCCACTCAGACCCATCCCTTCACTCTGCATTTCCCATGGCTAACACAACTAACCTACACATCCTTTAACACTTTAGTATGGCCAATCCAGCTAACTTGAACATATTTTGATTGTGGGAAGGAAACAGAGCACCCGTTAGAAATCTATGCAGAAATGGGGAGAATGTACAAACTCCACAAAGACAGTCACCCAAGGATGGAATCAAATCCAGGTCCCTGGCACAGTGAGGCAGCAATGCTAACCACTGAGCCACTGTGCCACCCTTTGGATCAGACTTAACAATGTTTAAAAAACATAGAACGTAGAACAGTACAGCACAGTACAGGCCCTTCAGCCCACAATGTTGTGCTGAACTTTTACCCTAATAAAAGTTGTTTAATTTTTAAAAGTTTAAAGTTGTTTAATTGTACCGTAGTGAGCACTGTTGTGGGAATTGGTCAATATAACAATATTGTGGTCAGAAGATGTTAATTAAAAAATTACCTTAAGAAAAGTTATCAGATGTAGGATGTTGACATGGATGGGCATCAGCTATGAACATTAAAGAAAGAAAGGAAAAACAATGCTAACTTACAGTCAAAAGTATATTATTTGTAAAGAATGATTTTAGTATGAAGATAATTACATAGAGGGTTGAACATAGGAAACAGCGCGATATATACCTGTGGGGGAATAGCGTATAGAAATAGGTTTAGATTTGAATTGCAGAAAAGAAGCATCACAAAAATGTTAACGAAGTGTGGGGCTGGATAAACACAGCAGGCCAAGCAGCATCTTAGGAGCACAAAAACTGCCGTTTCGGGCCTAGATCCTTTCTAATGAAGGGTCTAGGCCCAAAACGTCAGCTTTTGTGCTCCTAATATGCTGCTTCGCCTGCTGTGTTCATCCAGCCCCACACTTCGTTATCTTAGATTCTCCAGCATCTGCAGTTCCCATTATCTCTGATCATAAAAAAGTTAGCTTGCAGGTCCATGAGTAATTAAGAAGACTATTGAAAATGCTGATCTTTATAGCAAGGGCACTGGAGAATAAAAGTAAGAACATCAGCTACAGTAATATAGGCCTTTGGTGCGACTACTTTCAGAGTACCATGTATAGTTTTGGTCTTGTTATTTAAGGCGGAATTTATTTGCATTGAAAACAAGGTCAGACAAGGTTCACTAGGCTGGTTCATGGGATAAAGAGGTTATAGTATGCAGAAAGGTTGAGATTTATGAGCCAATTACTCATGAAAGGTGTAATGACAGGATAGATGCTGAGAGAACCTTTCCAGAAATCAAGAACCAAAGGGCACAGTTTACAAATGGGTCTGGAGGATCTCCTATTTAAGATGGAGCTTAATGGGCTGCTTCTCTTTAGAATTCTTTTCTCCAGAGAGCAGTGGTGCCTGGATCATTCAATATATTCAAGGTTGAGTTAGATCTAATTTTGATCTAACTTTGGAGTGGCACAGTGGCTCAGTGGTTAGCACTGCAACCTCACAGCACCAGGGACCCAGATTCAACTCCAGCCTCGGGCGACTGTCTGCGTGGAGTTTGCACGTTCTCCCTGTGTTTGAGTGGGTTTCCTCCGGGTGCTCCGGTTTCCTCCCACAGTCCAAACATGTGCAGGCTGGGTGGATCGGCCATGCTAAATTGCCCATAGTGTTCAGGGCTGTGTGGGTTATAGGGGGATGGGCCTGGGTGGGATGCTTCAAGGGGCAGTGTGAACTTGTTGGGCTGAAGGGCCTGCTTCCACACTGTAGGGAATCTAATCTACAAGACCATAAGATGTAGGAGCAGAAGTAATCCATTCACTCCCTCATGTCTGCTCCACCATTCATGAGATCATAATTGATCTCATTGTCTGAAACAAACCCTCAATATCAATCCTGATAAGTGCCTTAAGAGTCTTCTGCTTCAGTCAGGTTGTCATTCTTCTATGCTTTAATGAGTACAGGTCGAGCCTATTCAACTTCTCCTCATATGAGAATCTCTCCCAATTTGGAATTAACCTACTGAAGCTTTTGTTGACTGCTTCCAATGCCAGTCCTTTCCTTGCATAAAGGAACCAAATCTATTTACTGCACTTTAGTAATCAATGATAATGGCTAACGGTCAGGAAAGTACTCTTAAGGCCACAATCAGCTCAATCATGATCTTATTGAATGGCATAGTAGGCTTGAAGGGTTAAATGACCTCCTTCTGTTCCTATTTCCTATTATCTTATGAACAAAGACCTTTGTGCAGGCAGAATGGCTTCCTTGTGCATGGTAAATTTCAGGGCTCTATTGAAGTTGATTTGGAGTTGCAAAAGTAGCTGAAATTTGTGGGCAGTATTAGAAGAATGTATAAAATCACAGATAACAGTGGGTTGCAAGGGGAATATTTTCTTATAGACATAGGTCATTAGCATCTTTAATTTTAATCAGTGACATATTTTAGGCATCAGTGTTTGGTGTGATTCAGCTCATCCATGAGTAAAGGGAGTTTCCATCTTGCTACTGTGACACCTGGTCTCATTGTCACCAGATGCTCAGTTCACAAACAATGTTTAAAATTAGAGTCTGAACTAAGGTGCTGGTGAGTTGATTGTGCAAAAACTGTTCAAGGAACAGTTGAGCTTAGAGACTCAACAGATGTTTCCCCTGGTGAGGGCAGAACCAAGGCACAACTTAGAAGTAAAGGAAATGCTACTTAGGTCTGAGATGAGGAGAATTTTCTTTTCTAAATGGGTTGTGAACCTTTGAAATTCTCTACCACAGAAGACTGTGAAAGCTTAATTTTTGAGTATAGAGATTGATAAATTGCTGATTACCAATGGCGTGCAGAGTCACAAGGCTGAGGTGGATATATAGCATTGAAGTGTTTGATCAGTCACGAGCATATTGAATGGTAGAACAGGCTTGATGGGCTAAATGACCTACTCCAGTTCCTATATTTCAACGTAATCTTTCATTTTTGTGTTTGGGTAGAGTTTTCCACAGATTATCACTTTAATTTAATAAATGGAAACAAAAATCAGGAGAGTAAACCCAACACTTGTATTCATTTCTATTTCCCACTTAGACCAACAAAGTGAACATTCATCCACATAATCTAATTGTGCATTTGCTCCTTAGATATTACAGTCGAGCACATAGCTTTGATTAAAGACTTATTCCTCAGCTGGCAAATTTACTCTGGGAGGAATTATCTGTCTCTGATTCTTCTCCAGTCTGCCAATGCATCATTAATTAGCGTTAGCACAGGTTTAGAAATGTTCAGGGACATATTGGCTGTAATTTGCGCTGGTTCATAAAAGGAGCCTTGGGACAATTCTGAATGATTTTCCAAATTTCAGGGAATTGTCTTGGTGATAGCACATACTGCCTGGATGACTGGTGTTTGCAGTAAGTAGCCATCCAACTTCAGCAAGTAAGGGGGTCATAGGTAACGGGAAAAAGGCAGGAAAGTGGAGTTGAGGATTATCGAATCATCCATGATCTGATTAAATGGCAGACTCCAAGGGTTGATTGGCCTACTTCTGCTCCTACGTCTTATGGTCTCAATCTGTCTATTGCCTGTAGAAGTAAATCACTATTCATCTGTACACTTAACAAATTTTGTGTCATCTGCACATTTTAAAATTGTGCCCTGTACAGCAAGGTCTGGATCATTGATTTAAATTAAGCAAAGCACTGACATTAATACTGACATGTAGCTTCACTGTACACCTTCCTCTAGTCTGAAAAATAACTGATCCTCACTATGCTGTCTTCTGGCATTCGGTCAGTTTTGTAGTTATGCTGCTGCTGTCCTTTTTACTCCAGAAACTTCAACTTTGCTGATCAGCCTGTTATATGACACTTTATTAAATGCCTTTTGGAAGTTAACTTACACCACATCAACACGTTACCCTCATCAATCCACTCTGATGGCTTAACAAAAACCTCAATACAATTAGTTAAAGACATGTTCATACAAATTAATACTGGCTTTAATTATTCCAGACTCCTTCACACAATGTGTTCAATCATCCATAGAACTGAGAAGCCAGTTCAGTTCTCCTCAAATGCTTGGTCTCATTTGGCAGCAAATATGCTGCAAACTTGGAAAGACAGCAGTAAGTAGAAAAAAAACTGTAGGAGAATGAGGCTTGGGCATAGGAATACAAATATAAATAAAAAAGTTGGAGTTATTATGGATGCCTATAGAAATAAGGGAGAAAATACACAAAAAAATAAAAAAAACATGCATTTTACACAGGATCTTTTGCAAAAACCAAAGGGCTTTCGAGGAGTGATCATTGTTGTAATATAGGAAACACAGCAGTTGATATACATGTAACAAATTCCCACAAAGAGCAATATGATAGTCACCAGTAAACTTGTTATTTTTGTGACGTTGTACAAGAGATGAGTGCTGGATATTCCACCACAGCAACTACATTTCTCTTCTTTTGTTAGCTTGTATACCATCCTGAACTGGTAAATGGGTCCTTTATTCAATATCTGATCCAATATATGGCACTACTAATAGTGCTGCACTCCCTCGGTACTCCATTAGAGCATCGACTTTGGTTTTTGTACTAAAGCCCTGGAGTGGGACTAAACTCAGAACCTTGTGACTCAGAGGTGAATGTTACCAACCCACACTAAAATGAGAATGAAGTGAAATGGAATCCAAAAAACTGAATGAAGAAGTATACACTACATAAAGTTGCAAGTTGCCGCAGAGTTATAGCTTAGATCAAGGAAGGTTTATGATCAGGGTGACAATATTATCATGAAAGCAGATGTGACACAGTGATGTTTTGGCAAAGCAATTAAATAGACAGATTAGAATACACTGCAGGAGAAATTCATTTACATGATGTCAAAGCTATATAATTGGAGAACACCATTTGAGATAGAGATAGTAAGAACTGCCGATGCTGGAGTCTGAGATAACACAGTGTGGAGCTAGAGGAACTCAACAGGCCAGGCAGTAGTAGAGGAGCGGGAAAGCTGATGTGTTGGGTTGAGGCCCTTCTTCAGAAAAGGAAGAGGAGGGAATGGGGCTCTGAAATAGATAGATGGGGGGGTTGGGCTGGGGAAGGTAGGTGGGATGGTGATAGCAGGTAGGTAGAGTCAGTTAGGTGGGAGGAGCGGATAGGTGGGAGAGAAGACAGACAGGTTAAGGGGGCGGGGATGAGAGGGAGGGTTGGTCTTGGGATGAGGCCGGGGATGGGGAGATTCTGAAGCTAGTAAAGTCCACATTGAGCCCACTGGGTGGTAGTCTTCCAAGTCGGAATATGTCATGGTGCTCCTCCACTTTCTGGATGGCTTTGTTGTGACACTGGAGAAGGCCCAGTACGGACATGACTGGGAGGTGTTGTCATTTGTCGCAAACTGAGCGTAGGTGCGCTACAAAGTGGTCTCCGAACCTGCACTTGGTCTCACCAATGTGGAGGACGCCACATCAGGAGCAGCAGATACAACAGACCACATTAGCAGATGTGCAAGTGGAACATCTGTCTAATGTGGAAGGTTTCTATGGAGCCTGGGGTGGAGGTGAGGGGGCAGGTGTAGCGGCAGGTGTAGCACCTCCTGCAGTTGCAGGGAAAGGTGCTGGGGGTGGTGGGGTGAGTGGGGAGTGTGGAGCGGACGAGGAAGTCACGGAGAGAGCGGTCCATCCAGAAGGCAGATAAGGGTGGGGAGGGAAATATATCCTTCGTAGTGAGGTCAGATTGCAGGTGGTGGAAGTAGTAGAGAATGATGCGTTGAATCTGGAGGTTAATGGGGTGATACATGAAGACAAGGAGAATTCTGTCTTTGTTTTTATTGTGAGGAGGGGTTGAGAGGGCTGAGGTGCGGGAAACACAAGAGATGCGGTTGAGGGTGTTGTCAACCACTGAAGGGGGGAAGTTGCTGTCTTTGAAATACGAGGATATCTGGGATGTGCGGCGGAGGCGGAGGAATTGGGAGTAGGGGATCACATTCTTGCAGGAAGGTGGGTGAGAGGAGGTGTATTCTAGGTAGTTGTGGGAATCAGTGGGCTTGAAATGAATCTTTGTTTCCAAGTGGTTGCCAGAGATGGAAACAGAGAGGTCCAGGAAGGAGAAGAGATGGTCCAGGTGAACTTAAGGTTGAGGAGGAAGGTATTAGTGAAGTGGATGAACCTCCTCTCACCATCTAGACTACACCTCCTCTCATCCATCTTCCTGCAAGAATGTGATCGCCTACTCTCAATTCCTCCACCCCTGCTGTATATGCTCCCAAGATGAGGTGTTCCACTCCCGAACATTCCAGATCACCATCCACCTAACCTTTCCCAACCCAACACCACCCCCCTCTCTATTTATTTCAGAGCCCCCATCCCTACCCCATTTCTGAAGAAGGGTCCCACCCCGAAAAGTCAGCTTTCCTGCTCCTCTAATGCTGCCTGGCCTGCTGTGTTACTCCAGCTCCACACTGTGTTACTGTATGAGATATCTGGTCCAGGGAATCCACAAAAGTTTTACAAGTGGCTTTACAAGTGAAATCCCCCCTCTCTAATAAAAAGACTCATGGTGGGGGATATAAACATCCTAGAGGGCAGGTATTAGATTGATGCCTTGTTTGAGTTTTTCACTTATAAAGTCATCTTTAGTAGCTGGACCTCAATAGCAAGAAATCCATATCAAGGTTTTCTGAAGTTGTTTACTTTCTATGGTTCAGGAAAGTTATCTTGAGCTATGTCTTTAACGGCTTCCAGAAGAACTTCCAAAATGGTCCTTGCTGCTACACCCAAGAGAGATATCAAGAGCAATGGCAACAGCCACAAACATAACAATATCCAAAATAGACGCAGAAAAAAAATGTTAAGCCCTTGGAGCCTGTTCCACCATTCAGTAAGATTGTAGCTGATCTGTTTGTGGTTTATTGACTTGCAGGTGCTTTTGATGTCAAATGCTCAGGCTGTAGTTTGTAGAAGTCTGTGAAAGTGTTTGATTTCCTTGAAAATCATCACTTTTGAGAGGGCTAAATGCTGAGGTATGAGAAGTGCAATAATCACGTTCCAGATCGTGTTTCAACATATAAGGGAGGTGGAATGTTTAGCTGTAGGCTGATCTGAGTTCTGTTGGCAACATTCCGAGATCAGTGAGTCTCTTTGCATGCAGAATTGATGAGATCGAAGGTAGCTACATAATTTGATCATTTCCAGCATTTTCTGTTTTTAGTTATTATATCCAGCATCAGCAGTTCTTCCTTTCACAAAATGTGTAAGCAATTTTTCTCACCCAGTAAGGTTGAATTCTTTGTGGGTTTCCTTGTAAAATATTTGCCATCATAAGAATCCTGTCGTTATAGTTTATCACTATTGTTGTATAAATCCTCATCATAGGAAGCTCATTCATGTCCAGAATGCAAATCCATCTCTAGAATGAATTAGTTTTTTCTTAAAAATAGCATCTGTCAACCTTTGTTTCTGTATAATCATTGCACTGGCTTCTAACTCTGAAGAGAAGGACCATCAATTTGCACTTTGTACGTTTCCTAGACAACAAGTTGTTTGTTAATAAGCTGACTGTCATAGTAAATCTGTGTATAGCCTTTTGTATTCTTTATAGTAATGGGCTTGCCAAATAATCCTGGTCATGTTGTCCATTTGCCTGATACCAAATTCCCAAAGCAAATATTTAACTTGGAAAGTTGTCACAGAAAGAGACACCCAAGAGGACAGTGGAAATGCTTCAGGAATGTCCTTAAATCATCCTTGATGAGGTCAAGCGTATCTACTGAATCATGAGAGACTCTGGCTTGTGACCAAGGCACCAATTAAAAAATATGGAGAAAGCATATACACTTCCAAACATCCATCAACCTAACCATTCAAATACCATATATGCTCCACAAGTGGCCAGTTGTGGAGATTGCTCATTGCACTATGAGCTACTTCATAATCCATTGAACGCTTGTGGAAGTAGATCATTCTTCATCTTGAAGGACTACCTAACATTGCATTGCAATCATGTTATATTTTTGGACAGTTTTCAGCAGAGTTTTAACTAAAACTTCACTCTTAGGGTTTCAATACACTCACACAGCACATTCCAGATTGTCTCCTTCAGCATATAAGGGAAGTGGAAAATTTAACTGCAGGTTGATCTGAGTTCTGTTGGCAATATTCAAAGATCAGTGAGTCTCATGCACACAGAATTGGAGAGATCGAGAGTAACAGCATGATTTGGTAATTTCCAGCACTTTCAGCCTTTTTTAAAAAAAAACATATCCACTGACTATCCATGGCCCAGCTAAGTTAGTTCAATTTGCATCATTAAGATCCCAGCTGATGGCAATACTGGACAAGTCAGATTCCAGAATGGCCTGCCTTTGAACTAGGCCACTTGGTTTTAAGTCCCACTTGTTCCGTAAGTCAATTAAAATAGAGAATGAAACCTGGATTAGAGGTTTTACTCTTGCAGTTTGGTTACTGTGGTGGTCAGTCATTGAATAAATTCACAAAAGGCTGCCAATGTACATACAAGTTTATTACACACAAAAAGATAAATCATGAATCACTTTACACCCATAAGAACTTTGTGAAAAAGTCTTATTACAAATATTAGAAGTAAGAATTCAACCCATTTATGCTCAACAATAATCTTACACATACTCAAACCTCAGTGAAGAGTCAATGCTTTCCACTCAAAATTTCTTTTTTAGGTTCTTGCTCAAAATTCCTTTGCACAGATGCATTTTCTTTCTTTCTGGCAAACCTATGCACTCACTTAAAGCTATTCCCCTTAGTTGTGTCAGAGGTGACAATGGAAACTGATAGTCAAAATAAATAGTGAAACAAAGGAAGATATTAGCAAGGTCAAGATATTAGTCAAGGATATAGATTTCACGATAAGCTTGGAGAAGCAGAGAGGTTTAGGGTGGGGATTGCAGAATGCAAAGCCTGGGGGCTAAATCTTATACCTTACGGTTAAGTCTGAATTGTATCACATTCTTTGGAGTGCTTTTCGACACAAAGCCTAATGAGCTCGCTTGCCTTATGTGAACAAGCTTGCTGCATTCATTTTCTACACCTCACCATGGTGGCTTGCATCCAATGCCCTTGTCTCATCACGCACCATTCCCATGACAACTTGCCACTCAGCTGGTGTCTACTCAAAGACCAGCAAACCTTGCGTTAATGCCTTCTTCATAAGGGCACTGTGGAGATGAACGTGCACTGGCAGGCTTAAGCTATCATAGTCTTTGGTGGTTGGAGTTAGACCATGGTGGAGAAAGATGGTGTCGCTCCTCTGAACTCAGGGTATAAGCACTTCTGCCTCTCTCTTCTTCACCTTGCAGAAAACAGCAAGCAACTTAGCAAGAATCAGAGATATAGGAGATGTGGGAGATTGGGAGGCCATCTGGTCCACTGAAGGAATTTGCAAAGCACCTTCTTGGTTTGGCAATGTTTACAGCTCTTCAGTGTATAAGTAGGCAAATTCAATTATTCATTTGTACAGGAAGAACAACAACAGCTTCGCACAATTTTAAAAAAATTAAATATTGCTTTACACAAGGTAACAAGTACAAACGGCAAGCAATTAGAAAAGCAAATAATATGTTGGCTTTATCCACATCAGCCTTTGTGCAGCTCCATTTATAAATTGTCAGCTTCATAGCAACACTGAAGCATGAAACCTGACCACCTTCACAGAGAAAGGCTACTTTAAAAACTAGTCTTGTTTCACAACTGAAAAGGAATATTTTGTAGAAATTATATACAATAAATACTTACTCTCTGAAGCACCTTTTTGTTGCATAGTTTAAAAAATTCCATGCCTTCAGATTTCCAGGATCATGCTATTATTTTGTCAGAATACAGGTGAGGATTTCCGAAGAGGACGACAACGTATCCTATTTAGAAGCAGCTGGCACCAGCTTCAACTGTAACACCTGGGAATAGATCCTGCTGAAGGCAGTAGACTTCAGGTTTTAATTTACCAGACTATTTAATGATAGCTCAAAATTCCAAAAACACAAAGCATTTTTTGCCAACATGTTTAAATCTGGTCTATGTTGCAATAATAGTTCTTTTATTTGCGATGAAGACCCATGACCTGTTTCTTTTATTTGGAAACCTGGGGGTAAATGTTATTTTGTTTTGGCTCTCAGATTTGTTGAATTTTATAGGTTTCTCTCAGCAGGGTCAGATTTTCTCGCTGCATCTTACCAAATGCACCTCGTTAACTATGGTCCCCCTCTTACTCAATTCTATCCCCTGTTTTACCACTTGCTCTTCCCAGAAAAAGTTGCCACTGCTGTCATATCTGAGGTGGGCTGATGTTGCTGGTAAAAGGTCTTTGTGCACAAGAATATAAGCACTGTTATTCTGGAGCTGCCTTGCACCTGAAATTTGCCCTTTAGATAAAGGAAAGCCAGCATGCTTTGCTTTGCAGGTAGGAATCTGGAGGTCAGGCTGGTGCTTCCTCTTCTCCCAGGACCAGCAGAGGATGTCACTATGGTAGTCTGGCTCGAGTTTGCCACCCGGGTTAAAATGGACTCAGCAGTCTAGAGGAATGCACAGCACTATCAATGACCTCCTCCACACTGCCCGTGTAAGTGCCACCATCTTCTGTCTGAGCGGCACAGTGGCTCAGTGGTTAGCACTGCAACCTCACAGCACCAGGGACTTGGGATCGATTCCAGCCTCGGGTGACTGTCTATGTGGAGTTTGCACATTGTCTGCGTGGGTTTCCTCTGGGTGGTCTGGTTTCCTCCCAGAGTCCAAAGATGTGCAGATTAGGTGGATTGGCTGTGCTAAATTGTCCATAGTGTTCAGGGATGTGTGGGTTATAGGGGCTTGGGTCTGGATGGGATGGTCCAAGGGACAGTGTGGACTTGTTGGGCCAAAAGGGCCTGTTTCCACACTGTAGGGAATCTAATCTAATCAACCTCACACTCACTCTATTTTTGCTACACTACCAAAGCTCACGTCCAACTACTTTCACGAATGCCTTCACCTAATAAGATTCAGTCCTTATATTGTAAAATGGAAGAACAATGCATAGATTTATGCTTTATTTAACTTTCATATTGTGTGTATTAAGAAGGAGGAATAGATTTCTTTAGTTTTATTATTGAGTTCTGAGGATGTCTTGAAAGTTATCTGTTTATATGCATCTTAATAAGATGGTTAAACTTTTAAGATGCACTGTTTCGTGCATTATGGTTAAAAAAAACTGTTGCTGTCTGCCTGCCGACAGGAGTCAAACCGTGTAGGTTCCTCACAGTCCCTTTTCCTGAATTCCGTACCTACATTCTCCTTTTCCGAAGTGAAGACTGAAGAGAAGTATACGTACGACACCTTTGCGATATCTTGTGGTTTCACATACAAGTCACTCCCTTGGTCCCTAATCTTTCCTCTGTTAACCTTTTTTTAATGTATTCATGAAATACCTTAAGATTCTCCTGAATCCTGTTTGCAAGTCCTTTTCCATGCCCCCATTTTGCACTTTGAATTGCTTTCTTAAGTTCTCTCCTGAACTTCCTATGTTCCACTAGGACCACAGACGAATTGCTCCCTCTGGACTTGCTAAAAGCCCTACTCTTCATCCTTATCCAGTCCTGAACTATCCTCTGAACTTATTGCTCCTATGTATCCCTCTAAAGGGTATATTTTGGACCTACACTCTCCCTAGTTCTTTTCTGAATGACCCTGTTGCTCTGCTGTAGTCATACCCGCAATGAACTCTTCCAGCCTACAATGGCCAGATCCTGCTTTATTTTAATAAAATCTGCCTTCCCCAGTCCAAAGCCATCTTTTGAAGGCTACCATTTTCCTTGTTCAAAACAAATTTGAACTGTACTATATTGTGGTCACTATTGCTAAAATGCTCCACCACGGTCACATTGAACACTTGTCTTGGCTTCTTTCCCCAGAACCAGATCAAGCGCTGTGCCATCCCTTGTTGGGCTTTCTACGTATGGATACAAAAAAAAACTCCCCTGGATACATGTCAAGAAAGCCTTCTCCTTTAAACCATTAATACTATGACAATCTCGATTTATGTTGGGAAAGTTGAAATCCCCTGGTATAATTACCCGATTATTACTCTTACACAGTTCTGTGAACTATCTATAAGTTTGTTCCTCTATTTCCCCCTGACTTGTTGTGGGCCTTTAATACACTCTCACTAAGTAGTTGCCCCTTTAACTTTCCTAAGTTTCACCCACAAAGCCTTGTTTGAGGATTCTTCCAAGATACCATCTCTCCTTCTTGCAGTAATTGACACCTCAATTAATAGTGCCATATCACCACCCTTCTTACACCCTCATCTATCTCGCCTAAAGAGCCTATACCCAAAATTTTGAATTGCCAGTTCAGCCCTTTTCACAACCACATTTTTGTGATGGCAACATTATCATACTTCCAATCCATACCATTAACTCATCAGTCTTACCTATTACACATCTAGCATTAAAGACCATCCAGCCTTGCCTCCCCCCACATTCCACATAGCTGAACTCACTGTGACTTGCTTTCTTTGTTATAACATGTTACGTCTCCGTTTCATCAATATTCTGAGTCCCCTCCCCTTGCTAAACTCCTTTAAACTCCTCCCAACAGCACTAGCAAACCTACCTCTAAGGATGTTGGTCCCAATATGGTTCAGGTGCAGACCGTCCCATTTGTACATGTCTCACCTTCCCCAAAAATAATCCCACTGATCCAGGAATCTAAAACCTTCCCTCTTGCACCAACTCTTGATCGATACATTCATCTGCCCTATTTTCCTATTTCAAAACTGACTAGCATGTAGCACTGGGAGTAATCCTGCTTTATAAATTACCGCTTAGTTCCCTGAATTCTTGATACAAAATCTCATTCTTCACTTTGCCCATATCATTGGTACCAACATGTATCCTGACATCTAACTCATCACCAACCCCCTCCCCCCAACCCCCCCCCCCCCGCCCACCGCCAACCCCTTTTCATGCTGCTCTGCAGCTATTCAGTGACATCCCTGACTGTGGCACCAGGGAAGCAACACACCATCCCGGAGTCATGTCTCCAGCCGTAGAAATGCCTGTCTCCTTCCTATGACTAAAGAATCTCCTTTCACTTTTATTCTTCCTTCTTTCTTCTCCACCCCCCCATCCCGCACCCCCCCCCCCACTGTACAGTCAAGCTGCTCATGATGCCTGATGGTTGGCTCTGATTGCATTCCTCTAAGGTACCAACACTCTCATCAGCTTCCAAAATGGAATACCGGTTAGTGAATGAAACCCCTGAAGACTCCTATGACCAGTCCCCCTCCACCGACACCCTCATCCGCCTAGCCAAACTCGTCCTCACCCTCAACAACTTCTCCTTTGATTCCTCCCACTTCCTACAGACAAAGGGGGTGGCCATGGGCACCCGCATGGGCCCCAGCTATGCCTGATCTTTGTAGGTCACGTGGAACAGTCCCTCTTCCGCACCTACACAAGCCCCAAACCACACCTCTTCCTCCGTTACATTGATGACTGTATCGGCACCGCCTCTTGCTCCCAGAGGAGCTCGAACAGTTCATCCACTTCACCAACACCTTCCACCCCAACCTCAAGTTCACCTGGGCCATCTCTAACACATCCCTCACCTTCCTGGACCTCTCAGTCTCCATCTCAGGCAATCAGCTTGTAACTGATGTCTATTTCAAGCCCACCGACTCCCACAGCTACCTAGAAGGCACCTCCTCCCACCCACCCTCCTGCAAAATTTCCATCCCCTATTCCCAATTCCTCCGCCTCCGCCGCATCTGCTTCCACGATGAGGCATTCCACTCCCACACATCCCAGATGTCCAAGTTCTTCAAGGACCGCAACAGTGGTCGAGAACGCCCTTGACCGCGTCTCCCACATTTCCCGCAACACATCCCTCACACCCCGCCCCCGCCACAACCGCCCAAAGAGGATCCCCCTTGTTCTCACACACCACCCCACCAACCTCCGGATACAACGCATCATCCTCCGACACTTCCGCCATCTACAATCCCACCCCACCACCCAAGACATTTTTCCATCCCCACCCTTGTCTGCTTTCCGGAGAGACCACTCTCTCCGTGACTCCCTTGTTCGCTCCACACTGCGCTCCAAACCCACCACACCCGGCACCTTCCCCTGCAACCGCAGGAAGTGTTACAGTTGCCCCCACACCTCCTCCCTCACCCCTATCCCAGGCCCCAAGATGACTTTGCATATTAAGCAGAGGTTCCCCTGCACTTCTGCCAATGTGGTATACTCTTTCCATTGTACCCGGTGTGGCTTCCTCTACATTGGGGAAACCAAGCAGAGGCTTGGGGACCGCTTTGCAGAACACCTCCGCTTGGTTTGCAATAAACAACTCCACCTCCCAGTCACAAACCATTTCAACTCCCCTCCCATTCTTTAGATGACATGTCCATCATGGGCCTCCTGCAGTGCCACAATGATGCCACCCGAAGGTTGCAGGAACAGCAACTCATATTCCGCTTGGGAACCCTGCAGCCCAATGGTATCAATGTGGACTTCACCAGCTTCAAAATCTCCCCTTCCCCCACCGCATCCCAAAACCAGCCCAGTTCGTCCGTTCCCCCCAGTGCATCACACAACCAGCCCAGCTCATCCCCTCCCCCCACTGCATCCCAAAACCAGCCCAGCCTGTCTCTGCCTCCCTAACCTGTTCTTCCTCTCACCCATCCCTTCCTCCCACCCCAAGCCACATCTCCATTTCCTACCTACTAACCTCATCCCACCTTCTTGACCTGTCCGTCTTCCCTGGACTGACCTATCCCCTCCCTACCTCCCCACCTATACTCTCCTCTCCACCTATCTTCTTTTCTCTCCATCTTTGGTCTGCCTCACCCTCTCTCCCTATTTATTCCAGAACCCTCACCCCATCCCCCTCTCTGATGAAGGGTCTAGGCCCGAAACGTCAGCTTTTGTGCTCCTGAGATGCTGCTTGGCCTGCTGTGTTCATCCAGCTTCACACTTTATTATCTTATATTACATTACCTACCTGTTCTTTTTGGACTCTTTGGTGGTCACCCATGCCCTCCTTTCATTTAGTCCCTTGAGCTGCGGTATAACCACCTCTTTAAATGTGTGATCCACGTAACACTCAGCTTCGCAAATGAACCTCTGTGTCTCCAACTGCTGCTCAAGCTTCAAGACCCGGAGCTCCAGATTTTGTAGTTGGGAACACTCTGGGCATGTGGTCATCTCGGACTCTGGCAGCATCCAGGACTCTGACGGCATCCAGGACTCCCCGCAAAAGATAAGTTACACATTCTACTCGGCTGGCCTCTCCTGATAATTCTTAAATTTACAATTAATGCCTCAGACTAGAATTATTACTTATTTTGTTAAACTTCTTAAGCAACTTAATCTGCATGCTTTGGACGCAATTGTACTCATCTTGATAAATATCACGCAAATGACTTTTTGATTCGACACAGTGAGGTTCCAACTTTATATTCGTGTGAGTAATGTATAAGCTTCACATCCTTTTGTTTATGTTTCAATTTCTGTTGTCCCTGTGGCCCTAATGATCTATGAGCCTCTTTTAGTTGATAACTCTTAACATGCCCTCTTTACCCCAAGGATGCATGACTCTGGTCATTCAATCATTATTGAATGATTCTAACTCTATGATCTTTGATTCCAGACTTCATCATTGCAGGGTACGGCTTTTCTCTGGCTACTTTCTCACCTTCATGCTCCAATGCTTCCGCCATCTGCAATCCAACCCCACCGCCAAAGACATTTTTACTCCCCACCCTCGTCTGCATTCTGGAGGGACCACTCTCTCCATGATTCCCTTGTCCGCTCCACACTCCCTACCAACCCCAACCTACCCGGCACTTTCCCCTGCAACTGCAGAAAGTGCTACACCTGCCCCCACATCTCCTTCCTCACCCGCATCCCAGGCCCAAAGAAGACTTTCCACATCAAGCAGATGTTCACCTGCACATCTGCTAATGTGGTATACAGCATTCGCTGTACCTGTTGTGGCCTCCTCTACATTGGAGAAACCAAGCGGAGGCTTCGGGGCTGCTTTGCAGAACTCCTATGTTCGATTCGCAAGAAACAAATGCACCTCCCAGTTGCGAACCATTTCAACTCCATTCCCTTCCCATTCCTTAGACTATATGTCCATCCTGGGCCTCCTGCGGTGCCACAATGACGCCACCCGAAGGTTGCAGGAACAGCACCTCATATTCCCCTTGGAAACCCTGCAGCCCAATGATATCAACGTGGATTTCACCAGCTTCAAAATCTCCCCTCTCCCTACTGCATCCAAACACCAGCCCAGCTCGTGCCCGCCTCCCTAACCTGTTCTTCCTCTCACCTATCCCCTCCTCCCACCTCAAGCTACACCCCCATTTCCTACCTACTAACCTCATCCTGCCTCCTTGACCTGACCGTTCTTCCCGGACTGACCTATCCCCTCCCTACCTATACTCACCTCTACTGGCTCCATCCCCACCTCTTCAACATGTCTGTCTCCTCTCTACCTATCTTCTCCTTTATCCATCTTCGATCCACCTCCTCCTCTCTCCTTATTTATTTCAGAACCCTCTCCCGCTACCCCATTTTTGATGAAGGGTCTAGGCTGGAAACATCAGCTTTTCTGCTCCTAAGATGCTGCTTGGCTGGCTAGGTTCATCCAGCTTTGTTATCTTGAAAACTAAGTTCCCGCTTTAATCTAAACAAGAACCAAAAGAACTGTGGATACTGTAAATTTCAGGAACAAAAACAAAGTTGCTGGAAAGGCTCAGCAGGTCTGGCAGCATCTGTGAGGGAGAAAAGAGCGTTAACGTTTCGGGTCAGGTGACCCTTCCTCAGAACTGATGGTGGCTGGGAAAATGTCAGTTTATGTGCAGAAAATAGGGAGGTGGGTGGGATAGGGGGTAAACGATAGTATGGAGCCCAAAGAGAGAGGACAGTTGGACAGACGAAGGATTTGCTAACCATCAGGCTGGGAGGATGAATAGTTGTTAATGGGGACTGTTAGTGATGAACAACAGGAAGTGTGTAATGGCAGGCTATGTGGTAACAAGGCCTGGTGTGTGGGGTGGAGGGGGCCAGGACATGGGGGAGTTTAGGTCCTAAAATTATTGAACTCAAATTGAATCCGGAGGGCTATAGGGCCCCCAAGCGGAAAATGAGGTGTTGTTCCTCCAGCTTGGTCGTCACTGGAAAATTGTAGCAAGCCAGAGACAGAGATATTGGCCAGGAAGCAGGGTGGTGCATTGAAGTGGCAGGTAACAGGTAGCTCAGGGTCTTTTTGTGAGCAGAACGTATGTTCTGCGAAGCGATCGCCAAGTCTACGCTTCATTTCCCCAATGTAGAGGAGACCACATTGTGAGCAACGAATGCAGTAGACTAGATTCTTGGAAGTGCAGGTGAAATGTTGCTTCACCTGGATGGTATGTTTGAGTCCTTGGATACTGGGGAGAGAGGAGGTAAATGGGCAGGTTTTGCACCTTTGCCGGTTACAGGGGAAGGTGCCATAGGGCTGTGGGGAGGTGTTGGGAGTGAAGGAGGTATGGACCAGGGTGTCCCGGAGGGAACGGTCCCTGCGGAAGGTGGACAAGGGAGGGGAGGGGAGTATGTGTCTGGTGGTGGCAGAAATGGCATCTGACGATCTTCTGGATATGGATGCTGGTGGGATGGTAGGTGAGGATAAGAGAGACCTATTGTTGTTGCAGAAGGGGAGAAGGGGTAAGGGCAGAAGTGCGGAAGATGGGTCGGACCTGATTGAGGGCCCTGTCAACAACGGAGCTAGAGAATCCTCAGTTGAGGAAGAATGTGGACATTTCGGAGGCTCCCTTGTTGAAGTTGACCTCATCTGAACATATGCGATGGAGACGGACGAACTGAGAGAATCGGATGGAGTCTTTACAGGAAGTGGAGTGTGACGATGTATAGTCCAGGTAGCTATGGGAGTCGGCGGGTTTGAAATGGATGTTAGTGGCCAGTCTAACCCCTATGTCGAGGAAGGGAAGGGAGGAATCAGAGATAGGCAGGTGAAAGTGAGGGCAGGGTGGAAATTGGAGACGAAATTGATGAACCTTTCTAATTCCAGACGAGAGAGGGAAGCAGCACCGATGATATCATAGATATAGCGGAGAAAGAGTTGTGGGTGGGGGCCGGAACAAGGAATGTTCCACATCCCCACAAAGAGACAGGCATAACTGGGGCCCATGCGGGTACCCATGGCAACTTCCCTTTCCTGAATTAAATGAGAGGAGTTGAAAGAAGGTTGTTGAGGGTGAGGACAAGCTCGGCCAAGCGGAGGAGGGGGCTAGGGGGTGGAGATGGTTCAGGTCTCTTCATGAGGTACATGGAACATTCCTTGTTCCGGTCCTATTCCCTTCCTCGACATTTGTGTTTCCATTTCTGGTGATAGACTGGCCACTAATATCTATTACAAACCCACCAATTCCCACAGCTACCTGGACTATACTTCTTCACACCCCACTTCCTGTAAAGACTCCATCCCATTCTCTCAGTTCCTCCGTCTCCGTTACGTATGTTCAGATGAGGCCAACTTCAAATTGGGAGCCTCCGAAATGTCCACATTCTTCCTCTACTGAGGATTACCCAGCTCCATTGTTGACAGGGCCCTTAATCGGGTCCAACCCATCTCCCACACTTCTGCCCTCACCCCTTCTCTTCCCTCCTGCAACAGCGATAGGGTCCCCATTATCCTCACCTAGCATCCCACCAGCATCCACATCCAGAAGATCGTCCGACGCCATTTCTGCCACCTCCAGCAAGATGCTATCCATTTCTCAATCTGAAAAACATCTATTCACCATCATTCTCACTGAGCTAATTTTGTTTCAATTTACTTATAACTGTATTGCCTTTAATATCAATACTTTCCCCCAATCCATGGGCAATCTTCTTAATACGTCTCATGTAAGGTACTTTGTGACATGCTTTCCAAAATTCAGAGGATAAGAGAGTCCTTGATATGGATGCACATTGGTTCCTTAAGGTGCCAGGATACATGTTTAAAGGTGTATGTTTTTTTTTGTAGGCAAACTGTTCAGAGATGGTTTTACACAGCAATAATTTGCTTACATCCCTTACCTCCACATGAAAATTTCCTTTTGGGTCTTTGATCGGTACAACATTTTCCCTGGATAATCACTTACACTTTTCATCTTTACTAAATGTCATTACGTATCTCTGGATACGGCACCTAAACCCGGGCCTCCTGGTTCGGGGTAGGGACAGTACTATTGCACCAAAAGAACCCTCAAAAAGGCATCTGTTATACTTGCCTCTATTAGTTGACTCAAAATGGTTAAGAGAAGGGAAGTTATGCTGAAACTGCATAAAATGCTGTTTAGGCCAGAGATAGCATGCACAGATGCATGCAGTTCTGGACATCACACTACTGAAAGGATGGATTGCATTGGACAGGATGCACAGGAGATTCATCAGATTGTTGCCTGGAATGAAAAGGTTCAGTTACGAGGAGAAAGACTGGATGTTGTGTCTCAAGCAGCAGAGTTTGAGAGGGGACATGATTGAGATGAATGAAATTATGAGGTACCTAGATAGGGTAGATGGGAAGAAACTTTTCCCTTTGGTGGATTGTCGATGACGAAGGGTCATAGATTGAAGGTAAGGGCAGAAGATTGAGGAGATGAGGAAAAACCTTTTCACCTACACGGTGGTGGGAATCTGTAGCTCTCTGCTTTTCAGAGGGAGAAACCCTCACAGCATTTAAGTATTTCAATGCGTTCTTGCGATGCCATAGCAGGCTATGGGCTAAACGTTGGAAAATGGGATTACAATGGAACTATGATGTTACGGCCATTACAGAGACTTGGATAACACAGGGGCAGGAATGGCTGTTGGATGTTCCAGGGTTTAGATGTTTCAAAAGAAATAGCAAGGGAGGTAAAAAGAGGTGGGGGAGTGACATTGCTAATCAGGGATGGTATCACAGCTGCAGAAAGGGAGGTTGTCGAGGAGGGTTTGTCTACTGAGTCTGTACGGGTGGAGGTCAGAAACAGGAAAGGAGGTGTCACTTTATTGGAAATTTTGTATCGACTCCACAATAGCAACGGAAACACTGAGGAACAGATTGGGAGGCAGATTTTGGAAAGGTGTCGAAGGAATAGGGTTGTTGTCATGGGTGATTTCAACTTCTCTACTAGCTAATGGAACCTTCTAATTTCAAATAGTTTGGATGGAGCAGATTTTGTCAGGCATGTCCCAAATAGATTTCCTGACTCAATATGTAGATTGGCCGACTAGAGGGGAGGCCATATTGGATTTAATACTTGGCAACGAACCAGGCCAGACGTCAGGTACCTCCATGGGAGAGCATTTTAGTGATAGTGATCACAACCTCCTGACCTTTATTATAGTCATGGAGAGGGATCGGAGATCAGAGCAAATGGTAAGGGAAAGTACTTAATTGGGGGAGGGGGAAATTACAATGCCACTAGGCAAGAACTGCAGAGCATAAATTGGGAACAGATGTTCTCAGGGAAACGCACAATAGGGGCTAGAGGGAGGCAATGGCCTAGTGGTATTATTGCTAGACTGTTAATCCAGAGACCCAGATAATATTCTGGGGACCCGGATTCGAAACCTGCCATGGCAGATGGTGGAATTTGAATTTAGTAAATATCGAATTAGGAATCTAACGATGACTGTGAATCCATTGTCAACTGTCAGGAAAAAACCACCTGATTCACTAATGTCCTTTAGGGAAGCAAACTGCCATCCTTACCTGGTTTGGTCTACATGCATCTCCAGACCCACAGCAACGTGGTTGACTCAGAGCTGCCCTCTGGGCAAATAGGGATGGGCAATAAGTGCTGTCTGGCCAGCGATGGCTTCATTCACAAGAGGTTGATTGGGTGCACTTGCCGCGAGTGCTGGATAGGTTTGTCCCACTGAGGCAAGGAAGGGATGATAAAGGTGAAGGAACCTTGGATGACAAGGCATGTGGAACATCTAGTGAGAAAGAAGGAAGCTGACTTAAGGTTCAGGAAGCAAGAATCGGACAAGGCTCTACAGGGATACAAGGTAGACAAGAACGAACTGAAGAATGGGCTTAGGAGAGCTAGAAGGGAGCATGAAAAAGCCGTGGCCAGAAGAATTAAGGAAAACCCCAAGGTATTCTTTACTTATGTGAGGAACAAGAGAATGGTCAGAGCGAAGGTAGGGCCGATCAAGGATAGCAGAGAGAACTTGTGCATGGAGTCAAAGGTGGTAGGGGAGGTCCTTAATGAATGCTTTGCTTCAGTATTCACCAGTGAGAGGGATCTTGATGTTTGTGAGGACAGCGTGAAACAGGCTGATATGCTTGATGTTAGGAAGGAGGGTGTGCTAGAAGTTTTGAAAAACATGACAGATAAATCCATAGGATGGAAAGTATTCAGCCTGGAGCTCGGTGACCAGTGGTGTTCCACAGGGATCTGTTCTGGGGCCTCTGCTCTTTATGATCTTTATAAATGACTTGGATGAGTAAGAGGAAAGTTAGCAAGTTAGCTGGTGACAAAAGTCGGTGGATAGCATAGAGGGCTGTTGTAGGTTGCAACGGGGCATTGACAGGAAGCAGGGCTGGGCAAAGAAGTGGCAGACGAATTCAACCCGGAAAAGTGTGAAATGATTCATTTTGGAAGGTTGAATTTGAATGCAGAATACAGGGCTAATGGCAGGATTCTTGGAAGTGTGGAGGAACAGAGGGATCTTGGGGTTCACATCCACAGATTCTTCAAAGTTGCCACCCAAGTTGATAGGGTTGTTAAGAAGGCATATGGTAAGTTGGCTTTCATTGGCAGGGGAATTGAGTTTAAGAGCCGTGAGGTTATGCTGTAGCTGTATAAAACCCTGGTTAGATCACAGTTGTAATACCGTCCTCAGTTCTGGTCACCTCATTATAGGAAGGATGTGGAAGCTTTGGAGAGGGTAGAGAGGGGATTTATCAGGATGCCGCCTGGATTGTGGGAGCAAACTAGAGCACCTGCAGGAAACCCTTGCAGGCACAGAGAGAACGTGCAATCACCACAGACAGTCATGCAAAGATGGGATCATACCCAGGCCCCTGGTGTTGTGAGGTAGCACTGCTAACCATGTTTGTAATCTAAAAGTAAGGTGGCTGCTACTTATTGCTTCACAAAATGAAATCTTTCTGGTATAAAAATGAAAGAAGAAAGAAAACAGCTAACTTTAAAGTGGCTTTCTTTAATGAGGACTGAGGAAAAAGATATACATGTCATCAGTACTGAGCACCATTGGCATAAAATGCATTATAAATCTGAACATTATTCTTAAATACATAAAGAACGAGGGATGTCAATTAACTCCATAATCAATCTCCAAATAACATATCCTGGTTCTAATAAAACAAAACTGACGCAAGACACACTTCGCTGAAAACAATGAGCTCGTCCTGAAAATGAAGTCCATTACTGATTACTATCACACACAACTCATCATTTTCATCCTCTTGGCATAATACATAATACAGTACTTATGACCTAAAAACGACTGTATGAATGGGATGCAGAAAAGAAAATTATACTCTGAAAGTGTCACATCCTGCGAAGAAGACAATTATCTCTGGAAATTGTCTCTTTTTAAAAGACATTCTAACCTCAGTAATTTAAGTAGTATAGGGCTGCCTTGATGAAGTTCTTCACATGTATCTGTTTTTAACGTATTCTCTGTAGGCAATTATGTCATCCTTGCACATAGGTTGTATAATGCCTTTGCCGGTCTGGATATGGGAATCAAAGATTTCCCTTGATTTTTTGTCCAGGTCAGCCAGATGCATCTCATAAATACTGTCTTGAAGAAATAAAGAGACTGCTTCCCTGAAAAAGAAAGAAAACAATCAATGGCAGCTAGACTGGCGATGATACACTGCCTTCCAGTGATGAGCTCAAATCAGATATTGGATTCGGTATCGAACTTGGCTACAGTTCCGTGGGGAAAACAGGAATAGCCAAATCTGTCAAACCACAGTTAGCTCTACTGCATAGGA
Organism: Stegostoma tigrinum; assembly: GCF_030684315.1. NCBI lineage: Eukaryota > Metazoa > Chordata > Chondrichthyes > Orectolobiformes > Stegostomatidae > Stegostoma > Stegostoma tigrinum. The sequence continues at coordinate 25,500,877 of NC_081357.1, forward strand.
AAGGAAGCAAGGCTTGGAAATACAATGTTTATAAGAGATTCAACTGAAATGAGAATAGATAGGCTGCAAATGAGATACAAGACATTATACTCTCCTTGGTGCTAGGTTAACGATATCTGGGAGTGACTACAGGCCATTCTGGTGGTGGAAAGTGAAAAAGCAGTGGTCATGGTACACAATGGTTCCAATAGCAAATACAAAAAGGGATAGGAACTGAAAGCCAAACAAAGGGCATTTGTAAGTTGAAAAGTAGGATCGCAAAGGTCATATCTCTGGGTCACGTGTCATCTGCTAGTCAGGACAGCCATGATGTCAAGGTGCCAGTGTTGAACTGGGGTGGACAAGGTCAGAAGTTGCACGATACCAGATTATAGCTCAACAAGTTTATCTGAAATCTCAAACTTTGGGGCAGCTGCTCCTTCGTCAGGTGAAGTGAAGAAAAACACAGACACAGAATTTAAAGGCAGAGAGATCAAGAGATTGTACAAATGGTGTAGAACATAGAACAACACAGCAAAGAACAGGGCCTTCGGCCCTTGATGTTGCGCTGACCTGCGAACTAGTCTAAGCCCATCCCCCTACACTACCCCATCATTATCCATATGCTTAACCAAGGACTGTTTAAATGTCCCTAATATGGCTGAGTTAACTACATCGGCAGGCAGGGCATTCCATGCCCTTACCACTGAGTAAAAAACCTGCCTCTGACATCTGATTAAGTCTATCACCCCTCAATTTGCAGCTATGCCCCCTCGTACAAGCCAACATCATCCTAGGAAAAAGACTCTCACTGTCCACCCTATCTAATCCTCTGATCATCTTCTATGCCTCTATTAAATCCCCTCTTAGCCTTCTTCTCTCCAATGAGAACAGACCAAAGTCCCTCAGCCTTTCTTCATAAGGCCTTTGCTCCAGACCAGGCAACATCCTGGTAAATCTCCTCTGCACCTTTTCCAATGTTTCCACATCCTTCCTGTAATGGGGCGACCAGAACTGTACACAATATTCAGAGTGAGGCCGCACTAGCGTTTTGCACAGTTGCAGCATGACATCACGGCTCCAGAACTCAATCCCTCTACCAATAAAACCTAACACACCATATGCCTTCTTAACCGCACTATCAACCTGAGTAGCAGCTTTCAGGGATCTATGTACATGGACACCAAGATCCCTCTGCACATCCACACTACCAAGAATCTTTCCATTGACGCGGTATTCTGCCTTCCTATTATTGTTCCCAAAGTGAATCACCTCACATTTATCTGCATTGAACTCCATTTGCCACCTTTCAGCCCAAATCTGCAGTTTATCCAAGTCTCCCTGCAACCTGCAACATTCTTCCACACTGTCCACCACTCCACCGACTTTAGTGTCATCTGCAAACTTACTAACCCATCCACCTATGCCTGTGTCCAAGTCATTTCTATAAAATGACAAACAGCAGCGGTCCCAAAACAGATCCTCGTGGCACACCATTAGTAACCGGGCTCCAGGCTGAATATTTTCCATCAAACACCATTTGTTGCCTTCTTACAGAAAGCCAGTTTCGAATCCAAACTGCTAAATCTCCCTGAATCCCGTGCCTCCGCATTTTCTCCAATAGCCTACCACGTGGAACCTTATCAAAGGCTTTACTGAAGTCCATGTACATCACGTCAACCGCCCTACCCTCATCCACATGCTTGGTCACCTTCCCCAAAAACTCAATGAGGTTTGTGAGACACAACCTGCCCTTGACGAATCCATGTTGACTATCAAATTGTTGCTTACTAGATTATTATAAATCCTCTCTCTTATAATACTTTCAAAAGCTTTTTTTACAACAGACGTAAGGCTCACAGGTCTATAATTACCTGGGTCATCTCTACTGCCCTTCTTGAACAAGGGCACAACATTTGCAATCCTCCAGTCTTCTGGTACTCAACCTGTAGACAATGGCGACTCAAAGATCAAGGCCAAGGCTCTGCCATCTCCTCCCTAACTTCCCAAAGAATCCTCGGAAAAATCCCATCTCACACCTCCTTCCTTACTAACCTCAATCCTATCAAGTAAATGGAGTGCCAACTGGCTGAATAATAAGTCTCTGTAGGTGATCAAAACTGTCAGATGCTGTGAGTACTGCGCAAACAGCTGACGAGTGAGTGAAAGGGTGATTTATGATCTGATTAATTGAGGCAGACATAATTACAAAAAATTATAAATAAGATGGTGCTGGAGATAAAGCAAACAGCTGATATAACATGATAGGTATAACAGTCACATGCTGAAGGTCTAGTCAAAGCAGCAAGTAATCCAAAAGTGTATGAGCTAATTAAGGTAGAGAGATCATAACAAGTTACCAAGATGATGGTTTCACAGCAGGGCAGTAAGGGAGATTGTGCAAGTATAGAACAGTATGGTGGGGTGTCGAGTGAAATGAACCCTAGATCACAGCTGAGGTCATCTACATGAGTACAGAACTTGGCTATCAGTTCTGCTTGGTGATTCTGCGTTGTTGTCTATCTTGAAGGTTGCCTTGCAGGACGCTTACCCGAAGATCAGAGGCTGAATGCCCTTGACTGCTGAAGTGTTCCCTGACTAGGAGGGAACATTCCTGCCTGGTGATGCCCATTCATCCATTGCCGTAGCACCTGCATGGTCTTGCTAACATACCAGGCCTCAGGGCATTTCTGCCTGCAGCGTATGAGATAGGCAACACTGCCCCAGTCATGAATATCCGCTGTGTGCATGGTGGATGGCATTCCCACACGTGATGGTAGTATCTATGTTGATAATCTGGTATGTCTTTCAGAAGCTGCCATGGCAGGATTGTATGGCATTGTGGTTGATGTTGTCCTGAAGACTGGAGAATTTGCTGCAAACAATAGTCTGTCTAAGTTTTGGTGGTTGTTTGAAGGGGAGAAGTGGAGGCATAGGGTAGATGTTGGAGAGAAATTCTTAGTCATCATGACATGTTGACGGCTGTGAGTAACTTGGCATAGCTTCTCTGCTTTGGGGAAATACCGGGCAATGAAGGATACTCTACTGGTTGCGTCCTGTGTCTCATTCTGAGGACGTTGTTGTGGTTTTTTGCTGTGGCACGTCAGAACTGGCAATCAATGAGTTGAGCATCAAATCACGTTCTTCTAGCATCCGTTTCTTTCCTCCTCATCTAAGCAGATCTTGTGTATATGCAGGGAATAGCTTCTTTAACATGTTCAGCATAGAAACTAAAGAAGTGCAACATCATGAGGTCATCCATGGCTTGTGAGGTACTGAAAAGTCTATCCTTGACGAAGATGCATCTGCCCAAGAATGAGACGGATCCCGAACAGTAGTCCATGGTAATTCTGATGGTGGGATGAAATTTGTTGATATCGTTGTGTTGTTGTTTCAGTGATTCCTCACCATGAGCCCAAAGGAAGAAAATGTCAATATAATAAAGTGTGAAGCTGGATGAACACAGCAGGCCAAGCAGCATCTCAGGAGCACAAAAGCTGACGTTTCGGGCCTAGACCCTTCATCAGAGAGAGGATGGGGAGAGGATTCTGGAACAAATAGGGAGAGAGGGGGAGGCGGACCGAAGATGGAAAGAAAAGAAGATAGGTGGAGAGGAGAGTATAGGTGGGGAGGTAGGGAGGGGATAGGTCAGTCCAGGGAAGACTGACAGGTCAAGGAGGTGGGATAAGGTTAGTAGGTAGGAGATGGAGGTGCGGCCTGGGCTGGGAGGAAGGGATGGGTGAGAGGAAGAACAGGTTAGGGAGGCAGAGACAGGCTGGGCTGGTTTTGGGATGCAGTGGGGGAAGGGGAGATTTTGAAGCTGGTGAAGTCCACTTTGATACCATTGGGCTGCAGGGTTCCCAAGCGGAATATGAGTTGCTGTTCCTGCAACCTTCGGGTGGCATCATTGTGGCACTGCAGGAGGCCCATGATGGACATGTCATCTAAAGAATGGGAGGGGGGAGTTGAAATGGTTCACGATTCGGAGGTGCAGTTGTTTATTGCAAACCGAGCGGAGGTGTTCTGCAAAGCGGTCCCCAAGCCTCTGCTTGGTTTGCCCAATGTAGAGGAGGCCACACCAGGTACAATGGAAAGAGTATACCACATTGGCAGATGTGCAGGTGAACCTCTGCTTAATATGCAAAGTCATCTTGGGGCCTGGGATAGGGGTGAGGGAGGTGGTGTGGGGGCAACTGTAACACTTCCTGTGGTTGCAGGGGAAGGTGCCAGGTGTGGTGGGGTTGGAGGGCAGAGTGGAGCGAACAAGGGAGTCACGGAGAGAGTGGTCTCTCTGGAAAGCAGACAAGGGTGGGGATGGAAAAATGTCTTGGGTGGTGGGGTCGGATGGCAAACCAAGCGGAGGCTTGACAACCGCTTTGCCCTCTCTCCCTATTTATTCCAGAACCGTCTCCCCATCCCCCTCTCTGATGAAGGGTCTAGGCCCGAAACGTCAGCTTTTGTGCTCCCGAGATGCTGCTTGGTTTGCTGTGTTCATCCAGCTTCACACTTTATTATCTTGGATTCTCCAGCATCCCATTATCTCTGATACAAAATGTCAATATATCTGGTGTACAGCATTGTTCCAAGGTCCTGTGCAGCAAAGAAGACTTGCTCGAATGGGTACATGAAAAGGTTGGTGTATGGAGTGCAAATTTGGTCCCCATGACTGCTGTGTGTCTGGGTGAACAGATGTCTGTTGAAGGTGAAGACGTTGCTGAAGATGAAGCGAATGAATATTACGACAGCGGCTAGAAATTGGCAGTTGTTGCCAGTTGAGGCTGTTGTAGCGATGCCATGGGGGGTGCTAATGTGGAGTCTTGAAATGTCAATTGAAATATACTGGGTGCTGAGGTTCCCCTATAAAGTCTGAAGTGTTGCAATAGCAGTTGGGGATTCCCTGAAAAATGGGTTTCAAGATGCCCTCAACATAGCCGGAGGTTCTCACACAGGGTCCTATTGCCTGATACAATAGGATATTGAGGTGTGTTGGCTTAGTGTATCTTCAGAAGGCAGCAGAAGTCTCCTTTGCAAAAAGTGCATGATATAAGAGTGCACAGGATACTCAAAGTCTGAATCAAAAGTGTTAAATCAGTTTGTTGAGTTGACAGGTAAGTCCTTTGGTCAGATTTGCAGGTATTTGTCTGTAGTGTTCCTAGTTATTCAATTGTCGGTACTCTTCCTTGCAGTAGTCAGTTCTATTCTGTATGATGATGGCTCCTCCTTTGTCTACTGGTTTGATGGCAATGTTGCAGTTGGTCTTGAGAGTATAGATGGTGCTGCGTTTTGCTTGCGTGATGTTCTGCGCAATTATGAGAGTGTGGCTGAAGAATCCGGTGATGACACACATCTCCTGGTGGCTTGAGCATACATATTGAGCCTAGGACAGCAGCCTTCCGGAAGGGTCCAATTCGACGCTGTCCTTTGGTTGTTGTACTGCTGATCTCTGTCGATTGTTCCAGTTCATTCGTTGTCTTGTTGGGCTCACTGCTGACATCTTGGCATTTGTGGAAGAATTCCCGGATCCTCATTCACTTGATGAATTCCTCCGAGTCTGCCATGAGACCAATGGGGTCCATTTTGGTAGTGGGGCAGAAATTGAGCTGTTGGCTGAGAACTTTGATTTCATCTGGTTGAAGGGTGTGGTCAGACAAGTTGATGATGGATTTCCCGGTGATGATACCAGTTTCAAATGTGGCATCAAGGAGACTTGCTAGTCCTGGTGGTGATGCTAAGTTTCTCAAGTTTCCTGTTCTTGGTATGCAGATAGGTGGCATAGTTCCATTGCTATGTCTGCTTGGCAATGTCTCGTAGCTGATCCGCTGTGTCCTGACTGCAAGTTGTGAATATGGACTTTATGTTGATTTCAAGGTTGCTGCGTCTGCTGTAGAGCGGGTGTACAAGATGATTGGGCAGTGTGCGAGACATGTGACTGCAGAGTCTCTCAGCGTAGACTATGTTGCAGGTCAATCTGAGTGGGTTTGTGATCTGTCGACTTTTTAGGATTTTCACTGCTGTCCGGCATCTCTGCAGAAATGTGCTGTCGGTGTTTATTTGCATGATCTTCTTGAATTTCCTCTCCACTTGGAGCTGAAGTTTGTGGTTTTGATGGTAGCCCTGATGTAGAGGTGCCGGTGTTGGACTGGGGTGGATAAGGTCAGAAATCACAATACGCCAGGTTATAATCCAACAGTTTTATTTGAAATCACAAACTTCTGGCCTAGTCAGATAAGGAATAGCATGATGTATCAGATGAATGTGTGGCTAGAAAGATGGAGCAAGAGAGAAGACTTTCAGATTCCTGGGACCAGCTCCAGATAGGATTGGGGCTGATATCTTAGGCAGAGTAAGGGTGCTTGGGGCGGGACAAGGAAAGCAAAACAAGGACAGGGATAAAAGAAAGAACAGTAAATTGCAAGAACAGTCGACAAGGGTAATCAAGGGTAAGAAGAAAAATAGGGCCAGAGTGCCAAGGAAAGTTAGGATGATTAAATGTCAGAAAGATAACCCTTAAGGCTTTGTATCATAATGCACAAGCATTCAGAATAAGGTAGTGAAGTGATGGTGCAAATAAAGGTAAAAAATATGATCTCATAGCCATTATGAAGATATAGTTACAAGGAAATCAAAACTGGGAACTGGGAACATTCAGGGATATTTGACCTTTCAAAAAGACAAGTTAGGAGGAAAGATGGTAGAGTAACACTGCTAATAAAAGATGAAATGAGGAGAGTTGTAAGAGAGATGATCTAAAAACTTAGATGATGTAGAATTCACTTAATGGAGGTAAAAAAAACTGGAAAAAAGACAGTCTTGTGTCTAATCCTCCAAACAGTAGCCACACTGTAAGAAATGACATAAACCAACAAACATCAGCAGGTAGAAAGAATGTAGCAATGTAGCAAACCTGGCCAAAGAAACACAGATGACATTATTAGAAGAACAGAAGACATACACCAGGCACCACCAACCTCATCAGCAAGGACATCATCAAGCTAGTGGACCTATGCCTCACCACCCACTTCACTTTCAATAACAAAACCTAGAGACAAACCAACGGTACACCCATGGGATCTCCGATATCAGGGTTCTTAGCAGAGGCAGTAATGCAGAGACTCGAACAAACAGCTCTGCCAATCATCCAACCCAAACTTTGGGTCCGCTACGTGGATGACACCTTTGTCATCACTAAACAAAACAAATTAGAGGAAACATTCAAGACCATCAATAATACCCTTTACTGGCATAACATTCACAAAAGAGGAGGAAAATAACAACAAACTGCCATTCCTAGATGTCACAGTAGAGCGAACAGTCAATGGGGAACTTCAAACCAGTGTCTACAGGAAAACAACACATACGGACCAAATACTGAACTACAGGAGCAACCATCCCAACACCCACAAACGAAGCTGCATTAGAACATTATTCCAACAAGCCACCACACACTGCAGCACAGAGGAACTACGAAGGGCAGAGGAAAATCACCTAAACAGCGTATTCAAAAAGAATGGGTACCCTATGAACACAGTCTGCCAATTCCTCAGCAACAAACCCAAACAGACAAAACAGGCCCAGAAACCAGAACCACTCTCGCCTACATCAAAGACATTTCCGAAATGACTGCCAGACTACGCGGACCTCTTGGCATCAGGGTAGCCCACAAACCCACCAACACACTAAAACAGCAGCTAATGAACTTAAAAGACCCTATACAGACAACAAGCAAAACGAATGTCATCTACAAAATACCTTGCAAGAACTGTGACAAACACTACATTGGACAAACTGGCAGAAAGCTAGCCACCAGGATACATGAACATCAACTAGCCACAAAACGACATGACCCACTATCACTCGTATCCTTACATACAGATGAGGAAGGACACCACTTTGATTGGGACAACACATCCATCCTAGGACGAGCCAAACAGAGACACGCAGGAGAATTCCTAGAAGCATGGCATTTCAACCGGAACTCCATCAACAAACACATTAGCTCCAAATCAATCTACCATCCCCTGAGACAAAGAACAGGAAATGACATCACCAACGCAGGAAATGACATCACCAACCCAAGGAAACCTAACCAGATAAATAGAAAGCGGGACATAACACCAGCGCTTCGTCGGAGGCTCACTGATAATGTTACATAGAATGGTGACGAAGCGTCTGAAAATGAACCTTCCAGCTCAGCGAGCAATCTCACATCCAGAACCTCAACCTGAGCTACAAATCTTCTCAAAACTCGCTAGAATGTAGCAATAATTATGGGTGACCTTAATCTTCATGTTGATTGGGTTAATCAAGTGGCAACGGGTAAGCTAAACAACAAAATCAGAGATAACAAGGTGTAGAGCTGGATGAACACAGCACACCAAGCAGCATCGAAGGAGGGGGGCTGACATTTCGGGCCTAGACCCTTTTTCTTCAGAAAAAGTTTTTCTGAAGAAGGGTCTAGGCCTGAAACGTCTGCCTTCCTGCTCCTCTGATGCTGCTTGTCCTGTTGTGTTCATCCAGCTGTACACTTTGTTATCTCAAATTCTCCAGCATCTGCAGTTCCTACTATCTAGAACATAGAACATTACAGCACAGTACAGGCCCTTTGGCTCTCGATGTTGTGCCGACCTGTCATACCGATCTGAAGCCCATCTAACCTACGCTATTCCATGCACGTCCATCTGCTCGTCCAATGACGACTTAAATGTACCTCAAGTTGGCAAATCTACTACCGTTGCAGGCAAACCGTTCCATTCCCTTACTGCTCTCTGCGTAAAGAAACTACCTCTGACATCTATCCTATATCTTTCACCCCTCAATTTAAAGCTGTGCCCCCTCGTGCTCGCCATCATCCTAGGAAAAAGGCTCTCCCTATCCACCCTATCTAACCCTCTGGTTATTTTATATGTTTCAATTAAGTCACCTCTCAACCTTCTTCTCTCTAATGAAAACAGCTTCAAGTCCCTCAGCCTTTCCTCGTAAGATCTCCCTCCATACCAGGCAACATCCTAGTAAATCTCCTCTGCACCCTTGCCAAAGCTTCCACATCCTTCTTATAATGCGGTGACCAGAACTGTACGCAACACTCCAAGTGCGGCCGCACCAGAGTTTTGTGCAGCTTCACCATAACCTCTTGGTTCCGGAACTCGATCCCTCTATTAATAAAAGCTAAAACACTGTATGCCTTCTTAACAGCCCTGTCAACCTGGGTGGCAACTTTCAAGGATCTGTGTACATGGACACCGAGATCTCTCTGCTCATCTACGCTGCTAAGAATCTTACCATTAGCCCTGTACTTTGCCTTCTGGTTACTCCTACCAAAGTGCATCACCTCACACTTGTCTGCATTAAACTCCATTTGCCACCTCTCAGCCCAGCTCTGCAGCTTATCTATGTCTCTCTGCAACCAACAGCATCCTTTGTCACTATCCACAACTCCACCGACCTTAGTGTCGTCTGCAAATTTACTAATCCATCCTTCTACGCATTCATCCAGGTCATTTATGAAAATGACAAACAGCAGTGGACCCAACACCGACCCTTGCGGTACACCACTAGTAACTGGTCTCCAGGATGAACATTTCCCATCAACTACCACCCTCTGTCGTCTTTCAGCAAGCCAATTTCCGATCCAAACTGCTATATCTCCCACAATTCCATTCCTCCGCATTTTGTATAATAGCCTATTGTGGGGAACCTTATCGAACGCCTTGCTGAAATCCATATACACCACATCAACCGGTTTACTCATCTGCCTGTTTGGTCACCTTCTCAAAGAACTCAATAAAGGTTTGTGAGGCACGACCTTCCCTTCACAAAACTGTGCTGACTATCCCTAATAAATTTATTCTTTTCTAGATGATTATAAATCCTATCCCTTATAACCTTTTCCAACACTTTACCAACAACTGAGGTAAGGCTCACTGGTCTATAATTACCACGGTTGTCTCTACGCCCCTTCTTGAACAGGGGAACCACATTTGCTATCCTCCAGTCGTCGGGCACTATTCCTGTAGACAATGACGAGTTAAAGATCAATGCCAAAGGCTCGGCAATCTCCTCCCTGGCTTCCCAGAGGATCCGAGGATAAATCCCATCCGGCCAGGGGACTTACCTATCTTCACCTTCCGAAGGATTTCTAATACCTCTTCCTTCTGAACCTCAATCCCACCTAGTCTGGTAGCCTGTATCTCAGTAATCTCCTCGACAACATTGTCGTTTTCTAGAGTGAATACTGTTGAAAAATATTCATTTAGCGCTTCCCCTATCTCATCTGACGCCACACACAACTTACCACTACTATCCTTGATTGGGCCTAACCTTACTTTCGTCATTCTTTTATTCCTTAAATACCTATAGAAAGCCTTAGGGTTTACCCTGATCCTATCCGCAATCTCTGACACAAAATCAGATAGTATCCTAAAGCAATAGGTCATGGAGTGAATAGGCTACCTTGGATCTGGTAATAACTAACAAGACAGGTTTAATCAATGATCTGAGTGTAAAAGATCCCCCAGGAAAGAGTGTTCATAACATGATAGATTGTAATATTCAGTTTGAGAGTGAGAAAAACGGGTCAGATACAACTATGTTTAAGTTAAACAAACAAAACTGCAATGAAATAAAGACTGAGTTAAGTGAAGTGGCCTGGGCAATTAGATTAGCAGTAATGACAATAAGCAAGCAGTGCCAGACATTTAAGGAGGTAATTCATAGCTCTTAGCAAAAATACGTCTTAGTAATGAAAAAGACTAAAGAGAGTGATAAACCAAATATGGCTAACCAAGGAAATTAAGCAGAGTATTAACTTGAAAGTAAAAGCATATAAGGAAACAGAAGTCAGTAATGGCCCAGAAGACTGGGATAAGTTCAGAATCTAGGAAAAGGGGAATAAAAAGATAAGAGGAAGGAATAAAATAAACTGCCAGGGAAGAACATAAGAAGATTACATTGTCAGTTTTTAAGTATTAAAAAATGGTCAAAGTGAACAAAATGAATCATGGGGACAAGGAAATGATAGAGAAGTTTAACATATATTTTGAATCAATCTTTACAGTGGAAAATAGTTTGAACATCCCACTAATATTAAAGAATACAGGCAAGGATCCCTGAAAGTTGCTACCTTGGTTGATAGGGTTGTTAAGAAGGTGTACAGTGTGTTAGGTTTTATTGGGAGAGGGAATTCAGTTTCGGAGCCATGAGGTCATGTTGCAGCTCTACAAAACTCTGGCATGGCTGCACTTGGAGAATTGCGTACAGTTCTGGTTGCTGCATTACAGGAAGGGTGTAGAAGCATTGGAAAAAGAGGAGATTTACCAGGATGTTGCCTGCTATGGAGGCAAGGTCTTATGAGGAAAGGCTGAGGGTGTTGAGGCTGTTTTCGTTAGAGAGAAGAACGTTAAGAAGTGACCTATTAGAGACATACAAGATGATCAGAGAATTAGGTAGGGTGGACAGTAACAGCCTTTTTCCTCGGATGGAGATGCCTAGCACGAGGAGACATAGCTTTAAATTGAGGGGTGATAAATATACGACAGGTGTCAGAAGTAGGTTCTTTACTTGGAGAGTACTAAGGTTATGGAACACCCTGCCCGCAAAAGTAGTAGACTCGCTAAGTTTAAGGGCATTTAAATGGTCATTGGATAAACATATGGATAATAATGGAATAGGCTAGGTTAGATGGGCTTCAGTTTGGTTTCACAGGCTGGCCCAACATAGAGGGCCGAAAGGCCTGTACTATGCTGTAGTGTTCTATCTTTCTATGTAGGAATTAAGTACAATCATGATCATTTGAAAAATAGAACTGGATAAACTAATAGGGCCAAAGACACAAATTAAGTGTCCTAGCCCTTTTGGCTTACATCCTAGGATCCTTAAATAAAGTGGCTACACTAGTAGTAGTGGATGCATTGGTTGTAACTTTCCAAAACTTCTTAGACTCTGGAGAATGACTAGAGGATTAGAAAGCTGTCAATGTGACGCTTCTATTCAAATAGGGAGGAAAGCAAAAAGCAAGTAATTACAGACCGATTAGCCTAAGGTTTACAGTTGGAAATATGTTGGAATTAATTATTAAGTTATATTAGCACACATGGAAAATCGTAATTTAATCAAGCAGTGGTTGATGGGGCTTCATGAAAGAGAAATCATGTCTGATTAATTCATTAGAGTTTTTTGTGGAAGTCTCAACCAGAGTGGATAGAGGGGAACCAGAAGATGTCTTGTATTTGGGTTTCCAGTAGGCATTTGACAATGCACCTTACAAAAGTTTAAGTCATAAGAGCCCATAGTGTTGGAGGTAGTATATTGCTTGTGGATACAGAATTAGCTGATGGGCAAGAAACAGTGAGTGGGGATAATGCATTCTTTTTTAGCTTGGTCATCCATGACCAGTGGGGTTCCACAGGGAACAGTGCTGGGACCCTAACAGTTTACAATATATACTTATGACTTGGAGTTAGCAAACAAATTTGTAGGTAACAAACAGTAGGTTGAAAGGCAAGTTGTGACAGGAATACAATTTAAAGTCTGATATTGATAGGTTATGTAAGAGGCCAAAAAATTAGCAAATGGAATATAATGTGGGGTTGTGAAGTTGTTTATTTTGGTAGGGAGAACAGAAGAGAAGAGTACTATTTAAATAGAGAAAAACTGTACAAAACTGTATAAAACTGCAACACAAAGGCATTTGGGAGTACTTGTGCATGAAACAAATTAGCACTCAGGTGCAGTAGGTAATCAGGAATGAAAACAGAAGTGGCTGGGAAAGCTCAGGGCTGGCAGTATCAGCAAAGAAAAAAAAAATCAGAGTTAACGTTTCAGGTCCTGTGACCTTTCTCAGAACTGTTTTTTTCTGACAGTAGCTGGGAAAAAAACTAGGGCAGCATGGTGGCTCAGTGGTTAACACTGCAGCTTCACAGCGCCAGGGAGCCAGGCTCAATTCCACCCTCGGGCGACTGTCTGTGTAAAGATTGCACATTCTCTACATCTCTGTGTGAGTTTCCTCCGGGTGCTCTGGTTTCTTCCCACAATCCAAAGGTGTACAGGTGGGGACAAGTGGCCACGCTAAATTGCACACAGTGTTCAGTGATCTGTAGATTAGGTGCGTTATGAGGGATGGGTCTGGGTGGCAATCTCTGGAGGGGTGGTGTAGACTTGTTGGGCCGAATGGCCTGTTTCCACACTGTAGGGATTCTATGATAAATCGTTGATTTATATGCAGAAAATATGCAGTGGGTAATCAGGAAGGCTAATGGAATGTTGGCCCTTATTTCAAAGGGGATTAGAGTTGACGAGTACTGCAACTGTCCAAGGTGCTCATCAAACCACATCTGGAGTATTATGGAGTGACAATGGGAACTGCAGATGCTGGAGAATCCAAGATAATAAAATGTGAGGCTGGATGAACACAACAGGCCCAGCAGCATCTCAGGAGCACAAAAGCTGACATTTCGGGCCTAGACCCTTCATCAGAGAGGGGGATGGGGTGAGGGTTCTGGAATAAATAGGGAGAGAGGGGGAGGTGGACCGAAGATGGAGAGAAAAGAAGATAGTTGGAGAGGAGAGTGTATGTGGGGAGGTAGGGAGGGCATATGTCAGTCCAGGGAAGACGGACAGGTCAAGGAGGTGGGATGAGGTTAGTATGTATGAGATGGAGGTGCGGCCTGGGCTGGGAGGAAGGGATGTGAGAGAGGAAGAACAGGTTAGGGAGGCAGAGACATGCTGGACAACAAAATGTGAGGCTGGATGAACACAGCAGGCCAAGCAGCATCTCAGGAGCACAAAAGCTGACGTTTCGGGCCTAGACCCTTCATCAGAGAGGGGGATGGGGGGAGGGAACTGGAATAAATAGGGAGAGAGGGGGAGGCGGACCGAAGATGGAGAGTAAAGAAGATAGGTGGAGAGGGTGTAGGTGGGGAGGTAGGGAGGGGATAGGTCAGTCCAGGGAAGACGGACAGGTCAAGGAGGTGGGATGAGGTTAGTAGGTAGCTGGGGGTGCGGCTTGGGGTGGGAGGAAGGGATGGGTGAGAGGAAGAACCGGTTAGGGAGGCAGAGACAGGTTGGACTGGTTTTGGGATGCAGTGGGTGGGGGGGGGGGGAAGAGCTGGGCTGGTTGTGTGGTGCAGTGGGGGGAGGGGATGAACTGGGCTGGTTTAGGGATGCAGTAGGGGAAGGGGAGATTTTGAAACTGGTGAAGTCCACATTGATACCATATGGCTGCAGGGTTCCCAGGCGGAATATGAGTTGCTGTTCCTGCAACCTTCGGGTGGCATCATTGTGGCAGTGCAGGAGGCCCATGATGGACATGTCATCAAGAGAATGGGAGGGGGAGTGGAAATGGTTTGCGACTGGGAGGTGCAGTTGTTTGTTGCGAACTGAGCGGAGGTGTTCTGCAAAGCGGTCCCCAAGCCTCCGCTTGGTTTCCCCAATGTAGAGGAAGCCGCACCGGGTACAGCGGATGCAGTATACCACATTGGCAGATGTGCAGGTGAACCTCTGCTTAATGTGGAATGTCATCTTGGGGCCTGGGATGGGGGTGAGGGAGGAGGTGTGGGGACAAGTGTAGCATTTCCTGCGGTTGCAGGGGAAGGTGCCGGGTGTGGTGGGGTTGGAGGGCAGTGTGTATCCTCCGGATACAACGCATTATCCTCCGACACTTCCGCCATTTACAATCCGACCCCACCACCCAAGACATTTTTCCATCCCCTCCCCTGTCTGCTTTCCGGAGAGACCACTCTCTCCGTGACTCCCTTGTTCGCTCCACACTGCCCTCCAACCCCACCACACCCGGCACCTTCCCCTGCAACCGCAGGAAATGCTACACTTGTCCCCACACCTCCTCCCTCACCCCCATCCCAGGCCCCAAGATGACATTCCACATTAAGCAGAGGTTCACCTGCACATCTGCCAATGCGGTATACTGCATCCACTGTACCCGGTGCGGCTTCCTCTACATTGGGGAAACCAAGCGGAGGCTTGGGGACCGCTTTGCAGAACACCTCCGCTCAGTTCGCAACAAACAACTGCACCTCCCAGTCGCAAACCATTTCCACTCCCCCTCCCATTCTCTTGATGACATGTCCATCATGGGCCTCCTGCACTGCAACAATGATGCCACCCGAAGGTTGCAGGAACAGCAACTCATATTCCGCCTGGGAACCCTGCAGCCATATGGTATCAATGTGGACTTCACCAGTTTCAAAATCTCCCCTTCCCCTACTGCATCCCTAAACCAGCCCAGTTCATCCCCTCCCCCCACTGCACCACACAACCAGCCCAGCTCTTCCCCCCCACCCACTGCATCCCAAAACCAGTCCAACCTGTCTCTGCCTCCCTAACCGGTTCTTCCTCTCACCCATCCCTTCCTCCCACCCCAAGCCGCACCCCCAGCTACCTACTAACCTCATCCCACCTCCTTGACCTGTCCGTCTTCCCTGGACTGACCTATCCCCTCCCTACCTCCCCACCTACACCCTCTCCACCTATCTTCTTTACTCTCCATCTTCGGTCCGCCTCCCCCTCTCTCCCTATTTATTCCAGTTCCCTCCCCCCATCCCCCTCTCTGATGAAGGGTCTAGGCCCGAAACGTCAGCTTTTGTGCTCCCGAGATGCTGCTTGGCCTGCTGTGTTCATCCAGCCTCACATTTTGTTGTCTTGGAATCTCCAGCATCTGCAGTTCCCATTATCTCAGAGACATGCTGGACTGGTTTTGGGATGCAGTGGGTGGAGGGGAAGAGCTGGGCTGGTTGTGTGGTGCAGTGGGGGGAGGGGACAAACTAGGCTGGTTTTGGGATGCGGTGGGGGAAGGGGAGATTTTGAAGCTGGTGAAGTCCACATGGGAACCCTGCAGCCCAATGGTATCAATGTGGACTTCACCAGCTTCAAAATCTCCCCTTCCCCCACCGCATCCCAAAAGCAGTCCGGTTCGTCCCCTCCCCCCCAATGCACCTCACAACCAGCCCAGCTCTTCCCCTCCACCCACTGCATCCCAAAACCAGTCCAACCTGTCTCTGCCTCCCTAACCTGTTCTTCCTCTCACCCATCCCTTCCTCCCACCCCAAGCCGCACCTCCATCTCCTACCTACTAACCTCATCCCACCTCCTTGACCTGTCCGTCTTCCCTGGACTGACCTATCCCCTCCCTATCTCCCCACCTATCTTCTTTTCTCTCCATCTTCGGTCCGCCTCCCCCTCTCTCCCTATTTATTCCAGAACCCTCACCCCAGCCCCCTCTCTGAAGGAGGGTCTAGGCCCGAAACGTCAGCTTTTGTGCTCCTGAGATGCTGCTGGGCCTGCTGTGTTCATCCAGCCTCACATTTTATTATCTTGGAGTATTATGGAACTGTTTTGGTCCCCTTATTTAAGGAAGGATATCATTTCTTTGTAGGCAGTTCATAGAAGATTCACCAGGATTGTCTTATGAGCAAAGTCTAAACAGGTTGGGACTCTATTCATCGGAGTTTAGAGGAATAACAGGTTGCTTCATTGAAATATATTGGATTTCTAAGGGGTTTGACAGGGTAAATGCTGAGAGGATGTTTCTAGGGTTAGAGAGGGTCTTTGAAACTCCTTGCTATGTGGGCATATTTCATACAGAGATACACAGATTCTCAATTAGTAAGGGAATCAAGAATTACAGGGAAATTGCATTAAATGAACATGAGGGATATCAGATCAACCATGATACTGTTGAATAGCAGAGGTTTAAAGGGGCCAAATGACCTCCCCCGTCCCTATTTGCAAATGTGTTATGTCATTCCAATTTAATACAGCACTGCCTTATTGAAGGTATTTCTTTGGCAGTTTACCTGTATAGGGAGAGGTAAAAGAACCCATGACATTAGACTACACACCACATTAGAAACTATTAGTTAAACCTAAAGCATTGGAACATCAGGGTAAAATACACAAAAGAAGTAAGGATTAAAAGAAGCAGTACTCAGGGGATTTATGTCAGGGTTGAGGAAACATAGTAGTCAGATTTATGCTAGCACCAAACCTAGCAGGGAACTAAAATCAGAGGGACAGGTTAGATTGCTTGTTAGATAAAATAAATGTGTGAGGAAAACTGACATAACAATGAATACAGTCTGATGTAAAGTACTGCACATAAAATTACAAGGAGTACAAGCTTCCCATGAACGATGCTGAAAAGCTAAATATAAAATGAGAGGTGTTAGGAATCTTAGAAAACATTATGTTCCAATAATGCAGAGCAGTATGGTGAAATCTATAATTTATAAACTGTTGTCTACATTGACTACAGTTATAACCCTGTTTTTCCAGGACATTTTCCCAAATAAAACAGATACCAAGTCCAGGATCTGGGAAGTGCTTTTGATTAAAATTCTCATCAGTGATATCAGACTTCTGAAGAATCAGCCTGTTGGCTTAAGTTGCTAAACAAACAGAAATTGATTGGCAAAGAAAAAAACAACTCATCCTCAGCCTCAACAACTTCTCTTTCAATTCTTCCCATTTCCTACAGACAAAGGGGGTGGCCATGGGTACCCGCATGGGCCCAAGCTATGCTTGCCTCTTTGTAGGTTATGTGGAACAATCCCTCTTCCGTACCTAAACTGGCCTTAAACCTCACCTCTTCTTCCGTTACATTGATAACTGTATCGGTACCACCTCATGTTTCCACCAGCAGCTTGGGCAGTTCATCCACTTCAACAATTTCCATCCCAACCTTAAGTTAACTTGGACTCTCTCCAACTCCTCCTTCACCTTCCTGGACCTCTCTGTCTCCATCGAGCAACCACCTAGAAACCGATATCCATTTCAAGCCCACCGACTCCCACAGCTACCTAGAATTCACCTCCTCCCACCCACCTTCCTGTAAAAAATGCCATCCCCTATTCTCAATTCCTTTGCCTTCCGCCACATCTGCTCGTAGGATGAGGAATTCCACTCCCGTACATCTCAGATGTCCTCGTTTTTCAAGCACTGCAACTTGCCCCCTGCAGTAGTTGAGATACACCCTCAACCGTATCTCCCACATTTGCCGCTACTCATCCCACACACCCCGTCCCCGCAATAACAACCAAAAAAGAATCCCCCTTGTCCAACGCATCATCCTCCAACATGTCCGCCATCTGCAATCCGACCCCACCACCAAAGACATTTTTCCCCTCCCCACCCTTGTATGCTTTCTGGACAGACCACTCTCTCCATGACTCCCTTGTCCGCTCCACACTCCCATCCAGCCTCACCACACCTGGCATTTTCTCTGCAATCGCAGGAAGTGCTACACCTGCCCCCAAACCTCCTCCCTCACCCCCATCCCAGGCCACAAGACGACTTTCCACATCAAGCAGGTGTTCACTTGCACATCCGCTAATGTGGTATACTGCATCCTCTGTACCAGTTGTGGCATCTTCTACATTGGGGAAACCAAACGGAGGCTTGGGGGCCACTTTGCAGAACACCTACGCTCGGTTCGCAAGTGGTGCCCTTATTGATGACACTTTTCGAAGATATTTTTAGAAGATATTTTCAGAAAGCACTGCAGGAAAAAAAAATTGAATTTCAAGATTCTCTTCATCCTGGATAATGCACCACCCATCCTCCCACCATTGGTGAACTTTCTGAAAATATCGAAGAGCTATCTCTACACCCAAACACAACCTCTCTCCTTCTATCATGGGTCAGGGTGCAATAGCAGCTTTTCAAAGCTTATTACTCAAGGCGCACATTAAGAGGCTGATTGCAGCCATTGAAGGGAATAAGGACAGTTTTCTTCAATCTTGTAACAGCTTTAACATCAAGAATGCCATTGACATTATCATGGAAGGCCTGAGGTGACATCACTAAGGACAGCTTTCATGTAGTTTGGCAGAATCTTCTCCCAAATGTTTTTCAAGATTTCAAAACCTTTGGTCTGTCAAAAGAGCTCCCAAGAATCAATGAACATTGTTTTGATCTTGCAAAGCAAGTGCGATTTGAAGAATTGGACAGTGAGGATGTTGAAGAGCTGCTTGAGTCCCATTGTGAAGACCTCTCTACAGCTGAGCTACAACAATTTGTCGCTGGAGGGAGAAGTGGAAGCTAGAAATGAAGATGAGGTGGTCCAGGATGCAGCACCACAAGAATTTTCCACTCTACTTTGTCTTCTATCTTAATGGAAATTAAGAAGCAGTTGCACCTCCTAGAGGACAACAATTACAATGCAGAATACAGCAGGGTAACAGTTTGTAGAATAAGATCTTATTTGGCACCCTATGAACAGCTTCTTCATGAAAGAAGAAAAAGGGCAAAGCAGCAAAAACTGGATGTCTCTTTTAAGCCAAACCCCAAGAAACAGTTAGAAGACAAATGAACCACAGCCATCCACTTCTGCATTAATTAATTTCCACCCTAACCCCGCAACCATAACCGTAACTGAAGATGATGCTGATAATGATGACCATCACCACCATCAGCTCCTGCTTTAACAACAGAGCAACCTCAAAACCTCCTTCCTCATTAAGCCATCTTCATATTTTTTCAAGATGAGGTGTTCAACTTACTTTTATTTCATTATTAGATATGGATAAGATATCTACTCAAACTGTACTATCCTTTGTGTTAGGCCTTTGAGTAACTTTTGAGCATTTTTGAATTATTGTTTTAGTGGTTTGCAAAAACCTCGCTTTTTCCGTAGGCCCTGTTATTTCTGTACTGTGATTTTTTATAACATGATGTTGCACAGGAATGCAACTATTGCATTACAGCAGAACCCTCTCTAGTGTGGCAATGGAGAAGCTGTGAGAGAAAGGCAGCTATGGTGGAAAGCTGTGACAGAACTGGAGAAGATCATAAAAAGGTTGATTCTAGAGGCATTCCAGAAGCAGAGCTGTAAAGGATCTGGAAACCTATGCTTTTGGTGGTTATTACACCTGTTGAGGTCAGGCAGTAAGAATTGTCAGACAAGACTGTGAGACATATCCTATAAACATAAGCGAACTGAAATCCTTGGTGGAGAATAAAATTGAACGGGACTCAGGGGTTATCCTGTATTCTGAAGGGACTAACTGAGAAATCTTTGAAATCTATATCATATCAGCTGTTTAAAAAGTTATTTATAATTTTGTACTGAATGGAATTTGCTCATTAATTCGCATGGTTTCTGCTGAATTTGGCTTGATTATGACAGTAAAAGCATTAGACAAAACTTCTCTTTTTATCAGTTTCTACCATTTGGGAAATACAATTCTGTTCTGTTGCTGATCTCCACAGGGATTATAACACTAGATATCAACAGATCCAATAACATGGGAATCTACATAAGCAAAACAGTGGATTGCAATTGGAAAATTCTGTGCAGTGCTTTGAACAGGCCAAATCTTGAGTAGTGTGTCCAGTCTGTTGGCTCGATGGAAGCAGTTCACAGAAGAATAGCAAGCCTAGGCTTAAAATCACAGGTCTTGGGTATGAGGGAAGTCTGAAAAAAATCTGGACTTTTCAAAACTAAATTCACATTAAGTTGTATAACATCTTCAAATCAAACAAGGTTGGATTCAAAGCCATGTCTGAGAGTTGAAAAGCTGGTGTTCAAGCCATTTCTTGAGTCCATAAATTAATATGATTTTACATATAGTTTGTAATTAGGACAGTAATTAGATTCCCTACAGTGTGGAAACAGGCCCTTCAGCCCAACAAGTCCATACCGCCCCTTGAAGCATCCCACCCAGACCCATCCCCCTATAACCCATCTAATCTAGACATCCTTGAACACTATGGGCAATTTAGCATGGCCAAATCTATCTAGCCTGCACATCTTTGGACTATGGGAGTAAACCGGAGCACCCGGAGGAAACCCACGCAGACACGGGGAGAATGTGCAAACTCCACACAGACAGTCGCCCGAAGCCGGAATCGAACCCGGGTCCCTGGTACTGTGTGGCTGCAGTGCTAACCACTGAGCCACTGTGTCGCACCTTGAGAGTGATATTATGTTTTGAAGGCAATTTCAATATTGCACGTGGAAGCACTGCAACAGATTGCGAAATTGAGCATAAATATGGACAACCTGGCAGTATAATAAATAATTAATTGAAAATCTGCTTCGATTTACATTGATAAAGCTAGATTATGTAAACTTTGTATAAATTGGAATCAAGGTTGAAAAGGCTTAACATATAGATTTACAGAATAGGAATACTCTTAATTATCAGCATTTTAGAATAACTAACCTTTCAAAATATAACTCTACAGAATTCTTTTGTGTAACTTTCGTCATTTTCTTATTATAATAGCAGATTGTGCAAAGATAATAGAATGTAAGTGTTTAATGACAAAGTGTTATATAATCTGCAATATCAAGATGCATGAAATTATGCTTAATTTACCAAACAGTTTGCACATAAATACCAAAATCTTAAAACAGGCATGCATTCAAACCATGTTGCAATAAGTACCATTAACAATGAGTTCCTCTTGTGATTTGAGTTCAAACAACACTCCCATACTTCAAGGTAATTAAACCCATCACTCCAATCCACTAAGTGAGGGAATACTCATTGTGGAGGTGGAAGGGTAATGTCCTTCAGGTATGAAATTAAACAGATAACATTTGTACACATGGCACCCATTCAAAACAAAAAGTTTAGTATCAAAATTTCTTGCTTCAATTGCTAATTGTCAAAATTAAATAGTAATTATTGAACTGTGGGTTGCTGAATTAATTGACTTACGAAATGCTTTCAGTTTTGTGCTCAGAGACTTAAAGGGCAGAATCATATTGGGGCCTAAGGATGAGGCTGTAGTGAGCGCTAGTGAGTATACTTGCAGGTTTGTATAAAAGATGTGTGAAAAATTACTTTAAGCCATGCATAAAAACAAGTGTAGTCATTGTTTGATACTTACATGATGGTCATCATGTTGTTTAGTTGCTTTGCATTGCTTTGTTGGCTGCATATGTCAACTTTATGCTGGTTTTGACCCAAATAAACAAATCTGTTGTAAAGTACAGCATTATTAAACATTGTTTCAACTAGAGTCAGAAGACAGCTTATCCTATCTGGAATAACACGGTGTGAAGCTGGATGATTTCAGATTTTCTGAAGAAGGGTCCCGACCCGAAACACCAAGCTTTCCTGCTCCTCTGATGCTGCTTGGCCCGCTGTGTTCATCCAGCTTCACACTGTTATCTGCTGTTCATTTAATTGCTTATACCCATCTCATTAGAAAATGGTCGCACCGTTTGGTGCAAAAGTTTTGAGCACCCTTTGCAACCGGCACTCAACTTCCTAACAACTTTTTTGCCCCCACTTCTGCACTTCACTTACAAAAGACTTAAATTAGTTTCATTCTGGATTGCTACGAATGGTATTGGTGATAACTATTCTCCTTTAACAATTTTACCAAGTAAGTACTGCTGCCTATGACTTTAAAAGCAAACCCATTCTCTTAAATGCATCACAACAGTACAAATTACAAGTGTGGGAAGGATTCTAAGTGTAGATAGATAAATTACTTGAGCTTATTTAGTTGCAGTAAAGATAGCTGGCAAGCAAAGTAGTGAATGGATTAATGTATGCATTCAGAACAAATTAATCAAGCTTGCATTATTAAAAACAATAAAAATAGGTTAATTGTCACTTGAAATGTGAGAAAGGTACAAGTTTGCAGCACGATTTTTGGCATAATTTCAGTTTCCTGTTAGCATTCTCAATTTGGATTATTACTGTGATGACAGCCCATGGAAAACTATGATAGTTCAATCCACATAAATAATCTTGAATAAAATCAAGATCCTGCAGACACTGAAAATCTGAAACAAACAGAATGCTGGAAAAATACAGCAGTTATAGCTGCACCAGTGGCAATAAATAGAGTTGGAGTTAATGTTTGGAGTCTGGCATGACTTCTTCATAACTGATATTCAAAAATCCTTAATGTGTATCTTTAGAGAAAAGAGATTGAGCGATGTGCTAAGATGGTAGTGAAGTGAATCTTAGGAAACAGGTTTGATGACCTTAAATTCCTATACCAGAGTTAAAAGCTTTCCCTTATTTTGAAACAATGAGAACGGAACTAAAATAACACCCTTTTCTGTGACACACCTACGTTAAAGGGAATGAGGATGAGGAAGCACTGAAAAATAAATCGATAAATTTTGAAACTAATATTTCCATGCTAGAATTGAATTGACCTACAGACTTAAAATCCATGTACTCCTCAGCCAAATAAAACAAAAACACGCATAATTTATACATTGCATAGTACCGAGTCATAAAATGCTCGTACAAAATAAAACGTACAAATCACTGAAAAAGACAAGTAAATTCAGTTAAAACAAATCTATTTAATATGGTGTTCAGGTAATGTTTAAATGATTCAATTTATTTGAAGAAGTGGGTCAATTACATTGTAGCTTATATTCAAGATATTTGTTCCATATTTTATCTTACCTTTTGTATATTAGAAGATCATCTTCTGATAGAAGTCCAGAGGGATTCATATACACCTCTCTTGGAGATTGGCTGCAGTCCTGAAAATCGCCAAAAGACAAAACATTAATGCTACAAGTTTTCCTCAGCATGTAATAGCCCAATTGTACCTGACTAAATATTAGAATCTTTATTATGCAATAATTAACTTTTGGCTTAATTATCTTCCAAAATAATAATGGAAGAAAGTTTTGAAGAAAACGACTGTCAAAAACAAAAACTCATTCCCTCGAACACAAATTGATCTCAAAATACAGGAACAGATAAATATGAGAGATAGTAAGAACTGCAGATGCTGGAGTCAGAGATAACACAGTGTGGAGCTGGAGGAACACGGTAGGCCAGGCACAATCAGAGGAGCAGGAAAGTTAATGTTTCAGGTTGGGCCCCTTCTTCAGGAAATATTATAGATAAATACATGCATTTGGACACCTTCTCGGCAGCTGTAACACTGTACCTTGTACTCTGTTCTGTTACCCTGATACATCTGTATAGTTTGATCTGCCTGTGATAACAATAAAATCAAATCAAATCAAAAATCAAAATCCACAAATGCCAGCTCATTCATACGTTGCCACCATTACCTGCCTGGCTATGGATTTAATTCATCCATCATTGCTTTTGTGCTTGTTAACTAGCACCATCACCTGAAAGGACAACTCCTTTAGCTGAAGATAATAGGAACTGCAGATGCTGGCGAATCCGAGATGACAAGGCGTAGAGCTGGATGAACAGTGCAGGCCAAGCAGCATCATAGCAGCAAGAAGCCTCCCTGCTCCTATGATGCTGCTGGACCTGCGGTGTTCATCCAGCTCTACACCTTGTTATCTCCTTCAGTTAAATATTTTCTTTTTCATTTGTTCTGGATGATCACCTCATTGGGATGGTCTTACAGTCCTCCCAACACCAGTCAGTGAGAAATTGAGAAGCAAATATGTAAGGGGATTTCAACTTTCCAAACATAGATTGGAGCTGCCATAGCGTTAAGGGCTTGGACGGGAAGGAACTTGTTAAGTTTGTACAAGAAAACTTCCTTATTCAATAATGTAGATGCACCTAATAGAAAAGAAGCAACGCTTGACGTTCTGGTGGGAAATAAAGCAAGGCAAGTGACTGAGGTGTTAGTGGGACAGCACTTTGGGCAATTGATTATAGTTCTATTAATTTTAAAATTAAATTTATGGAAAAGGATCAAACTGATCAAAAAGTTAAAGTTCTAAAGACTAACTTTAGTAATATATGAAACAGGAAATTTCAAAAATTGACTGGAGGAGACTAGGTGCAGGTAGAGGGACACTTGAGTAGAGGGAGGCCTTTATAAATGAGATCACTAGAGTTCAGAGACAGCACGTTCCTGTTACGCGAATGACAAGGCTGGTACATGTCGGGGATAATGGTTGAGTGGAGAAATTGAGGCTCTGGTCAAGAAAAAAAAGAGGCAACAAATGTCAGATATAGTCCGATGGGATTAAGTGAATCCCTAGAGGAGTATAAGGGCAGTTGGAATATACTTGGAACAGAGATGGAGAAAAAAGGGTTCATGAGGTAGCTTTGGCAAATAGAGTTAAGGAGAATCCAAAGAGATTCTATAAATACATTAAGGGCAAAAGAGTAACTAGGGAGAGAACAGATCAATGTGGCCATCTATGTGTGGAACCACAGGAGACTGGTGAGATACTAAATGCATATTTTGCATCAGTATTTACGGTGGAGAGTGGCATGGAAGCTAGGGAACCTGGGGGATATAAACATTGACATCTTGAAAGTAGTTCATATTATAGAAGAGGAGACGCTCGAGGTAAGGTGATGAAAGTGGCATTTTGTGTGGATGCCTTCACTGGTCAGAACACTGAGTATAGGAGTTATGATGTTATGTTGTGACTATACAGGACATTTGTGAGGTCACTTTTAGAACACTGCATACAATTCTGGTCGCCCCGTATAGGAGGAATGATGTTAAACCCGAGAGGTTGCAGAAAAGATTTACAAGAATGTTGCCGGGACTGGAAGGTTTGAGTTAATAGGAGGAGGCTGAATGGGTTGGGGCTTTTCTCCCTGGAGCTTCGGAGGCTGAGGGGCAACTTTATTGCTACTTATAAAATCATGAGAGAAATGAACAGGGTGAATAGGCAACATCTATTTCAGAGAATGGGGTTGTCCAAAACTAGTGGGCATAAGTTTAAGACAGGGGAAAGATTAAAAAGGCTCTGAGGGATAACTTTTTCATGAAGAGGGTGATGAGTGTATGGAACAAGCTGCCAGGGGAAATGGTGGAGGTGGGTACAATCTCAACATTTAAAAGGTATCAGGATGGATTTATGAATAGAAAGGGTTTAAGAGGGATATGGGCCAAATGCTAGAAATGGGGCAATTTCAGATCGGGACGTCTGGTCAGCGTGAACGAGTTGGATTGAAGGGTCTGTTTCTGTGCTTTGTGACTCAATGACCCTGCATGGCCTTTCTACCACTGTGACTTCCTTCAGCTTGATAAGCTGCTGGGACATATTCTCTCTTCCAATTCTGGTCTCCTGTGCTTTCCAGATGTTAAAATGGTTTCATACTGATAGCTTTAAAACTTATTCATGCCCTGGATTATTTCCATCAACTCCCTTCCATAAAGAACTTAGAACTTCTCCTAAATAACCATGCAATTTACTTGTTAAATAAAGTGCAGCCCAGATTTGTTAACAATGACAATATAATGGCAAAAATTAAGTAATTGCAATTAGAAGCAGGGCTCTAATGTTAGTTACTTTAAAAAAAATGTAACTTCAATCTTGTTTTCAATCTTGCAAAATAAAGGGTTTAAAACTATTCAAGATTACAAAAATCCTAAGAATTACACCAAAGTTGAAATGGTATTATGGTTACCGCTACAGTTACAAGCACTGCAGAGAGTGTGATAGTATCTTCATAATAATCCCGTTCTCAATGCACATAAGGCAAGAATTAAAATGGAATAGCAGATTTTGTTTTATGTACAAAGGTGGAGAATCCATCTCCCACAGTACAAACTGGATTCATAGCATCAGTGACATGCTAAATAACTCATAGGAATAACACTAATTACAAGTTATAAATGCAAACACATTACAAGTATGTGCAATACCAAGTAGTAGAGATGAGCTTTAATATTTGTTCTCACAGTAACTCATTTCAGTACCTCTTCCACATTAACATTATACGAATACTTCTGACTGTAAAGCTTAAAAATACTGTATTGTGAACCTAAACAAACTATAAAAGAGATACAAATATTCAAAACGAGACTCGCAAATTTTTATTTTTATTTTTTTCCCAGGACCAGAAAGTTACTGCCAAGACTGGTTCTTCATTGCTGATGCCTAGATGTCCTGAATAAGTGATTGTAGACATTCTTTTTGAACCAGTAGAGAAATCACATGAAGCAGTTAAGAGCCCACAACATTAGAATGGGACATGTGTCAGACTATAATCCAGACCAGATAAGGAAGGCAGTTTTCCCGCCCTGAAAGGGTATTAGAAAGCAGCAGCATGGTCACTTCAATTTATACATGCCCTTTGATTTTAAAATCTAATTCTGATCTATTCTAATTTCATACCTACATTGAAGTAATTGGAATTTCATTTTGTTTTCTCCAGGTTATTAATCAAGTACTTCTCATAGTTTAGGAAAATCAACAAGTCTGGGAGTGGGGCAAGAAAGCAAACTTTCAATTTAGAATTAGCAAGACAGAAGAACTTAAAGGTTCGAGTTGGACATTACACTGAGAATCAGTGAGATCAGGAGCAGGCTAGATGCTACTGTTTGTTTCCAGCTGTTAGTTAAAAAAGCATTCCAGAACAGAAAAAACGGAGGCATTACATCACAGGGAAGCAGGCAGGAATTGTTCAATAGCCTATCACCTATACTAGGGAATCTCAATTAGAGTTTGCAGAATATTTATTAAAAAGTAGAGGCAGGATCAGAGACAGCAATTAAAATGTTACCATCCAAGTGACCATAAGGCATTGGCCTATTTCTGTTCCATTCAGCCAATCAAATCTGCTCTGCCATTCAATGAGATCATGGTTGATCTGATCATCCCCAACTCTACACCACTGTCTTTCTGTCTAAAAAAACTGGCAGGAGGGCTCGGTCATTCCACAAATTCACACCCTAAGAAATTTCTCCTTATCTGTGCCATATATGGGCAATCCTTTGATATTACGCCCTCTGGTTCTAGACACTCTCACATGAGGAAACAACCTTTCTACATCTACTTTGCCACATCCCCCTAAGAATCTTATGTTTCCATAAGATCACCCCACATTCTTCTGAATTCCAATGAGTAGAGGCCTCAGCTTTTTGATCTCTACTCACAAGACACTCTCTCCGTACTCTGGATCAACTGAGTAAAATTTATCTAGACTGCCTCCAACGCTAGTATATTTTTCCTTAGATAAGGAAAGCCATACACCGTATTCCATCTGTCCACAGCTTTGCATAGTTTTAGCGAGACATCCCCACTTTTATACTCCATTCCCTTCCAAGTAAAGACCAACATTCCATTAACCTTTTCTATGACACAGGCCTTGGGTGCTAGCTTTAAGTGATTTATGCACAAAGGCCTTCCAAATCTCTCTGTTTAGATTTCTACTGACTTTCTTCATTTAAATAATATTCAGGTCTTCTACTGTTGCCGCTAAAGTATACGACCTCACTTTTTCCTCACATTGTATTCCACTGCCAAGTTTTTGCCCAATTGTTTCCAGAAGCAGAAGCCAATGACAGGATCGGCATACCAACGTCAACGGCTGTGTGTAAAACACAAAGTAGCTGTACAAGTGCAGCCATTCGGCTGAGGCAGAAAAAGTGCTTGCCAATCAATTGGCACCTTTCTCTCCTGTTGTACAGGATGTTGTGATTGCTTGAAATTTGGCGGTGTTGCATTTGTCCTGAGGGATTAAAATGAAAATAGATCTCTTTTGAGCATTACCCATACATCTTACTTTTTGTTACTCTAAGAATAGATTTGTACATGCCTGAAATATTTCACTGCAATACATAGAATCTTTTGTTCAAATGGAATGCTGCAGTTTCTAAGATAACTAACTGGTTTCCTAATTATCATCATCACATAGGATTTATTTAATAAAAATGTTTGCAGCTCTTCATCCAAGATAACGACAAAATGGTCAGCTTCAGAATTTACTACTTTTATCATTGAAAGTAAAATGATTGAGTCACTCTGCCATTTTGATAAGAATAAATTATCTTTTACCAAAGTAATGTGCTTAATCTATTATCCAAATAAACAATAGCTAAACACACACTAACATCAAGTAGGATCACATGTTGTATTTTCATACAAATCGCTTTGCTTTTTGTACTGTTTGGAAGCAAACACCAGATCACAAACCATAACACTTGTGATTTTTTTTTGTATCATCAGTTACGTTGTAGTCTATTCTGCTCCATAATCTACAGGTAATTGTTTAATGAAGTATGACCATGAAAATACTTCAAATATAATACTGTCATAATATTTCATTAATTTTGATTCTATTGTAAAACCTGAAGGTCAAGCCAATAACAGTGAGTGGCAAGAAATTCCTGAACACATACCACAATTACAAAAAGTTTTCATAAGCAAAATCCACTTTTTCTTTTAAACAATGTATATTTACTGAGCTTGAATCTTGAAAGGAAAGCACTAACAGCTAACTGACAAACAGTTACCGAATGAAGTTTCGTTGAATAATGTGGCCAAAAACGTCAATTTCCTACCTTACAGATTTAGTGGACATGAAACCTACTTTCACCTTGGACTACTAGTATGTAGCTCTATTATAGATAAAAAAGGAAATTACTTGACTGTTGCTGATTAATTACAATATTTTCCCAGCTTCGACTGTAACAAGTTACAAAGAACATGGGATTTTCACCACTGAAGATAATTAGTGTCCCTTCCAGTTTATGTTTAAGAATGCCATTTGCACACCAAAGGGTTTCTCAGTTGGTCATGAATGTTCTCTACATTTGTGACAAAAATTATCCTTTGAAAGTTAAGCTGGTTAGCAGTGAAAATAACTCGGTGATTTTAGCCACCCTCTTCCATTTTCACTTTATTTCCTTTCTCCTTTATAGTGACTTTAAGATCATTCTTTAATCCAAAGTCAATAAGGTGGTCTGATGAAATGCTGCTGTCGATGCAATTGGATTCAGGTGTGCAGCATCTATTGAGGAATGCTTGCTCTTCCTGCTTTCCTTCCAAAAAAAAGGCATCTTATTTCAAAGGGTCTTTGAAACAACGTTATTTAAATTTGTGGATAATGTGACATATTTTAATTGCATAAAGTCAATTTATTACCTCAGGAATTTTGTCTCCAAACTCTGTCATTTTTACTGGTGTTGACCGCTGAGATACAGGGCCTTCTTCCTCTTTGTCGGTTCCTGAATCATCCTCCGAACTGCTGGAAACAACCTCCTCGGATGGTGGTGGTGGGGCACTTGCTACTGTTTTACGTTGCAATACAGCTTCTTCCTTGTTACTTTTATTACTGAACAATAAAGTATATTAGATATATTTCACAAGAATAAATCTGATTTGAACACAGGCTACATTGGTAGGTGTTAAGTATTCTACTCCATATCACAGCTGAGAAAGTAAGTACAGTATATGTGAAGAATCAGCATAAAATAAATATGGACATCTACTCTAAAATACAAATATTTCAATTTGTTAACAGAATTGGTATTTCACAGTCTTCATCATAAATAATAACTGTTTATTCATTGTATACACATAGTATTCATTGAGTACATTTAAGACTGAGATAGATAGGTTCTTGATTATCAAGGGGATCAAGGGTTATGGGGAGAATGGGGTTGAGGAATTTATCAGCCATGACTGAATAGTGAAGCAGACTTGATGGGCCGAATGGCCTAATTTCTGCTCCTATGTCTTATGGTCTATTCAAACTAATGTCCAGAATAAATCTTATAATAGCTCTGCAAAAATAGATGAGGGAACAGTCTAAATGCATGAAATCTAACAGTACAAAATAATAAAAGCCAAATAATACAGATGCTGGAAATCTGAGACAAACACAGAAAACTCTGAAGAAACTCAGTAAGTCTGGCAAAATCTGTGGAGATAAACTTCTGGACAGTTATATCAGACTCAACATTCACTCTTTCTCTTTTTGTAGATGCTATGGATTTTTGTGATAGTACAACATAATAGCTTGCATTGGGCTTTGCTGGAGCACTGCAGCTCGCTGAAAACAGCAATATTAGCATGAGAACAAACTGGTGTGTGAAATGGCAAACCTGCACATAATGATGCTTACAATTCATGTAAGACTTCTTTGCTCCTGCACTCAAATTCTTTAATTAAGGCTAACATACCATTTGTGTTCTAAATTGCTTGCTGCACCCACTTGCTAGCTTTCAGCAATTTATGAACAAGGATATTTAAGCCCAATTGGACATTAATAACTTTCAATCTCTTAAGATTTATGAAATACCCTACATGATTGTTCTTCCTACCGAAGTGTGATCCTCATGCCTATCCACATGATAGTCCATCTGCCACATTCTTGCCCACTTACTCAATCTGCCTAAATCCCATGAAGCCTCCTTACACCCTGTTCACAAATTTCATTCCTCACTAGGTACTGCATCAACCACAAATTTGGAAATAATACAAACATACTCAGATCTAAATCACTGATATAGATTATCAACAGTTGAGACCCAAGCATTGATCTTCAACAGTCCTCAAAAGTTAAGCCTGTCAACATGAGAATAATCCATTTATTCCCACTCAGCTTTCTGCCTTCTGGCCAATTTTCAGTCCATTCTAGCATATTATTTGCAATCGTATGCACTTTAATTTCGTTAACTAATCTGTTTAGAACTTGCCATTAATTTTCTTGATAACAAAGTGTGGAGCTGGATGAACACAGCAGGCCAAGCAGCATCTCAGGAGCACAAAAGCTAACGTTTCGGGCCTAGACCCTTCATCAGAGAGCTCTCTGATGAAGGGTCTAGGCCCGAAACGTCAGCTTTTGTGCTCCTGAGATGTTGCTTGGCCCGCTGTGTTCATCCAGCTCCACACTTTGTTATCTTGGATTCTCCCACATCTGCAGTTCCCATTATCATTAATTTTCTTGATACTGTTTCAAAACTGTATCATCTCAGACTCATCAGGGTCAAATTCCATCTGCCACTCATTTGCCATCCAGTTGATTCATCAATATCCTCCTGTGCCTCAATATCTTTTGATTCACAATCAACCACCTGGCTAATGCCGGAGTCACTTACTTATCCATCAACTACCATCCCCACTTCCTCCTATATTGCTTATACATTTCACAAACAATAAAGGGTCCCAGCACTGATCCCTGGACACTAGTCACATCAACCGCTTCCTACCACCACCATCTGTCTCCTACCAGTAAGCCAATTATGAATCCAACTTGTTAAATTATCCTGGATCCAACATGCTTTTATTGTCTTCATTAGTCTTCCTCAAGAAAATCCTGACAAAGGTTTTGCTGAATTTGAAATAAATTACATCAACTGCACTACCCTAGTCCACACACTAGGTCACTCCTCAAATAATTCAATCAAATTTGTTTCACTTTCCTCTGCCAACAGACTAGCAAACCCACCCTCAGGAATGTTGGCTCCTTAGCAGGGCTAGGTAAGAAATATTAGCATGCGAGCAAGACAGCTTTCATAGTGCTGATCGAGATATAACTATTGGTAAGGACATTGGGACAACTGGCTTTACTTCTTCAAAACGGGGCTGTGGGATCTTTTCCCTGCAACAAAAAAAGCTGATAGGGTCTTGGCTTAATATATCTTCCATCAAGAGGCCTCCTGCCAGTGCAAAGCTTCCTCAGTATACCACTGGAATGTCGATCAAGATTGGTGCTTAAATTTCTCAAATCTTCTAGAACAGTTGGCTGGCTCGCAATGCAGAATGGTGCCAAAAGAATTCCAGTTATCTGCTGAGCTCACCACGAAGTCCCTATCTTCTCAACCTCACCTGAGGTATGGCGACCTTCAGGTTAAACAAGTTAACAGTCTATGAGATAGTAGCCTATGGGTCTCTGTAATTTGCATTTTGGCATAGAGGTAATAGTGCTAGCAAATAAGTAATACCTAACAATGAATGACAACAAAGGGCACACTTTGAAAACTAAACTAAACATAGCAGATTCTGGGAATCTGCAGTAGAACAAAATGCTAAAACTACTCAGGATTTGTCTGCCAGCATCTGTGAAGAGAAAATACAGGTCAGTATTTTAGCTCTGACTTCCCATCATACCAACAGTGCTTAATCGGTTGTAAAGAACTTTAGGATACAAGGTATTTATAAATGCAGGCTATCTTCTTTTATTCTTCATGTTTACTCAGTTTATCATATCCTCCCATTGAGTAATTGGTGCACTTTATGGCAACTGTAACAATATTGAGAACTCTCATGCACCAATACTCCACATTGATTTGAAATAGTATTTTTGTTTCCAACTTTGAATGTTAATTGCATTTTTGATATCCAAGCTAGAATTTCAGTTTTCCAACAAATCTATTTTCTGTTGAGTTTTGTCAAAATGAACTTCGACTGATTCAGCAATGTGCATTAACTGTACAAGTTAAAAGATGATAAATTGATTATTCAGCATTTCCATGTTAGGATTGGTAAAATATAATCTCCTGCTTTGACGTTTGATTTTTGTTATGTCTCAGTCAGTATATCTTCATAATAGTAGGGGCGGCATGGTGGCTCAGTGGTTAGCACCGCAGCCTCACAGCACCAGGGACCTGGGTTCGATTCCAGCCTCGGACGACTGTCTATGCGGAGTTTGCACATTCTCCCCACGTCTGCGTGGGTTTTCTCTGGGTGCTCTGGTTTCCTCCCACAGTCCAAAGATGTGCAGGCTAGGCGGATCGGCCATGCTAAATTGCCTGTAGCGTTCAGGGGTGTGTGGGTTACAGGGGAATGGGTCTGGGTGAGATGCTCCAAGGGGCAGCGTGGACTTGTTGGGATTCTACGATAATACCATCACTGTACTACAGCATGTGACCTGACAATTTATAGTTCACCAACTCCACTGTATCTCAGATCACCTGAAGCATTCCACTGCTGGAAGATAGCTCTTTAGTCACCCCAGACACTTATACACCCAAGGAATGTAATCTGTGCGCAATAGTTAGTTGTAATAAATGGCAATTAGATTCTTCAATTTCATAATATCTATGTTTAGTTTCTTATTCTATGGGAGATTATGGTAGCATTAGGCGAAGCACTCTTACGGAAGTAAACTCATCTTCACGTAAATGTTTTTGGAAGTGCACCAGTATTGTTTAACTTGATACATTAAGAAGGTCATACAGTACTGTATCCAATCTTGGAGTTGGTGTCAATACTTTCTCCAAGAGCCTAATCACAAATTCGCAATTA
The DNA here is from genome assembly GCF_030684315.1 of Stegostoma tigrinum. Taxonomy (NCBI): domain Eukaryota; kingdom Metazoa; phylum Chordata; class Chondrichthyes; order Orectolobiformes; family Stegostomatidae; genus Stegostoma; species Stegostoma tigrinum. Next base: position 25,534,727 of record NC_081357.1, read on the forward strand.
TGAAGGTGGTGGCAGTGAATATTAGGGGAAGCTGCAGAGAGGGAACAGAAACCAGAGGAAAGGAATTGTACAAGGAGCAGACAGAATAAACAACCTGAACATAAAGGGAATCACGTTTTGTGTTCTGCAACATCTGTTTATATCTCCATCGATGATGCCAGACCTGTAATCACCAGCACCTGCAGTATCTTGCTTTTGTAAAGGTTTTAATTTACTTGGGCATATCTGCCAAGATATACATTCTCGGTTAAAATTAATAATTGCAGTTAGTACAAAATGTTTTGTATCGTTAAATTAATAGAAACAACTAAAGCTAGTTACCAGCTCTTTACCTCAGCACGGATTTGCCGGTTTCTTCTGGTTTGCGAATAGTGAAAGGACTTGGGTCAATTCCAACATGCTTTGGCATGAAGTCCCTTTATGCAAAAACAGTACAACAAAGCTATGGCATAATAAGACTTACATTATTTGGAATTTTAAAAACAAACAAGCAAGGCAACAGAACTCAGCATAATTCCTTTATACTTATCATCTTTGTGTTATGGCACATAACCCATTTGTCTGTATACCTTCAAGAGATATGGTCATGATATTATCACTCTATCATGCATGTGAACTGAGAGCTTATAGCTCTCCAACTCCCTCAATCTCGATCAATATTGGAAGCACATTCTTTTGTTACAAATTAATGACTTGAAAAATTAAGTGAAACTTTTACAAAACACACAAGAAAATGCCACTGGCTAATGCTCTAGTTACATCTGCAGGCTATAGAATTAAACTATTGGTGAAATGTACAAAATGTTTTGAATCTTTAACATTTCATTTTTGCTACTGCTAGAATGTCTACATTTGTTTTTGTTCACTCCTTGAGAGGTATCACCTCTCCAACTGCTCTCAAAGTGATGTTAAGCTGCCTTCTTGAACTGCTGCAGGCACCCACAGTGCTGCTCAGGTTGTTTGTGGAAGGGTGTGGGTGAGGTCTTAAAGTTTTGAACTTGTATATTTCACGTGTTTTATATTCGTTCATGGAATGTTGGCATCACAGGCAGTGTTGCAGTTTATGCAAAATAGTGTCTCATTTTTAGACATGATTGGGGCCGTACCTGACTCCTCATATTAAGGGGCTATTTCCTGAAGTGGTGCAAATAACACCTCATTTAACTGTTGACGTATCTCAAAGGTAACAAATTCATCTTGCATGATTTATCAAACATCAAGAGTAAGGTAGTCCGAGATTATTTTAAACTCTCTTAAATCAAAATGGCTAAAACATATTTACAATATATTTTCATTGGTATTTAAGCACGTAGTAGAGCAGGGGGTAGCTAAGGAAGAGAAAAGATTACATACTTGGCTGAATTTGTCATTGTTAGGCAAAATGCATCATCGAAACAACTCAGCTCATATGGCCTGAAGAATTCTGTGTATACATCTATTTCTTCATCATATTTATCCAACTTCTTCATGACTGTCAGCTTTTTAAGATTTTCAGTGCAAGGAACTAAAGAGATGAATAGAGAGGAAAATATTTTATTAGTTTTTGAGTTTAGTAGACTGATCAAAATGAAATGGTGCATTAACGTAACTGGAATATTTTGGTCTGTAATTTTAAAATTGAAATTGGTGGCAATTTTACAAATCCAGTAGAGGCACTTGCTTGAATCAGGTAAGTTTAAGAAGTTTGAGTCAGGACAATCACATTTCACTTTTCAAGATGCACAGATGAAAAGCTGTATCTTTCTTAAGTGTTGTAGTTATTTAAATACACAGCCACGGTATAGATTATGAAAAACACCAACATTATAAATCAACTTTTCTACATAACTTTACCGATCAAATTATGCTATTTCCTTATTCTGAATGTGGTAAGTGCACTATGGGAGGTGATGGCATTCTGGTAATGTCACTGGACTGGCAAACCAGAGACCCACGCTTATGAACTGGGGCCTGAATCCCAGCGTGGCAGATGAGGAAATTTTGAATTCAATACCTGTACACAAGTCTGGCTAAAGTCAGAAATCACATGACACTAGGTTATAATCCAACAGGTTTATTTGAAAACACAAAGGTGAACTGTGACTCGAAGAGGTGTCCAGCAACAATGTGAAATGAAGCACTACTGGGCCTGTTTCTTGGGGATGAGGTGCGCCAAACAAATCAAGTATCATTGCGGGTACATTTAGGGGATAGTCATCATTATATCAGAAGGACTGGGATTATAGTGGAAAAGAACAATGAACAATCCAGTGTAAAAATAATTAACTGGGGGCGGGGGGGGGTTGGGAACAGAGATGGGCAAATAGACAGGAACCAAAGGTTAATGGCATGAATTGACAATGGAACTATGATGGTGTTGCCATCACGGAGACATGGTTGAGGGAAGGACAAGATAAGCAATTTAATATTCCAGGGATTAGGATCTTCAGGCAGGACAGTGGATGGTACAAAAGTGGAGATGGTTTCCTGTTGGTTAAAATGTCAGTCAATGCAATAAAGAGAGATGATATCTTGGAAGGGTCATCAAATGAGGTTTTGTGGGTAAAACATAGGAAGACACAAAGGGCAGCCACACTCCCAGGAGTGTATTACAGGCCCCAAGTCATAACCAGGCAATTAAGGACCAAATATGTGGTCAATTTACTAAGGTATGGAAAAACAGGAATAGAGTATTTATATTAGGTGATTTCAACTGCTCCAAAAATAATTGGGATAATCACAGTATAAAACATCTAGAGGGCAGATTTATTGAAATATATAAAGAAGAGCTTTTAATGTCAACATGTAAAAGATCCAACAAAGATGGTGCAGTCTTGTACCTAATTTTGGGGAATCAAGCAGGACAGTATTAGAAGTGGCAGTAGGGAGCATTTTAACGAGTGACCACATCACTGTATGTTTTATGCTTGTTACAGAAAAGGAGGAAAATGGTCCGCAAAAACAGGGCTTTGGTTTGGGGCAAGGCAGTTTTTATTAAAATAAGACAGGATATGGCCAGAAGACACTGGGAATGTCTACTTAATGGTAAATCAAGTAGGAAGTGTTCGAAAAGGTAACGTGAGGAGTACATGTCCAGCATATTCCCTTTAAGGTGTAATGTAGCAGCAACAAGCCGAAAGAACCGTGTGTGTCTAGGAATATGCAAGACTAGATAAAAATAAGAATGGAGCTGTATAACAGGTATAATTGGAGCATATCAACAAAGGCCCTAGAGGAATATAGGAAGTACGGGGTTGAATTTAAAAAGCAATTAGAAGCGCAGAGGGGGCATAAAAACACTGGCAGGAAACATTAAGGATATTCTACAGTATATCATTGGGAAGAGAATAACCAGAGGAAGAGTAGGGTCTATTGGGACCAAGGGGTTAATTTGTGCATGAAGCCGAAAAACACTGGTAGACTATTAAATCAGTACTTCACATCTGTCTTTTCTCAAAGCAGGATGAAAGTTCACAATTCAAGAAGATGGAGTGTGAAGTTTTTCAGATTGATACAAGAAGTGAGAAGGTTTTGGCAGGTTTGAAAATGGACAAAATCCCCAAATCCAGATGAGTTGTATCCCTGGCTGACGTGGGAGATAGGAAGGAAATTACATCTGCCCCGACCCAAATTTTTAAATTGCTTCTGGCTACAGGGGAGTTGTCAGAGAATTAGAGGACAGCTGGTGTTTTACCTTACAGGAAGAGTGGTACAGACAGACCAGGGAACTATAGACCATAAGTCTAACATCACTGATGGGAAACTATTGGACAAAATAGTGAGGAAAGAAAATTGATCCCCATTTAGACAGGCAAGGTTTGATCAGGGATGGTCAGCATGGCTTTGTCAAAGGGAGAAATCAAACAAATCTGGTGGAATTTTGAGGTGTTGACCAAGTGTTTCGATGAGGGTATGGCAACTAATGTAGTTTATATGGATTTCAGCAAGGCCTTTGACAGGGTTCCACATGGGAGCCTGATAAATAAGGTTTAAAGAAAAATGGGATCCAGGGTGACAAAGCAAGATGGGCCCAAAAATTGGCTTCGCGAGGGCAGTAATATAAGGCTGTTTGTGTGAATTGAGCCTGTTAATTTTAAAACGAAAGGCAGGAGGTTTAGAGGGGATTTGAAGAAAACCTTTTTTCACCAAGAGGCTGATGGGGTGTGGAACGCATTGCCTGGGAGGCAAGTTGAGGTGAGAATCCTTACAACCTGTAAAAAGTATTTGGATGAACACGAAGAGTCATATTATTGAAAAGGTTATGGGCATAGTGTGAGAAGTGGAACTATTGTAGGTAGTTGCATATATTTGGTGATATAGACCTGACGGGCTGAAGATCCACTTCTGTACTGTATGATTTTATGATTAGAGCATAGTAGTGTATTCCTTCAAAAGGGAACAATAAAGCAACCTAACTCAAAACTCGCTGGCATCTGACTGCCAACATGGAAGAATGCCCAGGCAGGTTCTACTCACAAATAAAGGGCAAATCTAACTTCGCCAATTACCGTCCTTCAGGCTACTCTTTATCATGGCAAAATAATAGAAGGGGTTATTGGCTGTTATCGTGTGGCACTGTGCTCACGGCCACTCAGTTTTTGTTCCATCAGGGCCAATTGGCTCCTAACCTCTTTAAACCTATAGTCAAAACTTGAACAAGACAGCTGTATTCCAGAGACGAGGAGTAAACAACACTCAAGCTTGGCACTATCCAGCAAAAAGGAAGTCTGCTTAATTGGCACCCATTCACAAACTTCGAAATTCATCCATGCACCACTGATGCATAATGACAGCACCATCAACAAAATGCATTGTAACAACTCACCCAACTTCCTTCAAAAGCACCTTCCAAACTTGTGACCTCACCAGTTAAGACAAAGACAGCAAATGCATGGGAACACAGCCATCCATAAATTCTCCTCCAAGCTACATACCATCTTTACTTGGAATGGTTTCAAAATCCTAGAACTTTATTTCTAGCAGCAGAGCTTTGTGGCTATGCTCCAAGAGCTTCAACCTTCCTAACAAGTCAGACTACCACCTTCTCCAGGGCAATTAGGGATGGACAATAAATGCTGACCTTATCAGCAATACCATAGCCCGAATGAATAAAACAATGCACTAATACATGATTATTATAACAGCCACTCTGAGAATGCCACAACAGTTAAGTGCTGTAAATAAACTTTATAATACCTTTTTGATACATCATCAAATTCATTGCATCTTTTAAAAAAGTACTTTTAGAGTATTCAAACTGAAGTTAACATGCAAATTTTTGTACCTTCATCATAAGGCAATGGTAAATGGATTAGTACCTCTGGTGTCCACCAATGAGTATAGCTACAAAAAAAAATGCAAAAGCATTGCCAAATATTTACAACATTTGATATAAGATACACAAATATCTTGCATATAAACAAAAGTAAATTACACGCAGTTTACTATAGATTCAGGTGAAAAGAGTAACAGAATGATAGGCAGTTGGGTATAAAATAAATTACAAAAAAATGGTAAATAAAGATGCATAATCAGGCTAGTGAAAAGACGGAAGCAATACTCCACGATGATCTGCAATTGTTCAAATTGTTTAAATATATGGTGGACTTTAGAATCAGAGCTATAATTTTAACATTATATTACAAGTGCATTACATCCGACCAAATTAAGTGAGACAGTGGAAAAATACAAGATAGTATTGATAAATTTTCACATTGGGTGTGTAAATGGCTCATGACTTGTAATATAAATGCAAAGGTGTACATTGGTAGGAGTAACAAAGGAAGCCACTGAGGCCATTTATAAAGAATTTGAATAGTGTAAAACACTGAACAAATATCAGATTTACAAATCACTGCATGTAGCAATAGTGTAACAAGGCTGCAAAAAAAACACAAACACAGAAGCACTTCAACAGAAATAGAACTAAAAGGCAGCATGATAATGTTAAAACAATAAAGCAATGGGTATAACACACAAGAACCATGAACAGTTCTGCACTTCATATTACAAAAAGGATAATATATGCTAGTGAGAATTAAAGATTTACAAGTTTCATGGCAGAATGGTGAGGTTTTAACTGTCAGCAAAGACTGAATGAGCTTGTGTGTCTCACTAGAAACATTGGTAATAGTACTGAATATTGTGCAATCGTCCGCATTTCTGACATTACAATGGAAAGAAGTTCACGAATTGAAGCCATTGAAGGTGGTTGCACCTGGAATACAACCCTAAGGAACTCCTTCAGAGATAGTAAGAACTGTCGATGCTGGTGTCTGAGGTAACACAGTGTGGAGGTGGAGGAACAAAGCAGGCCGGGCAGCATCAGAGGAACAGGAAAGCTTACGTTTGGCGTGCTGAAGTATGGTGCACTGATCTTTACATCGCCAAGGCCAGGCACCAACTCTCTGACACCTTCTCCTACCCCACCCTTGATCATGACTCCAACCCTGACCACCAAAACATCATCTCCCAGACCATCCATAACTTCATCACCTCAAATGGCCTCCCACCCACAGCCTCCAACCTCATCATTCCCCAACCACACACTGCCCATTTCTATCTGCTTTCCAAAATCCACAAACCTCACTGTCCTGGCCGACCGATTGTCTCTGTCTGCTCCTACCGCACTGAACTTATCCCCGCTTATCTCGACTCTATCTTCTCCGTCTGGTCCAAGAACTCAACACCTACGCCTGGGACGCCACTCGTGCCCTCCACCTTCTCTCAGACTTCCAATTCCCTGGCCCCCAACACTTCATCTTCATTATTGATGTCCAAACCCTATACACTTGTATTCCCCGTGCAGATAGCCTAAAAGCCCTCCACTTCTCCCTCGCCCACACGCCCAACTAGTCCCTCTCCAGTGACACCCTCATCCACTTAACTGAACTCGTCCTTACCCTTAACTTCTCATTCAACTCCTCCCACTTCCTACAAACTAAGTGGGTGGCCTTGGAATCCTGCATGGGCCCAAGCTATGCCTGCCTCTTCATAGGATACATGGAACAGTCCTCCTTCCGCAGCTACATGGCACTATCCCCTACCTCTTTCTCCGCGACATTGATGGTTGTATCGGCAAGCCTCGTGCTCCCATGAAGAGCTCAGAACAGTTCAGCAACTGTACTAACACCTTTCACCCCAAACTCAAATTCACCTAGACCATCTCTGATTCCTCCCTCTCTTCCTGGACTTCTGTCTCCATCTCTGGTCACCACCTCAAACCTGATGTCTATTTCAAGCCTACTGACTCCCATAGTTGCCTAGACTTCACCTCTTCTCACCCACTTTCCAGCAAGAATGCAATCCCCTATTCCCAATTCCGCTGCCTCTGCCACGTCTGCTCCCAAGATGAGGCATTCCTCTCCCGAACATCCCAGATATACTCGTATTTCCAGGGATGCAACCTCCACACTCCAGTGGTCGAAAATGCTCTCGACCGCAACTCTTGCGTTTCCCGCACCTCAGGCCTCACAACCCCTCCCTGCAATAAAAACAAAGTCAGAATCCCCCTTGTCCTCACATATCATCCCACTTACCTCCAGATTCAACACATCATTCTCTGCCACTTCTGCCAACTGCAATCTGGCCCCACAACCAAGGATATATTTCCCCCTCCAACCCTATCTGCTATCCGGAGGGACCGCTCTCTCTGCGACTCCCTTGTCCACTCCACAATCCCCACTAGCCCCATCACCTCCAGCATCTTTCCCTGCACATCTGCCAATGTGGTATACTGTATCCATTGTACCCGGTGTGGCTTCCTTTACATTGGGGAAACCAAGCGGAGGCTTGGGGACTGCTTTGCAGAACACCTGCGCTCGGTGCGCTATAAACAACTGCACCTCCCAGTCGCGAACCATTTTAACTCCCCCTCCCATTCTTTAGACGACATGTCCATCATGGGCCTCCTGCAGTGCCATAATGATGCCACCCGTAGGTTGCAGGAACAGCAACTCATATTCTGCTTGGGAACCCTGCAGCCCAATGGTATCCCTGTGGATTTCACCAGCTTCAAAATCTCCCCTCCTCCCACTGCATCCCAAAACCAGCCCAGCTCATCCCCGTCTCCCTAACCTGTTCTTCGTCTCACCTATTCCCTCCTCCCACCTCAAGCCGCACCTCCATTTCCTACCCACTAACCTCATCGGACCCCCTTGACCTGTCTGTACTCCCCGGGCTGACCTCTCCCCTCCCTACCTCCCCACTCATACTCTCCTCTCCACCTATCTTCTCCTCTATCCATCTTCGGTCTGCCTCCCCATCTCTCCCTATTTATTTGAGAATCCTCTCCTCGTCCCCCTTTTCTGATGAAACTGCAGGGGATGGGCACATTAGAAATGTGGAGCCTATTCAAGGAAAAGCTCCTGTGTATCCTAGATAAGTATGTACCTGTCAGGCAGGGAGGAAGCTGTAGAGCGCGGGAGCTGTGGTTTACGAAGGAAGTGGAATCTCTGGTCAAGAGGAAGAAGACGACGACTTATGAGATGAGATGTGAAGGCTCAGTTAGGGCTCTTGAGAGCGACGAGGTAGCCAGGAAAGACCTAAAGAGAGAGCTCAGAAGAGCCAGAAGGAGACATGACAAGTTGTTGGCGGATAGGATCAGGGTAAACCCTAAGGCTTTCTATAGGTATTTAAGGAATAGAAGAATGATGAAAGAAAGATTAGGGCCAATCAAGGATAATAGTGGGAAGTTGTGTGCGGAGTCAGAGGAGATAGGGGAAGCACTAAATGAATATTTTTCAACAGTATTCACTCTAGAAAATGACAATGTTGTCGAGGAGAATACTGAGATACAGGCTACTAGACTAGGTGGGATTGAGGTTCACAAGGAAGAGGTTTTGGAAATCCTACAGAAGGTGAAGATAGATAAGTCCCCTGGGCTGGATGGGATTCATCCTAGGATCCTCTGGGAAGCCAGGGAGGAGATTGCCGAGCTTTTGGCATTGATCTTTAACTCGTCATTGTCTACAGGAATAGTGCCAGACGACTGGAGGATCGCAAATGTGGTTCCCCTGTTCAAGAAGGGGAGTAGAGACAATTCTGGTAATTACAGACCAGTGAGCCTTATCTCAGTTGTTGGTAAAGTGTTGGAAAAGGTTATAAGAGATAAGGTTTATAATCATCTAGAAAAGAATAAATTGATTAGGGATAGTCAGCACGGTTTTGTGAAGGGAATGTCATGCTTCACAAACCTTATTGAGTTCTTTGAGAAGGTGACCAAACAGGTAGATGAGAGCAAACCGGTTGATGTGGTGTATATGGATTTCAGCAAGGCGTTTGATAAGGTTCCCCACTGTAGGCTATTGTACAAAATGCTGAGGAATGGGATTGTGGGTGATATGGCAGTTCGGATCAGAAATTGGCTTGCTGAAAGACAAAAGGTGGTAGTTGATGGGAAATGTTCATCCTGGAGACCAGTTACTAGTGGTGGACAGCAAGGGTCGGTGTTGGGTCCACTGCTGTTTGTCATTTTCATAAATGACCTGGATGAAGGCATAGAAGGATGGGTTAGTAAATTTGCAGATGTCACTAAGGTCAGTGGAGTTGTGGATAGTGACAAAGGATGCTGTAGGTTGCAGAGAGACATAGATAAGCTGCAGAGCTGGGCTGAGAGGTGGCAAATGGAGTTTAATGCGGACAAGTGTGAGGTGATGCACTTTGGTAAGGGTAACCGGAAGGCAAAGTACAGGGCTAATGGTAAGATTCTTGGTAGTGTAGATGAGCAGAGAGATCTCAGTGTCCACGTACACAGATCCTTGAAAGTTGCCACCCAGGTTGACAGGGCTGTTAAGAAGGCATACAGTGTTTTAGCTTTTATTAATAGAGGGATCGAGTTCCGGAACCAAGAGGTTATGGTGAAGCTGTACAAAACTCTGGTGCAGCCACACTTGGAGTACTGCATACAGTTCTGGTCACCGCATTATAAAGGAGGATGTGGAAGCTTTGGAAAGGGTGCAGAGGAGATTTACTAGGATGTTGCCTGGTATGGAGGGAAGGTCTTACGAGGAAAGGCTGAGGGACTTGAGGCTGTTTTCGTTAGAGAGAAGGTGGTTGACAGGTGACTTAATTGAGACATATAAAATAATCAGAGGGTTAAATAGGGTGGATAGGGAGAGTCTTTTTCCTAGGATGGTGACGGCGAGCACGAGGGGGCATAGCTTTAAATTGAAGGATGAAAGATGTAGGACAGATGTCAGAGGTAGTTTCTTTACTCAGAGAGTAGTAAGGGAATGGAACGCTTTGTCTGCAACGGTAGTAGACTTGCCAACTTTAGGTACATTTAAGTCATCATTGGATAAGCATATGAACATACATGGAATAGTGTAGGTTAGATGGGCTTCAGATCGGTATGACAGGTCGGCACAACATCGAGGGCCGAAGGGCCTGTACTGTGCTGTAATGTTCTATGTTAAGAGGTGGTCCTCTCGCAACACAGAGACGTGCCTGCAAATAAGAGGGGATGCCATTCGAATCGGAAAGGGTGACAGGGTATGAACGCCAAGGCGGTGAATGAGCTGGACACACATACGCACCCCCCTCCCCTTCTAATCTTCTCTTCATAAAGCAGCCTGGGAGAGGGGGCAATGCACACCTGCGAGTGTTAGCTTTGCCGACCTTTCTAATTACTATTTTAACCAACTACTCATTTACTTGAATTATTCATTGAATGCTTTGATTAATTTTTCTGAAATTCATGTTTACTGTTGTGCTAGATTGTGTTTTTCTCAAATTTGCTCACCAACCACACCTCTCCACCCAGCAAGAAAATGTTGAAATGTTATTCCCAACCCCCAACTTGCACAAGGATTGGATAACCCTGCTATCAACCATTTATTACCTTCTCTTGGGGCATAACAATTCCACTGTATTCTTGTGATGCAAATAATAGTCAGTTGGAAGCTCCCAAAGATGAAATTTTCCTTCCATAGGCTGGAAGACTCCAAGAAACAGATTTATAGCATCCTGTCTGTCAGCATCTGTAACATTTTTAAAAATCTTTTAAACTCAAAATAGAAAACTTACATACTTCAGCAGATATTTGGTGTTTATAGATGGAATAGAATTTTCCATGACATATAAATTTGATACTTAATTTACACTTGTCTTAGACAAAAGTTTTTAATGACTGCCACTCTGGAAAACAGGTACGAGGGAAGTGTTACATAAGATAATTTTAGGCTAAACAGAACCATAGGCTCCAGGGGCATTGCTGCAATGACAGCTCCAGGAAGCAGACCAGACCACAGGCCTGGGAAGAATGGAACCCCACCTTCAATGTATAGTCATTTACTCAGTGTGATTCAGTATTCCCCTTCAATTCACCCCCCACCGCAGTGGTCGAGAATGCCATCGACCGGGTCTCCCGCATTTCCTGCACCTCATCCCTCACACCCAGTCCCCGCAATAACCACCAAAGAGAATCCCCCTCATCCTCACATACCACCCTCGCATAACCTCCGGATACAACGCATCATCCTCCGACACTTCTGCCATCTACAATCCAACTCCACCACTAAAGACATTTTTCCAACCCCACCCTTGTCTGCCTTCTGGAGAGACCACTCTCTCCGCGACTCCCTTGTCCACTCCAACCTCTCCTCCAACCCCACCACACTCGGCACTTTACCCTGCAACCGCAGGAAGTGCTACACTTGCCCCCACACCTCCTCCCTCACCCCCATCCCAGGCCCCAAGAAGACTTTCATCAAGCAGATGTTCACCTGCACATCCGCCAACGTGGTATACTGCATCCACTGTACCCAGTGTGGCTTCCTCGACATTGGGGAAACCAAGCTGAGGCTTGGTGACTGCTTTGCAGAACACCTCCACTCGTTTTGCAATAAACAACTGCACCTCCCAGTCGCAAACCATTTCAACTCCCCCTCCCATTCCTTAGGTGACATGTCCATCCTGGGCTTCCTGCAGAGCCATAATGATGCCAACCATAGCGTGCAGGAACAGCAACTCATATTCTGTTTGGGAACCCTGCAGCCCAGTGGTATCTATGTGGATTTCACCAGCTTCAAAATCTCCCCTCCTCCCACTGCATGCCAAAACCAGTCCAGCTCGTCCCCGCCTCCCTAACCTGTTCTTCCTCTCACCTATTCCCTCCTTCCACCTCAAGCCACATTTCCTACCCACTAACCTCATCGGGCCCCCTTGACCTGTCTGTACTCCCCAGGCTGACCTATCCCGTCCCTACCTCCCCACCTATCTTCTTTTCTCTCCATCTTCGGTCTGCCTCCCCCCCCTCTCCCTATTTATTTGAGAATCCTCTCCCCATCCGCCTTTTCTGATGAAAAGTCTAGGCATGAAACGTCAGCTTTTGTGCTCCTAAGGTGCTGCTTAGCCACCTGTGTTCATCCAGCTCCACACTTTATTACACCAGTCAATTAGAATCTCCTTAAGCAAGTCTGATGGCTCAGTATGCTGTTCTGCAAGTAAGAGGTTCCTACACTGCTGATAGGCTCTCCGTCTCAACCTCTCCCCTAGCCTGAAATATGACGATCCTCCGGTTAAACTGCTGGTCACCTCACTCTAATAAGACAGCAGTCCTATGGTCTGGTAACACGATGGTGACCAACGGAAGGTGCCTTGCCTCCATTCGGTTCTCCTCTTGATGATGCACCTAAGACTAAAACCCTAATTTTAATATCCAATTCTGACACCAACCTTTAGCTTGTTCATCACTTCTGCCGAACAAAGGTTTAGAGTCAACATTTCCTCAAAATGAACACTTGGAAGTTCAAAACCATTGTTTAAGTTGTTCTACTTCCTTAAAACAATATTTTCCCTTTGCATGCTCAGTGACCTAGATTGTTTCCAATCCCACATTTTGTCCATTACAAAGACAATGACAATAAAAACGCACAAACTATATTTATTATAAAGTTACTGGGCCAATTTAAAAACAGATACCACTTCCCAGCAATTTCAGTGAGATGGATATAGTCCTCTTTTCAAGAATAGACACTGACCTCATTGGAAATGCCATTATACTAGTCATAGTTAGAAAGCAGCTTAGCAATAGGGGTGTGTAAACCATCAGGTAGGTTTTTAAAAATAGAATTGTTTCAGGAGTCAGTGAACTTTGGGAAGAACGGAAGCACCAGGCAGGGTATTTGCTACAAAAGATGCAAAACAGATGCCAGGACAGTTTGTGTCATGGGTCTATCCTCTGAGAAAGCGTCGCTCATTATGATTTGTGTTAAGGGATCCGCCTAACTTCCATCAAGGAAATTTTTCTTTTGACTCAGTTACGGGCAGTTAGTGAGCTCCTGAAGCTGGAGGAATATGAGACTTTCTAGCAACCTGTAATGAAGGCATTCTCTACCTAACTTTAAAAATAATTAGGTTCAGAAACCAGGCTCTACAGTGGGGTGACTGGGGTAGTGATAACCCTTTCGGAATCGGAGGCAAGCAGGGAATACCTCTGACTAAGCCTGGTGATCTGCTCCCATCTCAGCCTGTTGCTGGTGTCTAAGTCGAAGCACATAAACTGGCCACACTGGTTTGTGAAACCGGGCTTAAATTGAACTTGATTAGGCCGTTACAAGCCTATGTTTTTAGGTTTTTTTTACTGGGAATGTGAGCATTGTTTACAATGTCTTGTCCACTTCTAATAGCCCTTGCAAAATGGGAGTTATGCAGTTGTGAAGTGCAGCAGTCCATAGTATAGTACATCCCATAACAAAAACCGAAATTGCTGGGAAAACTCAGCAGGATTGGCAGCAGAGTTGACGTTTTGAGTCCAGAACACTTGATAAAGTGTCACCAGACATATAACATTAACTCTGCTTTCTCCCCACAGCTGCTACTAGACCTTCTGAGTTTCTCCAGCAAGTTCTGTTTTTGTTCCAGATTTCCAGCATCCACAGCCCTTTGTTTTAGTTAAACATCACAATTTTACCATCATCCTTCTGGATCTGGTCATGATTTTGATTTGTCTCCTCACAGAATGCCTGACTCAATATGCCAGTTGATAAGGTTAACTATCAGCTCCCCCCACCACTAAACTGAGTCCAGTGGGCTCTTGCAGATGTTTATGAACATGTGGAATAGAAGCGCAAGTAGACAGTTTGGTCCCTCGAGACTGCCGAACCATTAATAAAATTGTAGCTGATCAGTTTGTGCTTCCAACATATTCTAATATATTTAGATTTCTCTGCCTAACAAAAACCTATCACCCTTTGATTTAATAATATTTAATGATCTCGCTTCCTGAGGCAGAGATTCCAAAGTCACATGACCCTCTGAAAGCCGATAGAAAATCTAGCTCTTACAGTGAAGTAGCATTGACTCTGTCACAAGTGAGGGTGAGCTGCAGACACACGAACATACATTTACATAAAGGAAGAAAGACTTGTGTATTATATCGTCTTTCACTATCTCTGACATCCCAAATAACGTTACAAGCAAGAAGGCACTTTTTAAATAGTAGGTACTGTTGTTACTACAGAGAAATGTAGCCAGTTTGTACACAGAAATTTTCTACACCAGTCAAACATAAGGAATATACTGTGGACATAGGAAATCTGAAATAAAAACTGAAAATGATGGAGAAACTTGAGTACGACAGCATCAGTGGAGAGAAAGAAACATTTAATGTTCCAAATCCAAATGACTTTCCTTCAAAACCCAGGTTCTGAACATTAACTTGGATTCTACCTCCAAAACTGAAGTCAGATTTGCACGGTTTCTCCAGCTCATTGTTTTTTAATCACTGTAAAGTTCGTAGGAATAATGATTAGATAGTCCGTTTTAATTATATTGATTGACAGATGAACATTGGTCAGACACAAAGGAAACTCACATGCTCTTTTTCAAAGTAGCAGAATGGGATTCTTTACATCACCTGGGACAGTAGTCTAAACTTTGGCTCAACTTTTTATCAAAATGACATGACCTTGGATGGTGCAGAAATCTCTCAGAATGATACTGAAATCTCAATCTAGAATGTTGTGCTTAAGTCCTGGAGGTGGACCATTTCTAGTGACCATGCCAACAGGTGAGCATAGCATGCATGTGATACAATCTTGGTTGACAATTCATTGAAGGTGCTTTCTTTTTCAACAAAGCCTTGTCTACCTTCAGAACAACAAAACAGACACCATGACAAAACTGACATAATTTACAAGGAACCTCTGTGGACTCCTGGCCAATACTTATCCACAAATCATCACCATGTTTACCTTTCTAAAGAAGGGTCCCGACCTGAAACGTCAAGCTTTCCTGCTCCTCCGCTGCTGCTTGGTCTGCTGTGTTCATCAGCTTCACACCTTGTTATACCATATTTATCTCAGCAGGTCTGCTAGGCGTGGATTACAGTTTCGACTTGAATATGACTCTTCAGAACCCAGCTTCACATTCAATTTGAAATGTTTCTCCAAAAATGCCTGAACTGCTGAGACTTTCATGCACAATGTTTTTATTTCAGATTTCCAACATTAATTTTGCTTTAATAATTTGTTATTGATCTCACTGGTTTCTGTGGGATCTCACTGTGTAGAATGAACAACTGTGCTTTTTTGTGCAAGAAGTGACAATAACCAAAGCATTTCATGGGACTTGAAGCACTTTGGGATGGACCAAGGCCATGAGAGCCATGATACAATTGTACATACATCTATGCATATCCTAGAGGAATGTGTATAAAAGGGAAGATAGAGAGAGATATTGAAAAAGCTAAAAACTTAGAAAGAGAAAAAACAGCACAGGTAAAGATTTTCAGCGGCAATGGGTGCAGACATACAATATAATACATACTCAAAGAAAAATTCAGAAAAATCTTTTCGTAGCTCAAGCACAATGTGAGGATTGCATCAGGGTCTACTTTTGAGAAGCTTAACAATGTTAAAGAATAGTTTAAAAATTATAAAGGTCATAGATTACCTGAAAATGCATTACTGTAGTACCTAGAAAGTGTTTGCATGATGTCCTTAGAATGCTGTGTCCATGGTGCAATCTTCCTGTAAGTTTTCACTCGATGTACTAACTGTGAACCTCCGTATTGCAAAGACAGAGTATCACCGTGATCTTCATACAGTTCTTCAAATAACCTATCAGGAAATTAATTTAAGAGTACGAGCAATTTTACTTTCTTTACTAAGTTTTCAAAACAGGAACATCTTGAAGTCCACATTTGCATTGTGAATATTTGAGTTTTGCTTGCATGCCCATCCTGTTCTCTCATCAATCTCCCTCCTGCTATACGATAGAAAACATCACAAAAGGACTTAAGTACTAGCAATTAAAAAAGTTCTCACACTAAGCCACGGGACAAGACAAAGACAAGGTAGCTGAAAGCTTATCCAGAGATTGGTTTTAAAAGAGGAGTAGTAGTGTAGGCTGGGGATGTCATTGCTGGGGGTGGAAGTTTGGGGTGGGTGTCGTTGTGGGGGGAGGCTGTGGAAAGTGTGGTTGCCAGAGGCGAAGAGATCAGAATTGGAGTTTGTGCAAAAATCCAGAATTAGATGAATGCAGAGATTTCTGCAAGTCCTATGTGTGGAGGAAATAATAGTGACAGGGAAGGGATGAGGCCTTTTTCAGATTTAAAAAGAAGGATTTTAAACTAAAACATGACAGGACTGGGTGCCATAGAAAGTCAGGTAGTACAAGGAAACGGGGAAGGAAACTTATTGAGGCACTGGAATTTATGGATGACTATATATTTACATAAGATAGAATTTGGGAGACTGGCGAGAATAGCACTGGAATATTCAAGTCTAGAGGTAAAAAAAAGTCAGGTCTCAGCAGCAGATAAACTGAAATAGGATTGAAATAAGATGATGTTATGGAGATGGAGCAGATGTGTGATCGGGCGCTCATCCTGAATTCAAACAAAACGATAAGATTCCAAATGTCTGACTCCGCTTCAGACAGTTGCCATGGTGATAGATGTAAGCAATGGTTAGGAGATGGACTTTGTGGCAGGAACCAAAGACAAGTCCAGTCCCAGTCTTTAGGTGGAGGCAATTCCTGTTCATCTAATATTGGATATCAGACACACAGTGTGGCAAATCACAGACAGTAATGAGGTTGAATGAGCTGGCAGTGAGAGTTTGGAGTCATCATGATACCATTAGGGCCTGATCTTGTGTTTTGTGATGTCATGGAGAGCTAGCAAATGAAAACAAAATGAAAAACAGTTAAGATTTGATTCTTAGGAACCCCAGAGGTTATGGCCTCACACTGGAAGCAGTAGTCATTGAAGAAAATTGTCAATTCAGTTGATTAAATAAAAATGATGAAACCAGACAAGGGGATTTCCACTCAGATGGACAATGGATGAGGTGATAATATAGTTAAAATGTGATGAAATCTGCAAACAAATCAAGAAAGACGAGGAGGGATAATTTACCAGTCATAAAGTATATAAGTTGCGGCTTTGAGAAAGACTGTTTTAATGTTGTATCCAGGCTGTTGTGGGAGACATGGAAGAAATTATATAGGCTCTGACCCAAAATTTTAATTCCACTCTGACCACAGGGAGGTGCTAGAGAACTGGAGGACAGTTAATGTGGTTCCACTTTTCAAGAAGGGTGGTAGAGATAAAGGGAATTACAGGTCAGTGAGATGACACCAGTGTCAGGGGAAACTGCTGGAGGAAATTCTGGAGGGCAGAATTAAGCACCACTTGAAGAGGCAAGGTTTGGTCAGGAATAATCAACATGAATTTTTCAGACAGAGATCATGCCTAACAAATTTGACTGAATAATTGAGGAGGTAGCCAAGTGTGTCGAAGTGGGCAGTGCAGTTGATGTAGTTTATATGAATTTCAGCAAAGTCTTTGACACGTTTTCACTTGGATGATTGATAAAGTAGGTAAAAGTGCATGGAACCCAGGGTAATTTGGCAAGATGGATCCACACTGGCTTACTGGCAAGAAAAAGAGAGTAGGCGTAGATGATAGAAGGCTGTTTAAATGACTGGAGGCCAGTATCCAGTGGCTTACCACAACATCAGCCCCCTTATTGTTAGTGATTATAAAAAATACAGAAGAAAATGTGACAGGGGGAAAAATAAAGTTTGTGCACAATCCAAAGTTTGGTTGGATGACTGACAGTGAAGAAGGTCTTAGATGGATTGGTCAGATGAAATTTAACCTTGATGGGCTCTGGAAAAAGTAACAAGACAAGGAGTACTCACTGAATGGCAGGACACCTGGAAGCTCAAAGAAACAAAGGGTTTTTGGACTGTGTATGTACAGATTCTTGAAGGCCAGCCAATCAGCTAGAGTATTGTGTGCAGTTCTGGTCATTACACTGTAAGATGCATGTGATCTTGCTGGTGGATGTGCAAAGGAGATTCATCAGGTATTGCCTAGGATAAAGAGAAGCTAGATAGGGTTGGGATTTCTTTTTATTTAGATCAGAGAAGGTTGAGAAGGGATTGTTTTGAGATGTATACGACTATGAATAGCATGGAGAGGTCGGATAGGAAGCAGCTGTCCTCTTAGTTGAAGTGTCAACAGTGAGGGTGCATAACTTAAAAGGAGAAAGGCAGGAAAGGGAACTTGAGGAAAAATCTTCCTCTTCCCCACCCGCCACCACCCACCCTCCCCCATAACCCCCTCCACAAGAGGTTTTTGGGAATTTGGAACGCACTGCCTAGGAGGATAGTAGAGGCAAGAAACCCCTGTCTCTAAAAAGGTACATGGATAAGCACTTGAAATGTCATAACATTTAAGGCTATGAGCTGAATGCCAGAAATTGGGATGAGTGTAGATAGGTCAGCACAGATTTGATGGGCTAAAGGGCCTCTTTTGTACCAAATGATAAAATGACACAGTGGAATGACTTATGCGGGGGTCACAGTGCTCTCAAGTACAGAAGTAAAAATGTCATATTGCAACTACCGAGAACCTTCCTCAGATTATACCTGCAGTACTGTGTACAGCTCTGGTCTCCTTAACAAAGGAAGGAGACATCTTCCATAAAAAGCAAAATAATGAAGATTCAGTAGAATGATCTTTGAACGATGGCAGGATTGTCCCGTTAGGATTCATGGAGGAGAGGGGGCCTAGAGTTTGGAACACAGCAAGGTGACATCATTGAAACTTACTCAATTCTTCAAGGGCTCAAAATGATGAATGCTAGAAGGAACGTTTCTCTTGGCTGGAGTGGGAAGGGGGTGTCTAAAACCAGGGGACAGCCTTAGCATGAAAGGTAGGCTCTTTAGGGTTGAAATGAGGAGGAATTTATTCATGCAGAAGGTGGTGAATTTTTGGAATTCTCTCAACCAGAAGGTTATGGATGCTCAATTACTGAGTATACCAAAGATTGAGATTGTTGCATTCTACACACTTAAAGAAATCAAAGGAGTTGGGGATAGTAAAGGAAAAGTACAATGTGGTAGAGAAATCTCGAGGGGCTGATGTCCTACACCTATGCTCCACAAACTGTCCAATCACTGCATATGAATTCAGCTTCAGTTAACTGTGATTATCTAATTCAAATTACACAAGGGTAGTCTGTGCAAAATTCCTCTAAGGCCAGGAAGAACATTATCAAGCTGGACAGGGTTCAGAAGAGGTTTATCAGGATGTAGCTGGGCTTGGAAGATTTGCGTTATAAAGAAAGACTGTATAGGCTGGGACTTCTTTCACTGGAGCGTAGGGGGTTGAGAGGTGACCTGATAGAAGTTTACAAAATGATGAGATGTACAGATAGAGTTGGTGGTAATTGTCTTTTCCCCAAGATGGGGAATTTCAAGACATTTTTAAGGTGAGAGGAGAGCTTTAAAAAAAAAGGCAAATTTTTACATAGAGGGTGGTTCCCGTGTGGAATGAACTTCCTGAGGAAGTGGTGGATGCAAGTACAACTACAATGTTTAAAAGATATTTGGATGGATACATGAATAGGGAAGGTTTGGAGGGGTATAAGCAAGGGGTAGGCAGATGGAACTAGTTTAGTTTCAGATTAGTTTTGACACGGACTAGTTGGACCAAAGAGTCTGTTCCTGTACTGTATGACTATGACAAAAACAAATAGTACAGAATAATAAAACAACATTTTCATATATGCCCATTCTCCAGTTGTAATTTATCTGATATTAATGGCACACATGGTTTACATGTAGATCAACAAAACTGCAGTATTCTATACATGCACTCTCACCTTGCTGAGCAAAAAAAAGTACAATTGTAAAGGTAATGGAAGGTTTGTCTATACATGACACTATTTTAACTCAAAGGTTTGCAAAAACAGTTTGGGAACAAGCTCAGTTTGTTTTTTGGCCTACTCCTGTTCTGTGTAAACTTTATGGCTGTAATCAGTTCAAGATACAGCAACCAGTAACAAATTCTCTTGCAATTCTCTTTTGCTTTCTGCCTTGCAGAATGACATGACAGTGTGTACTGCCTGTAGGTACACTACATTGCCTACGTAGTAAGTTATAAGTCTGCAGAGGTATCAACTTATTAATTGTGCATAAAAGACATTACAAAGAAGCTCAATGCCATCCTCATGGATATCTCAAGGGTACATTTTTTTCTATAAATGTGTCATCAAACAACATCCAAAAATTGAAACTGTATCGCCATTTTCTCCATTCTTAATTCAGAGGTGCTCAGGCTAACAGTACTGCCTCCTCCTGCTAGACTGAATGAACCACTCAAGCAAGTAGAATAAAAGCCAGGCATCATACATGGATCTTCTTTTCCTGTAGGGATTAGTATAATACGTGTGTGGTGCATGCAGACTGCCCTTTCAATACATTATTTTATTTCAAATTTTACCAATCTTCAGAGTTAGTGTAGAAATCATAGATTGTTGATTTTTTAAATCCAGCACTAGGTAAAAATATGCATAGACACAGACTGCCAGGCAGATATGAATATCCAAAATTTACCAGGATGTGCTTTGCAGCAGCATGGAGGAGTTAGAGGCTGGAAAACAGTAAATTTGTGTTTTTTCCAAAATTGCAGTTTCAATTTTACGACATGCATTTAAAAAAACTTCAACAAAAGCCAGCTGATTAACAAGATTGGCTATATCCTCGAAGTGGAAATCCTGGACTGAGTGCAGCTCAGGAGCAGGTAGATTGGGGATCTCAGCATTTACAGATCAGTTTGTTGGACCCGGGGGATACACTTCTGACTGTCATCAAAATGCATGCGCAAATGCACTCACCTAATCAATCTTCCCTTTCTCATCCTTATTTATCTTTTGGATTCACTGAAGCTTTAGTAACCTGGCCAATACTGATTACAAATAGAAAAGCTGCACTGAAGAAATGTAGTGTCTGAAAAAGATTTCAATACTCAATCTGTCCCCTGAGAGCGGATGCATTTCCTGTCTTAGTCTCACATTTTGGGATATGATTTCAGGCGGTTATACAAACATACAAATCAAGAGGGCCATTCAGGCCCTCAAGCCTGCTCTGTCACAACCAGATCATGCCTGATTGTAATATCAATTCCACATTCTTATCTGCTGCAATTACCTCTTATGACTGCTCAACAAGAACTGATCTACTGTGCCTTAAAAATATTTGAGGTTTGCCTTTCACCAGTTTCAGTAAAAAGCACAGCAACTTTCAAAACTCTGAAAAATGTCTCATCTCCATCTTAAGTGGGTGACTCCTGATTTTTAAACAATGACTTCTAAATCTAAATTCTCCCATAACAGGAAATGTCCTCTCTACATTTACCCTGTTCAGACTCTTCAGGAATTTATTCATTTCAATCAAGTTGGCTTCCTAGTCTTCTAAACTGCACTGGATACAAGCCTAGTTGTCCAACTTTTCCTCATAAAACAACCCATCCATTCCACAGATCACAGAACAGTACAGCACAAGAAAAGGCTTTTTGGCCCACCATATCTGTGCTGACCATGATCGCATTTTGAAGTAAATCCCATCTGCCTCATGTGTTTGTAACACGCTATTTCCTGCCTGTTGATGTGTCTACCCAAACGCTTCTTAAATGTTGATATCATATCTGATTTGATCATTGCCTCTGGCAGTGCGTTCCAGGCACCTGCATGAAAAAAAAACTTACCTCGAACATTCCCTTCAAATTTTTTCCCTCTTAACTTAAACTTAAACCCCCTAGTTCTGCGACATTTCCACTGTGGGAAAAAGAATGACAAACTTCTTCTTAAATATCCATAGCTGCACAGATTTTCACATTTTGTCTGGAAACTTAGGCTCGAAATGTCAGCTTTCCTGCTCCTATGATGCTGCTGGGCCGGTTGTGCTCATCCAGCTCTACACCTTGTTATCTCAGATTCTCCAGCATCTGCAGTTCCTACTATCTCTATTACATTTTCATCTAAATTATTTAGACATACTACAAATAACAGAGATTCCAGCACTGATCCTTGAGGAATGCCACTAGTCACAGACCTCCTGTCGGATAAACATCCCTCTACAACTACCCTCTATCTTCTATGATGAAGAAAGTTCATGTCCACCTTACCAATGCACCGTCGATTCCAAGTGACTTATTCTTCTGGAGCAGCATACCACAAGGGATCTTGTCAAATGCCTTAGTAAAGTCCATGTAAACAATATCCACTGCCTCACCCTCAATCAGCTTCATCATTTCCTCAAAACAAAAACTCAATAAAATTTGACAGAAATTTGTGTGAGAACAACTCTCTCGCACAAAGCCAGGCTGACTATCCTTAATTAGTCCAGGTGAATAAAATGAATAAATCTTGTTACTAAGTATCTTCGTCAATAATTTCCTGGATGATCCCTGTTGTCCAGATATTGGTCTAGTAAACAAACAAACAGTCCCTGAACAGCTTCCTCTCTACAATCTCACACCATTTAGATTTTGTTTGTTAAAGAATTATTGTCCAGTTAAAGTGACAATTTCATATTTTCCCACATTATACTTCATTTGCCATTTATTTGCCTACTCAGTCAATCCAGATATTTTGTAGTTTCAAAGTTCTACTCAAATATACTCACTTTTAATGGCTAAATTTACTGTCAAATAAGTTCTACATTTAAATTTACCAAGTTATGCCAGCTTTAAAGGAGTAAGGGAAACAAATGCAGTACCCGTTGGTTTGAACATATTAACGCCAGGAGTGCTAAACACATGGGTGCAAAGGTGGTGGAAAGCAGTGGAGAACAACTTTTCACTTTATACATTAATGATCTAGATGATGGAACTGAGGGCAATCTGGCTATGTTTGCAGATGATACAAAGATAGGTAAAGGGACAGGCAGTATTGAGGAGGTGGAAGGCTGCAGAAGGATTTGGACAGGTTAGGTGAGTAGGCAAAGAAGTGGCAGATGGAGTACAATGTGGGAAAGTGAGAGGTCATACACTTTGACAAGAAGAACAGAAGCATGGACTATTTTCTAAATGGGGAGAAAATTCAGAAGTCTGAAGTGCAAAGAGACTTGGGAGTTCTAGTCCAGGATTCTATCCAGGTAAACTTGCAGGTTGAGTCAAAGTCAGGAAAGCAAATGCAACTTTGGCATTTATTTTGAGAGGACTTGGGATATAAAAGCAGCGATGTACTTCTGTAGCTCTATATAAGGCTCAGGTCAGGCCACATTTGGAGCATTGTGCGCAGTTTTGGGCTCCATATCTCAGGAAAGATGTACTGGCCCTGGAGCGGGTTCAGAGGAGGTCACAAGAATGCTCCCAAGAATGAAAAGCTTAACATAGGAGAAACGTTTCAGGTCTCTGTGTCTACACTTGGTGGAGTTTAGAAGAATGAAAGGGGATCTAATTGAAACTTACTAAATACTGAATGGCCTGGACAAAGTGGGTCTTGGGAAGATATTTCCATTGATAGCAAAAAACTAGGATCTGAGGGCACAGCCTTAGAGTAAAAGGGAAGACCTTTTAGAACACAGATAAGGAGAAACTTCTTTAGCCAGTAAGTGGTGAATCTATGGAATTCACTGCTGCAGAAGGCTGTGGAGGCCAAGCCATTGAATATATTTAAGATGGCGATGGACGGATTCTTGATTGTCAAGGGGACCAGGAGTTACAGGGAGGATGGAGTTGAGAAACTTAACAACCATGATTGAATGGTGGAGTAGACTCGATGGGCTGAATGGCTTAACTTCTGCTCCTATGTCTTACGGTCTAATGGCAGATTCCCCAATTATTTTGAGGGGTGGGTGAAATCAGATAATGAAAGAAAATCAGTAATCTGAACAAATTAGCAGCGAGAGTCCACATAAGGAACGGATTGCTTACCGAACAGCATCAGTGTCAAACTGCAGTCTTGGTTTATCAATTACACCTATTGCATAGAGCTGATACGCCAAAGCACATTTTCCCACCATAAACTGAGCTGTGTTTGTACGATCCAAACAGTCAACACAGTTTGTCCTAAGGACGCCCGTCTGAAACAAAATTTAAATAGAATTTATCGTTGTGGTAAACTATTAATTCATTATCATTACTGTTATCCTTCAATAGACTTAGAAATAGTAGATTATTCAATGTACAGAAATCACCGATTTGTCAAAAACATGCTTGGTTTTCAGTAAGAAAAACCTGGAAAACTTGTCTTTAAAAGGTTAAAAATAAAAACATGTCATACATAACATTTTAGTCACTCCATGCTTTGAAAAATTTCTAAACACTTCAAGATATTTATAATTACCTACTATAGCAGAAGGTATATGGACAGTAAATAAACATTTAACCTTTCAGGTCATTTGTTGTTCAAAGCTGGGAAAAGGTAAGCAAGTGAAAGGTAGGAGGGGGTTTAGAAAAAGAACAAAAGGAAGTTTCAGTGACAAGATGGAAGACAGAAGACATAAAATGACAAACGTACTGGTGGAGAAAGAGGAAAGACAGAGGTAATGAGATACAAAAGATAAAAATGTGTCTGGTGGAGGTGTGAATGGCAGAGATGCCTTCTAAGAGAAAACAAACAACAGTAACAATCAGTGCCTCATATATAGAGAATCGCAAAACTCCCTACACTATGCAAGTGACCATTCTGCCCATTAAGTCCATTCCGGCCCTTCAAAGATCATTCCACCCCAACCCAGTCTCCAAACCCCACCCCTGCAAGTTTTTTTTTTAAAATGCAGAGGGTGGCAAGTGCCTGTAACACATTGCCAGGTAAGATGGCAGACACAGAGCATTAACATGGGCTTTGGATGACTAATCCAGTGATGTTACTTATGGCACTGTCTGTCCACATTTATTGAGTTTATACGGACTTGGTGTTGTTTTTAAAGAATCCGTACAACTGTATTCTTAAACTTCTGCTTCTCCACACTGACTTATCTTCCAAACAATGGATGACCCCCTTATTCTGCAAACGAATATGTGCCGATTCACCATAAGTATATTTAATTACATTTTTCATTTATTTACCACTATCAAGAAATGGAATTATACAAAATTAAAGGAGAACAGATTAGTCAGAAAAATATTATAATCTCTCATTGGCATATTTGTTCTTGGAACCAACTGGAACAAAACAGTGAACCTTTGAACTGATATCCTAAGCCATATGAGCTTTCTCTACCAAGGGATTTTGCTGTGACAAGAAACTAAATGGTTGACTAAAGTGAATAGCCAAACTGACCACTGTTACACAATGAAGAAAGCCATGCAGCATTTGTCACCTTTCAAATCACATTTTCAATGACCTAGTAAGCAATCGACTCACTTAGAGATGCCTGTCTTACTGACTCTCCCAAAGTGCAGTTGTCACAAACAATTAAATCATGCATGTTGTAAAATTGGCTTCTTTAATGTTCATATGATTGGAACTCCCAAACTAAATATGTATTATTTTACAAAGAATGCATATTCCAGTTAACTAAGACATCTAAGAACTCTGGGATGTCAAACAAGCAATCTGAATTTACATTTGGTTATGCAAAATGATAATTGCCTTCAGGGATAAATTCATCCAAAAATCCCAGCATTACTGCAGAATTTAGGTTTAATCAGACATATATATTATTGAGATTCTTGTGATCTGAAATAGAACAAATCTTTCATTCGAGTGGGACTCATGGCGAGATAGCAGTAGTTGCTTGGTCTGGCAGTGGAGCCAAGGACTTCTAGTTGCGATAGGCCCAGAGTGGGGACTCCTGGTGTTCTGGAAAGGTGGCAGCTGCAGCAGCAGTGTGGTATGCCCGGAGTTGGGACACCTGGTGTCAATGAGGTGGCAGTGGATCCAGGGATTTCTCTTTGCAGGGTCAGCGTGGATTCAGTCTGGGGCTTGGCACCAGAGAGGTGAACCCAGCAGTGAATAGTTGACGCCTAAAGCATGGAGATTCCTATGATGATGGGTCCGGTGCAGGAGGCAATGAGGTGGTGCAGGTATCGTTGGTGGGCCAGTTCAGGACTCTGAGTCATCTCTTCTAACCATTTTATTCTTAAACTACTCGAAATGGCACTGGGCTGTGGCGACTGTTGAAGCTTTTCACAATAATTTACAGCCTTATTCACCATAAAATGTAAGTGACAACGACTAAATTAACAAAAAATTAAACTGTTCTAGTCAATCTGAATATAGCTCTGATAATGCACAGAAATAGACAATACACCAGATTATTAATCCTGTAAATTATAAAATCCATGTTGGTGGGACGATTCTAACTTAAAATCAGGGAGGAGACCGGGAAAGCAGTTATCAATTACCAGAAGATTTGTCCCATGGGTATATTGCTATTTCGAATTCAAAGGTATTTGGAGCGGATGGAAAAAGCACGTGCCAAAAGTCAGCATGGTCATGATGTCCTCAGGTCTGAACAAGATTATCACTGCTAGTCTGGATGGGTAAAGTTTACCACTAGGTAAAGCACCAGGAAGAAGGTCCTGGGCCAGAAAAAAAGCCCAAACAAACTCTTGTTCCTTTGCACTTTCTTTGCGGAGGTGGGAATTCCCTAGAATTCCCTCCCTAATAGCATTGTGGGTCAACCCACAGCAGGAGGACTGCAGCGGCTCACAAAGGCAGCTCACCACCACCTTCTCAAGGGCATCCAGGGATGAGTAAGAAATGCTGGACAGCCAGCGATGCCCACATCCCACAAAATGAATAAAGGAAAAATTAGAACCCCTTGGACCATGCATACTGTTTCCAGTAATGAGATTTTCCAGAAATCTCCTTCCTGAGATTTAAATTGTTAACAGGAACTGCTCCTTCAGTGTTGGCCTGTAGTATCCAACAGACAGACACACAAACAATCTACTCTTCCCAACAGTAAATGCTGGTTCCCAGTCATTGCAAATTTGTAGCTGATCAGTGTCAAGGAGATAAGGCTAGGGGGCAAAATCACCAAGATATTATACTACTGGCATGAGGGCTGTTAGGCACGTACTTAATTCCTAGCTAAACTCAGATTTTAAATTTCACTTCTTCTCCAGGAGGCATACTTATTTATCCATGGATTGCTGAAACATGGCTTGTGTGATTTTACTATAGAGGACGGGGAGTAGGAAAGCCTCAAGTCTGTCTCGGCTGGAATGGACATCAAACTGCACGCTGATGAAGGGTCTAGGCCCGAAACATCAGCTTTTGTGCTCCTCAGATGCTGCTCGCCTGCTGTGTTCATCCAACTCTAGACTTTGTTATCAAACTGCATGCTGTTGCCTTTACTGTGAATCAAGCACTACTTGTCCAGCCAACTGAATTAACCCTACTCCAGGGCTGTCATTCCACCGCTCAGCCATTTTACTACAACCTAAATTTGCACAGCACGATGCTATTCTGACGTCACTGATAATGTCCACAGCCTCTTGACACAGAAGGGCAATAACCATGCGCTAAAGTTTTCATTAGTTTCTAGGCTCTCTTTTGGATAGAATGATTATCTTGTTTGAATTTGTTTCTAGCTTCTCATATGTGGCTCTCTTCTTCCAATGCATCAACTTTGACTTACCTCAAGTCACAAACAACTTTTAAAAAGGTGACCCTTGACCACATACATGTTGTGGCTATTAAGATCACATTACAGGCTCAGAATTTGTAGTGCATAACTCATCACTTGTCTCCTGAATTCCCTTCCATCACATAAAAGACATTTATTCGGAGTATGATGGAATGCCCTTCACTTGCATGGATGGGTACAGCTCCGACAATACTCAACAACTTGATGCTTAAAAAAACTATTAACTAGTACCACACTGAGGATATGGTTTGTGCAATAGTGTATAATCACTAGTCTGTATTCTCAATTAACTCAACAATTAGGCCATTTTGTGATGTCACATTTTAACTATTATATTACCAATTCCTCACTTTACCTGTAAACGAAAAGAATTTTGAATATATCCACAAAGTTCATCCCATCTGTGAAAAAAGTGAAGGTATAATGAGTATGAAAGACAGAGAAAGAACACAAGTTGCTCACAGTATAGCATCTTTAAACATTAAAGTGATTCAGCAAAAGACAAAGAAATAGATACATACAGCTTATATAAAAGAGATTAGGAAGACTTACTGAAAACACAACAGGAAAGACTGATTTTGAGGTTGTTGAAATTGGAGAGGCAGAATGACTTCAAAATTTCACACAGAATAGGACCAAGGAAACAGCAAGTTCTCACACTGATGCCCAAGTGAAAACAGAGGACCGTAAGTACAACAGGGGAATATTTCGCTAGGACATATTGCAGAGAAAGAGGGTGAACATAATCGACCAAAACCATTGAGGGAATTCTAAAAAAGGATTTAAATTCTGATCCTCCTGTCTTTTGTACAAATGTCTTCATGGTTTTGCCCCTCCGACTTTGCTAAACTTTGTAGTTTCAACTGCTCAGTATCTTTGACCTTGTCTCATGTAACACACGTCTCTTTTTCCCCCATCATTGGTGGGTTATTCTAAACCATACAAGCTTCACACCCTGAAATTTATTGTGTCTACTGGCGATATCACTGGCAATGAACTGGAATGCCAGACTAGCGCTTTGGGAACATGCCTGAATCCCAAAATGATAGGTAGTTAAAATATTCAACTCAATAAGAAAAAAATCCTCAAATCCAAAGCATGTAACCACTGTCAATTATTATACAATCTTACTCACTATTTGTTATCAGGCAAGAAAGTCTGCTGTCCTTCTCTAATCTGACCCATGGCAATGCGGTTTGCTCTTATCATGCCCTCTGGACAATTAAGCGATTAGTACTGGCCTAGCCAAGGATACCCAAACTCCGAGAATAAATATATATATATTAAAACAAATCCTTTCTAAAACTCCGTCTCCCAATCCTCTTTTCTACTTTCCATTCTTTCTCAAAGCTCAGCTTTTGGACACATCTCCCAATATCGCCCCTGGCATACTTTCATTTCTTGTTTTGCGTCTGCTAAGCACTTTGGGAAGCTTTTCATTGAAACATGGCTGTAGTAATAGAACGTAAATCATACAGAATGCAAATCATACTAAAACCTATATTAACATAATGAATATGTAAATGTGAACAATGAACTGTAAGATAAATTATGTACTGCACAATTCACACCTAATCAATATATCTTCACAATCACTGAGTTTAACTTCGCATTTTCTACGTTGCTTGGCTTGGTCATATCTAACTATTCAACTGAATTTTCATTTAGTCTTACCTTTCACCTGGTCGCAAGGTGTTACAATAAAAATCAGGGTGATTTACAAAGAATCCTGTTCTTTTCACAACATCTTCGGCAATTATGCTCAGTCGATCCAAGACATTGCACAATTTACTAAAAGCAGAAAAATTAATTACACTGTATTTAACAATGTTCTCCACTGTGGATATTGAAGAAAATACAAAAATATATCCTACAATAACGATGATGGAAACAGGTGACTCACCTACTCAGGGGAACATTTCTATAGTATTTAACTTATTGATGTGATTTTATCTAGAACAAATAATTAGATTTGTTTGCTGTTACTGAGGCAATGGTTATGTCATGTTGCTGAAAGAAAATAAATTTCTGAAAAACTACTCTCTATGATGGATACAATACAGTATGGAGGCGAAAGAGCACAGCAGGCCAGGCAGCATCAGGAGCAGAAAAGTTGATATTTAGGGTCGGGACCCTTCTTCAGAAATGAGGAAGGGGAAGTGAGCTCAGAAATAAATATGGGGAGGATGGGGCTGGGCAAGGTAGGAGGGATGGTGATAGGTGAGCGCAAGTAGGGAGTTGTGGGGATTGGTCATTGAGGTGGGAGCGGTGGATAGGTGGGAGAAGATGGACAGGTTGTGACAGGTCAAGGAGGCGGGGATGGGAGGGTGGGTTGGACATGGGATGAAGCTGGGGGTAGGGAGATTTTAATACTGGTGAATTCCATGTTTAGGCCGTTGGGCTGCAGGCTCCCAAGGTGGAATATGAGGTGCTGCTCCTCAAGTTTGCAGGTGGTGTCATTGTGACACTGGAGGAGGCCCAGGATGGGCATGTTACCCAGGGAGTGGGAGGGAGAGTCAGAATGGTTCACAGCCAGAAGGTGTCGTTGTTTGCTGCGCTCAAAGCGCAGATGCTCTACAAAATGGTTTCCGAGACTTCGCTTGCTCCCACTGTAGAGGAGGCGATATTGGGAGCAGCAGATGTAGTTGACCAAGTTGATGCACGTGCAGGTGAACCCCTGTCTAGTGTGGAAGATAATAAAATGTGAGGCTGGATGAACACAGCAGGCCAAGCAGCATCTCAGGAGCACAAAAGCTGACGTTTCGGGCCTAGACCCTTCATCTCTGATGAAGGGTCTAGGCCCGAAACGTCAGCTTTTGTGCTCCTGAGATGCTGCTTGGCCTGCTGTGTTCATCCAGCCTCACATTTTATTATCTTGGAATCTCCAGCATCTGCAGTTCCCATTATCTCTAGTGTGGAAGATTTGTTTTGTGCCTTGAATGGAGGTGAGGTAGGTGGTGTAGGGGCAGGTGTAGCACCTCCGGCTGTAGCAGGGAAAGGTGCCAGGGTGGGTGGGATTAGTGGGGAGTGTGAAGCATATGAGGGAGTTACAGTGAGGGTGGTCCCTACGAAGAGGCAGATAGGGGTGGGGTGGGAAATATCTCTTCAGTTGAGGGGTCAGATTGTAGGTGGTGGAAGTGGTGGCGAATTATATGTTGGATCCAGTGGTTGGTAGGGTGGTACGTGAGGACAAGGGGGATTCTCTCTTTATTTTTGTTGGGGGGGGGGGAGGGGATGTGAGGGCAGAAGTACAGGAAATGTAAGAGATGCAGTTGAAGTCATTTTCAATCACCGGAGGAAAGTTACTGTCCTTGAAATAAGAGGACATCTGGGAGGTGTGGAAGCGGAATGCTCTATCTTGGGTGCGGACGTGGAGGAATTGGGAGTAGGGGTTTGCATCCTTGTAGGAGGGTAGGTGAGAGGAGGTGTAGTCCAGGTAGCTGTGGAAGTCAGTGGGCTTAAAATAGACGTCAGTTTCGAGGCAGTCACCAGAGATGTAGACAGCGAGATCCAGGAAGGAGATGGAGGTATCGGAGATGGTCCTGGTGAATTTGAGATTGTAGTGAAAGGTGTTAGTAAAGTTGATGAACTGTTCAAGCTCCTCGTAGGAGCATGAGGCAGCGCCAGTATAGTCATCAATGGAGGAAGAGGTGGGGGATAGTGCCAGCGCAGCAGCGGAAGAAAGACTGTTCCACATATCCTAATAAGAGGCAGGCATAGCTTGGGTTCATGTGGGTCCCATGGCCACCCCGTTAGTCTGTAGGAAGTGGGAGGAGTTAAAGGAGAAGTTGACATTAGACAGCAGTTCACATAACATCCGTCAACTTGGTCTACTGCATCCGCTGCTCCCAATGTGGCCTCCTCTACACCAGTGAGACCAAGCGGAGACTCGAATGTCATTTTGTAGAGGGTCTGCGCTCTGTATGTGACAAATGGCAACACCTTCTGGTCACGAACCGTTTTAATTCCCCCTCCCACTCCCTGGGTGACATGTCCATCCTGGGCCTACTCCTGTGTCACAGTGACGCCACCTGCAAACTGGAGGAGTGGCACCTCATATTCTGCCTTGGGAGCCTACAGTCTAATGGCCTAAATGTGGATTTCACCAGTTTTAAAATCTCCCCACCTCCAGCCTCATCCCATGCGCAAAACTGGGGAGGCAATGGCCTAGTGGTATTATCGCTGAACTGTTAATCCAGAGACCCAAGCAATGTTCTGGGGACCCAGTTCAAATCCTGCCAGGGTCGATGGTGGAATCTGAATTCAATAAATATCTGGAATTAAGAATCTTAACGATGACCATGAATCCATTGGTTGATTGTTGGGAAATCCCTTCTGGTTCACTAATGTTCTTTAGGGAAGCTAACTGCCATCCTTACCTGGTCTGGCCTACATGTGACTCCAGACCCACATCAATGTAATTGACTGTGAATTGCCCTCTGAGCAATTAGGAATGGGCAATAAATACTGCTTAGCCAGCGACACTCTCATCTCATGAAAGAATAAAGAAAAAAATACTACCTCTCATCCCCGCCTCCTTGACCTGACACAACCTGTCCATCATCTCTCCTGCCTATTCGCCTCTCCCACCTTAATGGCCAATCCCCACCACTCCCTACCTGCACTCACCTATCACCTTTCCACCTACCATCCCTAGCCCCACCCGTTCTTTCCTCTCTATTTATTTCTGAGCTCCCATCCCCTTCCCCATTTCAGAGGAAAGGTCCTGACCTGAAACTTCAACTTTCCTGCTCCTCTGATGCTGCTCGGCCTACTGTGCTTCTCCAGCTCCATACTGTGTATTTTTGACTCGAGCATCTATAGTTCTTGCTAGCTCTCTGTGACGGATGTACAGGGAAGAGAAACACAATGCCAATACTGAGACAGTTGTTTATATTCTTCAATTAACTAACTAACGACACCTTGCTTGTTGTGTTGGGATATCATTACATGTCACTTACCAAAAGAAGATATCTGCCTGAAGTTTAAAAAACTACAGTTAGAGTTCTGGTAATAAAGAAGTGTTCCAAAGAAGGGTTGCTGGAACCAAAAAAAAACTTGAATTCTGCTTCCTCTCCACAGATGCTACCAGATCTGATGAGTTTCTTCTACAATTTCTGTTTTATTATGCATTTCTAGCATCCGCAGTTGTTTTTCTTTTCTGGTAACCATTGTTGCTTATGTCATGATATGGCAGATACATGGGCAGGACTTTCATTGACTCAAACAGTACAGAGGAAGCCCTTATAGCCATTGAGTTTATACAGACAAAAGAACTTTAAAATAACACTTGCCCCACTTCCTCATACTTGACCCATAGCCTTGAACATTATGACATTTCAAGTGCTTATCCAAATGGCTTTTTAAAGTTTGTGATGTTTCCCAACTCAACTACCCCCAAGGAAGTGCATTTAGGTTCCCACTACCCTCTAGGTGACAACATTTTTCTTTAAATCCATCTAAACCTTCTGCCTTTCACTTTAAAATTATGTCTCCCTGTTAGTGGCCCTTCTGCTATGGGGAACAACTACTTATTACTCACCCTGTCCAAATCTCCCAAACATATACACTTCAATTAGTACTCCCCTCAGCATTCAATGCATCAAATAACACAAATTGAACTAATCTAGCCTTTCTTCAGAGCTAAATTGCTCCATCTCACGTAACATCCCAGTAAATTTCCCATTCACACTCTCCACTGCAATCACATCCTTCCTATAGCATGGAGATCAGAACTACACACAGTACCTTAGCTGTGGCCATCCAATGTCTTGTACAGCTCCAACATGACTTCCCTGCTCTAATATTCTATGCAACCACTGAAAATCAAACATCCCTTTTGGCTTCTTAACTACCTTATTACCCTGTCCTGCTGCTTTTAGGGATCTATGCAAAAACACCTCAGATCCCTCTGAGCTTCCTCGTGTCCTGCCATTTATTGAGTATTCCCATACGTTGTTACTTCTTCCAAAGTATACCATCTCATACTTATCAATGTTAAATTCCATCTGCCACTGACCTTCCCATTTTACCAATCCGTGTTAATGGGAATGGCAGATGTTGGAGAATCCAAGATAATAAAATGTGAGGCTGGATGAACACAGCAGGCCAAGCAGCATCTCAGGAGCACAAAAGCTGACGCTTCGGGCCTAGACCCTTCATCAGAGAGGGGGATGGGGTGAGGGTTCTGGAATAAATAGGGAGAGAGGGGGAGGCGGACCAAAGATGGAGAGAAAAGAAGATAGGTGGAGAAGAGAGTATAGGTGGGGAGGTAGGGAGGGGATAGGTCAGTCCAGGGAAGACGGACAGGTCAAGGAGGTGGGATGAGGTTCGTACGTAGGAGATGGAGGTGCGGCCTGAGCTGGGAGGAAGGGATGGGTGAGAGGAAGAACAGGTTAGGGAGGCAGAGACAGGTTGGGCTGGTTTTGGGATGCAGTGGGTGGAGGGGAAGAGCTGGGCTGGTAGTGTGGTGCAGTGGGGGTAGGGGATGAACTGGGCTGGTTTTTGGATGTGGTGGGGGAATGGGAGATTTTGAAGCTGGTGGAGTCCACTTTGATACCATTGGGCTGCAGGGTTCCCAAGCGGAACATGAGTTGCTGTTCCTGCAACCTTCGGGTGGCATCATTGTGGCACTGCAGGTGGCCCATGATGGGCATGTCATCTAAAGAATGGGAGGGGGAGTGGAAATGGTTTGCGACTGGGAGGTGCAGTTGTTTATTGCAAACCGAGCGGAGGTGTTCTGCAAATGATGCCCACAATGATGCCACCTGAAGGTTGCAGGAACAGCAACTCATATTCTGCTTGGGAACCCTGCAGCCCAATGGTATCAATGTGGACTTCACCAGCTTCAAAATCTCCCCTTCCCCCACCGCATCCCAAAACCAGCCCAGTTCGTCCCCTCCCCAAAACTGCACCACACAACCAGCCCAGCTCTTCCCCTCCACCCACTGCATCCCAAAACCAGTCCAGCCTGTCTCTGCCTCCCTAACCTGTTCTTCCTCTCACCCATCCCTTCCTCCCACCCCAAGCCGCACCTCCATCTCCTACCTACTAACCTCATCCCGCCTCCTTGACCTGTCCGTCTTCCCTGGACTGGCCTATCCCCTCCCTACCTATCTTCTTTTCTCTCCATCTTCGGTCCGCCTCCCCCTCTCTCCCTATTTATTCCAGAACCCTCACCCCATCCCCCTCTCTGATGAATCGTCTGGCCCGAAACGTCAGCTTTTGTGCTCCTGAGATGCTGCTGGGCCTGCTGTGTTCATCCAGCCTCACATTTTATTACCAATCCATGTACCTACTTTGGAAAGATCAATGGAGTTTTTAAGTCTTTAAGATTATCCATAATATCTTACAAAGTTTATGGCACAGAAAGAGGCTACTTGACCCATCAGGAATGTGCTCGTTGAACCACCCCATGCCTGATTGTACTTCCAGCATCAGGTCCACAGTTCTGTATGTTATAGAACTCGAGGTACAGATCCAGACACCTCTTAAGTGAGTTAGGGTTTCTGCCCTTCTTAACCTTCCAAATAACAAGTTTCAGACCTTAAACACACTTTTGGTGAAAGACAGTCATCCTTCATCATCTCTATTTTCTGCCAATCCCATCAAATCTATGCCCTGATAAAGCAAGTCATTCCCGCCAGACCACTCAATCCATGTGTTTATATCTCTCAATCAAATGTCCTCTCAGCCTCTAATATCTCAAGGAGAAAAGCCTGGACTATCCAATCTTTCCTCATAGTTGCAATTTTTCAGGCCTGGTAACATCCTTGTAAATTGCCTTATATATTCTCTAATGCATCCTGTCTGCAATGAGGTGCCAGAATAACACAAAATACTCAAGCTGTGACTTAAATACTGATTACACAATTCCTGTATGACTCCTCTGTTCTTATATTCTTTACTTCAATTATAAAAGACAGAATTTCATTTGCCTTCTTAATCACCTTATAAAAACTTGTCCTACAACCCTGAGGGATATCCAAGGTCCTTTACTTCTTATGTCCTTGACACCTGTCAGCACTCATGTTAATTGTCTATTCCTTGTGTGATCTCCCTAAAGTCATCACCTCACACTTCTCCAGCTTGAGCAACATTTGCCGCTTGTCTGTCCAGCTAACCAGACCATTAATGTCTCCTTGCAGTCTACAGCTATCCTTCTCCAAACACTGCAGTACTAAATACCTGCTTTTTGCTTTCTACTTCTTCGCAATTATCTGACTTGAAAATAAATGCAACTTTCTGCAATGAAGGAGGCAATGCTGATAAAACAATCACAAGAGATAATGGGAGCTGCAGATGCTGGAGAATCCAAGATAACAAAGTGTGAAGCTGGATGAACACGGCAGGCCAAGCAGCATCTCAGGAGCACAAAAGCTGGCGTTTCGGGCCTAAACAATCACAAGACAAGACTTTTTAAATTCAGAGAATGTTTGGGGATCTATGTTTGAATGCCACCATGGAATTTGGTGTAATATTAATTTAATAAATATCTGGAATTAAGAGCCTAATGATGACCATGAAATCATTGTTGATTGTCAGAAAAAAAGACATCTGGTTCACTAACATCCTATCAGGAAGGAAACTGCTATGCTTAGTTGCTCTGGCCTACATATGATTCCAGACTCTCAGCAATGTAGTTGATACCTATTTGCCCATTGAAATGGCTGAGGAAATTATTTAGTTGTAAATATCACTAGAGAGAGTCTAAAAAAAGGAACCATACAGACCACATGACATCTATCTGGGCAGAGAAAGTGACAATGGCAAAACAGCCCTGTTGACCCTGAAAAGTCCACCTCCCTAACATCTGGAGGGTAGCACCAAGATTGGTAGAGTTGTCTCTCACACGAGTCAAGCAACAGTGTTACACAGTCATACTCACAGAATCATACCCTACAATGTTCCAGAGAACACCATCACTATTCCTGGGTACATTCTGTTCCACTGGCAGGACAGATCCTGAGGTGGCAGCACGCTGGGTATACAGGAGAGAGGTACTGCCCTGGAAGTCAACACTGACTCCAGACGCAATCAAGTCTCACGGCAGCAGGTCAAACATGGACAAGGGGATCTCCTGCTGATTTTCGCACATCCTCCTTCCTCAACTGATGGATCAGTACTCTTCCATTTGAACAACACTTGGAGGAAACAGAGGGTGACACTGGCACAGAATGCACTCTGGATGGGGGATTTCACCATCCACCATCACAAGTAGCTCAGCAGCAACGCAACTAACCAAACTGGTCAAGTTCTGAAGGACATTGCTCCTATATGCACTCTGTGGCAGGTGGTGAGATAACAATCAAAATGGCAAAAAAACATACTTGACCTCATCCTCCACTGTATCCTTGCTGCAGATGTAACTGTTCATATCAGTATTGGTAAGAGTGACCAGTGCACACAGTCTTCATGGAGACAAACTCCTGTCTTCACTTTGAAATTACCTTACATCATATATATGTCACTATTGATAAACGGGACAGAGATTGAACAGATCAAACAACTCCATCTGAGCAATCATGAGGCATGTGGGTCATCAGCAACAGTTGAGTCATAATCTAACATAATGAGCAAACTCTTGGCCTGGCATATCCTCCACGCCACCATTATATCAATCCTGGTTCAATGAGGAGTGCATGAGGGCACACCAGGAATAGCACCAAACATACCTAAAAATGAAGAATCAAAATAGTGAGGATGCAAAACAGGACTACTTGCATGCCAAACAGCATAAGCAGCAAGTGATAGAGAGTGCTAAGCAATTTCCAAACCAGGCAAGATTAAAACTCTGCATCCTGCCACATCCAGTTGTGACTAATTGGATAATTGAACAACTCAGTGGAGGATAATAAAATGTGAGGCTGGATGAACACAGCAGGCCAAGCAGCATCTCAGGAGCACAAAAGCTGACGTTTCGGGCCTAGACCCTTCATCAGAGAGGGGGATGGGGAGAGGGAACTGGAATCAATAGGGAGAGAGGGGGAGGCGGACCGAAGATGGAGAGTAAAGAAGATAGGTGGAGAGAGTATAGGTGGGGAGGTAGGGAGGGGATAGGTCAGTCCACGGAAGACGGACAGGTCAAGGAGGTGGGATGAGGTTAGTAGGTAGATGGGGGTGCGGCTTGGGGTGGGAGGAAGGGATGGGTGAGAGGAAGAACCGGTTAGGGAGGCAGAGACAGGTTGGACTGGTTTTGGGATGCAGTGGGTGGGGGGTGGGGGGAGATCTAGGCTGGTTGTGTGGTGCAGTGGGGGGAGGGGACGAACTGGGCTGGTTTAGGGATGCAGTTGGGGAAGGGGAGATCTTGAAACTGGTGAAGTCCACATTGATACCATTAGGCTGCAAGGTTCCCAGGCGGAATATGAGTTGCTGTTCCTGCGACCTTCGGGTGGCATCATTGTGGCACTGCAGGAGGCCCATGATGGACATGTCATCTAAAGAATGGGAGGGGGAGTGGAAACGGTTTGCGACTGGGAGGTGCAGTTGTTTGTTGCGAACTGAGCGGAGGTGTTCTGCAAAGCGGTCTCCAAGCCTCCGTTTGGTTTCCCCAATGTAGAGGAAGCCACACCGGGTACAGTGGATGCAGTATACCACATTGGCAGATGTGCAGGTGAACCTCTGCTTAATGTGGAATGTCATCTTGGGGCCTGGGATAGGGGTGAGGGAGGTGGTGTGGGGGCAAGTGTAGCATTTCCTGCGGTTGCAGGGGAAGGTGCCGGGTGTGGTGGGGTTGGAGGGCAGTGTGGAGCGAACAAGGGAGTCACGGAGAGAATAGTCTCTCCGGAAAGCAGACATGGGTGGGGATGGAAAAATGTCTTGGGTGGTGGGGTCGGATTGTAAATGGCGGAAGTGTCGGAGGATGATCTCAGTGGAGGAGGTGGTTCCACAAATATCCCCATCCTCAGCAATGGGGAAGCTCAGCACACCAGTATAAAAGACAAGGCTGAAACATTCACAACGATCTTCAGCCAGAAGTGCTGAGTAGATAATTCGTCTCAGCTTCCTCCAGTGGTCCCTAGCACCACAGGCTTTAGCCAAGTCGATTCATGCTATGTGGTCTCAAGAGACAGTTGGAAGCATTGAATCTGCAAACGGTATGGGCTCGAACAACATTCCAGCAACCCCTAGGCAAGCTGTCGCAGTACAGCTACATTGCTGGTGTTTACCAAATAATTGAAAAATTGCCCAACTTTGCCCTGTGCACAAAAAGCAGTAAAGATCCAACTTGGCCAATTACTGTTCCATCAGTCTATTTTCAATCATCAGTAAAGTGATGGCTGGTGTCATCAACAGTGCTGTCAAGCAGCACTTGCTCAGCAATAACCTGCTCAGTAACGTCCCATTTGGGCTCTGCCAGGCTGCTCAGCTCCTGACTTCATTACAGCCTTGGTTCAAAACATTGACAACAGGGCTGAATTTTGGGGGTGAGGTGAAATTGACAGCCCTTGACATCAAGTCACATTTGATTGAGATTTTTATTTTCATTCGTAGGCATCAGTGGCTGGTCAGCATTTGTTGCCCTTCAGATGGTGCTGGTGAACTGCCTTCTTGAATCACTGCAGTCCACCAGCTAAGAGTTGATCGATAACGTTGTTAGCGAGGGGAATTCCAGGATTTTGACCCAGTGGTGAAAGAGCAGTATATTTCCAAATCAGGATAGTGAGTGGCTTGGACGGCAACTTGAAGGTGGAGGCATTCCCACATACCTCCTTGTCCTTCAAGATGTTAGTGGTCGTGTGCTTGGAAGATGCCATCTGAGGATCTGGGGTGAATTTCTGCAATGCATCTTGTAGACAGTGCACATTGCTGCTACTGAGCGTTGGTGGTGGAGGAAGTGGATGCTTGTGGATGTAGTGCCAATGAAGCAGGCTGCTTTGTCCTTGATGATGTCAAGCTTCTTGAGTATTGCTGGAGCTGCTCTCATCTGGGCAAGTGTGCAGTATTCCATCACACTCTTGACTTGTGCCCTGCAAATGGTGGACAGGCTTTGGGGAGTCAGGAGGCGAGTTACTCTTCATACCATTCTGAGCCTCTCACCTGCTTTTGAAGCCACTATGTTTATGTGGTGAGTCCAGTTGAATTTCTGGTCAATGATAACCCTAGCATGTTAATAGTGGGGGATTCAGTGATGGTAACATCATTGAATGTCAAGAGGTGGTGGTTAGATTGTCTCTTCCTGGTGGCTGTCATAGCCTGGCATTTGTGTGGCACGAATGTTACTTGCAACATCAAGGCACATATCCAAGACTGCAGCATCAAGGAGCTCTAGCAAAAGTGGAGTCAATGGGGATTATTTTTTATTCATTCAAGGGATGAGGGCATCTCTGGTTAAGATCATAAGACACTGGAACATAAATCCGGTCATTTGGACCATTGAGGCTGCTCCGCCATTCAATCATGGCCGATAAGTTCCTCAACCTCATTCTCCTGCTTTCTCCCTGTAACCCTCGATCCCCTTGATAATCAAGAAACTATCTATCTCAGTCTTAAATGTACTCAATGACCTGGCCTCCTTCACTGCCTCCTTCTGTGGCACTGAATACTATAGCTTCACCACTCTCTGGCTAAAGAAGTTCCTCCTTTTCTCCATTCTAAAAGGCCTTTTCTTTTACTCTAAGGCTGTACCCTCTGGTCTTAGTCTCTCCTACAAATGAAAACATCTTCCCAACACCCACTCTGTCCAGGTCATTCAGTATTCTGCAAATTTCAATTAGATCCTCCTTCATCCTTCTAAACTCCAATGACTATAGTCCCAGAGTCTTCAAACTTTCCTCATATATTAAGCTTTTCATTCTTGAGAACATTCTCGTGAACGTCCTCTGAACCCTGCTCCAGGACCAGTAAATCCTTCCTGAGATATGGGACCTAAATCTGTACCTCCAAATGTGGCCTGACCTGAGCCTTATAAAGCCTCAGTAGTACATCCTTGCTTTTATATTCAAGTCCTCTCAAATTAAATGCCAAAGTTGCATTTGCCTTCCTGACTACTGACTCAACCTGCAGGTTTACCTTGAAAGAATCCTAGACTGGAACTCCCAAGTCTCTGTGCACTTCAGACTTCTGAATTTTCTCCCCATTTAGAAAATAGTCCATGTTTTTTCTCTTCTTACCAAAGTGCATGGCCTCACACTTTCCCACATTGTACTCCATCTGCCATTTCTTTACCCGCTCTCCTAACCTATCCAAATCCTTTTGCAGCCTTCCACCTCCTCAATACTACCTGTCCCTCCACATACCTTTGCATCATCTGCAAACTTAGCCAGAATGCCCACAGTCCCTTCATCTAAATCACTAATATACAGAGTGAAAAGTTGTGGTCCCAGCACTGACTCTTCTGGTACACCACTTGTCACGGCTACCATCCTGAGAAAGACCCTTTTATCCCCACTCTCTGCTTTCTGCCACACAGCCAATCTTCTATCCATGCTAGCACCTTGCCTCTAACACCATGGGCCCTTACTTTACTCAGCAGCCTCCTGTGTGGCACCTTGTCAAAGGCCTTCTTGAAGTCCAGGTAGATAACATTCATTGGCTCTCCTTTGTCTACCCTGCTCGGTACTTCCTCAAAGAATTCCAGCAGATTTGTCAGACATGATCTCCCCTTGGTGAAACCATGCTGACTTTGCTCTATTTTACCGTATGCTTCCAAGTATTCAGCAATCTCATCCTTTACAATGGGCTCCAAAATCTTACCCACAACCGAGTTTAGGCTAATTGGCCTGTAATTTTCCGTCTTTTGCCTCCTTTTTAAACAGTGTTGTCACGTTAGCAATTTCCCAGTCCTCTGGGATCCTCCCTGATGGAATACTACTAATGCTTCTACTATCTCTTCAGTTATTTCCTTTAGACTCTGGGGTGCAGTCCATCTGGTCCAGGTGATTTATCCAACTTCAACCCAATCAGTTTTACTTGCACCTTTTCTTCGGTGATAGCCACCATACTTCAGGTATGCCCCAACTCTCTTGAATTTTTGGGAGATTACTTGTGTCTTCCAGCGTGAAGACTGATGCGAAGTAATTATTCAGTTCCTCAGCCATTTCCTTGTTCCCCAATATCATCTTTCCACCATAATTTTCCAATGGTCCAATGTCCACTTTTGCCTCTCTTTTGCCTTTTATATATCTAAAGAAAGTCTTAACAGTCTTCACTTATATTACTGGCTAGCTTACCCTCATATTTAATCTTCTCCCTCCTTTTTTTTGTTGCCCTCTGTTGGTCTTTGTAAGCTTCCCAGCCGTCTGGTTTCCCTCTGCCCTTTGCCACATTATATGCTTTCTCTTTTGCTCTTATGCTATCCCTGACTTTGTTAGTCAGCCATGGTTGCCTCATCCTCCCTGTACCATGCTTCTTTTTCCCTGGGATGATTTTTTGCTGTGAATCCCGAATTACTCCCAGAAACTCCTGCCATTGCTGTTTCACCGTCTTTCCGGCTAGGCTCCTCTCCCAGTCAATTCTGTCCAGCTCCTCCCTCACATCGCTGTACTCGCCTTTAATCAACTGCAATACCGTTACCTCTGATTCTATCCACTCCCGCTCAAATTGCACAGTAAATTCTATCATCTTATGATCACTGCCTCCCAGAGATTCCTTCATCTTAAGAGTCTTTTTCAAGTCTGCCTCATTGCACAACACTAAATCCAGTACTGCCTGCTCTCTTGTGGGCTCACCATAAGTTGCTCCAAAAAGCCATCTCGCAGATTTTCCACAAACTCATTTTCTTGCAATCCACTACCAACATGATTTTCCCAGTCCACCTACATATTGAAATCCTTTACGATCACTGTGATTTTGCCCTTCTTACATACCTTTTCTATCTCCTAGTGTACCTTGTGCCGTAACTCCTGACTACTGTTTGGAGGCCTGTACACAACTCCAACTATGGAGTTTTTTTAACCTTTGTGGTTCCTCAATTCTACCCACAGTGTAGAATCTATCTGACCCTACTTTGTTTCTTCCTATTGATTTAATTTAATTTCTTACTAATAAGGCAACCCCACTCCCTTGCCTATGTTTTCAAAAGGATGTATATCCTTGAATATTCAGTTCCCAATCCTGTTCCCCTTCCAGCCAAGTCTCCGGGACGCCCAGCACACCATACCCGCCAAATTCGATCTGCGCCATAAGCTCATTTACCTTATTCCTTATACTGTGTGCATTCAGATATAACGCCTTCAGTCCTGTATGAACCATCCCCCTCTCAGTGTCATTTGCTTTTCCAGTGTTTGATTGCCAGCCCTTTCCAAAACCTCTGTCCTACTTGTGTCAATGCTGAAGACTTTAATAACCTCTCCCTTGTTCTCCTTCCCTGTCATTTCTTTCATATTTTTTCCATATAGTTGAATCTACCACTACAGATATTAACCTGCTGCTTTGTTTCCCACTGGGGGAAGTTTCACCATTCTCTCCCCTGCCTCCCACCTCACTTTCTAGTTTAAAGCCCTGCTGACCAGCCTATTTACCCTTTTCGCTAAAACATTGGTCCCAGCTTGATTCAGGTGCAGACCGGCCCAACGGTACAGATCCCTCTTATTCCAATACTGATGCCAGCGTCGTATGAAAAGGAACCCCTCTTTCCTGCACCACTCTTTTAGCCACGTGTTTACTTCACTTATTCCCATGTCCCTATACCAATTAGCACATAGCTTGGGCAGTAATCCAGAGATTATAACCTTTCTTTAATTTGGCTCCTAGCTCCTGATAATCTCTAAACAGGTCCTCTTTCTTAGTCTTGCCTTTGTTGTCTGTTCCGGCATGGACCACAACAACTACGTCCTGCTGCTCCTGCTCCAATATCCTTTCAAGCCAGTCAGAGCTATCCCTTACCCTGGCACCGGACAGGCAACACATAACGTGAGACTCTCTATCCTGCTTATAAAGGATACTATATCTTTCCCTAATTATCCCTTTGTTAGGCCAGTATTTATCGCCCATCCCTAACTACACAGAGGGCAGTTCTGTGGGTTGTTGTGGGTTTGGGGTCACAGGCCAGCTAAGGACAGCAGTTTTCTTTCCTAAAGAACATTAGTGAACCAGATGGGGTTTTTTTTTTTTTCGATAATTGACATTGTTTTCATGGTCATCATTAGACCCTTAATTCCAGATGTTATTGAATTTAAATTTCATCACCTCCCATAGCAGAATTTGAACCCTAGTCCCCCCCTCCAGGACATTATTAGGTCTCTGAATTAGTAGTCTAGTGATAATACCACAAGGCCAGCATTTCCCCTCAGGGTCAAAATCTCCACTGGTTATAATCAAAGGAAGATAGGATTAGTCATCCCAGCTCTAGGATATCTCAGCAAGTGTTCCTGGCTCCAACCATCAGTTGCATCAACGACCTATACATCATCTTAAAATCAGAAACGGGGATGACTGCTAATGATTGCACTATGGTTAGCACTAGTTGTGACTCCTCAGATACCAATACTGTCAATGTCCCAATGCAGCAAGCCTCGGACAATATCCAAGCTTAAGCTGAAAACGGGTAAGTAACATTTGCATCACACATTTACCAGGCAATCTCTATGAGACAACATAACTACCACCCCTTGACATTCAATGGAATTTCCATCACTGAATCCCCTAGCAATATTCAAGGATTACCACTGACCAGGAAACAAACCAGATTAGCTATATAAATATTGTGGCTACAAGAGCTGGTCAGAGGCTAGGAATTCTGCAGTAAGTAATGCACTTTCTGACTCCCCAGAGCCTCTCTATATCTAAAAGGCACAC
This sequence comes from Stegostoma tigrinum, assembly GCF_030684315.1. Classification (NCBI taxonomy): domain Eukaryota; kingdom Metazoa; phylum Chordata; class Chondrichthyes; order Orectolobiformes; family Stegostomatidae; genus Stegostoma; species Stegostoma tigrinum. The sequence goes on from NC_081357.1 coordinate 25,579,286, forward strand.
GTGATAAAATATTCCCCTCTTGCCTAGACGACTGCAGTCCAATGAGCTGCAAGGAACTCAATACTGATCAGGACAAATTCACCTGTTTGATTCACATCCATTCCTTCCACTACCATCATTTCTGCGCAATAGCAGTAGTCTGTACCACTGAAATTAGCCAAAGATTATTAAATAGCATCTTCCATATCTACGGCTGCTATCATCTAGAAGGAGAAGCGCAGCAGATACATGGAAACACTACCCCTGCAAATTCCTCTCCAAGCCATTCACCATCCTGACTTGGAAATATGTCACTTTTCCTTTATTGTCACTGGGTCAAAATCCTGGAATTCCGCCCTGCAGTGCATTGTGGGTTTACTTAAGGCACATGGACTTCAGTTGTGCAGCAACGCCCACATCCCATGAGTTCATTGAAAACATTAGAAACTGAAATAGTTTTTGAGTGTATGACGTGTCTAAATAATTTTTTCAGTCATCTGGTGGGTAGAGAACATATTGAGAATCCCACATAAATTACCAGACAAATCTTACCACAATTGATGTTAATTGTTAAGACCTCTGAAAATTTCAACGCACAGAAGTCATCAAAAGGCTACTAATAACAGAACTAACTGAGGATTGTAACGTTCAGCAAGATGACTTCCATCATAAGAGATCAATTTAAAATTACAGAGCTGGCAGCATAAATATTATGGTATAACATTAGCCTATTATGTGTTTTCTTTTAGCTGTAGTTTTAGCCACTTACTCTAAAGTTACGTTTTAGTCAATATTTGTGCAGAACTAGAAAACAGAACATTTAAAAAAAAAATTGGGGCCTGATGTTGCTGTTAAATGTCATAATGAGGTACAGTCAGAGATCTGGTGTCAAAAGGCCCTCTGGATTAAAAGAGCACTTTCAGCCTTAGGCAGCAATCTCTGACAACTCTTTTGCCTCTCTCAAATGTACTCTCTAAGTAGAGCTTTCAAAATAGCAGGAGGAAGTTTTATCCATCCTGACAGAATTCAAAAATCAGGATTACGAGACTAAATGATACCATGTCACAATGAAACCTATCAAAACAGTTTGAAGAATAACTTGGAAACAATAAATAAGCATTAGGTAATAGCAAATTAAATTAGACAAGTAACGATGCAAAACCAGTTATTCGGGAAAAAACTCTATTCAAGAAACAAAATTCTCTAAGACAAATTTGAAAAAAAAATTTTGTTCAAGAACTCAAACCCAAAATGTATTTAAAACAACCTCTAATCAGAATTACAGTAAACATTTTACCTTTTTGTGTATTTGGCCATATCCCATGCAATGTACTGAATGATATATTCTGGTGGAAGAAACTGATTCAAATATGTGATGGCAGAAAACAGCGCTTCACTCAAAATCCTCTCATGTTTTCTTCTCTCGCGTTTCTGAATAAAGGTGGTAATTTTAAAAATTACATTACTTTGACTTGTTACGTTGTCTCCAAATTTAAAATTTTGAAGGTGGTTACAAAATCAGTCCCATAAGTAAACTATAAAATATTGTTTGAATTTTAAATTATCTGCATGTAAAAGGATTTTAAAAGTTTGAATTTACTGGTTAAAAATGCCTGCAATTCAAAAAACCATCTATTTTTTAATGTTCTAATAGGTAGTCAGAACTCTTTCATACAAAATAGTATTTATAGTATATGGGCAATAGAGAATACTTTGCGTGTATCATCAGAAATTATATGGAATCACTGAATAAATATGCCAAACTTTTCACAGGGCCTGATGGCTGAATCAGAAACCCTAATTCAGTCTTCATCAACATTTGCAATTAATTCTAATTGCAGCCAAGAATGTTGCTCTCCTCCATTTTAATTGTAAAAAACATTAATTATATAATACTTTTTTTTTGCGTGGTAATGACAGTAATGAGTCGTGTAATAAATGAATTGGATGATACAAAAGGTAGGTAGGAAAGTAAACAGTGGAGGGGATATAAGATGGAAAAGGACGCGGAGAGATAGAACATAGAACAGTACAGCACAGAACAGGCCCTTCAGCCCACAATGTTGTGCCGACCATTGATCCTCATGTATGCACCCTCAAATTTCTGTGACCATATACATGTCCAGCAGTCTCTTAAATGACCCCAATGACCTTGCTTCCACAACTGCTGCCGGCAACGCATTCCATGCTCTCACAACTCTCTGCGTAAAGAACCTGCCTCTGACATCCCCTCTATACTTTCCACCAACCAGCTTAAAACTATGACCCCTCGTGCTAGCCATTTCTGCCCTGGGAAATAGTCTCTGGCTATCAACTCTATCTATGCCTCTCATTATCTTGTATACCTCAATTAGGTCCCCTCTCCTCCTCCTTTTCTCCAATGAAAAGAGACCGAGCTCAGTCAACCTCTCTTCATAAGATAAGCCCTCCAGTCCAGGCAGCATCCTGGTAAACCTCCTCTGAGCCCTCTCCAAAGCATCCACATCTTTCCTATAATACGGCGACCAGAACTGGACGCAGTATTCCAAGTGCGGTCTAACCAAAGCTTTATAGAGCTGCAACACGATCTCACGACTCTTACACTCAATCCCCCTGTTAATGAAAGCCAAAACACCATATGCTTTCTTAACAACCCTGTCCACTTGGGTGGCCATTTTAAGGGATCTATGTATCTGCACACCAAGATCCCTCTGTTCCTCCACGCTGCCAAGAATCCTATCCTTAATCCTGTACTCAGCTTTCAAATTCGACCTTCCAAAATGCATCACCTCGCATTTATCCAGGTTGAACTCCATCTGCCACCTCTCAGCCCATCTCTGCATCCTGTCAATGTCCCGCTGCAGCCTACAACAGCCCTCTACACTGTCAGCGACACCTCCGACCTTTGTGTCGTCTGCAAACTTGCTGACCCATCCTTCAATCCCCTCATCCAAGTCATTAATAAAAATTACAAACAGTAGAGGCCCAAGGACAGAGCCCTGTGGAACCCCACTCACCACTGACTTCCAGGCAGAATATTTTCCTTCTACTATCACTCGCTGTCTTCTGTTGGCCAGCCAACTCTGTATCCAAGCAGCTAAGTTCCCCTGTATCCCATTCCTCCTGACCTTCTGAATGAGCCTACCATGGGGAACCTTATCAAATGCCTTACTGAAGTCCATATACACCACATCCACAGCTCGACCCTCATCAACTTTTCTAGTCACATCCTCAAAAAAACTCGATAAGGTTTGTAAGGCATGACCTACCCCTCACAAAGCCGTGTTGACTGTATTTGATCAAGCCATGCTCTTCCAGATGGTCATAAATCTTATCCCTCAGAATCCTTTCTAACACCTTGCAGACGACAGACGTGAGACTTACTGGTCTATAATTGCCGGGGATTTCCCTATTTCCTTTCTTGAAGAGAGGGATTAAGTTAGAAAGCAAAAAAAAACAGATGTAATCTAAAGTGGGAAAATGAGTCCACCTCAGCAGGAAGAACAGAAATGCAACATAGTTAAATGGCGAGACTTTGCAGAACTCTGAGCTACAAAGACTCCAAATGTCCTGGTACATAAATCACGAAAAGTTAGAGTGCAGGTGCAGCAAGTGGTTAGGAAGGCAAGTTGAATATGGTGTTTCATTGCAAAAGAAAAGAAGTCAAAAAGGTTTGCCATTATTAGATGAGTTCAGATCTATCTGTTTGCACAATCACAGTTTCAGTCTCCTTATTTAACAAAGCAGTTTGAAAAAGGTTCATTCAATTAACATCTGGGATATCTTAAGAGAAGAGGCTGGGCACGCTATAGCCATTAGAATTTAATGAAAGAGGATCTTATGGAAACATAACAGATTCTGAGGGAGCTTGAGAAAACGGATGCTGAAAGGATACTTCCCTTTCTGGAAGAGACTAGGATGAAGGTCAGTGTATAAAAATAAGGACAGTGAATAGTGGTGGTTGGAGTGCTGATTAAATGGACTCTTTGTCCTCAATGGCGTCAATATGCTTTTGTGTTTTTTTACAGCTCCACCTCTTCAGACAAATGGAAGAAGTGTTCCGTCACACTTACAACTTACGAATTGTTGTAGATGGTGCACAGACTTTAGGGAGTTAAGATGCAAGTCACGATTTCAGTTGATTGTATAAGGGACATCTATAACTGAAAAACATTGGAGAGTTTTGCAACTTAAAAACAGTTCACGTGCTGCAATTTGTTGAGCTATGTGATACAATTTTGCTTTTGTCAGCATAAAGAGGGAGAACTTGAAGCTCAGTGACACTAAGGGTCTTTTGAATTCAAGAAATTCTGCCTAACATCAGCCCTCTTGACTAGTTAAAGAACAATAAAGAACAACAGCTGTTTGTGAGACAGTGGAGCTGAGAAGAAAAACATCCAGAACCTGCAGTCAAAAAGGTGGCTGAACTCTTATCTTTGTTAAAACTATGAGGTCAGTAAGATGATAAAAACTTCCAAATAGAACGGGATATTTTTAGATAGCATCAACGAAATGCTATATATGGGGACAGTGCCATTGGGGTTTAAAAAAAAACTTATTGAAACTCAATTTTAGCTGCTGCTTGGAATTGCAGAACGATTTAGTATTACAGTTACCTACAAGAGGAGAGAAAATTAGCAAATGAGAAAGAGGAAAATTGGAGAATCAGCATCGATCTTTACCTACACTAATATGTACTCCAATGTAGTATTTTGAAAAATTAAAAAGACACTCACCTTGACCAGATTCAGGATAATAATGGGGGAGCCAAACCTTTGGAACATTTGGTCAAAGTGAAGAGCTGCCACATGAGCAAATGGGTCTGCCTGGTCCACTACAAGGAAACAGAATAAAATGCATTTCACCAGAAGAAATTTGAATTAAGGTGATCATCTCTAAGAACTTTCCTAGATACATGAGTGAGTCAATGCTCAGATAATCTTCTGGATAAGGAGGTAGTCTAGTAAAAATAATATGATAAACAATCATTTGATTAGATAAATGAATAGGCGGCCAGCTAAGGGCTTAAACTGGAAAGGTAATTTTAATATTAACAGCCTTTCTTCATTCAGCTTACACCATTAAAAGGAATGCTGAAGTTGGCACAGGATTCATGAAACTTTAAGGCAAGGTAAGGCCTAGAAGTTTGACAAAGTACACTCGATGGCTAAATGTTCTACTTCTGTTCCTATGTCTTATGATCTTACAACTTCAATTATATATGCATATCAGTAAAAGACCACGTTATCCCAATAGCTGCTTTTTGGATAGGACTGAGATTGTAACCAAAATGTGCATCTTGCACAAATATCATGAATTCTGCAGCTTAGTAAACTGCAAATTTATTAGTCTTTCAGGTATTGATCCTTTTTTAAGTGGTTTATATCAATTGACTTGTAATTTTTCGAAAGATGCTGCATGACCTGCTAATCCTCTCCAGTGTTTTCTGTTCTTAGTTCAGATTTTCATCGTCTGTAAAACTTTGGTTATTGACTTTTTAAGTTCATTGTGCTGGAAAGAAGGTGGTTTATTTAGCATTATTTATTGCTGAAGTAGAAGCTGTCTTGTAAATCACTACAGCAAACTAATTGCCAGAATTCTTTTTAAAAAATTTAGTCATGGGATGTGGGCATAACTGGCGAGATCAGCATTTATCACCCAGTTCTAATTACACTGTAGAAGATGGCTGTCTCTTGAACCACTGTAATCCTTGGGATATAGAAAATGCACTGGTTAAAAAGGGAGATCCAAGATTCTAACCCACAACAGTGGAGAAATGTGAAAAAGCTGATGTTGTACCTGCATGGAATGATATGACTTCTTCCAAAATCCCACATTTGATAGGGTTTTTCCTGAACCCGAAAATCCAGGTGTTTCCATCAATTCTTGGAACATCTTCCTGAGTTCTGAATGCACAGAGCTCTCGGCCCTCACTTGTCTCCACAGCTTTACAGCTTTCAGAGCCTGCCTTGAAGCCTAATTCAATTCATATCTTTACTTCCAACTGACTGCGACCCAGGAACTGTTCTTCAGTAAGCTCTTAATTGTTTTGAATTATACATTGAAAACCCAGCGTCAAATCCTTCCATTATGACAAATTTAAATGTAACTAATAATTTGGAAGAGTCAAAATGTAGCAAACTCTCTGTTCCCTAAATGTTACAATGTTTGAGTCACACAGCACAAATTGCACATGAAAAAAATGTACGTACAAAGTCACCCTGTGCGTGGACCAAAAAGACACTCGACTTAAGTCAGGTGGAATGCAAACTCATATTCTTGAATTTTCAACACAACATGTGATAACACAACCAGCACAACGAACCGGATTTGATCAGGGAACTCGAAGTAAAGGAGCCATTAGGAGGTAGTGATTATAATATGGTAAGTTTTAATCTGCAATTTGAGAGGGAGAAGGGAGAATCGCAAGTGTCAGTATTGCAGTTGAACAAAGGGAACTATGGAGCTATGAGGGAGGAGCTGGCCAAAGTTCAATGGTACAATACCCTATCAGGGATGGCAGTGGAACAACAATGGCAGGTATTTCTGGATATACTGCAGAAGGTGCAGGATCAGTTCATTCCAAAGAGGAAGAAAGATCCTAAGGGGAGGCGGGGTGGTGGTGGCTGACGAGGGAAGTTAAGGGCTGTATAAAGATAAAAAAGAAGTATAACATAGCAAAGATGAGTGGGAAGCCGGAGGACTGGGAAACTTTTCAAGAGCAACAGAGGATAACTAAAAAGGCAATAAGTGGAGAAAAAAAATGAGGTACGAAGGCAAACTGGTCAAAAATATAAAAGGAGGATAGTAAAACCTTTTTTAGGTATGTGAAAAGAAAAGAAATGGTTAAGACTAAAATTGGACCCTTGAAGACGGAAACGGGTGAATTTATTATGGGGAACAAGGAAATGGCAGAAGAGTTGAATAGGTGCTTTGGATCTGTCGTCACTAGGGAAGACACAAGCAATCTCCCAGATATAACAGTGGCTGAAGGACCTAGGGCAATGGATGAACTGAAGGGAATTTATATTAGGCAGGAAATGGTGTTGGATAGATTGTTAAGTCTGAAGGCTGATACGTCCCCAGGACCTGATGGTCTGCATCCCAGGGTACTTAAGGAGGTGGCTCTAGAAATCGTGGACACATTGGTAATTATTTTCCAATGTTCTATAGATTCAGGATCAGTTCCTGCGGATTGGAGGGTGGCTAATGTTGTCCCACTTTTCAAGAAAGGAGGGAGAGAGAAAACAGGGAATTATAGAACGGTTAGCCTGACGTCAGTGGTGGGAAAGATGCTGGAGTCAATTATAAAAGATGAAATTACGACTCATTTGGATAGCAGTAACAGGATAGGTCAGAGTCAGCATGGATTTACGAAGGAGAAATCGTGCTTGACTAATCTTCTGGAATTTTTTGAGGATGTAACTATGGAAATGGACAAGGGAGAGCCAGTAGATGTAGTATACTTGGACTTTCTGAAAGCCTTTGATAAAGTCCCACATAGGAGATTAGTGAGCAAAATTAGGGCACATGGTATTGGGGCCAAAATACTGGCTTGGACTGAAAATTGGCCGGCTGACAGGAAGCAAAGGTTAGTGATAAACGGGTCCCTTTCAGAACGGCAGGCAGTGACCAGTGGGGTTCCACAAGGTTCGGTGCTGGGACTGCAGCTGTTTACGATATACATTAATGATATAGACGAAGGCATTAAAAGTAATATTAGCAAGTTTGCTGATGACACAAAGCTGAGTGGCAGGGTGAAATGTGAGGAAGATGGTATGAGAATACAGGGTTGAGAATACAGTTAGAAGGTGGAGGGGAGATCTAATAGAAACTTACAAGATAATGTATGGCTTAGAAGGGGTGGACGCTAGGAAGTTGTCTCCGTTAGGCAGGGAGACTTGGACCCGTGGGCACAGCCTTAAAATTAGAGGGGGTAAATTTAAAACTGAAATGAGACGACATTTCTTCAGCCAGAGAGTGTTGGGCTTGTGGAATTCATTGCCACGGAGTGCAGTGGAGGCCGGGATGTTGGGTGCCTTCAAGGCAGAGATTGACAAATTCTTGATCTCACAAGGAATCAAGGGGAGAGTGCAGGGAAGTGGAGTTGAAATGCCCATCAGCCATGATTTAAATGGCGGAGTGGACTGGATGGGCCGAATGGCCTTACTTCCACTCCGATATCTTATGGTGATTTGGACAGGCTAGGTGAGTGGACGGATGCATGGCAGATGCAGTTTAACGTGGATAAATGTGTGGTTATCCACTTTGGTGGCAAGAACAGGAAGGCAGATTACTATCTAAATGGATAATAAAATGTGAGGCTGGATGAACACAGCAGGCCAAGCAGCATCTCAGGAGCACAAAAGCTGACGTTTCGGGCCTAGACCCTTCATCAGAGAGGGGGATGGGGGGAGGGAACTGGAATAAATAGGGAGAGAGGGGGAGGCGGACCGAAGATGGAGAGTAAAGAAGATAGGTGGAGAAGGTGTGGGTGGGGAGGTAGGGAGGGGATAGGTCAGTCCAGGGAAGACGGACAGGTCAAGGAGGTGGGATAGGTTAGTAGGTAGCTGGGGGTGCGGCTTGGGGTGGGAGGAAGGGATGGGTGAGAGGAAGAACCGGTTAGGGAGGCAGAGACAGGTTGGACTGGTTTTGGGATGCAGTGGGTGGGGGGGAAGAGCTGGGCTGGTTGTGTGGTGCAGTGGGGGGAGGGGATGAACTGGGCTGGTTTAGGGATGCAGTAGGGGAAGGGGAGATTTTGAAACTGGTGAAGTCCACATTGATACCATATGGCTGCAGGGTTCCCAGGCGGAATATGAGTTGCTGTTCCTGCAACCTTCGGGTGGCATCATTGTTGCAGTGCAGGAGGCCCATGATGGACATGTCATCAAGAGAATGGGAGGGGGAGTGGAAATGGTTTGCGACTGGGAGGTGCAGTTGTTTGTTGCGAACTGAGCGGAGGTGTTCTGCAAAGCGGTCCCCAAGCCTCCGCTTGGTTTCCCCAATGTAGAGAAAGCCGCACCGGGTACAGTGGATGCAGTATACCACATTGGCAGATGTGCAGGTGAACCTCTGCTTAATGTGGAATGTCATCTTGGGGCCTGGGATGGGGGTGAGGGAGGAGGTGTGGGGACAAGTGTAGCATTTCCTGCGGTTGCAGGGGAAGGTGCCGGGTGTGGTGGGGTTGGAGGGCAGTGTGGAGCGAACAAGGGAGTCACGGAGAGAGTGGTCTCTCCGGAAAGCAGACAGGGGTGGGGATGGAAAAATGTCTTGGGTGGTGGGGTCGGATTGTAAATGGCGGAAGTGTCGGAGGATAATGCGTTGTATCCGGAGGTTGGTAGGGTGGTGTGTGAGAACGAGGGGGATCCTCTTGGGGCGGTTGTGGCGGGGGCGGGGTGTGAGGGATGTGTCGCGGGAAATGCGGGAGACGCGGTCAAGGGCGTTCTCAATCACCGTGGGGGGGAAGTTGCGGTCCTTAAAGAACTTGGACATCTGGGATGTGCGGGAGTGGAATGTCTTATCGTGGGAGCAGATGCGGCGGAGGCGGAGGAATTGGGAATAGGGGATGGAATTTTTGCAGGAGGGTGGGTGGGAGGAGGTGTATTCTAGGTAGCTGTGGGAGTCGGTGGGCTTGAAATGGACATCAGTTACAAGCTGGTTGCCTGAGATGGAGACTGAGAGGTCCAGGAAGGTGAGGGATGTGCTGGAGATGGCCCAGGTGAACTGAAGGTTGGGGTGGAAGGTGTTGGTGAAGTGGATGAACTGTTCGAGCTCCTCTGGGGAGCAAGAGGCGGCGCCGATACAGTCATCAATGTACCGGAGGAAGAGGTGGGGTTTGGGGCCTGTGTAGGTGCGGAAGATGGACTGTTCCACGTAACCTACAAAGAGGCAGGCATAGCTGGGGCCCATGCGGGTGCCCATGGCCACCCCCTTAGTCTGTAGGAAGTGGGAGGAGTCAAAAGAGAAGTTGTTGAGTGTGAGGACGAGTTCCGCTAGGCGGATGAGAGTGTCGGTGGAGGGGGCCTGGTCGGGCCTGCGGGACAGGAAGAAGCGGAGGGCCTTGAGGCCATCTCCATGCGGAATGCAGGTGTACAGGGACTGGACGTCCATGGTGAATATGAGGTGTTGGGGGCCGGGGAATTGGAAGTCCTGGAGGAGGTGGAGGGCATGGGTGGTGTCACGGACATAGGTGGGGAGTTCCTGGACCAAAGGGGAGAAAATGGAGTCCAGATAGGTGGAGATGAGTTCGGTGGGGCAGGAGCAGGCTGAGACGATGGGTCGACCAGGGCAGGCAGGTTTGTGGATTTTAGGAAGGAGATAGAAACGGGCCGTGCGGGGTTGGGGAACAATGACTATCTAAATGGAGTCAAGTTAGGTAAAAGGGGAAATACAATGAGATCTGGGTGTTCTTATACATCAGTCAATGAAAGCAATCATGCAGGTACAGCAGGCAGTGAAGAAAGCTAATGACATGCTGGCCTTCATAACAAGAGGAATTGAGTATAGGAGCAAAGAGGTCCTTCTGCAGCTGTACAGGGCCCTAGTGAGACCGCACCTGGAGTATTGTGCGCAGTTTTGGTCTCCAAATTTGAGGAAGGACATTCTGGCTATTGAAGGAGTGCAGCATAGGTGCACGAGGTCAATTCCCAGAATGGCAGGACTATCATATGTTGAAAGATTGGAGCGACTGGGCTTGTATACACTTGAGTTTACAAGGATGAGAGGGGATCTGATTGAGACGTATAAGATAATTAAAGGTTTGGACACTGTGGAGGCAGGAAGCATGTTTCCGCTGATGGGGGAGTCCAGAACCAGAGGACACAGTTAAAAAATAAGGGGTAGGCCATTTAGAACTTCTTCACCCAGAGAGTGGTGGATATATGGAATGCTCTGCCCCAGAAGATAGTGGAGGCCAAGTCTCTAGATACTTTCAAGAAAAAGATGGATAGAGCTCTTAAAGATAGTGGAATCAAGGGTTATGGGGATAAGGCAGGAACAGGATACTGATTGTGGATGATCAGCCATGATCATAATGAATGGTGGTGCCGGCTCGAAGGGCCGAATGGCCTACTCCTGCACCTTTGTTTATAGCACAAATTACAACTATTTACAAGGTTCACAATTGGTGCAATTAGAGGTAGGCAATAAATACATCTGGCCAGCATCCTTCATGTCTGAGAACAAATTTATGAAGATAAAAACTGAAAAGTTTGGTTTAGCTAAGTGAGACATTTACCAAATTATTTGATACCTACATGTAATGGGTGGTTTGGGCATCATAGTGGAAATGTCCTGAGACCAGTACAGTGGAACAGAACCTCGAACCTGTACATAGGAAGAGTAACTTCCAGCAGAGAAGGATATCACAGAAGCATCGTGAATTATCTGTTCAGTTTCCACTTCATTTGCCACATCTCCCTGGGAAAGGGAAAAATATCAACAAGGTTTTAAGTCATTAATACAACTTTAAATATTTTACTTATTCAGGTGATATGGGTAACACTTTAGTTTGAATAAGGTTTCTGCAATTTGCATTGATATACCTGACAATTTGCACCCCTTTTTAGGAAACGTGTTCCAGCAAATCTGCAGGATCTTCTGGCTATCAAAGTAACATAAACCGGTCTGCCATAGATCAGCATTTCTGACAGTGAAGTTAAAGAAAGCTGAGAAGAAACTATCTTAGCATGATTTACTTCACATGAACTATATAATGAAATACAGGTCAAAATTGCCTAGCTAATAATAGTGATATAAATGGCGATTTTGTAAACATTACAGAATAGAATCAGCTAATTTTGCAAAGGAATAATGCACTTCACAAACAGGGATGTGGAGAACGACTCTCAACATTTTAAGCGATCTGAAATACGGTACAGGTATATAATTTTGTTATGGTGAGAATTTCGGAAGTGTTTTCAGTTTTCATTTTGAGTTTCATCATCCAACAAATATCAGAGGTAAAATTGTGACAAGAGCAACACAAATCAGAGAATCAACATGGTTTTGTGAAAAGGAAATTGTATTTGACTGATTATTTAGAGTTCTCTGAAAAATGAACAAACAAGGTGAGTAAAGGCAAACATGTAAATGTGGTGTACCTCAATTTTCATAAGGTCCACATCAAAGGCTACAACATAACAGCTTATGGATGGATAGAAGATCCGTTAGCCAACGGGAAACAGTGAATTGGGATAAATGAGCTATTTTCAGGTGGGGAGCTTGGATCAGTGCTTGGGGTCTCAATATTTTATAGTCTAGATCAACAACTTTGATGATGGGATCTAAATGTATGGAGTTAAATTTACTGATGACACAAACAGGAGAGAAGGACGATAGAACATAGAAAAGTACAGTACTGGCCCTTCGGCCCACGATGTTGTGCCGTGGATTAATCCTAATCCAAAAATAAAATAACCTAACCTACATTCCCCTCAATTCACTGCTGTCCATGTGCACGTCTAGCAGTCGCTTAAATGTCACTAATGACTGCTTCCATGACTACCACTGGCAAAGTATTCCATGCGTTCACAACTCTCTGTTGATAAGTAAATAGATAGGATAGAATGTTGTCGAGAGGTCATAAGGAGTCTGATTTATTTAGTGAATCAGCAAAAAATAAAATTAGCAGAGGAAGTATATGTGAAAAATTTGTGAAGCTGGTTATCTTGGTAAGAAAACTAGAAAAACAGTATTTTTTTTTAAAAAACAGAATCCCTACAATGTGGAAACAGCCCCTTTGGCCCAACAAGTCCAGGCCGAACCTCAGAGCACCCACTCAAATCCATCCCCCTATAACCTACCTAATGTACAAATCCCTGAACACTACGGGCAATTTTCCTTGGATAAGCAGATGGATGATGATGAGATAGTGTAGGGTAGGGGATGGGTTTAGATTAGTTCACAGGTTGGCGCAACATCAAGGGCCAAAGGGCCTGTTCTACGCTGTACTGTTCTATGTTCTACGCTGTACTGTTCTATGTTCTATTTAGCATGACCAATCCACCTACCCGGCACATCTTTGGACTGTGGGAGAAAACTGGAGCACCCAGAGGAAACTCATGCAGACACGGGGAGAATGGACAAACTCCACACAGACAATCTCCAGAGGGTGGAATTGAACTTGTGTCTCTGGCACTGTGGGGCAGCACTGTGCCAATGTGCCAACCACTTGAATGGAGGGAGATTGCAAAACTCTAATTTAGAGAACTGGGTGCCTTGGTACTCAAAACAAGATAATAATATGCAAACATAGCAAGGGATTAGGAAAGCAAGTGGGATATTAACATGTATTGGAAGTATGATTGAGTGTAAGAGTATGGAAGTGTTGCTGCAGTTGTACAAGACGTTAGACACCATCTGGAGTACAATTTTGGTCTCCTTACCCAAGGAGGAATATAACTCTTTTAAAAGCAGCTTAGAGTAGATTCACTCAACTCATTCCTGGGATGAAAGGGTTATCTTACGAGAAAGATTTGAGCAGGTTGGGCCAGAATCCACTGGGACTTAGAAGAATGAGAAGGTGATCTTATTTGAACATAGTTGATCCTGAGGAAACTTGACAGATTTAGTGTCAGAAGTTTTCCACTCTGGGAGAGTCAGAAACTAGAGGAGGCAGTTCAAAAATTAGGATCTCCCATTTAAGATGGAGCTGACAGGAAATTTTCCCTCTCTTTCAGTCATTTGTATGGGGACTTCTCGTTCCCATTATCCACAGCACATCACTGCCTCAAAGAACCCCAAAATAATGATTAAACATGACTTCTCTTTCATAAATACATGTTGACTATGCAAAATTATCTTAAAGATATCTAAGGGTTCCACATTGATTTCTTAAATCACAGTTTTTTACTCCGAGCCTTTTCCTTATGATGTTAAGCTAACTGGCCTGTGGTTGCCTGCTTTCTGTCTTCCTCCATATTGAATAAAGGTTTACTATCTTCCAATCTATTTGAAATGGATTCTTTAACATGCTTAGTGTGGAACTCAGGAAGTGTAGCATTCAGAGGTTATCCATGGGCTTGTGGTAGCGTGAGGTACTGAGGTGGCCATTCTTGATGCAGATGCATGTCAAAGAATGAAAAGGATTCTGAAGAGTAGTCCATGGTAATTCTAATGTGGGATGAAACTCGTTGTAATCACTGCAGTCATTTCAGTGATTCATCACCATGAGTCCAAAGGAAGAAAACATTGATGTATCTGGTGAATAGTATTAGTTGGATGGTGTTCCCACATAAGAACGGGGTACAATGCAGGCAAGGATGCCCTGAGATATGGTAAATTGGTGGGATCATACAGCCACTGCGACAATGGATAAATGGATGCCGCGCAACAATCGCCAGATAAGAATGTTCCTCCAAGTCAGGGAACATTTCAGCAGTCAACGACATTCATCCTCCAATCTTCGGGTAAGTGGCCTCCAAGGCAGCCTTCAAGATACAGCACAAGGCAGAACTGGTGAGCAGAAACTAATCGCCAAGTTCTGTACACACGAAGACTGCCTTAACTGTGGTCATGGGTTCATGACATTTTACATGTAACCCCACCATATGGTTCTGTATCCATTAAATCTTCCTTACTGTGCTAGTTTAACACCATCACTTTGTTAACTTGTTATGATCTTGCTCCCTTAATTAGTTTGTATAGTTTTGGATTACTTGTTACTTTGGTTCGACCCTCAGCACGTGGCTCTTACACCTATCATCAGGTTGTTCCAGTGATTTGGTTTGTCTCCATCACTATGTTATTTTTAATTTTTTGTAATTATCTCTCTGCCTCAATTAATGTGTTATCCTCTTCACTCATTATTCAGCCATTGACACTTTACTCATACCGTCTGACACTTTTGATCACCTGCAGAGACTTAATATTCAGCCTACTCACACCATTTGTATGATCTTTATGATCTCTGACTATAAATGCTGCGTATGCTTTTCTTCACTTCACCTGGCAATGGGGCAATTATTGTAAAGCTTGTGATCTCAAATAAACCCATTGGGCTACAACCTGGTGTTGTGTGACTTCTGACTGAAGCCAAGTTACTTAACATAACAGTCCGTTTTCTATCAGAGTGCAGTGTTTTGTAGAGCTCTCGTTTCATTAGATCTACAAGGTTTGGAGGTTTGAGGCAGTTGCTGAATAGCTCCCAACATGACAGATAACATATTAAATTTTGAAATTTTAGTAAAGGATACTTGACTGACCGCAGAATCCATGAATAATATACAACAACCAGTTCTGGTGGACAGTAGCTTTCACCTTTTCTAAGATGTAACTGTTCCAAGCATATTTGAGGTAGGGCTGATTCAGAATGCCATAGTGCCCAGAAGCTGAAAAGGATAAATATCTTGTTGATTTAAACATCATAACGTAAATATAAATTATGACCATATCATGCATTAAAATAGTATATGCTACCAACTAATTACCTGTGGCTTTGTTCCTAGACAGTGTGGAATCTACACAATGGTTTGATGCTTTTTGTGCTTTCACTGATTTGGGAACATAGCACAGAAGCAGGTGCAGCAGTAGAGCATTTCCCATAAGTGTGATCTGGTTTTACTTCATAAAACCTGAGAGTTTATTTTGCGTTATAAAGATCAGCTCCAACTTCAGCAATTTCTATTACAAATTTGCCATTGTTTAGTACCTCATTCTATCAGAAACAGCTCAAGATATTTGACATAGTACAAATTACATTATAGAATAATGGATTTCAGGGTGGATATGACATTTGTTTTTTGCAGCGGGTACCATAAGTTGCAACAGGTTGAATGTAGTTAGTTATTCATAGTTGTACTTGAAAGAGGTACATTGGCTGATTAACAAACTGGTGGGGTTAACTAAACCATCGAGAAGTACAAAGCCCATAAAAGGGAAACAATGTAGAATATAAGTGCTCCACAAATACATTTACATTAACTGGGTCGAGTATACAAGAGTTGGAGAATCATTGTAGACTAAATATTGAACAAGTAAGGGTAAGCAGGATGAAATGAGATAATACATGAAAGAGACTTCTGGGTAGAATAATGGTGTTTAAAAAAAACACAATAATTTAAGATAACACGGTGTGAAGCTGTTTGAACACAGCAGGCCAAGCAGCAGAGGAGCAGGAAAGTTGACGTTTCGGGTCAAGACCCTTCTTGTGAAGAAGGGTCTCAACCAAAACATCAACTTTCCTGCTCCCTTGATGCTGCTTGACCTGCTGCGTTCAACCAGCTTCACACTGTGTTATCTCAGATTCTCCAGCATCGGCAGTTCCTACTACCTCTGTAACAATAATTGAAGAAACTGTTAGGCGCATTGGCAGACAGTGGTCAGCGAGGTAAAGGAAACTAAAGCTTCAAGTTTTTCTGAACTCAGTATTTACTAAAGTAGCAAGCAAAATGTTCTGTTTCTAGCTCCGTGCCCACATTACTCCAAGGATTATTTGGAGATGCAACAAAGCAAGGGTTCACTCCTTAGAAACTGCTAGCTTCAGTTCAGAGCTGTCCTCCGAAATCCTGACCAAAACAATAAGCTCACTTTATCAATACTTACAAAGCACATGTTTTCAATTGTTACAACTTTTACAATATAAATCTTGAAGTAAAAGAACCCTTTTCTTTTTAAGTCTGGAATTTACAAGTTACCTGTAAAACATTTTCAAATCGACATTTTCCATTAAAAATAATTTTAATTTAAAGTTGCCCCACTTGCAGCAAACAGACATGGTAGAGACTCTGTGCATCATTGTGAACATTTTTCAGCTACTCTGAATACAAATGTGCAATTAGTCTGCAAGTGAAATTAGTATAATTCGTGACCTATTAACGATTTTCCAATATCGAAAAAAGCAGCTACATAGTAATCACAGGAGGAAAGGAACAGGCAATCATGCGTATCTTTCTAATACTCAACTTGTACTATCATTCAAAAAACACCTGCATCCATCATGTTTAATACCCACCACTTCCAGCCTGCGCAGCAACACCCTCATCCTCAAAGATGTCAAAACTCTCCTGCCGGCCATGTCCAAAAGTTTGACTTTTTAATCCTTCACTGGGCATTTTCAACAATGTTAGATTGAACTGAAGAGAGTGAGTCAAATCATAGCTATAACTATAGAAAAGAAATAAAATAAGTTTACTTTCATTCACAGAAAAGTGGCTTTTGCAACATATCAAAAAAATGTTTTCCATTACTAATGAAAAGCACCAATATTCAAATAAATGTGGATCACATATACCACAGAAATACTTCTATAAAGCCAATGAAGAGTGTGATCAAAGATTTATATTTTTTGGTTGAAAGTATTTACATTTTAAATGAGTAGCACAAAGGTTTGGTCTATTTGTGTGAAGGGATTTAACAATTAACTAGGTCAGTCTTGTTAAAACCTTTATGTATCAGAAAACAAATGACTGAAAGCCACCTGAGTGTTAATGGATAACAAAGTGTGGAGCTGGATGAACACAGCAGGCCAAGCAGCATCTCAGGAGCACAAAAGTTAATGGAAGTCTGTTTACATGATGGGTGGGGGTTAAGACATGAGAGAAAAGAAATAATTAAGTCATTGTCTTATCATAATCCAGATTGAGCAGGTTTATTTTAAAGAAAAGATGACTAAAAAGCTTTAGTTCGAAAGAGACCTGACAAAAGCTTAATGTGAGAGTACTTTTTCCGAGAAGATTGTTCAGAGCAGTTCAGGGAATAAGTAACTTCTGTGTAAGGGTTTCAGTTTGTGAAATATCCTGACCAGGAATTTTGGTCAGAAATCTATACTGATTCTTCAAAGCTGAGAAAGTCTAAGATTTCAACTGTGTCAGTTAAAGGAAGAGTTAAGCTTTTTATATATTTCCTTCCTATTGTAAAAAGCAGAATTTTCAGCCTGTGCATTTATTTTTTAGCGAAAGATCACCATATTGCAATTTTTTTTTAAAAAGTCTGTTTTTAAAACCAGATTTCATTCTGAGATCTGACTTGTCTAGAAGTATAACCAGCTGGGATGAGAATATAGGCAGTTTTCTCGTACAGTTTAAACGTAGGAATGATGGCCATGTGATTCAGCACTTCTTCAACAGAAAATCAATTCCACGTCAGGGTACAAAATATATCTGTTCTATATCATCTCGCATAGTTTTACAAAGTATGAATACTTTCATTCATGTGTTGAAGACAATTCCATAAGGCAGGTAGATAAAATTTCCTTCCTAACTGGAGTATCCACCTCCTCTTTGGAGGCACCCTGGCCCAGTAGTAAAAAGGAGAGGTCAATTTCATGAGAAATAATTAGCATTACATATTCAGTACTTCTAGGAGCTAACTCATTTGTGGTGCCATTTGTCTTATTCATCATTAAAACTGAAATAGATTTTAAAAAGGTGGAAAGATTAGAAATCGAGTTTAGCACCACCATTAGTTTGATTCAATTACCTGTCAAAGAATATGTGGAAATAACTGGGTGAGGAAGGCACCACAACTATGTACAACATAACAATAATAAAGGAGGAGGTTGGAGGAGTGGGGAAGGGGGATGGGATGGGGAAGGGAGTATGTTGATGAGGAGCAGGAAAGGAGGAGGAAGGAGCAACCAGCTGGTCTGAAAATGGAATCGGCGTTGCACTAAGGGGCCCTGCACATTTATCCAGTGCCAAAATAAATGTCTTTACAAAAAGCACAGTTTCTAGGGAGTCTAAATCTTTCAGGCAATATTTCACTCCCGTAGAACTAGATTAGAGTCAAAAGGGAACCAGTTAACGTATCTGACGCCTGCAGCAACATTCCATCATTCAACACATTGTTCAGTCACTGGACTCAGTTCCAACTATTCAAAAATGGATGGTATATATCCAATTCAGACTTACCAGGGTCATTAATCAAAATATACTTACTAATCTATTTGGAATAATTTTAGAAACTTACCATCATATCAAAATTTACAAGGCAAAATACTGTTTTTTAAAAAAAAAAAATCACTGGCAAAGCCAGAGTAACAAATGAAAAAGCAAACAAGGAAAGAAATTGTGCACTCAACTCAGGAAAAACACATTGAGAGAGGGGAGGAACCAAGGGCAACTTAACAAAAATGTTAAGAACCCCATCAGCTCAATAGTTAGAGGTTTGAAAACTTATCCCAGGTAACTATTAAGCAAACGCCCATGGTTTCGATGATAACATTCTCAATTGATGGATTTGAGGACTCCTACTGTTTTGCAATAGGACAGCCATGCCCAGAAATCTCTAGCGGAGAAGTTAAGAGGCAAATGGGTACTTTTTAAAAAAATCTGATTAGAGCCAGAGTTGGAATTACTAGGCCTTTATTCCTTTAGCAACAAAAATAATAATATGCAACATTAGATTTAACAAATAAAAGCAGCATCTTACCTAAAGTAAAAGTTGCTGGAAAGATCCACGCTCTGGAAAATTTTCATATACCTAGAAAGAAAATGTCTTTAATGTCTCATTTTACTGGTCTTATATTCAAATAGAGGGATAGCAATGACAAAGAAACAGAATATTCCGAACAGAGAAGGCACTTCATTTGACCCATGTCTTCAGTAACATCAAATTTATTTATCACTTATAGTCACCAAAGTGACAGTCACTGAATAAAAACTCTAGTGGCTAAAGGAATCAAGTGATATGGAGGACATTGGGATTGGGTTTTGTGCTTGGTCAGCTTTGACCACATTGAATGGAGGAATAGGCTCAAGGATCAAATAGCTCCGCTCTTCTTTGTTATAAAATAAGGGGCAAATCCCAGTGGATTGGGAACAAGGTACCTACTTCCAAATAAGTTGAGATTCAGCTTAACAGTTACACAAGACAGACAACAGAACATACAGAAGTAACTAGTTTTAAATAGCTCCACAAAGGCTTGGGATAACAAGGTGTAGAGCCAGATGAACACAGCAGGCAAAGCAGCATCTTAGGTGCAGGAAAGCTGACGTTTCGGGCCTAGACCCTTCATCAGAAAAAAAAAGGCCTGTATCCCTTTGTTATCACATTTTAGTTGTATGGGTCTGACCCAGCCAGCTCCTAGAGTGAGCAAAACTTCTGACACACTTGTTTATGTGTCAGTCAGGACTTCCTGAATGGATCAGATTAACAGCCCCAATCAGGGAGCTCATTCTATAAAGTCCACCTGGCTGACCCTATTCCAATCACTACATCCCACCTCCTCTAAGTTCTGTAACTTCTCCTGGGATGTTTTCACACCAGGTTCAGGTCCTTCAACTCTGCCTCGTATACAGGTGGTGCATAAATCAGATGGTGACACAGCTCTTGCACGAGTGTCCCAGAAATTTATCTTCTACGGGGGTTAACAACATTGAGGTTGCGATAGCTGCCATGTCCATTTCCTCCTTAGAGGTTTCCTTGGTGCTGGGCAGAGGGGGAGAACCCATGGGTTTTGCCAGCCTCACCAGTTTTTGAGGGCAGACTATGTTTCGCTCCTGCCCCATTTGCGGGCATGCAGCTTTCATGTGGTCATGTCTCTTCTATTTGAACTTTATGCGTCATGGGACCGGACCTCACATCAACCATGCCTCTTACTCACGCAGGGCCATTCAATTTTCAATTGTCATCTCTGTGTTTGACGAATAACCTCAATGTACGTCCACCCACTTTGAATGGGCATCCAAAATGACTACGAACATAGAGCCTATGGAACTGTGTCAGCATCCAATCTTGGCCATCAGACATAATGTCTCCCCAGCATCTTCACTTTGGAAACCCTTGGATGACCCTGGTGAAGTTTAGCCAGTATCTGGCTGCAACCTTTGTTTAGGACATTTACTCTTGCCTTCCTGTAATAATATGCTGTACTCGACAGTGATCTCGCTAGGTCTAGAAAGGGTTCATTTCTGGTTGTGGTGGCCCCTTGGCTTCTCTCATAACCAGTAGCTATTTTTAGTTTTGCCAGGGCAGGATCTTTTTTGTGTCCACAGTCTGATATTATTAGTGGTGACTGGAAGGGTGTCCAGAAAATTTAAAATCAGAACAGGCTCTTCTAGTGGTAACACCACAGGTGGGGTCTAGGGTACCTTTGATCACTCTCACTATATCTGCCAATGGGTGTAACCCAGTCTGGTTAGCTCTGTAGCCCAAGTCAATCACTCCAGGCATCTGGAACACACACTTTTCTGTCCTGAGGTGTTCAACTTCCTTGGAGAAATATTTAAGCACAACGTCCAAATTCTCGAAATGCTCTTTATTAGTCTTCCCATGTCATCCAGAAAAAAAGGTGATCTGCACGTTGTAAAGTGTTTCCCATCGTCCACTGGAAAATAGCAAAGGCTGATGATACTCCAAAAGGCAGTCTTGTATACTGGTACAAACCTTATGGGTATTAATCATAGTATATTTCTGGGAATCCTCATATCATCACAAATGCAGGTATGAACGGTTCAAGACCAGCTTTGTGAAGGATAGCCCCTCACGCCAGTTTTGTAGAGAAGTCCTCTATGCAAGGGATTAAGTATTTATCCAGCTGTGAAAAACACTTTACCATTTGCTTGAAGTCCCCACAAAGGCAAACCGAACTGTTGGGCTTCACAATCAGTACAACCATTGCTGCACATTCCACAAACTGGACTGGTTTGATGACTCCTTCGCTTTCCAGAGTCCCAATATCTGCCTCTACCTTTGCATTCAAGGTAAATGACACTGGGCAGTCCTTGTAAAATCATAGGAATTGCTTCTTGGTCAACACGTGAGTTTGCCTTGGCTCCTCTGTTAGTCCCTAGACCTTCCTGAAAAATCTACGGATAAGTGCGTTTAATTAGGACTACACTCGGGTAGCCATTTCCTATTGAAAAATATTGAACCAATCAACTTGAATCTTTCTCAACCAATTTCGCCTCATCAAGCTTGGGTCCCAGCCTTTTGCTACAACGAGTGGTGATTGAACCAGCTGCTTCTCAAAAGACACCCGAACCAAAGTTACACTCGTAATTTAATGAGATTCTCTGGTGTAGGTTCTCAGTCTGGCTGAGGTCTTATGACACTTAAGGGTAGGATTCCAGAGCAAACTTTGGTAAAGCCTGATTCCACAATCATTGATACAGCCACACTGGTAACGGCCTCCATTTGAACTGGGGTGACCACTCAACTGGACGTTTATTTTGATTGGTTCTGATCTTGATGTTGCTAAGCAAGTTAACTGTTCCACCAGCTACAAGTGTACCCTCCAGGTGCGCGCTGCCCTGGATACCAGCCTAGAGTTCTCTTACTCAATTCGGGACCAGAGGGACACTTTTGCTCTTTTGAATCTGCATACAGGCAGTGACTACAATGGCCTGCCAGTCCAGATCCTTGAAGAAACTGTTTGGCCAAGGTTGGCTTTGTTTTGGGGTTTTGTGGGCTGACCTACAGGCCCTCTGTTCAGGATATGTCCCAAGTGAGGCTATGCAATCACCTTCACTCAAGTTGTGTTCGCCAAGGTCAGTCAGCCTGGTCAGGGTATCCACAACCATCGGAGTACCCTGTAATGCACAAGTTCCACTTGCTCATTTTCTAATGACAAAATCCGTTGCAACGCCAATTGGGCTTCAGCTACTAGTTGCTTTGCATGGTCACATCAGTAATCCCTCATACCAAACGAAGTCTCAGCATCTCAGTTTAGGATGTGTGAAAATACAATGAAGGGATTTGTACAGGAGGATTAGAATTTTAAATTCAATCCATTGGAGATGATAAGAGTCAAATGAAACTGAACAAGGATGAAATGGAAGTTAGGCCTGGCTTAGTACAGAATGGATGTGAACATTGAAGATAAGGTCAGGTCAATAAACAGACTCCGTAAGGAAAATGTTTAGGAGAAGTACGAAGGGAGGAGTAAGAGTAACAAGCAAGAATTTGCAAGTAGAGCTCAAAGTAGCAGCTTGTCAATAGTAAGGTAAAGGTGCAAGCACACAAACCACATTAATCTAAACACACTGACGTCTTGCACATCAACACAATGATAACACATGTCAGAGTTTTCAAAAGCACTCAACTGTCCTTCCAGTGTGATGACTCACCAGTTAAATACTGATGAAGCATGAAGTTCCTATGCTCAACCAGCTTTTGAAGAAACCCAAAACAGGTAACAAAATCATGCTAAGGCAGTTGTGCAGAAGACAGCCAGCTCCTGCACCAAATACTACGGAATCAATTTCTAAAAGGAAATACTTTGCACTATGTATGACCGTATCATAAAGAACACTTGACTCTACCATCACCAAATCTCCTCTTCTGAAGTTCATACATGGGAAGCACTTACTGAGAGGTACAAGCAAATGGCTTGCTGGATAGAATACTACGCTGATATATACTCACACGAGGTAAGTCTCTTTCTGCCTGTGCTTGAAGATCTTCTGCAGCTATCATTTGTGGACATAATGTAGAACTCTCATTTCTTAAGCTTGAAAGTCCACTGGCTCTCTAGCAATACGAAAAGCACTTAGAAAGGATGGAACACCATTTCAGCAACTCAAGAAGGAAAAGTCCCTCTTGCTATCTTACTCCAACATGTTCTACTAGAGAGACAGTTCTGTTCCACAGGATATGCATGACACAAACATCGTCACTTCATACAAGAAAAAAAGTCAACCAAGGGAATGCAACCACTCGATTGATTGATTTGTTGTCATGTATACCTAAGTACAGTGAACAGCTTTGTTTGCAGCAGTACAGGCAGATCATAATAACGAGTTTTGAGAAGATTTGTAGCTCAGGTTGAGGTTCTGGATGTGAGTTTGCTCACTGAGCTGGAAGGTTAGTTTTCAGACGTTTTGTCACCATTCTAGGTAACATTATCAGTGAGCCTCCAACAAAGCGCTGGTGTTACGTCCCACTGATGATGTTACCTAGAGTGGTGATGAAACGTCTGAAAACTAACCTTCCAGCTCAGCGAGCAAACTCACATCCAGATCATAATAAGCAAGGACATACAGCTCATAGGGTGTAAAATGCTTGGACAGTGAGGCATACAGGTGAAACCGCAAGGAACACGTGCGAGGCAAAAATCAATTTTAACAAAATCAGCATTATTTGAAGTTAGAAAGTTCATTTATCTGTCTAATATTGGCAGGGAAGAAGCTGTTCCTGAACCTGTTGGTATCTTCTACCCGATGGATGAGGTTGTAACAGCACATTAACAGCGTGGGATAAATCTTTGGTGAGGCCAGTGGCCTTTCTGTTGCAACAAGAGGTGTAAATTGAGTCAGTGGATGGGAGGCTGGCTTCCATGATGGTCTGGGCTGTGCGCACAACCTTCTGTAGTTTCTTATGGTCCTGAGCAGAGCAGTTGCCATATCAGACTATTACGTGCCCAGACTTACTACGGTGCATCTGTAAAAGTTGGTGAGGGTCCTATTGGATGTACCAATTTTCCTGAACTGCCTGAAGAGGCAGCATTGTTATGCCTTCTTGACCGCTGCATCTACGTGGGAAGTCTGGCCAGGTTATTGGTTATCATCACTCGTAGGAACTTGATGATCTCAACCCTCTCAACCTCTGCTTCATTGGTGTAAATAGAGGGGTATTTTCCTCCTTTCCTTCTGAAGTCAATGATCTTTTTGTTTTGCTGACATTAAGACAAAAGTTGTTACCATTTCACCACATCACCAAACCCTCCATCTCCTTTCTATATTCTGACTCATCTTTGTTTGATAGCCGGCCTACTGCGGTGGCGTCATCAGCAATGTTGTAGATGGTGTTTGTTTATAATTTGGCTACACAGTTGTGGGTGTTCAGGGAGTACAGTGGGGAGTGCAATGCATCCTTAGTTGGGGGGATCCAGTGTGGAGTGTTATCGTGGACGTGGTGCAATTATCCATCTTCACTGATTGGGTCAGGATGCTGAGGATCCAGTTGCAGAGGGTGAAGCCAAGAGCTAGGTTTCGGAGTTTTGAAATCAGTCTGGAGGGGATAATGGTATTGGAGGTGGAGCTGTAGTTGACAAGTGGGAGTTTGACATAGGTGCCCTGGTCGTCCAAATGTTCCAGGGGTGTGTACAGGCCTATGGAAATGGCATCCGCTGTGGACCTGTTATGTTGGTCGGCAAATTGCAGGGGATCATGGCAGGCTGGGGGACTAGATTCAATGTGGGCCATGACCAGCCTCTCAAAGCACTTCATGATTATGGAGGTCAGAGCCACTGGGCAGTAGTCATTAAGGTACATTGCATGTGCTTTCTTAGGCACTGAGATTATGGTAGTCTACTTGAAGCGGGAGGGGGCTTCGGCTTGTAGAAGGGAGGGGTTGAAGATGTCAGCGAATATGTCTACCAGCATTTCTGCACAGCATTTAACTGCACGCCAGGGATTCTGTCTGGACCCAGATGCTTTTCTTGGGTGATTCTCAGGAAGATCAATCTGACATCTGCAGCAGTGACAGAGCACAGGTGCATCCGTGGCTACCAGGGCAGGTGAAACAGCACCGCTGGCATTCTGCTCAAACTAAGTATAGAAAACACTGACCACATCAGGGAGTAATGTGTCTTTGATTGCTATCTTGCTCTGCTTCAATTTGTATCCCATTATGTTTTTAGGCCTTGCTACAGGTGGCAGGTGTCTGTATGACTGGTTTGGGCCTCCTGGCATTTCTGATGGCATTACAGAGACAAGTACAGATCTGGGCTGTCCGACTTGAATGTTACACAGTTGGTCTTCAGGAGGGAGTGGATTTCCCAGTTCAGCTAAGGTTTCTAGTTGGGGAACACCCGAATTGACTTCATTGGTATGCAGTCCTCCACGTATTTCCTGAAAATCCACGATGGTGTACTCGTCCAGGTTGTCCGTTGAGCACTTGAATATGGTCAAGTCTGCTGACCCCAAGCAGTCTTGGAGACACCCTTCTGCTGCTTCGGACCGGCACTGTATTTCCTTTTGTGAAGGATCCTCCTGTTACAACGATTATGGGAGCTGCAGATGCTGGAGAATCCAAGATAACAAAGTGTGAAGCTTGATCAACACAGCAGGCCAAGCAGCATCTCAGGAGCACAAAAGCTGACGTTTCGGGCCTAGGCCCTTCATCCAGGTCTAGGCCAGAAACTTCAGCTTTTGTGCTCCTGAGATGCTGCTTGGCCTGCAACACACATCCAGCTTCACACTTTGTTATCCTCCTGTTACAACTCCTGCTTGTAAGCTGGGAGGAGGAACACTGTGATCTGATTTTCCAAAGTCTGGGCAGGGGATAGAGCAGTAGGCATCTTCGATGCTTGCGTAGCAGTGGTCCGGGGTGTTCAGTCTTCTCATGGGGAAATGTTTTGGTGGTACTTTGGCAGCACGCTCAAGGTTAGCTTGGTTGAAGTCGCCGGTTGAATAAGGCCTCGGGAAATTTCGTCTCCAAAGCATTTGTGCCGGTGTAAATTTCGTCTAGGGCATTCTTC
Source organism: Stegostoma tigrinum (assembly GCF_030684315.1). Classification (NCBI taxonomy): domain Eukaryota; kingdom Metazoa; phylum Chordata; class Chondrichthyes; order Orectolobiformes; family Stegostomatidae; genus Stegostoma; species Stegostoma tigrinum. The sequence goes on from NC_081357.1 coordinate 25,605,603, forward strand.
ACATCTGCATGGGCAAACTGCTGTAAAAATGGAGGTGGCGAACTTCTGCGGCAGATAGTAGGGACAGCATCTTACTGTAAGATATTGCGCATCTCACTCCTCAGTGTCACAAGGACGACCTTTGTCAGAGTCATTTCAAAGAGGTTGCCCCGACTAGCCAACAGAATGTACCTGGAGGCACAATATGGCTTCACAGCAGCAGATCCATGATAGACACAATCTCCTCCGAATGTAACCTTCCAAAGTAGTGCAAAGAGCAGAACCACAATAATTTCCTTTAATGAACTCACAAAATAATCTGTCATTCAACAAATCAGTCGTCTACTAGATACTAGGCTTAAGCGATTGACCTTTCAAGCTTCACCATCTCAATTAGTCCTTCCATGATAAAAAGCATGGCACCATTCAGTTCAAATTTGACAGTTTTGCGATTAACAATGGGTGAAACAGGGTTGCGTTTGTGTCCCCAAACTGTTCTGTATCATTCTCTGTTTATTTTTATATGTAGAAGTAAAGTAGAAATCTCTCTAGCCAAGAGATATGTCTTCTTAGATGTTACTTGGCCTGCTGTGTTCATCCAGCTTCACACTTTGTTATCTTGTCTCCTTACTTGTCAAGTTTATGTTGATTATCCTGCCTCTTACTTTGTAGACGTTTTTTTTAGTAATGTGCAGAATTGTTTATGTCTCTCTACAAATGCATATGTTTGTATGTAGGCCCCAACGATGAATATTGGCTGCTCAGAGGCCCTCGTCCGTCATGAAACTGTTTAGAAAAGTTCATTCTCCGTATGGTTATTCAAAGCTTGCCAGTTGACAGATGGGCTTTGTCATAAGAAAGCTGTTAATATGTCATTGTGTTTCCCAGTCTGTTATCCAAACAATATTATGCTATCCCTGCTGACATGGAAGGAATGTTTCATCAGTTGGGAAACACCTCAAACTACTGGGCAACATAGTAGCTCAATCATTAGCGCTGTTGCCTTCCAGGGCGAAGGACAAGGTTTAATTCTAGCTTTAGAGATAATGGGAACTGCAGATGCTGGAGAATTCCAAGATAATAAAACGTGAGGCTGGATGAACACAGCAGGCCAAGCAGCATCTCAGGAGCACAAAAGCTGACGTTTCGGGCCTAGACCCTTCATCATGAAGGGTCTAGGCCTGAAACGTCAGCTTTTGGGCTCCTGAGATGCTGCTTGGCCTGCTGTGTTCATCCAACTCCACACTTTGTTATCTTATAGAGGTGGAAAGACAGATGGGTTTAAGTAGGCAATTCCACACTTAAGCAGCCAAAAGGCAGAACCCTCTACCAATTGTGTAACAAAGGAAATGGGAAAGTTTAGGCTTTGTGTTCCTATGTTTCTATGTAGGCCGGCCAACAGTGGGGCCCAAAAGGCAATCGCATTGTTGAGGATGGGGATATTTGTGGAACCACCTCCTCCACTGAGATCATCCTCCGACACTTCCGCCATTTACAATCCGACCCCACCACCCAAGACATTTTTCCATCCCCACCCCTGTCTGCTTTCCGGAGAGACTACTCTCTCCGTGACTCCCTTGTTCGCTTCACACTGCCCTCCAACCCCACCACACCCGGCACCTTCCCCTGCAACCGCAGGAAATGCTACACTTGCCCCCACACCACCTCCCTCACCCCTATCCCAGGCCCCAAGATGACATTCCACATTAAGCAGAGGTTCACCTGCACATCTGCCAATGTGGTATACTGCATCCACTGTACCCGGTGTGGCTTCCTCTACATTGGGGAAACCAAACGGAGGCTTGGAGACCGCTTTGCAGAACACCTCCGCTCAGTTCGCAACAAACAACTGCACCTCCCAGTCGCAAACCATTTCCACTCCCCCTCCCATTCTTTAGATGACATGTCCATCATGGGCCTCCTGCAGTGCCACAATGATGCCACCCGAAGGTCGCAGGAACAGCAACTCATATTCCGCCTGGGAACCTTGCAGCCTAATGGTATCAACGTGGACTTCACCAGTTTCAAGATCTCCCCTTCCCCAACTGCATCCCTAAACCAGCCCAGTTCGTCCCCTCCCCCCACTGCACCACACAACCAGCCTAGATGCCCCCCCCCCCACTGCATCCCAAAACCAGTCCAACCTGTCTCTGCCTCCCTAACCGGTTCTTCCTCTCACCCATCCCTTCCTCCCACCCCAAGCCGCACCCCCATCTACCTACTAACCTCATCCCACCTCCTTGACCTGTCCGTCTTCCGTGGACTGACCTATCCCCTCCCTACCTCCCCACCTATACTCTCTCCACCTATCTTCTTTACTCTCCATCTTCGGTCCGCCTCCCCCTCTCTCCCTATTGATTCCAGTTCCCTCTCCCCATCCCCCTCTCTGATGAAGGGTCTAGGCCCGAAACGTCAGCTTTTGTGCTCCTGAGATGCTGCTTGGCCTGCTGTGTTCATCCAGCCTCACATTTTATTATCTTGATTCTAGCTTTAGCTGACATTTTGTGTGGAGTTTGCACGTTTGTCTCATGCCTGCACGAGTTTCCTCCCACTGTCCAAAAACGTGCAGGTTAGGTGCCAAATTTCCCATAGCCATAGGAAATGCAGGCTTACAGGGATAGGGTAGGGGCGTAGGCCTGACTGGGGTGCTCTTCAGAGGGTTGGTGTGGACTTGATAGGCCAACAATCTGCTTCTACACTGTAGGGGTTCTATGATTCTATTAAGACTGAAAACCAAGAGGAAACAAAAAAGTGTTGCACATTCTTATCAAAGAACTTTTATGTGTTGAATACGCTGTGCTAGTTGCCCAAATAGAAGGCCAGCACCAAAGATTCATGAATCAGTCCTCATGCAACTGACAAAACAGGCGCAGAGAACAAACTGACATGTAGGGCCAAGATGCTTTCTAGAGGGCCTATATCTGCAGCAAGTTGATATATGGAGCAAAGCCAAACAACAAAAGCTCAATAACCTCCATTGGTGTTTATGATATATTCTTGGCATCATATGAAAACAAAATCACCAGTGAAATAGCACTCTGTGGGGCAAACATGCACAGCATGCTAGCACTAATCAAGTTAAGACAATTTTATTGGATTGGGTGCTTGAGTAGGATGATAGATAGCTGCATCCTATAGGATATGCTACAGGGGAGACAGCCAAGGTGAGAAGAGGCCAGCAATGCACTCAAGGCTCCAATTCATGGATCCTGTCAAAAGATATGAAAGCCCATAACTTGAATTACAACAAGTGGGATCTTTAGCTGACAGTTGTTGCAAATAACAACACTAACTGTGAGCAAGAATTTGCCACCATGATGACAAGTGGTTTTAGAAACACCAAAAGCAGATGTCAGATCAGCAATGATATCAAACACGGTACAAAGAAAAGATCATCCTGCACCACTGGGAAGGGAGAAATTAACATGTCACCATAGAAACACAAAACAGGAACTGGAGTGGGCCATTTGGCTCTTCCAACAAGCTCCGCCATTCATTATGATCGTGGCTGATAATCCATCTCAACAGCTGGTTACCACTTTTCCCTTTGATCCCTTTAGCTGCAAATCATACCATGTTTTGATCTCGACTATTTTCAGTAGAAGTGAATGCCACAGGCTCACCACTTTCTGGGTGAAGAAATTTCTTTTCATCTCAATCCCAAATGGTTTATTCTACCTATCACTTTTCTTATTCCCCTCTCTGTATTTGTCCTTGTCCTTAATTGTCCTCCTTCTAGCTCCTTGCATAGGTTCCCACCCCCTGGCATTTTAGTTTAAAATCTCCCCAGTCATTTCAGCAAACGTGCTCTCGGACATCAGTCCTAGTCTTGCCCAGGTGCAACCCATTCAGTTTGTACTGGCCACACCTTCCCCAGAACTGGTCTCAATGATCCAGAAATCTGAAATCACCTCTCTTGAAACAATTCTTCAGACACATGTTCATCTGAAAGACCCTGCTATTTCTATACTGACTAGCACTTGGCAATGGTAATAATCTTAATGGCACCTCATTTGAGGTCCTGCTTTTCAACTTACTTCTTAACATCCTGTATTGTGCTTTTAAGACCTCTTCCGTATGTTTATCTATGTTGTACCATGACCACTGGCTGTTCAACCTCCCCCTCCAGGATATCATGTAGGCACCCTGAAGCACGCTATCCTGGTGTCTCATTTGCAGCCACAGAAATGCCTGTATGTTCTTTTTATAATTGAATCCTCAACAATTACTACATTTTCACACTTTTTAATCCTCCTCTGTGCAGCACTGTCAACCATGTATTTGGCTATTGTTGCCTTCTCTAAGAGACCATTCCACCCAAGAGTGTCCACAGCAGTATGTCTGTTTTCAGGCATTTCACCTTGTGGCAGACTTCACACTTCCAGAAGTGGCTTGTTCTGCAATCAGAAACAGTATGGCAGGTAATCCCATCTGACCTCACTAAGGTTCTGAGCTACATTCATCATGTACACATGGAAGGATGTCAATTAAACAAGAGCTAAAAGCAGTGAAAACAATAGTCTTGGTAAAAGTGGTATACAGGGTTTTAAGTTATCCAAATCAGCATTAGTTCATTGCTGGACTGTCCTCGATCTGTTTAAATTGTTCGGTGTTCACTTACTTTGTTTCATCTGGATGGGCAATTTTAACCGAGTCATTTGGGATGTAGACCATGTTGGTGTCTTCGATTTTATAAATTGAATGGCCACCAATATCTGCAACTTTTCTTCGTTTAGTTATTAGTACAATATAGTATCCTTCTAAAAATCTGACAAACCCTGTGTGAGATAAATATAAATTGTTAGTCTTCAGCAATATTAGAACAAAAATCAAACCACGTACAATAACTGACAATTTTACTGCATCTTGGTTTAAACAAAAATTCTTGATGGCTCATTGGAGGCAAAATGTGGCACTAGATTGAATATGTAATCTTCCTCCTCCTGTATTGTTCACTCTCTCATTTCTACCAAGGTATTGCTTTCAACCAGGGCAGTCATACACACAACAGCTAGCCCTATTAACCCTGTGACTGGCAGTGGAGGGTAGGAGTTAAAAATGTGAAAAGAAAATTAAAGGAAATGCCCAGATTTGAGAGTAAGTTTATTAAATAGGCTAGAAATTAATTGGTGGTAGGAGACGGAGTAGGGATAAGGGAACACGGACTAAATGGTGAGATGTAACAAGTTGCCAGGGATCTGTTCTTGGACTTCAGATTTTCAGCATCCAAATCAAATGTTTTGGATGAAGAAATAGAAGGCTGTTTCTCCAGGTTTGCAGATGATACAATGTCAGGAAGCAGAGTAAGTTGTTCAGGAACGTGTGGGAATTTTCAAATGGGCAAACAAATCAAAAGAATTGAAAATCTATAGCAAATAGAGTACAATTATAGGAAAGTATGATTGCAGGACCCATGAATGACAGCCGGGAATAATTCTTAAATACTGAGAAGTAAACCATAGGGGAACACAGAGATTGGAGTGTCTTTAGGCACAAATTACTAAAAACTAATGGATAGGTACAAAAAACATTAATTAGGCACTTGCCTTTATTTAAAAGAAAATGATGTTAATAATTATGTATTAGTTATACAGACTTGGGAGTGCTTTGTTGAGTTTTTGGACAACATCTCAATAAGGGATTACTGGCCTTACAGGCAGCAGAGTACACATTGAATAAAACTAAGGTAGGTCACGAAGGGTTAACTTGTGAAGACATAATGCACAAAATCGACCTGTAGTTTCCATGGCTTACAGGCTGAGGAGTAAGCTAATGTTTAAAATAACACAACAATTTGCTTGGGTAGTTAGTTACTACTCTGAATGCAGGAATCCAGAATAATTGATCACAAACTTGAAAAATAATTGAGTGAAATCAGGTGGGCACACCATTTTTCATCCTCCTCCCCAAAAGGCTGAGTGTATAGGGTCAGTGAAATTCTCAAGTTGAAGACCGACAGATTTCTGCAACGTAAGGATATTGAGGGTTATGGATGAAAAGTGTTTAAATGAAATTTTAACAAACGTCAGATTGACTAAGATATGACCGAATTGTAGGTGGACAGGCAAAGACATTCTGAAGGGGCTGACTGGCATCCTCCTATTCATGTGATGTCATGGTTATTATCTTGCATTTGGAGTTTGGTGTAGGCATTAGACAAAGAAAAGAAACACAGCACCAAGGATAGCACTGCTGTTTAACCAAAAGTAAAATACTATAGATATGAAGATATGAAATACAAAGATTAATTGCTGAAGGAACTTAGGTCCAGCAGCAACTGTGGAGTGAGAAAGAGAGTTAATGCTTCAAGTCCTGTAAGACTCATCTTCAGAACTATAGAGATTCTACACCATTCTGTTTTTATTGGCAACATGGCCTACTATATTCAGGAGAGGAAACATAGCATGGTGTGTCAAATAATGAGACAGTATCATTCAGGCAATGACTACGCTATGAAAAGCTAGCTCTGACAAGTTTTGTAAACCATCAGTTACGTGGTGGTCAGAATTTCAAAAGCCACACAACCCTGAAGGGAAAAAAATACAACTCCTAATCTGTTTTTATTTAAAACTGTGCTCTCTAGTTCTGGACTGACTCATAAGAGGAAATATCCTTTCCATTACTACTCTGTCAAGTCCATTCAGGATCTGATACATTTCAATCAAGTCAGCTAAACTCCAGTAGAAACAAACCAACACTGTCCAACTTATCCTCATAAGTTAACACACATTTCAGGCAGTGAATTAGGAAATCTTCTCTGCATTACCTCCACTGCATTTACAACCTTCCTTAGATAAGGACACAAAATGCACAGAATATTCGAGGGGTGCCTTCATCAATATTCTGAATAACTGAAGAGTTACATCCTTACTTTTACATTCAGTTCCTCCCATAAAAGGATAACCTGTCTGTGACCTTCTTAATTGTATGCTGTATCTGTACACTAATGTGATGTGACTCAAGCTACAACATTCTAAATCAATCCACAGCTAAGAATTTTGCAGAGGCTCTCTATTAAAATGAGACTTTACTTTTCTTACTCTTTGTGCCAAAGTGGACAATTCACATTTTCTCAGATTTTACTCACTCATTCAATCTATCTGGACCTGCCTGCAACATTTTTATGTCATAGAGGCACACAGCACAGAAACAGAACCTTTTGGTCTAAATCAGTCCATGCCGAACAATATCCCAAACTAAACTAGTCCCACCAGACTGCTCCTGGCCAATATCACTTCAAACCTTTCCTACTCATCAACTTATCCAAGTGACTTTTAAACGTTGCAATTGTATTGCATCTACTCCTTTCTCAATAAGTTTATTCCACACACAAACTATCCTGTGTGTAAAAAAATTGCCCCTATGTCTCTTAAATCTCTCTCCTCTCACCTTAAATTGTGTCTCCTGCTCTTGAAATCTCCCATCCTAGGGAAAAGACAACTACCAATATAACTCCAACTATACCCCTCATTATTTTATAAATTCTGTAAAGTTGTTCCTTAACCTCCTACGCCAGTGAAAAAAGTCCCAGCCTTTCTTTATAACTCAAACCTTCCATACCCAGCATCCTTCTGGTAAATCTCTTCTGAACACTATCCAGCTTAATAACAGCCTTCTTATAACTAGTCATCCAGAATTGGACCCTGTATTCCAGAAGAGGCCTCACTAACATTCTGTACAACCTCAACATGACTTCCCAACTCCAACACTCAAAGGATTGAGTAATTAAGGCAAGAGTGACAAACACCTTTTTTAACCGTCCTACGATGGAAACTTCAAAGAATTATGTACCTGCACTCCTAGATCCTTCTGTTCTGCAACATTACCCAAGGCCCTACCATTAACTGTATAAGCCCTACTCTTGTTTGTTGTAACAAAATGTAATACCTCACATTTATCCAGATTGGACTCCATCTGTCATTTTTCAGCCCACTGGCCCATTTGATCAAGATCCCTTTGTACTCCTAGAAAATTGTCTTCACTGTGTACCATGCAATGAATTTTGGCGTCAACCACAAACTTACTGATCTGTGCCTTCTATATTCTTATCCAAATCATTTATATAAATGACAAAACAAAAAAAAAAGGACCCAGAACTGTTCACTGTGGAACACCGATGGTGACCGGCCTCCAGTCAAAAGCAACCCTCTGCTACCACTGTCTCAGGCTGTTAAGCCAATTATTTATCCAATTGGCAAGTTCATCCTGAATCGCATTTGATCTAACATTACTAATTAGTTTACTATGAGGAACCTTGCCAAAGGCTTCATTAAAGTCCAAGTAATTATTGATGAGGGCAGAGCGGTAAACAATTTTTTTTCTAACTTCCTCAAAAAAAATCAAATTTGTTAGTTACAATTTTACTTGCACAAGTTCATGCTGACTATCCCTGATCAATTTTTGCCTCTGTAGATGTCCATAAATCCCATCTTCACCATAATATATTTTCCTACTTAATTTGTTGTAGTTTGTGACTTTAGATAAGATACCTTTGCTCCCCTCATCTAAGTAATTGATGTAAATTGTAAAACATAGAGGCGACGATGTAGGCCTCTGTAGGATTCCAGTCATCACATTGTGCCATTCAATTAAAGATCAATTTATGTATATTTGTGTTTTCTGCCAGTCAATCAATGAATCAATCTTTTAACCATGTTAGTACGTAACCCTCTAGACAATTGGCTGCACTTGACGTGGGGAGGGAAGGTGTCAGTTAGAACACAGAACAGTACGGGCCCTTTGGCCCACAATGTTGTGCCAACCCGTCATCCTACTCTAAGATCAAAACTAACCTGCATATCCTTTGTTTTACTATCATCCAAGTGCCTATCCAAGAGTCACTTAAACGTCCCTAACGTATGTGACTCTACTATCACTGCCGGCAGTACATTATACCCACCCACCACTGTGTGTGAAGAACCTACCTCTGACATCTCACCTATACCTTCCTCCAGTCGCCTTAAAATTATGCCTCCTTGTGAGAGTCACTTCTGCCCTGGGAAAAAGTCTCTGGCTATCCATTCTATCTATGCCTCTCACCATCATGTACACCTCTATCAACTCACCTCTCATCCTTCTTCGCTCCAAGCCCTAGCCCCCACAACCTTTCCTCATAAGACTGGGCCTCCAGTCCAGACAGCCTCCTGATAAATCTCCTCTGCGCTCTACAGCTTCCACATTCTTCCTATAGATGAGGCGACCGGAACAGAACACACTATTCCAAGTCTGGCCTAACCATGGTTTTGTAGAGCTGCAGGATAACCTCGAGGATCTTAAACTCAATTGCCAATGAAAGACAACACACCATACACCTTCCTAACAACCCTATTGACTTGGGTGGCAACTTTGAGGAATCTATGGATGTGGGCCCCAAGAACCCTCTGTTCCTTCACACTGCCAAGAATTCTGCCATTAGCCCTGTATTTTGCATTCAATTTTGACCTTCCAAAATGAATCACTTCTCATTTTTCCAGGTTGAATTCCATCTGTCACTTCTTTGCTCAGCTCTGCATCCTGTCAACGTCCCGTTGCAACCTACAACAGCCCTCCATGCTATCCACAACTCCACCGACCTTTGTTTCTTCAGTAAACTTACTAACCCACCTGTTCACTTCCTCATCCAAGTCATTTATAAAGATCACAGGTCCTAAAACAGATCCCTGCGCCATACCACTAGTCACCAAGCTCCAGGCTGAATACTTTCAATCTACCACCACCCTCTGTCTTCTATTGGACAGCTAATTCTGTATCCAGACAGCCAAATTTCCCTGGATCCCATGCCTCCTTACTTTCTGAACGAGCATGTGGCTGAAGTTATCATGAAGGTCCCGTCTTCTCAACCTTACTCCTCACCTGAGGTGCGGTGATTCTCAGGTTAAACCTCCCATTTGTGAGCTTTAATGGGGGAGCAGCCTTATGGTTTTCTGAATCCATGGTGACTTTACCTTTCTTTTACTGCTGTGTTCTGGAGATACAATTGACCATCTTGCAGATTTGAGGAGGGGATGGTGGGATTTGTTTTGTGTAAGTCCATCTTTTAAGTCTCAGGTTTCTCAGAACAGGTTCCAATTAGCATACTCAGAATTTTGAAGATAGCTTTTTATGCATGCTTGATCTCTGGTTTGTCCACAACATCAATGATTTGCTACCGTTTTATGGTAAGGAAATCCATGGCACTCAGATTTTAATGTAAGGGTTTGCACATCAAATGCAATATTACATGCCACAGGCATAACAGTCTTCATCACACAATATTTCTCTGCGGGGCAAATATGGTATCCAGCACCAGTATCGGTCTGCAGCACTAAGTGTAATGTAACAGTTGTACGGTTAATACACTACAAGGTAATCCCTTGAAAAATGGGATAAGCTTTGACGGCTCTTTGCAATTTCTTACCAACGATGCCAAAAGCAGATACAGCACGAGAGAGGCCAGATAATCCCTTCTGCCCCATTTTCGATCGATTTCCTATGTCAAGGCGACTCAAAAGTTCCTGAACTTCTTGTTGATTGTACACATGCTAAATCAAAACAAAACAAAGTACAAGTATTTTGGAATTGGAGTACAAATTCAAAAAAATTGGGATCAATAACAAAATTTTAAAACTTAAGGCTTATTTTCAATTTACTTACCTGAAATGAGAAACCTTACGGCATAATTATTTCATTCAAGAACTGCAGAGTTCAAATTTCTTTTCACAAATTGCTGGTCCCCCAGTAAAATCATAACAATCAACATTTGTCAAGAAGAATTCTTAAGTTAACGTGTCAGATCTACACCAATCTGAAATAATCAAATCACATTTGCAAAGTTCATTCTCTAAACAGATGCTGACTGACTTACTGAGGGTTTTTGAGAAAGTACATAGAAGTAATGACAAATCCAGTCCACAAAATTGTAAATACATTTTCCACAGTGGTGGACACAGTCCTGTGGAATTATTGTAATGCTGCCAAGATGGATTACATGAGAAGATGAAATTATATGTGTTTTGAACTCTGCATAACTGGGCCAAGTATATGTAATTCAATTCTACTGAGGAGTATATAAATGTTTCAACAACCCAGCATAATGAAACAAAACCATTCACAAGGCTTCTGATGGCACTTACGCGGTCATCAATAACCACCAAATCCTTAGGTTCTGTACGATCTATTTTCAGAACTCTGAACTTGGTTTCCGCATGATTGCTTCCAACCAGGAAGTATCTCTAAGAAAAAAAAAGCATACATTCACCAATACATATTTTTTATTCTAAAACACAGTTGCTTCATCTTCAAATTTCTCAATATTTTAAGACAAAACTGCATTTGTCCTTACTGAATGTTCTGTGCATTCCAAGATCAACCGTTCACGTTCTTTCCCCATGAAGAATTATACCCTTGCTACTCCACAAACCTATGTTAATTGTTGGCAGATTAGTATTATGCTCTCAGGATTCAACTAACAAAGCTCTAACAACACTAAATCGAATTCTACCAAGAAAGTATATATGTTTACAATTCAGAAGATTTTTTTCATTTATTCACTTATGAGATATGGAAGTCACTGGTTAAGCCATTTATTATTCATCTCAAGCTGTTCAAGTGAGCTGCCTTCTTCTACTGCTACAGTTCATTTCAATGGATAGGCACACTACGCCTTTAGAGAAGGTGTTGGAACATTTTGACACAGTGCCACTAACAATATATTTCCAATCAGAATGGCGAGTGACTTGGAAGGGAACTTGCAGGTGGTGGTGTCCCTATGTATCTGCTGCCTTTGTCCTTCTAGATGGAAATGGGTTGGAAATTGTTGTCTAAGGGGCCTTGATGAATTTAAGCAGCGCATCTTGTTGATGGTACACACTGCTGCTGCTGCTGACCAAAGATAATGGAAAGCTGAAACTTTTAAAAAGGTAGATAATAAAGTGTGAAGCTGTATGAACACAGCAGGCCAAGCAGCATCTCAGGAGCACAAAAGCTGATGTTTCGGGCCTAGACCCTTCATCAGAGGGTCTGAGGGTCTAGGCCCGAAACGTCAGCTTTTGTGCTCCTGAGATGCTGCTTGGCCTGCTGTGTTCATACAGCTTCACACTTTGTTATCTTGGATTCTCCAGCATTTGCAGTTCCCATTATCTCTGATACTTTTAAAAGGTATGAGTTTCAGGGACATGGTTAAATCAAAGGTTCAGCTGGACAGATGGGTGATCAACAGGGGCAGACAGGCAGAGCAGGAGACCACTGTGCCTATTCCCCAATCAAACAAACACACCACTTTGGATACTGTTTGGCCAGGTGTAGTGGGAGAATGGCCTTTCAGGAGGGAGCAACAGCAAAGCCAGATCAGTGGCACCACGACTGGCCCTGATGTACAGCAGGGAGGATCAAATTGTGGGCAAGTGGCAGGGACAGGGGGTACATGAAAGGCACTTCTGTGGGTGCAAGACTCCAGCATGTTATGAAGCCTCCCTGGTGCCAGGGTGAATGATAAATCCATGTAGGCACGGGATATTCTGAAAGGGGAGGGCGAGCAGCCAGAGGTGGTGGCTTATATTGGCATTAACGACATAAACAGGAAGAGATAGGAGGCTCTGCAAGTGGAATTTAGGGAGTTAGGTGGAAAGTTCAAAAGCAGGACATCTAGGGCTATAATCTCAGGATTACTCCGTGCCCTGTGCAAGTGAGGCTAGAAACAGGAAGATAATACGGTTGAATAAATGGCTGAAGAGCTGGTGTAGGAGGGAGGGTTTCAGATATCGGGACTATTGCGATCCCTTCCAGTGCAACAGGGGCCTGCACAGGAACGATGGGTTGCACCGAAACAGGAGGGGCACCACTACCCATGCAGAGAGGTTTGCTAGTGCCACATGAGAGGTTTAAACTAGTATGGCAAGGGGTGGCAGCCAGACCAGTAGGTCAGCACGTGCAGTAATTGAGGAGAAGGGTGAGTTAAGTCAAGTCTAATTGCCAAAACAGGCAAGGCCAGTTAATGAAGACTGGCAGTCTGAAGTGTAGTTATTTTAATGCAAGAAGTAGAACATGTAGTGCTGATTGGTTTAGAACCTGGATTAGTACATAGAACTAAACATTGTAGCTAATACAGAAACTTCACTGAGACAAGGGCAGGACTGGCAGTTCAACATTCTAGGATTTCGTTATTTCAGGCATCATAAAGAGGGATGGAAAAGGAGTGGGGGAGTTATATTGCTGATTAAGGAGCATGCTACAGCCACACAAAGACAACATCTTGGAGGGTTTATTCAGCAAGGCTGTATAGGTAGGACTCAAGAACAAGATAGTGATTGCACAATGATGGGGCTATAGATTATCTCCTGGCTTCTGGAATTAATCCTTCATTTAGCAGGAGTCACAAAAAGTTAGTTATGAGCTGTACCTGCTTACTAGGAGATAATAAAAAGGTTATCCTTTATGATGAGAGAAATTGATGTTATGCTTCAGTTATACAGGGCATCTGTGAGACCACACCTCAAATCAGGAGAGCAAAACTGCAGTGTTTAAGCAAGGGTGCAAATATGTTGGAGGTAGTTCAGATAAGATTTGCTAGATTGGTTAGATGAAAGGGAAGATAGAAAAATTAAAACTTGTGTTTTTCTCCACCCCTCACACAAAGAGATTCTAAAGGCGTTGGTATCTATTTATTGAATTACTGGACTCTAAATCAAATGTCCAATTGATAGTAATTCCTCTCCTGGCAGATAGGATCCATATGGAAAGTAGCCAAAAGTGCAGCAATATTTTTTGTATTTGAAAAGTAAGTCTACCCCAAAGCTGCCTGGAAGCAGACAGCTCAACTCCTTTGAGTCAGTTTTAGCTGCAATGTCTATATAATGCAGGGAATTCAGAAGATTTGCGAAATAGTGATCTTGTGATCAGCCTGTGCAATTGAGAGTTGAGCAATATTATGCTTTTTATTAAAAAGAAACAATTTAGGCACAAAAATATAGAGTAGAATGCAATTTTTTTTGGAATTCTCTTCATATTTTCTCGCCATAAACAACTCATTTACCCATAGTTATCCTAAACAATCTGTACTAATTCCCTCTGAACACAAAAAAGTTAGATGCAATCAGTAAGAATTGTAAAGTCCACTGTCAAAACATAAATAGGTGAAAATTGAACATACAGCTCGAGTTTCATACAGGACCAGTTTCTGAACACAGCTAATGACTGGTCGCACTGTTGGCATGATGACAAAATTGACTTCTGACAAGTTAGAACATCACGATCTGCTTAGGTCGCATTGCAGGTCACACAGTATCTACAACAAGAAACAAAATAAGTATTTCATAGTCCAACAAATCACTTTCTATAGGTTTAATAAACACTAAGAGTGTCAACAGCAACTTCTAAATGAAACTGAACGCATACTTGAAAAGGAAAAAAAAAACTTACCATGTCAAAGCAGGAGATTGAAACTAATTGTGTATATATTTGAAACACGTTTTCTGTGTTGAAGGGTTCTAAAGCTGTTCCAGTCCAGTAACCTACATGAGTTCAAACCAGACAGCTGCACATCTTACTCGCAGAGCATGCCCACCATGTGAAGTGGCTTGACTCAATTAGGTGAAATTTAATATTTTAATTAATACAAGAGAGATAGTGTTCATAGTGATTTGACATTCACATACTCTCCAGGTATTGTGTTGTAGGAATATAACTTATTTATTGAGAACCCCAAGTTGCTTGATCAATTGTTCAAATATTTTTTCATCTGGGACCAGTCACATAGGGGAGACCAGGACTGGATTGAACCGAAGGGATCTGGTGATGAGTAGTACATGAGTTTTTTTAAAACTTGACACTAGATTCAAAATACCCCAAACTGTTGTGATAGAATTGAAATCAAAGGTCTATGAAATGTAAGTAGAGGGTTTGAATTATAATGACAGGCTAGAGTTTTTTTTCAACCCGAGCGTAGGATGCTGGAGACTGACCTTAGTGATTTATAAAATCATGAGGGGTCCAGATAGGACGAATAGCAAAAGATCTTTTCCCCAGGGTGGACGAGTTTAAAGCTAAGGGGCATAATTTTAAGGTGAGAAGAGAAAGATTTAAAAAAAAAGGGACCAGAGGAGCAACTTTGATTCAAACTGCCAGGGGAAGTGGTAGATGCAGGTAGGTACAGTTACAACATTTAAAAGACATTTGGATAGGTCCATGAATAGGTAAGGTTTAGAGAGAGATGGGCCAAACGGACACGAGTGGGATGAGTTTAATTTGGGAAACTTGGTTGGCATGAATGAGTTGGACCAAAGGGTCTGTTTCTGTGCTATATGACTCTATAGGATTCTGGGCTACTAGAGGTTATCACACCATGGTAGCAAAGTACGAACTTCTTCAAGACAAGGTTCTACACAAATCAACTTTTTTGTGCACAAACACAATTGTCAACAATTTTTAATAGGACCTTGCAAATCTGCACTACACATGGGCCAAGTAATAAACATCTCCTCATTCCACTCAAAAGGCATTACCAACAACATCCTGGAGTTTATCATTATTCAGGAACTTAACTGCACTGCCCACACAAATTGTGGTTACACAAACCGGCAAGTAAGCAATTCAACTCGCTTCTCCAAGCCTATCACCACTTAGAATTTGCCAATGGCAGGAACATAAGAACTAGGAGCAAGTGGAGGCAATTCAGCATCTTGATCCTGCTCTGGATTCAATATGATCATGGCTGATCTCAGCTTGGCCTCAACTCAAGTTTCCTGCCTGCTTCCCATGAGCCTTCAACCAATTACTAAGTAAAGATGTGAATTTTTTCAAGGAGGAGATAAACAATGTCCTGACATCCAAAACGCCATGAAGTAGCAAATTCCACAAATTCACAACCCTTTGAGCGAAGTAATTTCTCCTCATCTCGGTTTTAGATTTGCTGCCCCTTATTCTAAACCTAACTCTCATTCTAGATTGTCATGTTTTGTGGGGCATTCTCAATCATTATACAAATCAAAAACTCTCAATTTGTCTGGATGAAACTGGGGCAAGTCACCAAGATTTCTTCAGCAGCATTGAAAACTGTAAGCGTTAATGAGAGAGCAAGCACAAGTATCTTGGCAACGGCAACTGGAGCAGTTCCTAACTGCCGATCACCATTGCCTGCCCAGTCAATTTGTGATGGGCATTTTAAGTACTGACTTTGTTGGTATCTCATGAAATTAACTTTTTGTTCATACAACGCAATTAGCCATTTCTCAGAAAGTTAAGACCGGACAATAATTTCTGTCGGATAATAATCCTGCACTAGGGAAATGCAGATGATTGTAAACAAAGAGAGTAACTTGAAGGGTCATGATTCTCGTGCGTTACATTCTAGAGGTTGGTAGCAAGTTCCAAAATAGCACATTAATGCTGACAACCACAAGCAGGTTAAAACTTGGAACTCCAGAATTGTTTCCATTGAAGAATCAAGAGGCTAGCATGCTAGTTCAACAGGTAATTGGGAAGGCAAATGTAATAAAGTAGGCAGGTGTTACTAAAACATCACTTCACCCGATGAAGAAGCAGCGTTCTGAAAGCTTGTGATTTCAAATAAGCCAGTTGGACTATAACCTGGTGTCCCATGACTTCAGGCTTTGTCCACCACAGTTCAACACCAGCATCCTCCACATTTTGAATCAAAGTCAGAAGTGGTGATATTTGCTGATGATTGCATGTTTTTCAGCACCATTCCCTGCTCCCAAGTTTTTGAAGCAGTCTGTGTCCATGTGAATAGAGACCCATTTGACATACAGGCTTGGGATGTTGAGTGACGACTAACAGTCAAACAACGTATGTGCCAGACAATGGCCATCTCCAACATGATAACTCAACTATCTCTCCTTGATGTTCAACAGCAACAACTTTCCTGGATTTCCTTCTTATCATATCCTGGGAGTTACCACTGACCACAAGTGAACTGAACCAACTGTATAAACCGGTTCTGAAGAGTCATCTGGGGCTCAAAACATTAACTGTTTCTCTCTCCACAGATGCTGCCCGGCCTGAGTTTCTTCAGCATTCTCTTTGTTTCGGCCATATAAATACAGTAGCCAGGTCAAAAGCTAAGAATCCTTCAGTGACTGACTCACCTGCCTCCCCAATGCCTATTCAAAATCTACAAAAAGGTACGAGTTAGAAGTGTGGTGGAGGACTTTTCACTTTCTTGGATGAATGTAGCTTAACACCACTTAGGAATTCTAGGTATCTGAGAAGATTGACAGCAAAGAAAAGCAGCCTACTCCTTTGGAAACCCATTTATTAGTATCAATATTCGTTCCCTGCACACCAACACAATACGTAGTACGTACAATATACACCGCAGTAGTTCATCCCAAACTTCCTTCAACAGCACTTTCAAAAAACTTGTAACTTCAGCCCGCTGGGGCGACAAGGGCAGCACACATATGCGAACACCACCACTGACAAACTTCCTTCCAAGCCATTCACCATCCTTATGTGCAACTATATTGCAACTCCTTCATTGTTCTATTGTTATGTGTTCTTTTGACAATGAATAATATAGCACATAACCAGGCCCTTTGGACCACCACACCTGCGCCAACTCATAGTTCTTATTAAACCTTGCTATTTATTGCCTATATACTTTCTATCCTTCTGTTCACGAGTCCATCAAGATATGCCTCAAATGTAACAAACTTGCCCGCTTCTGCCATCTCCACTGGCAATGTGTTCCAGGCACCCACCAGCCTCTGAAAAATTTTCCCCCACACTTCTCTAAATTCCACAACCTTCCCCACACTCCCACCTTGAGCCTGTGCCCTCTGGGAAAAAGCCTCTGACTACCAACCTATTTATGCTTCTCAATTTTGTAGACCTCTAATCAGGTTGCCCCTCGGCCTCCGTCTTTCAGGTGAAAACAATTCAAGTTTATCCAACCTCTCCTCATAACTAAAATCCTCCAGACCAGGCAACATTCTGGTAAAACTAGTCTACACTTTCTCCAAAAGCATCCATATTCTTCTGGTAGTTTGGCAACCACAACTGCAAGCAATGTTCCAAACGTGGCCTAACTAAAGTTTTATACAGCTGTAACATAACTTGCCAACTTTTATATTCAAAGCCCCAGCCGAAGAAGGCAATCATGCTGTATGCCTCCTTGACTATCTTATTCACCTGTGTTTCCACTTCCAGGGATCTGGGCACCTGTCAACTCAGTACAATAAACACAAACAGGCTTCAAAATTCAAGCCCGAAACGTCAGCTTTTGTGCTCCTGAGATGCTGCTTGGCCTGCTGTGTTCATCCAGCCTCACATTTTATTATCTTGGAACCTCCAGCATCTGCAGTTCCCATTATCTCTTCAAAATTCAAGCAGTTGTGAATTACGTAAAAAGATTCAAGATAGCATCTGCTGGTTACCCTACGCTTATGAGCAACGCAGATAAGATGATCAGCTCTCAGATTTGTTTTGTTTTACAGTCTTCAAAATTTACAGGATTCATTTCATGGACATTCTAGAAACAAAATAAATGAAAAATCCATGTTTTTTCAAAAAAAATTTCTTTGACATGAAAAACAAAGTGACAGGAGTAAACTAGATGGCCTATCAAGCCCTACTCTGTGATTCAATGCAAACTCGACAAATCTACAGCCCCAACTCTACTTTCAAAAGCCCCATCCTGCACAAAAGAACAAGAAATAATTTATCCATCCATAAACCTATTTAATGCCATCTCGGGTAGACAACTCCCAACACTGTGGAAACAGCTTCTCTGAAATGTTTAAGACAGAGTGAAGAGATTCTTGAATGTGGTGTAAGGTTCAGGACAGGTAGGAATGTGAATTTACGGTTAATCAGATCAGTCATGATCTGATTAACTGACACGGAAGGCTCAAGGAGTCAACTCCTACCCCTCGATTGTAGCCTTATAATCTTCAGGGAAGATATATCTTTCTTAAAATTATCAAAACCAAACTCTGCACGATTATTCCTGGTGTGGGTCCGTCTAAAACATTACGCAAAATTATCAACGCTTAACTATTAGTGTACTCTACCCCTTTGAAATGATGGCTGGGATTTATCTTCCTGAGTCTCCATGCCACTTATTAAGGGCTACCTTTCTAGACATAGAATATCCAACTCCCTCTGATCATCAACACATATTCAAGAATGACAGTGGTGTAGGGGAGCTGAGCCCAGGGCTCTTCCACATTTGTCCGCTTTCTTTCTCTTTTTTTGTCCCCCTTCTTTAAAGCCTGGAGAGTGGCAGGTGAAGGAGATGGCCTACGGTAGTAACGCCAGCACGAGCCAGGCACAGCTCTACCACAGCCCAGGGTATACTATCTAGCGAATAGCTCGTCTTGGGCTGACCAGAGGCTCCGGGTCCGCAGCTATGCCCGGGTGCCTGAAGGAGCGGAAGCATCAGCGAACAGCACAGAAGGTTCTGTGCTGTACTGTTCTATGTTCTATGTTCTATAGTGGACCGGCGGCAGCGTCTGATCGGGAAAAGAAGGCTTCTCCTAGCCCAATGACATCATGCCTTGTGGCGGCCTTGCCCAGGGTGGCGGTCTCGTCCCAGCTACGTCTTCAGGATATTCCAACATTCCTTAAACCAGCTTTCTCCGAGCACGAGTCGTTAACTGAACTGCAACGAACTTTGTCTTAATTTAAACTTTAAAGAGTTATGTATGACCTACGTCATTAATACAAGCCTGTGGTGAGACGACTTATAAAACTTTTCTCTGTATTTTTCATGTAAAGGTACACGTGACAATAAATTTCTATTCAACACAAGTTTCGGCTAGGCCTTTCTCAAAAATAAACTTCCCATTCTTGCCACCAAAGTGAATGCCCGTTTGCCTCAGCAACTGAACTGAAGGGAAAATTAGGTAAATACATAAAACAGGAAGGGAAGAAAGGGTCGGCGGATGCTAGAATGCCCTCAAATTGCGTTGTTAATTCCGCGTGTCACTGTCACTAAAAGTGTCGAAAGGTGGAGGAAGAAAGGTGGAGGAAGAAAGCTGGAGAAGTAATGGAGGTGTTCAGGGTGACTGTTCTAAGATACCTGTCCTGCTGCTCGCGCGCCAGCTTTGAAAACTCACGCGCAGTCAAACGGTCAACGGTTGAGGCCGGAGCCTCTTCAGCGACAAGAGGCGGCGGCAGCGACATCGTCTGACTTATCCGCAAAAAAGGGGAGCAGCCAGCCAGAGAGAGAGAGAAAGCAAAATAAATTGGTCAAAGCAAAAGGATCCCCTCAAATAGAAACTGAGTGTATCCCAAACAACAGTTACTCAGGATTTTAATTGGTATCAACAGCCGCCACAATCTCTCTCTCTCTCTCTGCTCCATCCCAGTCAAGTCAGCTGATGGTTTACAAAATAATTCTTTAACGGAAAGGAAATTGAAGACTCTTCACATTCAGGAGACTTCCTACCGATAAATAATAAGTTGCGACACCACTCACGATGCAGACCAACAATGTTTTATGGGACAGAAACCACAAAACGGATTCCGAATCCGACCTTGATACGGAACTGGCCAGCTTATGGGTCGCCGAAGAGACAGATTTCTGCCAGGTACGAAACGCGATTTTCCCACCATTGTTTTAAAAAAAACTCATGCAATTTTTGAGAGTGAAAAATGTAGCACTTAACTTCCTAAACGGAGCACAGCTTCTCAATATCACCGACACGGTGAAAAGGGTAATCTAAAGGTAATCACTGTAAAAATTACAACCTCAATGATTCGAAATAATAAAGAGAGGGAGCGTGTCCCAAGTGCCAGCGCAGAACTACAGTTCCCAGAGGGCACTGTGCACACGCACCCCTTCCCTAACAAGCCCAACTGCTCGTGTTTCTATAGCTACCGACTCAATCAGTGCAACATCAACCATGAAACAGGTAATAGTGATCGAGTAGTTTAGCAAAAAGTCGACGTATGTAAAATGCGATAGCAATCTCGAAATGTTGTTGCAAGGTTTATTGTTGCATGAATTGGATGCAAGTTGTAGATATTGCTTTTTGCATCAGAACGAGTTAATTGTCACGAAGAGTTGCCAGCAAGTCGGAGAGAGAATTTTTTGACTACCCTTGCTGAATACTCATGGAATAGCGCAATTTATGAACTACGATCAGTCCTTTCCTTAAATTTTCGCATACGTTGACAAAAGATCAGTGGATATAGGCCTGGCATTCAAAATTTACGTTTTGTACATGGGTTAATCCGTTTACGGATTTGGATAAGCTATTTGATTTAAACTTTTCAGTTTAAGCGTTTTCATAGGATGCTAGCCAAACTGATGAAAGTAAAAGGTCTGAGTGAAAGTACAAAGACCATCTTGAGTACAAAATTTAGTTTAGGTTCTTGAGTTTTATTCCAATCTTTAAAAGGCAGGGATGCAAACTATTTTAGGGCTGAAACAGATACTCTTTCATCCCCTTGATAATCTAGACTATAGGGCTTTGCAGGAATGAAGAGTTAAGGTTAAAAATCAGATCAGCAGTGAATTTATTAAATAGCAGAACATGCTGGAAGGGCCCAAGTAGCCTAATTCTTGTTTCTTGTTCATGTTTGTATGAAATGTGAATTTCATACAATGTTGTCACCTACATTTGATTTTAAAAAAGTGATTGTCCAAAACCATAGTAACTCGGAAACTGGAGAGTTGATAGGCTATCTGGTCCCAGAAGATTGCTCAGCCATTCAGCAACACCACGGGTGAGTTGGACTGAAGGCTCTGTTTGGTGCTGTACAACTCTGACTCTGATTCTAACTAAGCAATCCTCAAATGCAACCACATTTCTGCCCAATCTACATATTTCATGATTCCTGCAAAGTACAAATCTATCAATATCAAACTTGAATATACTTAATGACAGGAGACTTATAGCAATCTGAGAATTTTGAGCAGATAATTCTGAGGATTCATAACCATAAATGTGTGAATAAATTCCTCCTAATCTCAGTGCCAAATAGTTTCTTATGTTAAGACTTTATTTATGTTCTAGACTTCACATGAGGAATAATCTGTCAACATCTGAAGCCTGCTCAGAACAGGTTTCAGAAACAAAAACAGAAGCTGCTGGAAACATTTAGCAGGTCTGGCAGCATCTGTGAAGAAAAGGATCAGTTAACATAACAGCATTCCTGATGCCGTTTCCTCCCCTTCCATCACACACCGTTCCCCACCCCCCAGCCACCTGCCGCCACCACAGGTCCAGGAAGATCAAATTTAATCTGGTGCAAGGTCTTCTCAACAGTAGCAAGTTTGCTGGAGCTATCCCGATCATTGCAAGAGGGCTAATCCTACAATCAAGTAGGAACCAGGACAGTTGAGAAGGTGAGATAACAAGGTGTAAAGCTGGATGAACACAGCAGACCAAGCAGCATCAGAGGAGCAGGAAGGCTGACCTTTCAGGCCTAGACCCTTCAGAAATGGGGAAGGGGAAGGGGTTTCTAAAATAAATAGGGAGAGGATTTCTTCAAGCCTGCCTTCAAAATTTGGACTGCTCTTTACGCGAGACCATTAGATGATGGATGGAATGGAGCTATCCTTGTGACAAATACCATTTGAGTGTGAGTTTGCTCGCTGAGCTTGAAGGTTCGTTTTCAGACGTTTCGTCACTTTTTTATTTGAAAAAATATACTTTATTCATAAGATGTACAAAAAAACCATATTTATACACCTACCCAGTCATGCAAGCCGCTCCGGGTAACCCAGGGGGTACATACATCAACTAAGGGAAAAAAACAAACAAAGAAGAAAAACAAAACAAAGCAAAGAAAATACCCCGGCAGTCGTCACCCCGCACAGTCCCCGTTGGCCCCCTGACCAGTTGGGGAAGGCGCCAGCTGGGCCCAGTTACCAGATAGGGCCCTTTTTTCTATTCTGGACGAGGGGTTTCACACCGTGGTCTTTCCCCACCGCACCTTGGCGGCGGCTGCCCTAAGCTTTAGCGCGTCCATCAGCATGTAGTCCTGGACCTTGGATTGCGCCAGTCTGCAACATTCGGTCGGGGTCAGTTCTTTCAGCTGGCAGACCAGCAAGTTGCAGGCAGACCAAAGAGCGTCCTTCACCGCATTGATGGTCCTCCAGGCGCAGTTGATGTTGGTCTCAGTGTGCGTCCCGGGAAACAGCCTGTAGAGCACGGAGTCCCGCGTCACAGAGCTGCTCAGGACGAACCTCGACAAATACCACTGCATCCCCCTCCAGACCTCCTGCGCATAGGCACACTCCAGAAGGAGGTGATCGACAGTCTCGTCACCCCGCCCCCCGCAGCCACCTCGAGGGCAGCGTGCGGTGGCACAGAGATTCCGGGCATGCGTAAAGGATCTCACAGGCAGAGCCCTCTCACCGCCAGCCAAACAATGTCCTTGTGCTTGTTGGAAAGTCCTGGCGATGAGGCATTCTGCCAAACGACTTTGGCAGTCTGCGTGGGGAACCACACGACGGGATCCACCCTCTCCTTTCCCCGAAGGGTCCTGAGGATACTACGTGCTGACCACTGCCTGACGGCCTTGTGGTCAAAGGTGTTTCCTTTCAAAAATTTCTCCACGAAGGACAGGTGGTACGGAACGGTCCAACTACTCGGAGCGTTCCGCGGCAACGAGGCCAGGCCCATCCTTTGCAACACCAGGGACAAGTAGAACCTCAGTAAGTAGTGACACTTGGTGTTTGCGTACTGAGGATCTACGCACAGCTTGATGCAGCCGCACACAAAGGTAGCCGTCAGGGCGAGGGTGGCGTTCGGTACGCCCTTTCCCCCATTTTCCAGGTCTTTGTACATGGTGTCCCTGCGGACCCGGTCCATCCTCGACCCCCAGATGAAGTGAAAGATGGCCCGGGTGACCGCAGCAGCGCAGGTCCAGGTAATAGGCCAGGCCTGCGCCACATACAACAGTACCAAAAGCCCCTCGCACCTGACAACCAGGTTCTTACCCGCGATGGAGGGGGACCGGAGCGTCCACCTGCCCAGCTTCTGCTTCAATTCGGTGATATGCTCCTCCCAAGTCCTAGTGCACGCCCCAGCTCCACCAAACCAAACACCCAGCACCTTCAGGTAGCCTGTCCTGACGGTGAAGGGGATGAAGGAGCGGTCGTCCCAGTTCCCGAAGAACATGACCTCGCTCTTACCCCTATTGACTTTGGCACCCGAGGCCAGTTCAAACTGGCCGCAGATGTCCAATAGTCTACTCACCAACCGACGATCGGTGCAGAAGACGGCGACATCGTCCGTGTACAGGGAGGTCTTGACATGAAGGCCTCTGCTGCCTGGGATAGTCACGCCCTTCAGGCTCACGTCCTTCCTGATGGATGCGGCGAAGGGCTCCACAAAGCACACGAACAAGGCAGGAGAGAGCGGCCAGCCCTGCCTGACTCCAGATCTGACAGGAAAACTGTCCGATTCCCACCCGTTGATCGAGACTGCGCGAACGATGTTGGCGTAGAGCAGCCGGATCCAATTGCGATGCCCTCCCCGAACCCCAATTTGGAGAGGACGTCCCTCATGTAAGCATGAGAGACCCTGTCGAAGGCCTTCTCCTGGTCCAGGCTGACGAGGCAGGTGTCCACCCGCCTGTCCTGTACATAGGCGATCGTATCCCTGATGAGCACGAGGCTCTCAGTGATCTTCCTGCCCGGCACAGCACAGGTTTGGTCAGGGTGAATCACCGACTCCAGGATAGACCTGACCCGGTTGGCTATGACCTTGGCCAGGATTTTGTAGTCCACGTTCAATAGTGAAATGGGACGCCAATTCTTAATTTCTTCCCTCTCCCCCTTCCTCTTGTAAATGAGGGTGATGATGTCCTTCCTCATGGACTTGCACATTTCCCCTGCCCGAAGCGCACCATCGTACATCTCCAGCAGGTCCTGGCCGACCAGGCCCCACAGAGCGGAATACAGCTCGACCGGTAAGCCGTCGCTTCCGGGAGTCCTATTCCTCTGCAAGGACTTGAGGGCTCTGGCCAGCTCGTCCAGGGATATCGGCCGGTCCAGCCACTCCCTCGTGCCGTCGTCTAAGACCTCCGTGATAGACGACAGGAACGACTCGGAGGCCGTGCTGTCCGTGGGCTTCGTGTCGTACAGTCCGGCATAGAAGGATCTGCTGATCCTCAAAATGTCAGGCCGAGACAACGTCACCGAGCCGTCATCCTCCTTCAGCCGGCTAAGCACAGAGCTCTGTTTGTGCACCTTCTGAAAGAAGAAACGTGAGCACGTCTCGTCCTGGTCCACGGAGCGGACCCTGGACCGGAAGATTATCCTGGAGGCCTCCGCGGCGAAGAGCGAGGCTTGCTGGCCCCTCACCTCGCGGAGGTCCTCCGTGACATCAACCCCCATCAACTGCAGAAGGAGCAGGTTCTGCACCCTTTTCTGGAGTCGCGACAGCTTTCCCCGCCTCTCTCTCGCCTTCTGAACACCCTTGAGGACAAAGAACCTCTTGATGTTCTCCTTCACCATCTCCCACCAGTCGCCTGGAGACTCAAAGAGGGGTTTCACGGTTCTCCAACCGGCGTACTCCCTCTTAAGCTCCTCAACATTCTCTGGGGTCAACAGAGTCGTGTTGAGCTTCCACGTCCCCTTGCCGGCCGGCTGGTCGTCCTGTAAGTGACAGTCGGCCAGCAGGAGGCAGTGGTCAGAGAAGAACACCGGCTCGACGCTGGTGGACCTGACCGAGAACACCCGTGACACAAACAGGAAGTCTATCCTTGAGCGAATAGACCCGTCTGGCTGCGACCAGGTGTACCTCCGCTGCACTCCGTCTGCAGGGGTGCTGAAGACGTCGAGCAGCTTGGCGTCCTTCACCGTGCCCATCAGGAATCTGGATGTGATGTCCAGTTGACTCCCCCCACCCGCTGTCCCCACGCCGGATCTTCCATCTGCATCGATGATGCAGTTGCAGTCTCCGCCCAGGATGACCGGCCTGGACGTAGCCAGCAGGGGTGGAAGCTGCTGCAGGACAGCCAACCGCTCACTCCGTACCGCTGAGGTGTACACGTTGATCAGCCTCAGGGGAGCGTTCCTGTAGGTGACATCAGCCACTAGGAGGCGCCCCCCCCACCACCTCCTGAACTTGAGAGATGGTGAAGTTGCGCCCCTGCAGCAGAATAGCCACGCCCGAGGAGCGACAGTCATTACCCCCCGACCAGATCGAAGGCCCACAGGTCCAGGCGCCAGACCATTTCCCGTACCTGCCGAGGTGAGGTATCCCGCACTCCTGCAGAAACAGGAGGTCCGCCCTGATGGTGGTCAGGTAGGCCAACGTGGATACACATCTTGCGGTGGACTTGACACTGCGCACATTAATGCTCGCAACTCGCACCCCCATTGTGGGTAGTGACCGCAGTACCCTCCCCAAGTCCAAGGTCCAGCCCCTCCATCTGTCCCTTCATGCCCATTGCCCGGGCTAACTGCTGGACGCTCTCCGGGCTGAGGAAACCGTCCGTGCTGCCTTCCGGGTGGCAACTCCCCGTTGGGGGTACGGAGGCAGGAGGGTCCGGCTCTGGGTCAGGCTGGGCACGCGCCGTTTCCTCCTTCCCGCCTGGAAGTTCCGGGGGGCCCTCCAGTGCCCCAACGGCACGTGACTGGGTGTCAGAGGGAGCCTCAGGACGCCTCCCGTCCCCTGGAAGCGTGGTGCTGCTTTCCTTCTCCCTGGAGATCTTTAACTTCTGCTTCGGGCGGGCCCTCTCCGAATCCCCCTCGTCAGAGGAGCACTCACAGCCCCCCTGTAGCTGCCCCTTCCCACCTGATGGTTGCGGTTCCTGGGCCCGCCGACGCACCTTCCTCCTTGCTTTCCGGACCGTCGTCCACTCCCCTGGGTCACCTGTCGCCGCCTCCATTGACTCCAGGTTGTCGGGGGGGGGAGCAGAGCCTGCAGGGGCGCTTTGCTGGCCTCGGGTCCATCCTGCGGGGCTGGGCCCTCCTGCACGTGACCCGACCTACCACAGGCATGGCAGACTTTAGGTTGCCCTGCATTGGTCAGGTAGCCCTTGCTCCCGCCGATCGCGAAGCTGGACTGTGGGTGTACGACACTCCCGTCCGCGCCCATTCTCAGCGTCACCTTGACCTGCCTCTTACTCGTCCAGATGCCAAAGGGGTCCATGATGTCAGTTAGGTCCCCTTCCACCTTCACATACCTTCCGAGGAAGGTCAGGACATCAACTGCTGGCACATGCGGGTTGTACATATGTACAGTCACCATACGGCTCCGCTGTGCCGGCATCACAAACAGCGGGACAGCGGTCAATACAGAGAGGGGGCCCTCACCTCCTTTCTCCTTGAAAACCTCCAGGAAGTGCTCACAAAGCTTGGCATTCCTGAAGGTCACGTCGTAAAAACCTCCTCCGGGGAAATCCTGCAGGCAGTAAATGTCCACAGCAGCGAACCCACAACAGTCCAACAGGACCCTCTTCACGAAGAAGGTGCGGTCCACAGGTGCACCTTCATCCACCTTCTTTACAGAAACACGGATGGTGTTCCGGACCCCCTGACCTGGGGCACGAGCACTTGCCGCAGCCATCGTTGCAGGTTGGCTGCTCCCCTGAACCAGCGTTAGGCCGAAGCCAGCATTAAGATCCACTGGTCGCAAGGGTGCACAGCCAACCCGACGTCCTCCTTTCACCTCCAAGACAGCACTCTCCTCTTGGTCCACAAGAGAGCGGGTCTTTATTCTGTTCCAGATGTAAGCTGGTTCACTGAGCTTGCCGGTTTGTTCCCAGATGTCTTGTCACCATTCTAGGTAATATCAACAGTGAGCCTCTGACGAAGCGCTGGTGTTATGTCCCGCTTTCTAATTATCCGGTTAGGTTTCCTTGGGTTGGTGATGTCATTTCCTGCATTGGTGATGTCATTTCCTGTTCTTTTTCTCAAGGGATGGTAGATTGGCTCCAAATCAATGTGTTAGTTGATGGAGTTCTGGTTGGAATGCCATGCTTCTAGGAATTCTCGTGCGTGTCTCTGTTTGGCTTGTCCTAGGATGGATGTGTTGTCCCAATCAAAGTGGTGTCCTTCCTTATCTGTATGTAAGGATACGAGTGATAGTGGGTCATGTCGTTTTGTGGCTAGTTGATGTTCATGTATCCCGGTGGCTAGCTTTCTGCCAGTTTGTCCAATGTATTGTTTGTCGCAGTTCTTGCAAGGTATTTTGTAGATGACGTTTGTTTTATTTGTTGTCTGTATAAGGTCTTTTAAGTTCATTAGCTGCTGTTTTAGTGTGTTGGTGGGTTTGTGGGCTACCCTGATGCCAAGAGAATAAATAGAAAACGGGACATAACACCAGCGCTTCGTCGGAGGCTCACTAATGATGTTACGTAGAATGGTGACAAAACGTCTGAAAACGAACCTTCCAGCTCAGCGAGCAAACTCACATTCAGAACCTCACCCTGAGCTACAAATCTTCTCAAAACTCGCTAAATACCTTTTGACTTAGGAAATACTCAAGCTCCCTGCTGGTAAACAATGGCCTGTTATCTGACCAATGCTATCACAAAAGGCATGTGCAGTTTTTCTGTTGTTGTTCCCATGATTGATAAATGGGCTTTATGCACATCCAGCCACTTTGAGTGGGTGTCTATGAGTCCATGATAGAATCAGCACAGTTAACATGTAACTGAGTTCAGGGTTTACCCAGCCGTTCCCATGAATGTGGGGGAGATGCGGAGATGCTGGTGGTAATTTTTGTCCATGTTGGCATTCTGGGCAAGGCTTCACCACTGCAGTTATGTCTGCATCAAGCCCTGGCCACCAGACAACTTCTTGCCAACACCTTTTTTTTGGAACCTCCTGGATGACCTGGGAGTCCAGCCAGTATCTAGCAGTAACCTTTGCTTGGGATAATCACTGTTGCTGCCCATAATAATATGCCATCTTGTACTGGGATCTGGTTGCATGGCGTCCAAAAAAGGTTTCAATTCTGGTTGTGATGGCCTCTTGGTTTCCTCCATCATCTGCAGCTGTTTCAATTTTGGCAGGACCAGATCTTTCTGTATCCTATTGTCAACCGTGACTGGAAGTGGGTCCAGAAAATTTAAAACCATCGTGACTGTTTCAATGACAATACCACTTGTGATTTATCTGCCAGTAGGCAATGGCTCAATGCATCTGCATTTGTGACGACTTCCTGGACGGTGTTCCAACTTTTAATTATACACACTTGGTATTCAAGCCCACCACTGAATTTGGCCTGAAGCTATGGCATCACTGCCTTGTCCTCTTTTAGTAGTCCTAGCAGGAGTTTGTGGTCACTTATTACAAGTTTATGTCTGTAAAGGTATTAGTGGAACTTCCAGCCTTCAGATATGATCACCAAAACTTGCTTCTCTATCCGCGTGTATTTATGCTGTGCATTAGCAAAGTCCTAGGTGCGTACGTACTTAGGTGTGCCTCTCTAATGCTATCCCAATGCTGTATGGGAAGGCATTGCACATCAATACCAGATCTCACCTGAAGTCATCATGTGCTAGCACCTTAGATAATAGCTGTTTCACCACCTCCCTGAAAGCTCTGGCTTGGCTACACTGCCATTTCCAGCTGACCCTTCTTTAAGACTTGATGCAAAGGTGCCAGGATGGAGGCCAGGTTATGTATGAACTTCCTGTAATAAAATCACCAGCCCAAGGAATGACCAAAGCTCTGGTATAGATATGGGAGCCAGGATAGCTTTGATTGCTGTCACTTAACAGGTCATATCCATTGCAGGACAGTGTCGACTCAAGTAGGTCACTTGGGGTGCTTGGAACTATTTTACCCTTCTAAGGCATACACCCATCTGAGAGAAACATCTAAGGACTATCTCCAAGTGATTAGAAAGTGTTCTAAGTGCTTCTTATTGATCTTTCCTGTTAGCACATGATCCAGATAAATGGCAACGTAGAGTAGACCTTAAAATGTTGTTCATCGTCCATTAAAAAATGCACGTACAAACGATACCCCAAATGGCAGTCTCATATAATGGTATAAACTTTCTGGGTATTAATTGTAGCAAAATTCTGGGAATCTTCATCTAAGCATAATTGCAAGTATGTATGGCTTTCTTACCAGCATCATGATGGACAGCCCCCTGCCACCTTTGCGCTTAAACTCTGAGGGATTGGCTTTTATCCAGCTGCAAAAAGCCATTTGCCATTCACTTAAAAGAGTCCCATAAAGGTGGACCGATCTATCAGGCTTCACAATCAATATGACTGGTGCAGTTCATTCTGCAACCTGGACTGGCCCTTCACTTTCCAAGCTCCTGATTTCAGCCCCCTGTCTTGCCTGCAAATCAAAAAGCACAGGGCTAGCCTTGCAGAACCATGAGTTGCTTCCTGGTCAACAAGCAAGGAAGCTTGGCTCATTTCCTAGCTCCTAGACCTTCCTGAAAAAGGTTTGGGAATTTAATTAGGACTTCACTCGGGCAGCCTTTTCTAATTTAAAAATAAAAAATTTAAATTATTAAAAGCCGATGTGGGTGAATCTCTCTCAACCAGTTTCATCTCATCAAGCTTGAGCCTGAGCTTTTCACTACAATTAGTGGTAACTGAACCAGCTGCTTCTCATAACAGACCAGAACTGAAGTTGCATACCCTTAATCTGAAAGGGTTCCTGGTATAGCTTTTCAGTCTAGCCAAGATCTGGCACAAACTTAAGGATTGGAGTCCAGAGTGAGTTTTGTTAACACTGGTTCTGTGATCACTGAAATGACTGCAGATATCAACCTTTGTTAGAACCAGATGATCGTTTAACCAGACGTTTATTTTGGTTGGTTCTGGTTTAGACGTTACTATGCAACTTAACCATCCTAAACCAGGTGTCAGTGGCCTTTCCAGGGTGTGCACTCTCCTTACCGGCCTGCGTGTTTTCTTACTCAACTTGGGTCTGGTGAGACTTTTCTTGCCTTCAAGCCTGCGAATGAGCAGCAACTCCAAAGGCTTGCAGACCTGGATGCTGAAGAAAATATTAGCCATTTGTTCAAGACTCAACTTCATTTTGGAATTTTGCTGTTGGCTGACTTAGAGTCCTTCTGTTTAGGATACATCATGATTGAGGCTATGGAATTACTTTCACTCAAATGGTGTTCCTCTAGCTCAGTTGGACAGGAGTGAGTGCTAGCTTCTATTGGAATACTTGGAACTCACATGCTCCACTTACCACATTTTCCCATGACAAAGGCAGTGTGCCTGTTTGAAGGCTAGTTGGCTTCAGTTATGGGGATAAGGCAGGAACAGGATACTGATGGTGGATGATCAGCCATGATCATAATGAATGGTGGTGCTGGCTCGAAGGGCCAAATGGCCTACTTCTGCACCTATTGCCTAGTAGGCACTTTTGCATGGTGACATCACTAATCCCAATTACCCAAGTGTTCTCAGTACTCCTTAAGGGTTAAACCAAAGTCACCGGCCTCTGCCAGTCATCTTAATTTCAAAAATCCCAATATGGATTCCCTTGGTTCTCAAATTGCCAAGTAAAATCAATAGCATTTCAGAAATAGAGGCTTATTCCTTGACTAAATGTGAATTGTTGCAAGGTTTTAAGAACCTGAACTTCCCTGAGGCACTCAATGCTAATAATCAAAAAAAGCTGCAGGTCCACATCCTGTCATTGCTTTTTATCTGTCCTAGTGTCATTTGCCCAGAAAAAAATACACATTCTTTCCTCATACTGGGCCCAGTCTTCATCAGCATTGGACAAATCAACCTTCCCAAGTAGCACATGATGCCAGAAATGCTCACCTCAACTCAAAGATGACTGTTGTGCTTGAATTACTTATGGAACTTGCTTTTTTCTCATTGCCACTGAAACAACTCCATAGAGGCTGGTATCTCATCATCAAGTCACCTTTTATTTAAATAAAAGGTAGCATCCTTGACACATCCAGGCTCCTCAGAGCCAACTCTCAGTATGAGCAGAGCCTCTGACACTCCTGTTTTTTTCTGCCAGCTAAGGCTCCCTGATTGGGTCTGTTAATCTTGTCCAATCAGGGAACTTATATTCATAGAGGTCTGCCTGGCTGACCTCATTACAATCACTGTGGGCTACATTGCCTAAGTTGAGCTACTTGAGTGTTGTTTGAGTTGCACTCAAATGCAAGCAGAGACTATTCCACCACGTGCCTAACTTGTGTACTTCAAATGCTGGATGGGTGTTGGGAAGCCAGGAGGCAAATCACTCACAACAGTCTTCTCAACTTCCTGACCTGCTCACATAGCCACCGTATTTATACAGTTAGTCCAATTCATTTCAGGTCAATTCTACCTGCTGTGATGTTCACAATGATGTTAATACCATTGAATATTAGAGACTTAGTTGGATTCTATTTTGTTAGACATGGTCATTGACTGTCACTTGTATGGCTTGAATGTAACCTGCCACTTATCTGCCCAAGTCTAGACTTTGACCAGGTCTTGCTGCATTTGGACAGCAAATTCAATATTTGAGACTGGTCCTGAACAATGTACAGCGAACATACCCAATTCTGACTTCAGAATGGATGCAAGTTCACTGATGAAGTGGTTGACAATGATGGGGCACAGGAAACTGTTACCGCGACCTTGCTTTTCTCTCATTGCCACTGAAACAACTCCACAGAGGCTGGTATCCTGTCATGGGACTGAAATGGTGATGATGGTGTCTGAAACTTTATCTGTATGTTTTTTTAATGTATATTGTCTATCAGATACAATTCCATGAGTATAACTCCATGAGTATCTATGTCACTGTTGTCTGGCTAGTCTATGAGGCTGGTCCCTTAGTTTTGGCGGTAGCTCCCAAATTTTAGTGAAGAAGATTTTGCAGAGTAGATAGGGCTGAGTTTACTGTGTCATTCCTGTTGCCTAGATCAATGCCATGGTCTGTCTGGTTTAATTCTTGTTTTTTTTAAGACTTTGTAATAGTTTGGTCCAACTGAATAGCTGGCGAGGCTATTTCAGGACAGGGAGAGTCAACCACATTGCTGTGGGTTTGAACTCGCATGTAGGCCAGACCAGACACCAGGTTTTGTGCCTGTGAGTAGATGCTGAAGTGCACATTCAAGAAACTAGGAGGGCATAGTCCCTGGAAGGGAAGGTGAAGTACCAGGATATTAGCAATTGTTCAGTCAGTCTGTTACAAATCGGTTTTGAATAAGTTCTGAAGCTACATTTTTAAAAGAGAGTGAGTTGGAATCTTGTAATGTTTAATGAGATTTGGTGATGCACAGAATAACTAACTAAAATTTGAGGGCTTTCTAGGAATCTGTGAGATCTGTTTTGACCACAGTGCCCTGTGGGGATTTGATAGTGTTACTCACATTACCTAAGGCTAATTCTAATTGGCTGTCAGAATCTAATTTGTCTATGTTACTGTTCTGACTTTGCAATTATGTGTTATGTGTTCAAAACTATCAAATATTATGGGTTTATTCTCATAGTAAGTGCCTTGGATCTCAGATTTGTCAACTATAAACAAAAGAGTTACTGGCCCCTGGTCAGATCATAACATAAATTTGGCAGTTTGG
Organism: Stegostoma tigrinum; assembly: GCF_030684315.1. Taxonomy (NCBI): domain Eukaryota; kingdom Metazoa; phylum Chordata; class Chondrichthyes; order Orectolobiformes; family Stegostomatidae; genus Stegostoma; species Stegostoma tigrinum. The sequence goes on from NC_081357.1 coordinate 25,639,004, forward strand.
TTTGGGATTGTAACAATGGTCAGTACACCTCTGCCTGTAGAGAACAGTAGCAGGGACATATTTAGTATGATCCATCAGGCATACGTGTTACATACATACCTGACATCAGACTCACTGAAATTCTTTTGTGTGGCGGACAGAATGCATTTTTGGATTGATGACCGCAACGTTTAGTGGCAAATATCATTTGGAATGAAGTGGCTAACTTCAGCAGTTGCTCAAATATTTCAGACTACCCTCCCAAGATAATTTGAGGTGGACTCGACACTTTTCGTGGCGAAAGTGGCTACTTTGGGTCAATCCATAAGGTAGCACAATTTACAACAAGGAATGATCTGACCAGGGTGGTCATTTCCTACACAGTAGCTATGATGTGCCTTGCATCAGGACCAAACTTGCACTGGGAGCAAATGGCATGGGCCCTATTTATGATATTGCTGATTTGGTCAACCTTACGCTGTATGCAACTGAAGGAATCCCATACGGGTGAATATTGGGCAATGAATGTGAGCTTATTGTCTACTATTGTTGAGTACCCATTAGTCAATTTCTTAACTAGCACATTGAGGAAAGGGAACTTGATTGAACTCAAACTTGAACTCAAAGGATGGAATTCATTAAAGTGATAAATTCTTCACTGCAGCTGTGGGTTCAGTTATAGCAGATATATCATCTATGTCTCAGGAATATGCAAGTGTAGGAGGTTCAAAGATGTTCCATCAAAGAAGTGCTTCTTGTGGAAACCGGCAAAGATATTAATGAAAGCTGGGCCTAGAAGGGATCACTGGCAATCTCATTCATTTAGACTTAGGTAATCTGTATGAGTTGCTAAATTCACTGGTGATAATGTCCTGCTTTTTTCCCATACCCTTGCACATTATTCTTATCCAATGGCCTCTTGAATACCTCAATTGAACCTGCCTCCACCACACTTCCATGTGATTACATTGTTGCAGTTGTTCCTGTAGATATACCCATTGCTGTTTTTAATCTTTGATTTATTGTTGTCATACATGTCTAGGTACAGCGAAAAGTTTTGTTTTATATGCAGTACAGGCAGATCATACCATACAAAGCACATAGGGTCATCGAATAGAGCAAGGAATACAATATTATGTCTGCAGAGAAAGTGCACAAAGAGTGAGATCAACATTAAATTTAAAATATGAGAGGTCCATTCAGAAGTCTAATAACAGTGGCGAAGAAGTTGTTCTTAAATCTGTTGGTATGTGTCTTTAAGTTTTTGTATCTTCTGCCTGACGAAGGCAGTTGAAAGAGATTATATCCAGGGTGGGAGTGGTATTTGATTATGTTGTCTGCCTTTCCGAGGCAGCAAGAAGTATAAATAGAGTCAATGAATGGAGAATGGCTTGCGTGATAGACTGGGCTGTGTTCTCAACTCTCTGCAGTTTCTTATGGTCCTGGGAAAACCAGTTACCACACTAAGCCACGATGCACCTGGATAGAATTTTCCTATTGGTAAGTGTCTTTACAGACATGCTGAATTTCCTTAGCCCCCTGAGGAAGTAGGGATGCAGTTATGGTTTCTTGATTGTCACATTAGTGGAGGCAGACCAGGACAGATTGTTGGTGATCATCATTTCTAGGAACTTGATGTGCTCAATCATCTCCACCTCAGCACCATTGATATAGGTCGCGCATGTCCTCCACCTTGCTTCTCGAAGTCAATGATCAGTTTTGTTTTGTTTTCCTGATGTTGATGGAGACATGATTATCTTTACATCATGTCATCAAGCTGTCAGTCTCTTTCCTGTATTCTGTCTTGTCATTGTTTGAGATCTGGCCTATCCCAGTTGAACGTATAGATAGAGTTAAGACAAAATTTGGTCGCACAGTCACTAGAGTGTTGGAAATAGAGTAAGGTGCTGGTGTTGAGGATTGTTGTGGAGGACGAGTTGTTGCCTATTCTCAGTGATTGTGGTCTGTGGGTCTGGAAGCCAAAGATCTAGTTGCAGAGGGCTGAGCAGTGACCTTGGAGTTTGGAGATTAATTTGATTGAAATTAAAGTATTGAGGGTGGAGTTGTAGTGAATAAGTAGAAGTCTGATGTATCCTTGTTAACCAGATGTTCCAGGGATAAGTGTAGGGGGAAGGAGATGGCGTCTGTGGTGAACCTGTTGCGATGATTGATTCCTTGCAATTAACCTAAGCAGGCTGGGAGGCTAGAGTTGACATGGGCGATGACTAATCTCTTGAAGCACTTTATAATTATGGAGATCAGAGCCACTAAGCGGCAGTCATTGCACATTGCATGAGTTTTCTTTGGTACTGGGATGATGGCGGTCTTCATGAAGTAGGTAGGGGACTTCAGATTGTCCCAAGTAGAGGTTAAAGATGTCAGCAAATAGTCCCTCTCTGATGAAGGGTCTAGGCCCGAAACGTCAACTTTTGTGCTCCTGAGATGCTGCTTGGCCTGCTGTGTTCATCCAGCTCCACACTTTGTTATCTCAGCAAATAGTCCCACCAGTTGGTCCACACAGGATCTGATTGCACAGCCGGAGACGCCATCTGGGTCATTTGCTTTCAGTCTGTTCATTCTCAAGAAGGCCAATCTGATGCCAGCAGCAGTGACCGAGGGAACAGGTGCATCAGAGGCTGTTGAGGCACCATTCCACTGACCTTCTATTCGAACCAAGCATAAAAAAAATTGAGCACATCAGAGAGAGATGTATTGTTGTCAGCTGTTCTGTTTTGCTTCACTTTGCAGCCCATAATGTAGTGTAGGCCTGCTTTTATGCGCTTTGGGTCTCTAGCTTAGTCTGGTACTGCCTCTTGGCATCTCTAATGGCCATACAGAGGTCGTATCTGAATTTCCAGTAAAGATCAGGGTCGTCTGACTTGAATGCCACATACCTAGGCCCAAGTAGACAATGGATTTGGTTCATCCATCTTTGATAAGGATATTCAAACTACAGTGTTGAGAGGAATGTATTGGTGTATTATTTTTAGTCGACACACCTGTTAATGTCTGAATAGTTAGCTGATAAAGTTTTAATAATTTAAATGGTACTTTTTCAATGATAAGTACGTCACTAGAATTTAGTTTGTGATACTGGATGTGTAAAAATATCTACTGCTTCCTTAGATAGCATCTGAGCTGTATAGCTAAGAACAGAGGAGTTAGAATCAGGAACAATCTCTTTCCTTTTGATGAGTGTGAAAGAATAGCAAGATTAAAGCCATGCATTAGAAAAAACTTGTCGTTTGATCAGAGATTATTTAATTTTTAATTTTTAAATTTAATTTTGTATTTGATCAGAGATTATTTAATATTTAATCTTTTCTCCAAAACTCATTGATTTAGTATAATTACTGTTCCTAACAATAGGTTGTTGATGAGGAGGAAGCCAGAAAACATTTAAAGAAACCACTAGTCTTTGCAGATCTCATTGATGAAGATGAAGTCGAGAGAAAAATTTTGCTGTCAAAGCCAACATGTTTCTTAATTGTGGGGAAACCAGTAAGCAATTACAATCCTATTAAAATAATATTGAGTATCACTTTAAAATCTATTTCCACTGCAATAATTTTAGTAATGCTTTTTGCTTTAGGAATGGGTGTAACAACAAAATATTGTAGATATGTATGTAGTTCACAGAATCCCTACAGTGTAGAAACAGGCCCTTCGGTCCAACAAGCCCACAGTGACCCACTGAACATCTCACTCAGACCCATCTCCCTAATCTACACATCCCTGAACACTACGAGCAATTTAACATGGCCAATCCACCTAGCCTGCACATCTTTGGACTGTGGGAGGAAACTGGAGCACCCAGAGGAAATCTATGCAGACATGGGGAGAATGTGCAAACTCCACACAGATGGTTGCCTGAGGGCGGAATCAAACCTGGGTCCCTGGGTGCGGTGAGGCAGCATTACTAACCACTGAGACACTGTGCTGCCCTTAATCAAATATTATACCTGAAGTCACCTATGTTCGAAAATTATTCAAGTTACCTGTTCAAGATTTCTGTAGATCTATTTACTTGTTGTGTGAAGTAGCTTTAATATTTAGAAATCAATCAATCCTAAAACTGATGAATGAATTTTTTTGCAGTCTGTTGGGAAGAAAACATTAGCTAAAAGCTTAGCACAGGCATGGAAGTCAATTTTGATTGAACGTAAGTACTAGATTAGAAACTGTTGTGCAAAAATACCCTAATTCCTTTAAAGTATTTGGTATGACATGAATTTGATCTTTTGATTTTAGCTCAAGAACTTATACAAGAAAACATTGATGCAAACACAGAAATTGGGAAACAGGTAAAGAAACACTTCCAATGAAGAAATAGAGAACTTTTTAAAGAGTAATTTGACTTTTCTTGTGAAATAAATTATTCCAAGTACGTTCTTCATATGAAGCTGTGATTCAATGGCTACATGAAAATGACTCTCGCTGAACCTCAACATTGTTTTGAATAGTAAGGTGAAATTGAAAAATCTATGTTCATTGTCTAACCAAAACACCCATAATGATAGTAGGCATTGACAATTATCAGGATTTTCCAATGAAGTGATTCCACTTCACAAATATTATCATTGAGTATGATTTCAGTCAGTTTTTCTTAGCTGACTTCTGCCTACAGAGCTCCATCAGTCTGTTAATTCACTACTGTTCTTGCTCTAGACCGCTGGTAGGAAATGAAAACAGACATTTGTAGTACTTGTGTCCTCATCACAGTGACCAAAGAAGATTTGGGATCCATTTTGAAAGAAATCCAAGTTGAACAGCCTGTGTTTATTTTTCAGTTGAAAATTGAATCCAGCAATATTTCTGCAAAGTCACATTGACATTTGCATCTTTGTAAAATTTTCTCACATTTTATTTTGCTTGCTCTATTAAACATTGTAATGTGTGTCCTGGATTTTAACATGCATTCCTTCTTACAAACATACACCCCAATAAACGGACAAGCTGAATGTATTGAAATCAAATTAAGCATATTGCAGTGCAAATGTATAAGGCCTGAACAACTTTGTTAGAAACTGGTATGTTTTTACAAATATTCCTTTAGTTTCAGGCGTGTCTCCTTAGGGGTGAGAGCATTTATGAGGAGCTGGTAATAAACTTGATGCTGGATAAACTGTGCTCTCCAGAGGTTGCTCATAGAGGTGAGTACAACATAAAGTGTTTGCATTTATAGAGTCATAGAACATATGGCATGGACCAGACCTTTCAGTCTAACTTGCCCACACCAACCAGATGTCTTAAGCTGATCTAGTCACATTTGCCAGCATTTGGCCCATTTCCCTCTGAACCCTTCCTTTTCATGTACCCAACCAGATGCCTTTCAAATGTTGTAATTGTACCCACCTCCACCACATCCTCTAGCAACTCGTTCCATACATGGACCACTTTCTGTGCAAAATTTTGCCCCTGAGGTCCCTTTTAAATCTATCTCCTCTCACCTTGATGACTTCAGAGATAATGGTCTTGATTTCAAGCACACTATCCTGGTAAGTCATGAGAAAAGGTTGTGCTACGAAAGTAATTCAAAGTTCTGCAACGTTATTCAGCATTTTAAATGTTCTGACTTTCCAAAAGTATGAAATGTAAGCTGAAATCTTCCTCCTAAAAAAACTGATGAACAGGCAAGATACTTGACAGCAAAAAACTGCAGCATATTCAAATTGTTTCAACCTTATTATCACTTATTTTTCTGCTTTCAAAAATAACTTTTATCAGCATAATCTGAATACATTGTATAGATTTTGTTAAACTATTGTCACACAAGTACCACCATAATGTTGTTATAGATCTTTACAGCTACTTTTAGATGCTGCATGTTTAAAAAGAAAACTGGAATTCAAGTTTGTTCCAAGGACTACAAAACAATTTTGTTTCTATCTCTTGAGAAGACAAAGTTTAATGTATGATTTGATTATGACTTACTGTGGTTTTGGCAAGGGGTCAAACAAACACCCTTGACACCTTCATTTTGTGCTAAGATACAGATCTGCCTTTTTAAAAGTAAAAGTTTACAGCTAGCCAAAACCACAGATTGACAAGCATAACACTGTTGTTTGAATACTACAGTACCTTATTGGGAGCATGAGTCAACACTTGTTACAAGATAATATTGGTAAGGTGGCCAGCTTTGCTAGTAATTTTTTTAAAAAAGCAGGAAATTTCCAATTACTTTCCAACAAAATTCTATTAAAGACAGAGTGGGTGTCTAGCAAGCAAAACTATCTGACTTCTACAGTCAAGTGAGTTGTCAAAGTTCCTAACCACGGTGGCTTGAAAGAGAAACAAGGACTCTTTCACCTCTGACCTGTTGCATTTTCAAGTTTACCTGACAAACTTGCCTCCAGATAGGTCAACCGTTGAGACTATCACAGCTGCTGGGGAATTTCTGCATATGTTCACTTAAGACAAAAGTAATAACTCAAAAAGCAATATCATGCCTGAACCAAAATTAAGATCGAGTTAAATTCCATTTAGATTCTTCCTGTTTTATTTTCATCTTAGACAATAGACAATAGGTGCTGGAGTAGGCCATTTGGCCCTTCGAGCCATTCATTATGATCATGGCTGATCATCCACAATCAGTATCCTGTTCCTGCCTTATCCCCATGTATGTTTATATTTATATCATTGAACCATATGAATGAGACATATACTTTTGTTAACCTTTGGAGAATGGTGTAAGCAATAAAATAACCTTCATTTTAAATATATTAAAGCTTGCTGTTGAGTTATTTAAACTGACTCAGCCATTGTGAGGGTAAGAAAATGTACATGTCCACTTAAAGAGATACATGACTTTTGGCAAGTGAAAGAAAACAAAAAAATACCCATGATACTATTCATCCGCATTGTATTGAGAAGATTTGCGGAGACTGAGGCTGATGTTTATGGAAATGTCAGCGAGAGTGCAAAACAGTTACAAAAAGCTGGATGGCCAGTGTAATTTGTTATTAGTTAATTTGATTAGGTGATTTGGTGGTATGCTTTTCAAAATAAAAAAATCCTGAGTTCTTGTGGTCAGTGGTTGTAAGTTGGTGATTGAGTTACTGGTTAACTTTGCGATTTCAGACATAAAAAAAAAGCTGGTCCTTGTGTCCATGTTCTTGTGTTCTTAGAGAGGAAATATGTGGAGTCTACCAGCATCCTAGAAGCTTTTAGAGAGAAGTGAGCACCACAAAGATTTGAAATGCATCATCTCTCCCTCCATCATGATCTTGGTGTGGTCCCCCTTTGATTTTTGTTTTGTTTTTGTAATACTGTCCCAGATGTATGATATTTGTAGTAATTTGTCAGTTGGCTGTTCAGTTTAATTGGCAGTGGATTTCTAAAATTTAAAAAATGCCAAATTCTTCAGGAGAATTAATAAATTGGTGATGGGTTAATTTTTAAAAAGGGAGCTGGATTCTTGTGTGCATGCCCAAGTGCCCTTGGAGGGTGCGTGCAGTGTTTATTAGTACTCTGTGAACTTTCAGAGAGAGTTGGACACTATTGGATGGGGAAGGAGGGAGTGCTAGAGTCCACTTTCCCACTCCAATATTATTTTCATACAGTTCACCTTCTTGCCACCTCCCCCTCCTGTTGTTTTTGTTGTCACACTGTTGTTGGTGGGCAGCGTTTTTAGTTACTGTTAATTACATGATCAGTTTAATGGGAGGTGAGTTTCTAAATTAAAAACAAGTGTTGGATTCTTTTTCTATGGGGAGTTTGCTCCTGGCTAGGGAAAGGGTCCAGAGGGGAAAGCTGGAAATTGGTTTTTGTGCTAAACTATAGCTATACAATAAAAAGCTTTGGAATTTTGATATTGGTTAGTTAAATATGCTCTCCCTAGAGGGTTTGAGTTTGATTTTAGTTGTCATACATACTGAGATACAGTGAAAAGTGTTGTTTTGCATGCTGTACAGGCAGATCATACCATACAAAGTGCATGAGAGTAGCAGGAAACAGTGCAGAATGGTGTTACAGCTGCGGAAAAGGTACAGAGAGACAGATCAATATTGACATACGAGTGGCCTATTCAAATGCCTGATGATAATGGGGAAGAAGCTATTCTTGAATTTGTTCGTGTGTGTGTTCAAACTTCAATATCTTCTGCCAATGGAAGGGTTGGAAGACAGTATAACCCAGGGTGAAAGGGGTCTTTGATTATGTTAATTGCTTTCCTGAGGCAGTGGTAAGTAAAGATGGTGTCAGTGGGTAGAAGGGTGATTTACAAGGGGATTGGGATGTATTCACAAATCTAAGATGCTGCTTGGCTTGCTGTGTTCATCCAGCTTCACTCCTTGTTATCTCGGATTCTCCAGCATCTGTAGTTCCTACTCTCCCTTCACAAATCTATGCAGTTTCTGGTGGTCTTGGGAGGAGCAGTTGCCATACCACACTGCGATGCTTCCAGATAGGATACTTTCTATCATGCATGTATAAAAATTGATATGATTATTTGTGGACATGCTGAATTTCCTTAGCCTCCTGCAAAAGTAGAGATGTTGTTGTGCTTTCTTGACCAACACGTCAATGTGGGTGGACCACAACGGATTTCTCTGTCAATCAGTGTATTCAGAGGTTGGTTAAATAGACTATCTTCCAAGGATTATAGGGACCAAACAGGAATGCGGAATCGATACAGATAATCAGCCATGCTTGTATTAAATAGTGAATCAGCTTGAGCAGCTGTATTGCCTTCTCCTGCTCCTATTTCTTATGTTATTAAGTGTTAATTAACAATACTTCTCTTTTTAGGTTATGTTTTATGTGAATTTCCTTGCCTATCCGAGGACTACTTGAAGATCCCAGAACAAATACAACTCATAAAAAGTATGGAGCTAAAGCCTGACTTTATCATTAATATCAAGGTAAAACAACTCCTATTTTATTAATTTAGTCTATTGAGCAAAGTAATCATTACATTTGTCATGACCAAATCAAGACAGGTGAACAAATTGCTGTCTGCACTCCAACTTATGACAATAGAGGTTGCATTTAAAAGGTATTGAAAAAATAACACTTCACTGTGTATAATGGGTGTAAGAAATAAGTTTGCTGGTTTCTGTATGTTAATAAAGTGGGGACTGCGAATCCAGAGACCCGAGTAATGATTTGGGGACCCGGATTCGAATCCTGGCACTGGAGATAATGGAATATTAATTCAAATTAAGAAAAATTTATAATTATGAGTCTAATGATGACAATGAATCCACTACCGATTATCCAGTACACTAATATCCTTTAGGGAAGGAAGTTGCCATCCTTACTGGGCCTGGCCTACATGTGGTTGATTCTTAACCCTCGGGGCAATTAGGGATGGGCAATAAATACTGACCTATCCAGTGACACACTAATCCCGTGAATGAATCAAAAAAAATTAATAGCTTTTCTTCTAAAGTTCACTCCAGCAAAAAAGCAGAAATTGTTAACAAAATGTTTAAAATGTACAAATATATCCAACTATTTACTAATGCATGGAAAAAAAACATGCATACAACCTCCCGGTATTAAAAAATGTTAGAATTCTGCAGCGTATCAAATCTTGAAAGTTGGTGAAGTGAAATGTATAGCCCGGAAAAGGATTTTTCACAGATTATCTAGAATCTTATAGCTGAATAATTAATTTACATAGTAGTTGTTGTTTCTCACTGAGCAGCTATGGCTAATTGATTGCGGAAGTGTAGGCGGGAATATGGAGTTAAGACCACAATTAGATCCGCTATTGACTTGTTGAATGGCAGAGCAAGCTTGAAGGGTGAAATGATCTATTCTAGCTCCTAACTTATATCTTTGTTATATTCTTTGGAGACAGCAGTGTTTATCCATTGTTGTTGCTTTAAAAGCTCTCACCTTGCAGCCAAAAAGTCTTCTGATGGATTTTTAACCTTCAAATCACAGAAATTTCAGAAAGAGAGAGAGAGAGAGGGATCTTCTCTTGTATCTGTGGAAGTTTCTTGCTAAGTATCTCTTAGTCCCGGTATATTTGAAGCCGTAAACTGGATCCATAAACTTTTTTTCTGAAAGATTTGTAGACTTGGCATTTTCATCAAGCAGCTTGTATTCTTTTAGCTGCTGTACTAAGTGCCCTTTGCTGTGAAAACTGTTTAAATTTTCCTTGAAAAAAGTCCAGCCTAAATATGAATGAAAATTAGAAATTAATATTTTAGATGGTGTCAATCATCATAGCACGATAAAATGACAATTACATCATTATATCTGGTAGTTTTTTTTTAGCTTTTAGAAGCATTAAGAGGTATAGGGAGAAAACAGAAATATGGCATTGAGATAGAGGAACAGCCATTGTCATATTGAATGGAAAATCAGGCTTAATGGTCCAAATGGCCTACACCTGCTCCTAGTTACTGTTCCTATATTTTTCATCCTCATTTGTTGCTCATATCTTGATTTGCATTGGCCCATCCATCCATTATCTTTGTGTTTGTCGATCCACATTAGTTCCTAGTCCCTGAACTGTACCAAATTTAATTCAAACTTAAACAAAAGCAGATATTGTTGGAGAAACTGGCAGGTCTGGCAGCATCTGTGGAGAGAAAACAAATTTAACATTTCAGGTCTAGTGACTTTTCTTCAAAACTATATAGTAGCTAGGAATATGCTGAAGACAGGGGGTTGGGGTGGGGTTGCAAAAGAGTTAACGATAGGTGGAGACAGAGCCCAGAGGGAGAAAAAGACAGTTAAAGGGATGGATAATGTTAACTAAGGAGACAGAAGAGGTGATGATAGGGACTATTGTTGATGAAAATGAATTGGCTAAGCTGAAAGCACATTGTACATTAACAATTTGGACGTAACATCAGCTTGAATGTTTCAGAGATAGTAGGGACTGCAGATGCTAGAGAATCAGAGATAACAAGGTGTAGAGCTGGATGAACACAGCAGGCCAAGCACATCAGAGGAGCAGGAAAGGTGACGTTTCGGGCCTAGACCAGTCTTCAGAAAATCTGAAATTGTCAGAATTCAGAAATTTTCTGAAGAAGGGTCTAGGCCAGAAACCTCAACTTTCCTGCTCCTCTGATGCTGCTTGGCCTGCTGTGTTCATCCAGCTCTACATCTTGTTATATCAGATGAAATGTAATGTGTGAAAGTATGGTAGGAAGGATAGAGGCACAGACTATTTTGTAAATGGGGAAAGAATTTGGAAATCTAAAGCACAAAGGGACTTGGGAGTCTTACTTCAGGATTCTCTTAAAGTTAACATGCAGATTCAGTTGTCAGTTAGGAAAGCAAATGTAATGTAAGCATTATTACAAGAGGGCTAGAATACAAGAGCAGAGATGTACTGCTGAGTTTATAATGTGGTCAGATCATATTTGGAATATTGTGAGCAGTTTTGGGCCCCATATCTAAGGAAGGATGTGTTGGTGTTGGAGGGGGTCCAGAGGAGATGTACAAGAATGATCCCAGGGCGAAGGACTTGTCATATGAGGAGCAGTTGTGGACTCTGGGTCTGTACTTGATGGAGCTTAGAAGGATGGGGGGTGGGAATTGATTAAAACTTACAGAATTCTGAGTGGCCTGAATAGAATGGACAAGGACAAGACATTACCATTAGTAGGAGAGACTGGGACCTGCAGGTACAGCCTCAGAATGAAGGAACAACACTTTCGAACTGAAATGAGGGGAAATTTCTTCAGCCAGATAGCGGTGACTGTGACACTCATTTCCACAGAAGGCTATGGAAGCCCAGCCATTGAGTGTATTCAAGATAGAGAATGATGGATTCTTGATTCGTACGGTGGTCAAATATTAGGGGGAGAAGGTCGGAGAATGGGATTGTGAAACCTATCAACAGTGATCAAATGGTGGAGCAGACTAGATGGGTCAAATGCCTAATTTGATTGCTGTATCTTATGATCTCATGGACTTGGACGTGGGATGTGGGGTGTGGAAGAAGGTGTTCAGGCCCTAGAATGATCTTAAAGTAATGTTAACTCTATTTCTCTCTCTTCAAATGTTGCCTAATCTGTTGAGTATTTCTAGTACTTATCTGTTTTTATTTCAACTCCTCCATTTAAATGTTGCTAGGAAAGTAACAGTTTTACAGCAAAAATTGGGAGCCTTTTTAAAGCACCTGTGAACAGGTCTACGGTTGAAGAGGTGTTGAGGGCCTAGTGGCATTATAGGTGGACTATTAATCCAGAGAGCCAGGTGACGTTCTGTTGATCTGAACTTGAATCCCACTATGGCAGATGGTGGTGTGCTGAGATTCCCCAGCACGGTGAGGCCATGATTCCTATGTCTATTGCCCCCGTCAATGCCAGTGAATTAACTTCAATACAAACCTTTTTGGTTTCCACCAATGGTAGTGTGGTTAACTGCTCACTATATAAACATGGTAGTGATTGTCAGCCATGTAGTTTTGAAGAGTGGAGAGCAAGAAAAGCCCCCTAGATCCCGAGAAGTTAGTGACTGCCTTGATAGTGCCCCCTCTTAAAGATCTAGTGAATGCTATCTGTTACTGTAGCCATACTCAGAGTGCATCCCATGATGTGGGATATAGCTCCTGTGTGAAGAATGAGAGTATTGCACTTCCATGGCCTCTAAATGGAACCTATTGCGTGTGCAGGAACCGGGCCTACACCTGGTTGCCAGGAGACAAAGCAGACAATGGTGGAATCACTAAACCCCAGGGCCGCCCTTAGAAGGGTTGTTGTTACTTAGCATATTTGGTCCCTCATTTACGAATTATGAGTCGCCCCAAGGAACATCCTCATTGGGGGTGACAACAAAGGGAAATACCTGAAAGGGAAAGGTTATGGATGTTCCTTTGCCCCCTTTATGGAACTGCCCAAACTTCTTGGGAAATAATTAATTTAGTGGCTGCCCTGGAGGTACTAGTTAACAATATAGGGGGGCATTGACTGATACTCAGATGCAGATAACTGAGTTATCTGCTGAAATGGTCGTGTCTTACAAAATCGAATGGCTCTAAGTCTTTATCTTGGCAGAAAAAGGAGGGACATGCGCCATTATAGGGAATGAGTGTTGTACTTATATTCCTGCTGAATCAACCAATATTACCGACTTCTCCAAGCACATTATCCAAGAAGTCCAGAAAATCCAAGGTGTTGGTAATAACCAACATGAGTTCAATAGTGGGACAGGATGGTGGCTATTTGGGAGTGGTTTTGGGAATATTGGGGGCATGTTGTTACATTTCAGGATTATAATACTTGCTATAATTGCCTGTCATCTTGTATTAAGATGTTTGTGGCCACTGATATCCAATTGCTATAGTTATTGGATTTAGGAATATTCTGTGTGATCATGAAATGATCAAAAGGAGGGAATGATAAAGTATTGAGTAAGCATTAGTTAGAAGTTTTGCTGAAATAATGATGTACTATAAATTTTGAATTGTGTGCCTGTGTTTGTAACAAGCTGAAGGTTGCAGCTGTCCTTCCCACGGCTGGGGCTGCTTTCTCTATTCAATGAAACATTGTTAACTGCACTGCTTATGTGCTTTTAATGCTTGTGAACAGTATGGGATGTGATAACAACGGCTATAAACTGTACTGCTTTTATGCTATATGCAGAGGTCCGACGAGAGTCCACCAAGTGAAAGCTTGTCTGTTGACTCCGGACCTCTCGCCAGCTAAACTAAAATAAAGAAGTTAGTGGAACTCTTGTGGGGCCCGGAAGTTTTTGAGTCAACAGTGGAATTTGAATTTAATTTTTTAAAATTGCAAATTAAGAGTCTAGTGATGACCATTAGTTGATGTTGATGGCTGGAAAAACTCATCTGGTTTACTAATATCCATCAGGGAAGGAAACTGCTGTTCTTACCCTGTATAGCCTACTTGTGAGTCCAGACCCACAGCAATGTAATTGACTCTTAACTACCCTCTGGGCAACTAGAGATAGACAATGAATGCTGACCAGCCAATGGCACCTGTGTCCCACAAAAGAATTTTTAAAAAAAGAGAGCCAACCATATTGGCCAGAAATGGTGTTCTGCAGAAGGGCATAAAAATTAGTGATTACTTTCCTCTTGCACCTCCAGGTATTATCACCAAAGAGATTGAAAGTTCAAACTTGACGTGTTAAGATTGTTGCTTAATGCGGAAAATTATGCTTCGAATGTTTTACTAATTTACTAATTTTATGTAGTTAATAACTTCTGTTTCCAATTCTGGAATTAGTACATTGTTAATGATGTGAATAAAAATATTAGTTCATAATTCTACTGTCTAAAATCAGTGTACAGAACAGAGCCACTGGCCCTATTGAATTGCTTGCTTTTTGATTTAGAAGAAAATGTGTATTCCATTCATTTTTAATGTTTTAAATATTCTTAAACGAGATTTGAGTTTATATAGCAGCTGGTGCAATCTGGACTTATTTCAATAAAATGGTTCAGGCAAACCAGACATGTGACAACCCGTTGGCTTGGGTTTAAAATCTTTTTTGAGAGAATTTTTTTCGTGGAAATTTGAAATGGAAGTGTAAAGAACTAGCCAGTGTCTTTTAAGACTTGATTATAGTTTATTAGTTGTTTGGTTTGTCAGGAGAAGGGATATAATATTGGAACTAATTGCTGCAGATACAGTGCTTTACGCAGTTCTGGAATACACATTATAGGAGGGATGTGCTTGTACTGGAGCAGGTGCAGAGGAAACTCACCAGAACATTATCTGGGCTGGAGAGTTTTAGTTATGGAGAGATTGGATAGACTGGGGTTGTTCTCCTTGGAGCAGAGGCGATTGAGGTAGGATATGATTGAGACATATAAAATTAAAAGGGATGTAGATAGTGTACATTGGAAGTAATTTCTCCCCAACGCAGAGGGATCTATGACCAGGGGCTTTAAGAGTTAAGGTAAGAGCTGCAGTTTAGAGGGGATGTGAGAATTTTTTTCTACTCAGAGGGTAATGGGAATCTGGAACTCACTGCCTCACTACTTTCACAACCTTCACAACTTTAAGAATTATATAGATGTGCATTTATGATGCCAAGGCATACAAGGCTATGGGTCAAGTGTTGGAAAATGGGATTAGAATATTTAAGTGCTTGATTTTAACAGGGGTACAGATTCTGTGCTGAAGGGCCTTCTTCTGTGATGCCAGCCTCTATGACTCTATGTTAAAATTCTCAGCCTTATGTTCAAATTTCTTAATAACCTTGTCACTGTTGACCATTTTCTATAACTGCAATCTTCTCCAACTCTTTACGTAACTATTTAGATTATGACTGATGAGTAAGTTTAATGCTATTGGAACTTTTTTTATTAGAACATAAAAGTGATTGACACCATTTAACTTCAGACATTTCTCAATGCACCACACCTCCATCAATTACTTACCAAACATCTCTATCAGTCAGGACTAATACCTAATATTCATTGTTTTTCTTTATCTTCAAATAATTAGCACTGCTGCAAGCGTTGCACTTACATCTCACAGCTTGTGCACACTGCCAACTATTCAACCATGAGAGCCACATTACCCAAACAGATTACACCGCATTCATTGATACCCTTCCCTTGTTTTTAGGACAAGATGCTGTCCACTGTGTGGGGCTGAAAGCTCCAAGTCCCTTACAGCCATATAGAAGGTGATACTTGTCATTATTGGAGTCGCTATGATGAGGGATGGGACCTAGAAGGATAAAACTTTAATACTTGGAAATAAATATAATGGCAAGCCCAACCAGATGATCAAAGTTTTGGTGGCAGAGCATTTTGGAGATAGTGACTATAAATCTATAACTTTCAGATACTTATGAATAAGGGCAAGAATGGACCTCAGATAAAGGTGTTAAATTATGGAAAGGCCAACTATAAATGAATTAGACAAGAATTGGAGAATGTGGTTTGGGAGCAGCTATTCGAGGGTAAATCTACATCTGACAAGTGGGAATCTTTTAAAGGCTGGTTGATTAGAATGCAGGACAGGCATGTTCCTGTGAAAATGAAAGACAGGAATGACAGGATTTAGGAACCTACGATGACAGGGGAAAAATATCAGCATAGTCAAAGAAAGGAAGCATACCTAACATTGAGGTAACCAAAAACAGGCAAAGTTCTCGAAGAATATAGAGAGAGTAGGAAGGAGCTCAAATAGTGAGTCAGGAATCCTAAAAGAGGCCATGAAATGTCCTTGGCCAGCAGGGTTCAAGACAATCTCAAGGCATTTTACACATATAATAGGAGCAAGAGTGTAGGAAAGTGTAGGCCCAATCAAGGATAAAGGAGGAGGTTATGTATGGAGTCAGAGAAAGTAGGTGAGATCCTTAATGCGTACTTTCTATGAGTATTTGTCAAAGAGAGGGGTGTGAGAGAAGTTGAGGGAAAGGTGTGTGAATACTCTCAGACAGGTCAATATGATGAAGGAGGAAGTGTTACGTGTCTTGAAATGCATTAAGTTGGATAGGTCCCCAGGGCCAGATGGGATCTATCGCAGGATATTGTGGGCGGCAAGGGCAGAAATAGTTGAGGCCTTAACAGGCACCTTTGCATCCTCTTTGGCCTCAGGCAAGGTTCCAGTGACTGGAGAATTGCTAGTGTTGTTCCTTTGTTTAAGAAGGGAAACAGAAATAATCTAGGTAATTACAAGTCAATGAGCTTGATGTCAGTGGTGGGGAAGCTTTTGGAGAAGATACCAAGAGACGATTTATTCTTGTTTGGAAATGAATGGACAAGTTAGTGA
This sequence comes from Stegostoma tigrinum, assembly GCF_030684315.1. Taxonomy (NCBI): domain Eukaryota; kingdom Metazoa; phylum Chordata; class Chondrichthyes; order Orectolobiformes; family Stegostomatidae; genus Stegostoma; species Stegostoma tigrinum. The sequence goes on from NC_081357.1 coordinate 25,655,644, forward strand.
TAGGCAGCATGGGTTTGTGTGGGGAAGGTCATGTCTCACCAACCTGATTGAGTTTTTTGAGGAAGATGATTGATGAGGAAGGCCAGTGGATGTTATCTACATTGTCTTTAGTAAGGCATTTGATAAGGTATCTCATGACAGGCTGATACAAAAGGTAAAGTCTCATGAGATCCCAGGTGTGCTAGCTTGATGGATACAGTACTGCTTTGGTCATAGAAGACAGACAGTAACGGTGGAAGGGTGCTTTTCGGAATAGAAATCAGTAACTAGTGGTGCTCCGCAGGGATTGGTGCTGGGACTTTGTTGTTGGTAATATATGTAAAAGATCTGGAGGGAAATGTAGGTGGTCTAATTAGTAAGTTTACGGATGACACAAAATTAGCAGTATTGCAGATAATGAGGAAGATTGTCAAAGGCTATGGCATGATATAGATAGATTGCAAGTTTAGGCAGAGAAATGTCAGATGGGGTTTAATCTGGCAAATGCGAGGTGATACATTTCGGATGATCAAATTCAGGTACAAATTAGACAGTAAACGGCAGAACCCTTAGGAGTGTTGACATACAGAGAGATCTGGACGTACACGTCCCCAAATCCCTGAAAGTGGCAACACCGGTAGACAAGATGATCAATACAGCATACAGCACGCTTGCCTTCATTGGTCAGGGCATCGAATGTAAAAGTTGGCAAGTCATAGTACAGCTATATAAAACTTCAGTGAGGCCACGTTTGGAATATTGCATGCAGTTATAGTTGCCACACTACCAGAAGGACGAGAATGCTTTGGAGAGGTAGTTTTAACAGGATGTTGCCTGGTCTGAAAGGTTTTAGTTAGGAGGAGAGGTCGGATAAACTTGAATTGTTTTCACCTGAAAGACGGCAGCTGAGGACCACCCTGATAGAGGTCTACAAAATTAGGAGAGGCATATGAGAGGTGGATGGTAAGAGGGTTTTTTCTAGGATCAAAAGGTCAAAGTACGAGACGGCCAGGATTCAGGGTGGGGGGTTGTGGGAAGGCAGGGAAAATTTTTCACACAAATGGTGATGAATGCACTGCCAGTGGAGTTGATGGTAGCAGGCTCATTAAAAATATTTAAGGTGTATCTTGATAGACACATGAACCGGAGGAAAATGCAGGGATAGGAACTGAATTTGGGCAATAAGTAGTGGGTCTAAATAGGATTAGGAATTGGCATAGGTTTGATGGGCTGAAAGAGCCTGTTCCTATGTTCCTGTATGGTATTGCATAACTGCAAACTGGCCAGGTGGTAGTGAGGACAGTAACAATGAGAAAAAGACAGTGCCATTCGCTGTTATGCACACAGCCCCCGGGTCAGATACTGACAGAGTTAGAGCTAAATAAAAACTGAAAGAATTGTAAATGCTGTACATCGGAACAAAAACAGGAGTTGCTGGAAATGTTCTGCAAGTCTGGCAGTATCTATGGAGAAAAGATCAGCGTTAACGTTTCAGCGCTGATGACCTTTCCTTAGAACAGTTAAGGGTGCCGCACTCGAAACATTAATTCTGATCTTTTCTTCACAGATGCTGCCAGACCTGCTGAACTTTTCCAGAAACTTGTTTTGTGCCTAGTTTAGAACATTACTTAAAGAGAGGAATTTGCATATTATTACATACATATCCCATGATCTGCATCCATGAGGAAAGGATAGACCATGTTGGACAAAGTCACACATGGGTTCTACTGAAGAAATTTGCATGAACACTTTGATGGACGAGGCTACAATTGATGACTGATGCAGTGTATAACAAAATGCTTCGTATATGAGTAGATCTGACAGAAAGCCTACAATCAATGTTGTGGAACATGAGACAAATACCAACTTTGCACAAGACTTTCCACCGAGGTTTGGACCCCTCTCTTCAGCTTGTGGCCATGTAGTAGCAATAATATGATTGTAAATTCACCTGTAACACACCATATGATGGCTGGTGTCACAGCTTCTGTTGCAGCACTACCAGAAGTTATCCATTGTCTCATAAAATTTTGGGTTTGATTTTAATTTTAATTGAAAGACTGGTCATTCTTAATTATAGTCTAAGTTTGAAAGAGTCAATGTAAAATTGTACTATCTACAATCAAAACTCTGACCTTTCCAGTTGCCTGCCACATTAACACACTGCCCTGTTACCTGGTCAACATCTCTGTCTCAGGCTTGCTGCAGTGTTCCAACAAAGCTCAGCAAAAGCTCGAAAAACAGCACCTCATTTACCACTAGAGGACCCTGCAGCCTTTTGGGCTCAATATTGATTTCAATAACTTTTGGGCTTGAGCTCTCCCCTGTCCTCACCATAACACCCACACATCAGACTTGTTATCATTGCTATTACATACAAGCCATTGTTAGCCACTAACAGTCCCCATTAATAGCTGTTTGCCCTCCTAACCAGATCGTTATCCAGTCCTTTGTCCGTCCAGCTGTTCTTTCCTCTCTTTAGGCTCTGTCCACACCTATCGTTTACTTCTTATCCCTTCCCCCCACCCTATCTTCTGCATATAAACTGACGTTTTCCAAGCTATCATCAGTTTTGAGGGAGGATCTTTCGACCCAAAATGTTAATTCCGATTTTGCTCTGCAGATGCTACTAGACTTGCTGAGCTTTTCCAGCAATTTCTGTTTTTTGTTTAAAATTTTATTGGTCCTGCTTCGCTACGAGAGTCATTACAGGATGACTGACATCAACTGTTGCATTCTTGATGGCAACACCTCTACCATTCTGAGTTTACTTGACAACCTGTCAGCATTATCATGTAATGTAGTATAAACTTGTTCTCCCCTTCATTGCTATTCTTGCCATTCTTAGCCCTTCCTTCAGCTGGTGATTAACACGGAAAAGTACTGATTCATCAGTTGAGGTGAGAGTCTGAAACTTGGATACAGACACAAGACGTCTTCTCGGTGCAAGTTAGCACAACAAAATGGCTTCTAGGCTGTGAACTGTTAATTAATTCTGCTGGAGCTACATAAATAACTAACCCTCAGACCGCTGCAAAGGAAGATTATAAGACAATGTACCTTTCAGAATACAGCGGTAACTTGATAAGATAGAGAAGTACTAACCACTTTGAATGACCTTCAAGTGCAGGTGCAGCGGCTCTCTGTAGCAAAATAAAAATGATCTAAGTGTAGTGACATAAGTTGTTTACCAGTTAATATCATTGGACTTAGTAACTGTCAATAAAGCAATATTATGTACTGATTGGTAATTGTTTGAATATACTGTGTGATTACGCCTTGTACTGTGCTTTAAGAAAAATATGAAAATGTCTTTGTATTAGCCTGTGGTGTGAAGCTCCTCTGAAGAATACAGAAGTGCTCAACTTCTGTGTTTTCAGACGCTCTGTATCCGGCTGTATGAAGAAATAAAAGAGTAAAGTCTTTAACAGCCAAACTGATTGTGAGCGTTCATTGACCGATTGTGGAACCAAGATACCCCGTCGGGGGGTCGAGATTTTCAGCGAAAGTGGGTAGGTGCGTGGCACATAGTCATCAGCAGGATGTTTCCTTGCCCACTTTCAGCCTAATGCCTTAAAATATCATAGGATCAAGATTCAATGTCCCAGGGCAACTCTCACCTACTGTTTACCACAGTGTCGCCACCTCTGCTGGGTCTGCCCTGTTGGTGAAACAGAATATGCCCAGGACGGCAATGGATATTGTCAGTAAGGCATGAATTATTTTATAGTGAAGGCACCCACAGGAAGCAGTAATCATAATATGATTGAATTTTATTTTCAATTTATAGGAAAAAAGGCTGTGTCCAGAGCTGGTATTTTAAGCTCTAGTAATAGCAGTTGTGATAGCATGAAACCAGAGCTAGCTAAATCGAACTGGTACATTGGTTTAAGGATAAATCAGGAGAGAAGTAGGACAGCTTTTGAAGGTGATATTTCAGAAAACGCAGGCTAAGTATTTTGCAGCAAGGAAGAAAAAAATTCAAAGGGAGGACCCACCAACTATGCATAAATGGAAAAAATCAAAGAAGTATCAAACATGAAGAAAAACAAATAATTATACCCAAATGGCTGGCAGTTCAGAAGATTAATCAAAATACTTAAAAAATGCAAAGAATTATGAAAATATTAATAAGATGGGAAATTAGAATTTGAGAAATCTAACTTGAAATATGAAAGCAGATACAAGCAGAGTTTGTATAAATATTTAAAAAGTAAAGAATTAACACATTGAACATGGATCCTATGGAAAGCATGTCTCAGAAGTTAATAATGGATAATAAGTAGACACAGATTAATTGAACAGGTTTTTGCATGGCCTTTAATGTACAGAATGCAAGTGCTCAAGAAAATCACAACCACCTGGGAAATGATACTGAGCAAACTGTTGGAGTTGTGAGCTGCCAGATCCCCAGGCTTGATGGACTTCATCCTAAGGTTTTAAAATACCCTGGTTAGTGAGATTGTTGATATGTTGTTTTTAGTTTTCCAAAATTCCCTGGATTTGGAGAATGTTCCATTTGATTAGATATTGGCAAATATAATTCCTTTACTCAAAAAGGGAGGGAGACAGCAGAAAATTACAGGTCAGTTAGCTTTCAATGGTGTCAGAATCTATTAATAAAAACAATATTGCAGGGCACTTTGAAAACATTTAAGGTAATCAGGAAGCATCAACATGGCTTTTTGAAAGAGAAGTTATGTTTACCAATTACTTGGATTCTTTGAGAAATTAATACACAGTGTGTGTAAAGTGGGACAGTGGATGTATTGTACTTTGATTTCCAGAAGGTGTTAAATAAATCATTACAGAAAATAAGAGGTTGTGATGTGGGAAGTAACATATTGGCATAGGTAGAAAATTGTCTAGCTATCAGGAAACAGTAGGCATAAGTGGTAATGTTCAAGGTGGCAAGAATGTAATGAGTTGTGTGCCAATAAGGTTTGATTCGAAGCCTCAATTTTTTGAACAGTTTATAGAAAAGACTTGGATAAATGGACTGAAAGTACTGTTGCTAAATTTAAAACATAGATAAGGAAATATTCTTTTCACAAAGCATTGTGAATCCTTGGAATCTTTTTCCTTGAAATGTATTTAAAACAGAGTCTTTTTTTAAGGCGGAGATAGATTGATATTTTGATTATCAAGAGGGTAGGCAGGAATCTGGAATAATCAGATCAGCTATGATCTGAATGGTGAACCAGGCTTCAGGAATTGAGTGATCTACTGCTGTTCCTGATTTGTATGTTAACATATCTACTATTATTAGTGGGAGCAAAGAAAATGTTCCCAGCAGTATATGGGGAAGAAGAAATGGGTCATTAATGCCAGATAGCACATGTTGCTGAATAATTTGCTGTAACCTTAGAAAAACATCAACCTCTCCATGAATGTCAGATACTGTTGCATTTGCATTGTAAACATGAATGAGTTGTACCAAAATGCTTAAGTTCACTTTTCTATGTTATAAAGACCCCATTAATGAAGTAATTGACATGAAAGTCCACCTTGGAGGTTCAAAAGTAAACAATTGGAACAGCAGTCTCACTAAATTATTCTAAGCAAACTTTTAAATTCCTTGTTTTATACGTATTTTGTTTTTCACCCTTCTCTTTTCTCTCTCTTCTTTCTGTCTCTCAATCTACCTTTTATTTCTAATTTGAGTCAGTAATTCACCATATGAACAACTCTGTCATTTATTTTGGAGATCGTAGAACTGCTGATGCTGGAGAATCTGAGATAACAAAGTATAGAGCTGGATGAACACAGCAGGCCAAGCAGCATCAGAGGAGCAGGAAAGCTGACGTTTCGGGTCTGGACCCTTCTTCAGAAATTTCTGAAGAAGGGTCCAGACCCGAAAGGTCAGCTTTCCTGCTCCTCTGATGCTGCTTGGCCTACTGTGTTCATCCAGCTTTACACCTTATTATCTCTGTCATTTGTTTTGTTTGTTTCTCAATCCTTAAATTTAATTGGTTAAGTTTAACCTGAAATATCATTGGTTAAGGAGATAGACCATTAGACCCAATATTCATTGGGTCCCAGATGCCCCGTGACCTAATTACTTCATTGTCTATTTGTATTTCTGTAACTTGCAGTACAAATGTTATATGACCTAAAGGCTTCTGCGATTCCTAGAATATGGAACTCATTATTGTTCGAAGAAAAATCCTAAATATAATTAAAACAACACATGAAGACTTAAATGTGGAAATCATTAAATGTGTTATCATTAAATTTCAGTAATAATAACTTGTATGGTCATACGTATGTGAAAAAAAGTGAATTTGAATATTTGCACCATGATCAAATAGCATAAAACTCAGGAAGATTAAACAATGAGAGATAGTAAGAACTGCCGATGGCACAGATAACACAGTATGGAGTTGGAGGAACGCAGCAGGCCAGGCAGCATCAGAAGAGCAGGAAGGCTGATGTTTCAGGTCGGGGATATTGTGCAAGGAAATAATTTCAAGATATTTCTTTTATTTTTATTAATAGTGTCCTGATTATGACTTGTGTGAGCGTGTGTCTGGACAACGTCAAGATCCTCTCACAGGGAAAATATACCGGCAAGAACAATGGAACCCAGACAAAGGAGAAAAAGATAAAGCCAAAGCAGAACCTGAAGAAGAAGAGGCTGAAGAAGAGGAGGAAGTAGTTGAGGAGGATGAAGAGGTAAGCGTTTAATTTCCTGTCTCAATTCCTGCATTATTGCAATAATATTCTGAAAATTGAAGTTGCGATTTTGTGCTCCTGGTAGGAGCATCTAAATGAGATGTAACTCAAATTCTCCAATCCACAGTTCCTGTAAATGTGGCTTTCAGCAGGCAATGCTGGATTGCAGAAATGACGTATCTAACTGTTTAACAGAAACTAATTGTGAGGTTGCAGTTATGTTTCTAAGATGATTTCCTTGAATTTAAATAGCCTCTTAACAACAGCAAGAACTTACTACTATAAGACCATAAGAAATTGGAACGGGGCAGGCTGTCTGGTCCTTCAAACCTACTCTGCCATTCAGTGGAATTATGGCATGCCCGATATTCCTCATGACCACTTGTCTGTCCTTTCCCTATAACCCTTGATTCTTCTACTAATCAAGAATCAATCTATCTCAGCCTTAAAGATATGCAAGGACACTGTCCCCACAGCTCTCTGTGGCAAGGCATTCCAAGGACTGAAAATCCCCTTGAGAATAGAAATTTCCCCAGTCTCAGTCTTAAATTGGTGTCTGGTTCTAAACTTACCCATAAAGGGAAACAATGCATTTACCCAGCCTAGCCTGATAAAAATCCTTTATGTTTCAAAGATATCACCTCTCATTCTTCTGATTCCAGTGAGTAGAGCCCCAGCCTATTTAGCCCTTGCTCAGAAGACAGTCCTTCCAAACCAGGGATCATTCAAATGCAACTTCTCTGTTTCCATAGATAAGGAGACCAAAGTCTCACCACTACTTTGCACAGACGCAGTAAGACTTACCTATTCTTGTCCTCCAACCACCTTGATTACCTGCTAGCTTTCTGTGTTTCATGCGTAAGTACCCTCAAGTCACTTGTGTTATCGAGTCATAGAGTCATACAGCACAGAAACAGACCCTTCAGTTCAATTCGTCTATGCCGACCAGGTTTCCCAAACTAAACTAGACCCATTCGCCTGCATTTGGCCCATATCCCTCTAATATACTTGTCCAGATGTCTTTCAAATGTTATAACTGTACCTTAATCTACTACTTCCTCTGGCAGTTTGTTCCACACTCAAACAACTCTCTATGTGAAAAAGTTACCCCACGGGTCACTTTTAAGTCTTACTCCTCTCATCTTAAAATTATGCCATCTAGTTTTGAACTCTCCTTTCCTAGGGAAAGATCTTTTGCTATTCACCTTATCTATGCACCTCATGATCTTATAAACTTCTGTAATGTTCCTGAACCTCTGACTTTCCAGTATTAAATGTCCCAGCCCGTCCAGCCTCTCCTTATAAGTCAAACCCTCCAGTCCCAGTAGCACACTCGTTAATCTTTTCTGCACCCTCTCCAATTTAATAATATCCTTCCTTTGGTCGGGTGACCAAAACTGTACACAATACTTCAAGAGTGGCCTCTACCAACGTTCTGTGAACTGCAGTATGACATCCCAGCTCCTATACTCATGATGCAGGTTTCTGCAGTGTATCACCATTTAATAACAAAAGTAATTTGTGTTTTGTTCCCTCTTCCAAAAAGAACAAATTTACATCTTCCCACGTTACATTCCATTTGCCAATGTTTTTGCCCACTTACTTAATCTAACAGTATTTTGCTGTAAACTGTTTGTAGCCCACTCACAACCTGCCTCCTTACCCATTTTTGTATCATCAGCAATTTTGGCTGCAGTACGTTCATTTCTTTCCTCCAAGTCATTAATATATATTGTGAACAGTTACAGTTCCATCACTGATCCTCATCAAACCTCACTGGTCACGGGTTATCAACATGAAGAAGGACCCTTGGTCCCCACTTGCTGTTTCCTGACCATGAACCAATTCCCTATCTATGTCAGTATCCCACTTCCCACACCATTGGCTTTTATCTTATGACTTAACCTTTTGTGAGCTACCTTGTCAAGCACCTGCTGAAAGTCCAAAACCAACACATCTACTGGTTCCCCACTATCCACTCTGGTTAAAACTTTCTTGAAAAACTGTATAAAAATAAATTTTGTTGTATATGATTTCTCTTTCATGAATCCATGCTAACTTTGTTTGATTAGATTTAGATTTTGTCAATGTTTGCTATTACCTTTCCTAATACTGGATTCTAATACTTTTCCAATGAAGATATTAAACAAATCAGCCTACCGCTACTCTCTTATTGTTCACTTCCTGTTTGAACAGAGGTGTCGTATTAGTACTTTTCCAATCCTCTGTTGCTTCTCCAGAGTCCATAGACTTTTGGAAAATTACTACCAATGCATCCACTATCTCTGTAGCTGCATCTTTTGGAAACCTAGGATGCAAGCCTTCATGGCCAGGGGACTTAACTGCCTTAAGCTCCATTAGTTTGTCTAATGCTATTTCTTTAGGGATTGTTATGGTACTTAATTCCTCCCATGTATTCTTTAATATTAATAGAATTTTCAAAGTATCTTCTACCCTGAAGACTGATTCAAAAGGTCTGTTTAACTCCACTTCCCAGATTCATTTTCTGAGGGGTCTATATTCACTTTGATCTTGACCTTAACATAGAACATACATAGAACATAGAACATTACAGCACAGTACACTTCCTTTTATATATTTAAAGAAGCTCTTTTGGTGGTTTTTATATTCCTCACTAGTTTGCACTCATGGTTTATTTTCTGTCTTTAATTTTTTTTAGTGCTCCTCTGCTGGATACTGAATTTATCCCAGACTGACTTTGGCAGCTTTATATGCTTTTTCTTTCAACTTAATACCCTCAATAACTTCCTTGGTTAGCTATGGTTGGTTTATCTCTTTCTGAGAATCTTTCTTCCTTACAGAATTACTTTTGCTGAGAGTCATGAATTACCTTCATAAATGTCTGCTCCATGCTTGTTTACTGTCATTCTTGCTAATCTATCTGCCCAGGTCACATTAGTTAACTCAATCCTCATTTCGTTATAATTCCCTTCATTTAAGTTAAACACAGTTGTACCAACACAGATTTTTCAATCTCAAACAGAATATTAAATTCTGTCATTTTATGATCAGTACTTTCTGGGGGATGTTTTACTCAAGGGTCTAGGTCCGAAACGTCAGCTTTTGTGCTCCTGAGATGCTGCTGGGCCTGCTGTGTTCATCCAGCCTCATATTTTATTATCTTGGATTCTCCAGCATCTGCAGTTCCCATTATCACTGATTCATTAAACCTGTCTCATTACCCATTACCAGACCCAGATAATCTGTTGCTGGTTGCTTCCATGACATTTTTTTATTCATATGTGGGATGTGGGTATTGCTGGCTGGCCAGCATTTATTGCCTGTCCCCTAGTTGCCCTTGAGAAGGTACTGGTGATCTATCTTCGTGAATCACTGCGGTCTACCCGCTGTGGTTTGACCCACAATGCCCTTAGGAAATGTAGGAGCATACCCTGCTGACTGGGGGCAAAAATGCAGGAAGCAGACATGATTCAGGCAAATGGAAGCTGTTTATTGAGCTGGAAACTGGTTGATGCAGGGAAAGAGCCAATAAATCTTCCGCAAATCGGAAGGGAGATCAATGGCACACTCTGATTTTTTTACAGTGAAAATACAGCACTTTATACACTTTGTGACAGTGATCAAATACAGTGCAGTCACTTTTCTTCTCTCTTAATCCACACACCCAATCCTGTGATGTAATCAATGATGGGCATTCCTATGGACAGCCCCAGGTTCCCATGGTCTTATGGCGTTTGTAATCTCTAGGCCTTGGCATCTTTCTATGCATCCTATTCAAAATCCAAAAGCTTACTGGCGACGGTCCTTCGGATCTGTTTCAGGCTTTCTATCTCTAAGGACAATGTGAACTCTATGATTCATTGTACTACATGCACGTTATTTTATCAAATCCAGCAATTCCTCTAATATTTCCCACTGTCCCTATTGCATAATGTTAAAAAAATCAATTATTTTAAACTAATTTCTGTATGGTTAGTTACTATTATGAAGTTAACTACGAAGTGTAAAGTTATACAACTACTGCTATTAGCATTTTGTAATTTATTGGTTGTGAGCAATCTAACTTGTTCAAGGCATAAGAGGAGGTATCTCCTAAGGCTAGTTAACCTTCACATCTAATCTTAAATGTTATTTAAATGCTGGTATTATATTCTGGTTATGTATTGAAACCAACTTCTATGATTGAAGTATTTTTAAATAGAAACCATTTAATATCGCAGGTAGTTTCAAAGAAGCAACTATTTACTTCGGAATAACTTTAGCTGTTGACCTTGCAGCTGCTTGGAGACTTAATCTAGCAATTGATGTTATTGATTTACTGTGACTATCATCCTTTCATTAATAAAGCTGGAATTCATCGTTTATCTGTCCTAAGGCACCCTTTAATCAAAACTGTCTTGGATGGGAACATACTGCGTTCTTTTACTGACCTAGCAGTTCTGTTCAAAGGCAGCATTGTCTTTCACAGTGTGAACAGCCTGCTTAGTTTTGTTTAGCTTCTGTCTGCCATCTTGTAAGCAGGTATGGACTGTTTAGTGTGGTCAGATACAAGTCACCTTACATGGCTGGTATAGGTCACCCCTACACGGAAGGAATTCCAGGATTTTGACCCAGCAACAGTGAAGGAATGATGATATTTTCCAAGTCAGAATGGTGGAGGGCTTGGAGGGGAATTTGCAGGCAGCCATTATCTGCAAGGAAGTTATCCTTGGTGTTATGTGTGAATTCATTGCCACAGCAACCCTTTCCAATTTGATTAACCCAATCAACCTGAAGAATACAGTCAACCATGATTAAGGCTCTATTATTTTTATATGTTCTGATTATTTGTTGATGTATAGCCTTTCCCACAAGTGGCTATATTGCTCCTACCAATGCCTTCTTTCTCTTACCTCTGCCTAAATGGACTCTACACCATTTGAGCCTAGATCATCTCTCACAACTGTTCTTATTTTATCTCTTACTAACAGTGCTACTCACCACCATTTCCATCCCTCCTCTGTCTCTGAAAAGTCAAATTGATTGTTAAATTGCTAGTTTTGATCTCCTTATAACCATGTTTCTGTCATAGTTAAAAGATCATTACTTCAATTTGTGCCGTCAGTTCATTTACCTTATTCTGAATGTTTGGTGCATTAAAATACAAAGTCTTAATGTTTGTTCTATTATTGAATTTCCCTGTACTTTATGGTTCCTTGGTAAAATATGACATTCACACATTCTGTTCCTTCCTTTGATCTTCTGGCAACAACCAACTCCCATCGCTAACCTGCAATCCTACCTTCACCCCTACTATTGATTTTACAATTTCTTCAATCTCTTCTGGTCCATCTTCTACCTGAAAAAGACAGCTTCCTGATGAGGACTGACTGTCATATGGACTGCCTTAAGACTCAGACTACTATTTCTGGGGCTAGCAAGCTAGACTGTATTCATCGCTTATACACAATTGCCCTCATCTCTTTTGCCTACCTGCATCTGAAGGTTAGTTTTTGTTCTTGTTGGGAGCAAAACTTATATTTTCCTGAACACAGCATTGAAAATAGGGTACAAATGCCAGATGATTATTTGAGGTCGGCTTGTAGAAGATTGTAGCCTGGTGGTATTTATTGTAACCTTCTAATTTGTCTTGCTTTTTAGAAATTGTTTATGTTTGGGGGAAACAAGCACCTGCTGAAGGAACGGTTACATGAGATCTCATGCTAATATCAAGTACAACAAAAAGTATATTTCTACATAAAACATATTACCATATTAATGTATGATTTTTTTAAATGTTACAGGCCTTTCTCCTGATTTTATTTAGCAATTGCCTGTAGGATCTAACCTCATTTTATTAATGATCATCTCAAAGCTAAATGCATCAATGAAATATACTTTCTGAATGTTTGCAATTAGGATGAAGGTTTAGATCTTGATGCAGGCCTAATTGCACGTTTAGTGAAGAGACCTGAAGATCTTCGCACAACTATTGAAAAACAAGTCGCCCTATACAAAGACAAAATGTTGAGGCTTTTAGAGGTAAGGAATAATTTCATAGGTTTTCAGACTTGATATTTTGTGACTAAAGATGTTTTTGCAGCACCTGCAGTATTCTTACATTTTTACATTCTTATTATAATATAATTGTATTTCCCGATACATTTTTATATGTCTAATCTGTACAGGATTATATGGCTGATCATGATCGACAAAATGTGATGGAATTGGATGGAAACAACAAGCCAGATGAGTTGTTTGTGGTAAGAAAATTGTGATCAAGCATTTTAACAATGCCATGTTTTTAATCTTTATTGAAACAATTCAATGTCAACTATTTGAAGTGTGGTGAAGTCAGAAGATTAAAGTGCATCCGTAGAGAAACTACTTCACTCGATTGGAATACATACCTGAGAGTCATTTATTGACAAATTTCAACATTGTAAAACTATTTTAATGTTTTCCCTATTTCCAAGTGCATGGATGAGGCCTCGAATCCCACCACTGCAGATGGTGGAATTCTTCTCAGGAATTAATAGCCTAATTATGATCATGAAACCACTATCAATTGGTTCTCTATTGTCCTTCAGTCAGGGAAATCCGCCAACCTCACTTTGTCTGGCCTATGTGTGAATCCAGACTCACGGCAATGTGGTTGACTCTCAACTGTCCTCAGTTGTAACAATCATTATGAACTCTCAACAAAGAATTGAAACTGAATAGACCATTTGCCACTCACAAAAGACAAAGGCTTAAATAGCTATGCCTGCAAAGTCCTTCTCACAGACATATGGGGGAGCTCCTGCCAAAATTGGGAGAGCTCTCCCATAGACGAGTTAAGCAACAGCATGGCATATTCATACACACAGAATCAGACCTTACACATAATGCGCCAGACACCACCATTACCATGATAACAAAGTGTGAAGCTGGATGAACACAGCAGGCCAAGCAGCATCTCAGGAACACAAAAGCTGACGTTTCAGGCCTAGACCCTTCATCAGGTCTAGGCACGAAACGTCGGCTTTTGTGCTCCTGAGATGCTGCTTGGCCTGCTGTGTTCATCCAGCTCCACACTTTGTTATCTTGGATTCTCCAGCATCTGCAGTTCCCATTATCACCACCATTACCATCCCTGGATATGTCCTATTCCATTGGCAGGACAGAACCAGCAGAGTTGGCGATACAGGTATTTCCGCTGTAACGCATGTGTCGTTAACGTGAATTGGCTGTAACATGATTGATGAGTGGTGGACGCTATTTAGATAATATGAACTTTCTACTGTACAGTACAGTGATTTTGTATAGTGATTTCCCTAAAATCCAATTTTCTATGCCAATTTTCTATAGCACAATTTTCTAAAGCGCGAGGTTGCACAAGAACTCAACTGTCATATTATGCGAGAAATACTTGTACAATTATAAACAGTTGGAATGGAGTTACCCTGGAAATCCTCAACAGTGACTCCTGACACCATGATGACTCATGGAATGAGGTTAGACATGGGCAAGGAAACATCCTGCTGATTACCACTCCTCACCTGATGAGTTAATGTTCCTCCCATGTTGAACAACTCTTGGAAGAAGTATTGACGGTGACAATGATGCAAAATATACTCTGAGTGAGGGGGATTTCAATGTCCATCACCAAGATTAGCTTGGCAGTAGCACTACTGATTAAGCTGCTTGGTTCCTTCAGGTCATAGCTGCTAGACTCGGTTTATGGCAGGTGGTGAGAGAACCAACAAGAGGGAAAAACATACTTGACCTGGTCCTCACTAATTTGCATGCCACCAGTACAGCTATCCATGATAGTATCGGTAAGAGTGACTAGATAGTATCGGTAAGAGATTCCTTGTGGAGCCAAAATTTATGATTATTTGGAAAAGCACAGTTTGATTCGAAATAGTCAGCATGGCGTTGTGAGGGGCAGGTCATGCCTCACAAGCCTTAATGAATTCTTTGAGGATGTGACAAAACGCATTGATGAAGGTAGAGCAGTGGCAGGATTCTTGGCAGTTTGGAGGAACCGCGGGATCTTGGGGTCCACGTCCATAGATCCCTCAAAGTTTTTACCCCAATTGACAGGGTTGTAAAGAAGGCATATGGTGTGTTGGCTTTCATTGGCAGGGGAATTGAGTTTAAGAGCCACGAGGTTATGCTGCAGCTCTAAAAACTCTGGCTAGACCAGACTTAGAATATTGTGTCAGTTCTGGTCACCTCATTTATAGGAAGGATGTAGAAGCTTTAGAGAGGGTGCAGAGGAGATTTACCAGGAGGCTGCCTGGACTGGAAGGCAGGTCTTATGAAGAAAGCTTGGGGAGCTAGAGCTTTTCTCATTGGAGTGAAGAAGGATGAGAAGTGACTTGATACAGGTGTACAAGATGATAAAAGGCATTGATAGAGCAGATAGCCAGAGACTTTTCCCACAGCAGAAATGACTGGGCTGAAGGGCCTGTACTGTGCTGTACTGTTCTATGTTATCTATTTAAAATTATGACTTTGCAATTCCAGCTCCAGCACATCTCTGCAGGAATTGCTTAGGATAGTGTCCTAGACCCAATCATTTTCAGTTACTTCATCAATGACCTTCCCTCCACCATAACTGCAGAAGTGGGAATGTTTGCTGATGATTAATCAATGTTCAGCACCATTCACAACTCCTCAGATAATGAAATAGTTGCATGTCTAAATGCAGCAAGACCTGGACAGCATCCAGAGTTGGGTTGGAAAGTAAGCAACCATGGCTTCCTTCCCACATTAGGGAGCCTCCTTCCCTCCCAAGTGAATTCTACTGCTGCAGCACTCCCCCTGGGTGAGATCTCCGCGTTACATTTGCCAGACAATGACCACCACTAAGAGTCAATCTAAGTTTCAGCCTTTGGTGATAATGGCATCATCATTGCCGAATCCCTACTACTATCTAGAAGAAGAAGGGCAGCAGATACTTGGAACATCAAGCCCTCTATGCCACTTACCATCCTGACTTAGAAGTAACAAGGTGTAGAGCCGGATGAATAGAACAGGCCAAGCAGCATCAGAGGAGCCGGAAAGCTGACGTTTTGGACCTAAACCCTTCTGTAGAAATGGCGGAGGGGAAGGGGGTTCTGAAATAAATACGGAGAGAGGGGGAGGTGGATAGAAAATGAATAAAGGAGAAGATAGGTGGAGAGGAGACAGACAGTTCAAAGAGGTGGGGGTGGAGCCAGTAAAGGTAAGTGTAAGTGGGGAGTTTGGGAGGGGATAGGTTGGTCCAGGGAGGACGGACAGGTCAAGGGAGCGGGATGAGGCTAGTACATATGAGGTGGGGGTGGGGCTTGAGGTGCGAGGAGTGGATAGGTGGGAGGAAGGACAGGTTAGGGAGGTGAGGACAAGCTGGGCTGGTTTTGGGATGCAGTGGGGGGAGGGGAGATTTTGAAGCCTGTGAAGTCCACATCGATACCTTTGGGCTGCAGGGTTCCCAAGCAAAATATGAATTGCTGTTCCTGCAGCCTTCGGGTGGCATCGCTGTGGCCCTGCAGGAGGCCCAGGATGGATATGTCATCTGAGGAATGGGAGGAAGAGTTGAAATGGTTCACAACGGGGAGGCATAGTTGTTGCGTGCAAACTGAGCATTGGTGTTCCACAAAGTGGTCTCCAAGCCTCTGCTTAGTTTCCCTGGTGTAGAGAAGGCCACAATGGAAACAGCGGATGCGGATGCAGGTGTAGCACTTCCTGTGATGCCACCAGCAGGTTGCAGGAACAGCATCTCATATTTTGCTTGGAAACCCTGCAGCCAATGGTATCAATGTGGACATCACAAGCTTCAAAATCTCCCCTCCCCCAGTCACATCCCAAAACCATCCCAGCTTTTCCCCACCTCCTTCAACCTGTCCTTCCTCCCATCTATCCCCTCCTCCCACCTCATGCTCCACCCCGACCTCCGACCTACTAGCCTCATCCGGCCCCCATGACCTGTCCGTCCTCCCTGGACAGACCTATCACCTCCCTAACTCACCACCTACACTCACTTCTACTGGCTCTACCCCCGCATCTTTGACCTGTCTGTCGCCTCTCCACCTTTCTTCTCCCTTATCCATCTTCTATCCGCCTCCCCCCTCACCCTATTTTTTCAGAACCCCCTTCCCCTCCCCCATTTCTGCAGAAGGGTCTAGGCTTGAAATGTCAGCTTTCCTGCCCCACTGATGCTGCTTGGCCTGCTGTGCTCATCCAGCTCTACACCTTGTTGAATCAGATTCTCCAGCATCTGCAGTTCCTATTATCTCTGATTTTGTTGTATATCACTGTTCTATCAATGTCACTGGGTCAAAATCCTGCAGCTCCTTCCCTAACAGCATTCTGGGTCTACCCACAGGAAATGGCCTATAGCTATTCAAAAAGGCAGCTTGTCACCACCATCTCAAAGGCAATTTGAGATGGGTATGAAATGCTAGTATGACAGACACACTCACATCCTGTCAATGAATGTTTAAAAATTCCCATTTTAAATCATTCCAATTTTATTTGAGTCTCAGGCAAAAATTGTACCATTCGAGAACCTCTTGGCTATGCACTTCTTCCTGTTATATACACCTTCAAACCATGGCTGAATTTAATTTGCCCCAATTGAGTAGAGCGCATGTAAAATTCCCAGGTAACCCTTCCACTGCCCTTTCTCAGCAGGAAAGTAGGGGAATGGGGTTGCGGCTTGGAGAAGTGGCTTTCGTTCCACATTAGGGAGCCTCCTTCCCTTCCAAACGAATCTTACTCCTGCAGCACTTCCTTCCCCTGGCTGAAATCTCTCCACTACATTTACTATCATCAAAATTTGCGTAGAGACCCTGTTGCCTGAAAAGTAGGATTCAAACCATTACTCAGGTATTGTTCCCTTGTGCAACTTGTAAAAGGCAGGGAACTGACTCAGAACTTAATTAAATAAACCTTTCTTTATTTAACTCTTCAAGTATAATACTCATTATAAGACATTCATTGCAACATTTGCATCTTATTTTATCTAACAAGTTCAACTTCAATTCACTTTATTCAGTTTCACTCAATCTTACTTAATCCACATTTAAACCAAACTCTTATTGACTCTCTAACTTTGGCTTAAATCAAATACTAGCCTGATTTGAGTGAAGAGGCCAACTTTAGTTCTCTAAGTAGGTCTTGCCTCATGGTTCTTTGTCTTCTCTGAAGGTGACAACAGGGCACGTCCTTCTCAAATATGTTCTGGAATGCTTCTCCTGAGAAAATTCCTTTGCTCTACTAACTTATCTGAAAATGTGCTCTGTTTCCAGCAAGTTTTTTTGTCACTCAGCAAATGAATTGATCAAAGGCTGATCAGATTGTTCAATCTCAGAGAATGGTGTTTAGTGGGCTAAAAAAAACTCACAATGTTTACCCTGAGTGGTAAACAGCAACATTCCATGCTCCATATAAGGTAGTTTAGTGCCTGTATGTCTAAAGCCATAAAACCTGCGTTATTTGGTTAACACAGGAAACTGCTGGTCACGACATGTCCTGGCTGCAGTTTTAACTGAGAGTTTAACTAACTTGACCAAAATTCCAAGCATGGTTGATCATGGGTGATTTTAATCTGCACATAGATTGGGCAAATCAAATTAGCCACAGTACCATAGAGAAGGAATTCCTGCAGTATATACGGGATGATTTTCTTGACCAGTATGTGGAGGAACCAACTCAAGAGCAGGCCAGCTTAGATTGGGTACTGAGCAATGAGAAGGGAATCATTGCCAGTCTAGCCGTGCGAGACCTCTTGGGAGGAGCGACCATAACATGGTAGAATTTTTGCAGCAAGATGGAGAGTGAGGTTTGTTGATTCGGAGATTAGGGTGCTGAACCTGAATAAATGAAACTACGAGGATATGAGGCATGAGTTGGCCTCGATAGATTGGGTAGAGATACTGAAAGGGATGACAGTGGATAGACAATAGTAAACATTCAAGGAATGCATAGGGTAACTGCAACAACTGTTTAGTCCTGTCTGTCCCAAAAGCAAGATGGATAAGAGGCCAATCCATGCCTTACAAAGGAAATAAGAGATAGTATCTGATCCAAGGAAGAGGTATATAGATTGGCCAAGAAAAATAATAAATCTGAAGATTGAGAGCAGTTTAGAATTCAGCAAAGAAGGACTAAGGAATTGATTCGGAAGGGGAAAATAGAATACGAAAGTAAGCTTGCAGGGAACATAAAGACCAATGCTAAGAGTTTCTTTTGGTATGTGAAGAGAAAGAGATTAGTAAAAACAAATGTAGGTCCCCAACAGACAGAAACGGGGCAGTGTATATGAGGAGACAAAGAAATGGCTGAGGAACTAAATACATACTTTGGTGCTGTCCTCAAAAGAGGACACAAATCAGATTCCGGAATTGTTGGAGGATGCAAGTTTTAGTGAGACGGAAGAACTGAGGTTGATCAATACAAGTAGAGAAATGGTGTTGGGAAAATTGTTGGGATTGAAGGCTGATAAATCCCCAGGGCCTGATAACCTACTTCCAAGAGTACTTAAGGAAGTAGCTGTAGAAATAGTGAATGCACTGGTGGTCATCTTCCAGGATTCTATAGACCCTAGAACAGTCCCTGCGGATTGGAGAGTGGCTGATGTCACTCCAATATTCAAAAAGAGTGGTTGAGAGAAAACAGGGAATTATAGACTATTGAGCCTAATGGATGTGAGTTTGCTCGCTGAGCTGGAAGGTTAGTTTTCAGATGTTTCGTCACCATTCTAGGTAACATCATCAGTGAGCCTCCGACGAAGCGCTGGTGTTATGTCCCGCTTTCTATTTATCTGTTTAGGTTTCCTTGGGTTGGTGATGTCATTTCCTGTTCTTTTTCCTCGGAGGATGGCAGATTGATTTGGAGCCAATCTGCCATCCTCCGAGGAAAAAGAACAGGAAATGACATCACCGTGGGAAATGGCATCACCAACCCAAGGAAACCTAAACAGATAAATAGAAAGTGGAACATAACACCAGCGCTTTGTCGGAGGCTCACTGATGATGTTACCTAGAATGGTGACGAAACATCTGAAAACTAACCTTGCAGCTCAGCGAGCAAACTCACATCCAGAACCTCAACCTGAGCTACAAATCTTCTCAAAACTCGCTATTGAGCCAAATATTGGAAGTGGGGAAAATTCTCAAATCCATTGTCCAGGATTTCATAACAGAGCATTTCAGAAGCAGTGGCAGGATCGAACAGAGTCAGCACGGACTTATGAAAGGGAAATCACACTTGACAAATCAGTTGGAATTCCATGAAGGCGTAACTAATAAAGTTGACAAGAGGGAGCCAGTCATTGTAGTATATTTGGACTTTCAGAAAGCATTTGACAGTGTACCACATAAGAGATTAATGTGCAAGACTAAAGAGCATGGGACTGGCGGAACTGTATTGAAATGGATAGGAAACTGGTCAGCAGAGAGGAAACAAAGAGTAGGAATTAACGGGTCCTTTTCAAACTGGCAGGCAGTAATTTGTGGGATGCCACAGGGGTCGGTGCTAGGACCCCAACTATTCCAAGATATGTTAACGATTTGGATGAGGGAACAAAAAGTAACATCCCCAAGTTTGCAGATGATACCAAGTTGGGTGGGAGGGTGAACTGTGATGAGGATGCAGAGATTCTTCAGCATGATCTCGACTGTTTGGGTGAGTGGGCAAATCAATGGCAGATGCAGTATAATTTGGATAAGTATGAGGTTATTCACTTCGAAAGCAAAAACAAGAAGGCAGATTACTACCTCAATGGTTGTAGACTGGGAGAGGGAAGCATGCAGTGGGACCTGGGCGTCCTTGTGTACCAGTTACTGAAGGTAAGCGTGCAGGTACAGCAGGTGGTAAAGAAGGCAAATGGTATGTTGACCTTCATTGCAAGAGGTTTCGAGTACAGGAACAGGGATATGTTGTTGCAGTTGTACAGGGCCTTGGTCAGACCACACCTAGTAGATTCTGTGCAGTTTTGGTCTCCTTTTCTGAGGAAGGATGCTCTTGCTCTCGAGGGAGTGCAGCAAAGATTTACCGGGCTTATTCCATTCCAGGGATGGCGGGTCTGACATATAAGGAGAGATTGGCTGGGTTGAGATTGTTTTTCCTGGAGTTCAGACAAATGAGAGGGAATCTCATAGAGACCTTAAAAATTCTAACAGGATTGGACAGGGTAGATGTAGGGAGGATGTTCCCACTGGTGGGTGTGTCCAGAATTAGGGGTCACAGTATGAGGATTCAGAGTAGAAGATTTAGGATAGAGATGAGGAGTCATTTCTTCGTGAAAAGAGTGGTGAGCCTATGGAATTCATTACCACAGGAAGTAGTTGATGCCAAAATGTTGGATGTATTTGAGAGGTGACTATATACAGCACTTGGGGCGAGCGGGATCAATGGTTATGGGGAGAAAGTAGGATTAGGTTATTGAGATGTATGATCAGCATGATCATGAAGAATGGCAGCGCAGGCTCAAAGGATCAAATGGCCTCCTCCTGCTCCTATCTTCTGTGTTTCTATGTTTCTGTGATTGTGGCTCTTAACCAGCCTAGCAACCATTTCTGCAGTTGGTCACCTAACCAGAACTCCCACTTGACATTCTACTTCTTATCATTCAAAAGAGCAATGAGTAAAGGTAATTGTCATTTCTATCAGATGTGATCGATATTGCTTTTTATAGCAAATATATTGTACCCCATTTTAGGACAGTAATTTCGAGAAAACAATTAAGGGATGTCTGGTTTGAAACTGAAAACTAAGAATGAAATAAGAACGACTTGTCGCTCATGATTTTGCAATGTCACAAAGTGCATCACCGGAAATGAAGTACTTCTGAAGTGTCAGCACTATTGTAAAGTAGGGAAACATGGCAGCCAATTGCACAAAATGAGGTCCCACAGACAGGATTGAAATTAACAGCCTGATAATTTCTTCTTTAGTAACACTGCTTGAAATGCAGTTCTTTTTTGAAATCCTGAAGGGCAAGTGATGCTTCAGTTCAACTTTCATTTGAAAAACAACACCTCAGACAGTACAGCATATCTTCAGTACTAATTGACATGTTGGCCTAGATAGTTTTGCTCACACTTGAATTCATGACACAACTCAGAAGCACGTGCACAATCAACCGAGCCACAGTTTACTATCAGCTCTCTGATGAAGGGTCTAGGCCTTATACGTCAGCTTTTGTGCTTCTGAGATGCTGCTGGGCCTGCTGTGTTCATCCAGCTTCACACTTTGTTATCTCGGATTCTCCAGCATCTGCAGTTCCCATTATCTCTGACCACAGTTTACTCCTTTGATTGTTAATTTTCTGAAGAAGGGTCTAGGCCTGAAACGTCAGCTTTTGTGCACCTCTGATGCTGCTTGGCCTGCTGTGTTCACCCAGCTCTACGTCTTGTTCCCCTTTGATTGTTACTTAGTTCAGAGAAACCCCTGCTCCCAGACAAAATGCTTTTGAAAGTTTCATCTCAGTTCAAATTGAAAAGTGCAATATAATATTACATGGACTAAATTATCCAAAGCATGCAGAATAGTTTACTTCAAATAACCTGGAGTTATTGAAAAAATGCACAATTTCATCTAGAAATAAAGATCAAAAAATCCTTTGGTCCTGTTACCTCATTTTCTTATTCTCCCTACAAGTATATTTTTCCACCTTGTTAAAATTACTTCTGACTAATGTCTTATTCCACATTAATCTGTTTTTCCCATAATTTTATTCCCTTCTACTTTCCATTTTTGGAACAGATTTTTGAACAATCAAGTTTTCAGTTTACTAGAATACAACATTAGGAATAATTTTGAGGATTTCAAAAAGTCATAACAAAACTTTGTTTAATTCATCTTTTATTTATTGCAGATACAAGCTACAAAATACTGTTTTATATGCAGATTGTTAATGAGCCTGTAGTTGTTTGTAATTGAAGTTTGAATGTGTTCAAACAATATTTCTTTCTTAAGTGTGCTTTTTGAGGAGTTTTTTTTTCTTTGCTTTTTAGTCAGTGTTGTACAAATTGGAATTCCTGGGTTTACAACCTGCAGCTCTAGTACAATCCCTAAATGAAGAAGATGAAGAAGAAACACCAGAAGACATTGAAGATGTGAGTAATTATTCAGGAAGAACAGCCGTGTTCTATTTAAGCATTGAACTAATGTCTAAATTTATTTTTCAATTTATTTTGAATTCTCCATGCACCTTGACATCAAGCATTGCTACCACTGGGCATCACTACCATAGACTAATGTAAGGTAAGCTTGGCATGGGAGAAAGCACTGTAAATGGTTCATCCACAAACATTTGTTGATCGATTTATTTTGTATTTTAATCTCTTGTCAGCAAGATATGGATTACTGAAAAAATCCACGGTCTTCTGCTTCATCCGTCATTGCACAGAAAAGCATCTTGGGTTAAATATACGTAAATGTTGTTTTCAGTTTTCTTCTTCCGATGATCCCTGACTCACACCTGTTCTGTCCATTCTTGAATAATCTCATTATTGAGCTGACTTGCATTCAGACATAATTCCACCTAAATATATGTGGCAGATAGTGTTCCTCTCTGATTCTGTTTATTCTGATTTAATTGAAGGCATCATCCATGATTAAATTGTAACAGTCATTGTGAAGTCACAGTTTGGTACAATATGGTAAATTATTTCTTCGAACTTTATTCTCGTGATTTGAAATATTTATACTTTACCGAAATCAATGAATGTGTTTTTCCAATATGTTGGAAGAATGGTTACAATGTAGAAAAAGATCATGTGACCTATAATGACCATGCTGGTTTTCAGCAAGAGCAACTCGGTTAACCCTTTCTCATTCACCTGTAAATATATTCTTTTTAGATGCTCATTCATTTCCCTTTTAGAAACTTTATTGTATCTCCCTCTATTTCACTCTCATTTCGTACATTCTGGATCCTAATGACTGAATACATATAAAGGTCTTTCTGCATGTTACCACTGGTTTTTTTTATCAATCACTTTAAATCTGTGTGCCCTGGTTCTCAGCCTTTCTGCCAATAGAAACAGTTTCTCTCTATTTTTATCATGTAGATCCCTCCTGGCTTTAAATGCTTGATCAAATCTTAATCCAACCTTCTCTTTTCTGAGAAGATCAACCTGCAATCTGTTAAAATCGCTGAGGTTCACTCTTCCTGGAACCATTCTTGTAAATCTTTTCTGCATCCTCTTTAAAGCCTTTGCATCCTTCCCAAAGTGTGGCAAATTAGTCACATACAATTTCTTCATAAATCTGTGATCAGCTGGCAGACCAGTTGGTCAGATCTTTGCCATATATTGTTTTTAATCTACATATAATACTTTTATAAGTAACAGAGCTTTCCTCATTTTTTGTTACTTTCTGTTTTGTTTTATCGTATTGGAAATCAGAAATCTATCTGTATCAGTCCTCAATACCACACAAGGACTCTGTCCCACAACTCTCCATAGCGAGGAGTTCCAATGTCTCAAAATCCTCTGAGAAAAGACATTTCTCTTCTTCTCTGTCTTAAATTAGCATCCTTTATTCTGAGACTGCCGTTTGGTCCTTCTATTCTCCTGTGAAGGGTAACGTTCTCTCAGCATGTCCCCTGTTAGTCTCAGTTTAAGAGGTTCTTGTGCAAAGTTTATAGTAATATAATGGCATGAATTGAGAATTGATTCTCAGACATGAAAAGGAGAAGATGATTAAAATTGAGATAACATGGTGGAGCGCTGGATGAACACAGCAGGCCAGGCAGCATCAGAGGAGCAGGAAAGCTGATGTTTTGGGTCTGGACCCGAAACATCAGCTTTCCTGATCCTATGATGCTGCCTGGCCTGCTCTGTTCGTTCAGGTCTACACCTTGTTATCTCAGATTCTCCAGTATCGGCAGTTCCTACTATCTCTGGATGAGGAAATTTGTCATTTTTAGAGTGGAAGGCAGTTACAAGTATAGTAACACAGGGTCTCAGCTATTTGCTATTCACAATATATATCAATGATTTCGATGAGGGCATTGATTGTAATATTTCCAAGTTTGCTGATGACATGACACTAGGTAGGAGTGTGAATGTGAGGATGATGTGTGAGTGATGAGGAGGATGTTAAGATGCTTCAGAGTGACTAAGAGAAGTTGAGTGAGTTGGCAAGTGTATGGCAGATACAAGATTCTGTGGATAAATATGAAGGTGTTAAGTTTGGTAGGAAAAGTAGAATGAAAAGACTTATTATTAAATGGTAATAGACTTTGAAGGGGAAACTTGTGTGTCCTTATAGACTGGTCATTGAAAGCAAGCATGCAAGTGCAGCAGCAGTTAGGCAAATGTTATGTTGCCTTCATTGCATAAGGGTTTGAATACAGAACTAAGTAAGTAAGTCTTATTACAGCTATACCGGCCTTGGTGAGACCTCACCTGTAATATTGTATGCAGCTTTGGACTTTTTACCTCAGAAAAATATACACAACATAAAGGGAGTGCAGCAAATGCTAATCAGTCAATTCCTGCAATGGCAGGTTTGCTTGAACAGAGATTGGGTTGACTGGCCCTGTATTCACTGGAGTTTAGAAGCATAAGGGGAGAAATATATAAAATTCCGACAGGGCTAGACGGCCTGGATACAGGGATTAGGTGTTTCCTGGCTGGGGATTTTGGGGAAGGAGTGATGTGGGGTCTTTGAAGTCCAGAATGACAAGCAAGTTTGACACACAGATATTTCGGATTGAGATGAGAGGAAATTTGTTGATAGAGAAGGCTGTAGAAACTGAATTTATTAAGAAACAAATAACTAGATTTCTAAAGATGTCTAGGGATATGGAGAGAGAAAGAGCAAGCGACTTGGATAAACTGCAAAATTGGACTGTAAGGTGGCAAATGGAGTTCAATGCTAAATGTGAGGTGATTCACTTTGGGAAGAATAATTAGGAAAACAGAATACTGGGTCAATGGAAAGATTCTTGGTAGTGTGGATGTGCAGAGGGATCTTGGTGTCCATGTACGTAGATCGCTGAAAATTGCCACCCAGGTTGATAGTGCTGTTAAGAAGGCATACGGTGTGTTAGGTTTTATTGGTAGAGGGATTGAGTTCCGGAGCCGTGGTGTCATGCTGCAACTGTACAAAACACTAGTGCGGCCTCACTCTGAATATTGTGTACAGTTCTGGTCGCCCCATTACAGGAAGGATGTGGAAGCATTGGAAAAGGTGCAGAGAAGATTTACCAGGATGTTGCCTGGTCTGGAGCAAAGATCTTATGAGGAAAGGCTGAGGGACTTGGGTCTGTTCTCATTGGAGAGAAGGAGGCTAAGAGGGGATTTAATAGAGACATACAAGATGACCAGAGGATTAGATAGGGTGGACAGTGAGAGTCTTTTTCCTAGGATGATGATGTTGGCTTGTACGAGGGAGCATAGCTGCAAATTGAAGGGTGATAGATTTAAGACAGATGTCAGAGGCAGGTCCTTTACTCAGAGCGTGGTAAGGGCGTGGAATGCCCTGCCTGCCAACGCAGTTAACTCAGCCACATTAGGGGCATTTAAACAGTACTTGGATAAGCATATGATGATGGGATAGTGTAGAGGGATGGCCTTAGATTAGTTCACAGGTCGGCGCAACATCGAGGGCCGAAGGGCCTGTTCTGCGCTGTATTGTTTTATGTTCTATGTTCTAAGAGTACAGTGTAGGGGTATGGAGAGAGAAATAGCAAGAGTACAGTGTCGGGTAGAGGACCGGCCATGGTTATGTTGAATGGTGGAGTGGGTTTAATAGACCAAATGGTCTACTATATTCTATGTTTCGTAATGATCTCAAGTAATGTTATTACTGGACAAGTCAGATCCCAGACTGAAATCTGGCTTGATTGATGATATTTTGCTTTTCTTGGTTTCAATAAGATGGTTTTTCAGTGAGGCACAATCATACATTATTGTAGATTTTCATTTAGCAATAAAACAGAGGCTTCTTATGTAAAATAAATGAAAACATAATGGAATAAACCAAACTATTTACTTATTACTCATTTGTGGCTACAGGGATGGTGCAGGAGGGAGGGTTTTGGATTCTTGGATAATTGGGGCTCTTTCTGGCATAGGTGGGACCTCTACAAGGAAGATGGTCTTCACCTGAACCAGAGGGGTACCGATATCCTGGGGGCGAAATTTGCTAAGGCTGTTCAGGTGGGTTTAAACTAATTCAGCAGGGGGATGGGCACCAAAATTGTCATTCGACTACAGAAAAGGTTGAGAGTAGGGTGGTCCGAAATAAAGTTTCAGGGAAACAAGATGGCACCGGCAAGCAAGAAGTTGGATTGAAGTGTGTCTACTTCAATGCCAGGAGCGTCTCGAATAAGGTAGGTGAACTTGCAGCATGGATTAGTATCTGGGACTTCGATGTTATGGCCGTTTCGGAGACATGGATAGAGCAGGGACAGGAATGGTTGTTGCAGGTTCCGGGATTTAGATGTTTCAGTAAGAACAGAGAAGATGGTAAAAGGGGCGGAGGTGTGGCATTGTTGGTCAAGGACAGTATTACAGTTGCAGAAAGGATGTATGGGGACTCTCAACTGAGGCTGAGGTTAGAAACAGGAAAGGAGAGGTCACCCTGTTGGGAGTTTTCTATAGGCCTCTGAATAGCTCCAGAGATGTAGAGGAAAGGATAGCAAAGATGATTCTCGATAGGAGTGAGAGAGACAGGATAGTTGTCATGGGGGACTTCAAGTTTCCAGATATTGACTGGGAACACTATAGTTCAAGTACTATAGATGGGTCAGTTTTTGTCCCAGAGTGTGCAGGAGGGCTTCCTGATACAGTATGTAGATAGGCCACCAAGGGGCGAAGCCACGTTAGATTTGGTACTGGCTAATGAGCCCGGCCAGGTGTTAGATTAGGAAGTAGGTGAGCACTTTGGTGATTGCGATCACAAATCTGTTATGTTTACTTTAGTGATGGAAAGGGATAGGTGTATACCACTGGGCAAGAGTTATAGCTGGGGGAAAGGCAATTACGATGAGATTAGGCAAGATTTAGGGAGCATAGAATGGGGAAGGAAACTGCAGGGGATGGGCACATTAGAAATGTGGAGCTTATTCAAGGAAAAGCTCCTGTGTGTCCTAGATAAGTATGTACCTGTCAGGCAGGGAGGAAGCTGTAGAGCCGTGGTTTACGAAGGAAGTGGAATCTCTGGTCAAGAGGAAGAAGAAGGCTTATGTTAGGATGAGATGTGAAGGCTCAGTTAGGGCATTTGAGGGCTACGAGGTAGCCAGGAAAGACCAAAAGAGAGAGCTCAGAAGAGCCAGGAGGAGACATAAGAAATTGTTGGCAGATAGGATCAGGGTAAACCCTAAGGCTTTCTACAGGTATTTAAGGAATAAAAGAATGATGCAAGTAAGATTAGGCCCAATCAAGGTTAGTAGTGGTAAGTTGTGTGTGGAGTCAGATGAGATAGGAGAAGCGCTAAATGAATATTTTTCAACAGTATTCACTCTAGAAAACGACAATGTTGTTGAGGAGAATACTGAGATACAGGCTACTAGACTAGGTGGGATTGAGGTTCACAAGGAAGAGGTATTAGAAATCCTTCAGAAGGTGAAGATAGATAAGTCCCCTGGGCCGGATGGGATTCATCCTCAGATCCTCTGGGAAGCCTGGGAGGAGATTGCCGAGCCTTTGGCATTGATCTTTAACTCGTCATTGTCTACAGGAATAGTGCCAAATGACTGGACGATAGCAAATGTGGTTCCCCTGTTCAAGAAGGGGAGTAGAGACAACCGTGGTAATTATAGACCAGTGAGCCTTACCTCAGTTGTTGGTAAAGTGTTGGAAAAAGTTATAAGGGATAGGATTTATAATCATCTAGAAAAGAATAAATTGTTTAGGTATAGTCAGCACGGTTTTGTGAAGGGAAGGTCTTGCCTCACAAACCTTATTGAGTTCTTTGAGAAGGTGAGTAAACCGGTTGATGTGACTTTGGATTTCAGCAAGGCGTTTGATAAGGTTCCCCACAATAGGCTATTGTACAAAATGCGGAGGAATGGAATTGTGGGAGATATAGCAGTTTGGATTGGAAATTGGCTTGCTGAAAGAAGACAGAAGGTGGTAGTTGATGGGAAATGTTCATCCTGGAGACCAGTTACGAGTGGTGTACCGCAAGGGTCAGTGTTGGGTCCACTGCTATTTGTCATTTTTATAAATGACCTGGATGAGGGCGTAGAAGGATGGGTTAGTAAATTTGCAGACGACACTAAGGTCGGTGGAGTTGTGGATAGTGGCAAAGGATGCTGTAGGTTGCAGAGAGACATAGATGAGCTGCAGAGCTGGGCTAAGAGGTGGCAAATGGAGTTTAATGCAGATAAGTGTGAGTTGATGCACTTTGGTAGGAGTAACCGGAAGGCAAAGTACAGGGCTAATGGTAAGATTCTTAGCAGTGTAGATGAGCAGAGAGATCTCAGTGTCCACGTACACAGATCCTTGAAAGTTGCCACCTAGGTTGACAGGGCTGTTAAGAAGGCATACAGTGTTTTAGCTTTTATTAATAGAGGGATCGAGTTCCGGAACCAAGAGGTTATGGTGAAGCTGTACAAAACTCTGGTGCAGCCGCACTTGGAGTGTTGCGTACAGTTCTGGTCACCGCATTATAAGAAGGATGTGGAAGCTTTGGAAAGGGTGCAGAGGAGATTTACTAGGATGTTGCCTGGAATGGAGGGAAAGTCTTACGAGGAAAGGCTGAGGGACTTGAGGCTGTTTTCATTAGAGAGAAGAAGGTTGAGAGGTGACTTAATTGAAACATATAAAATAATCGGAGGGTTAGATAGGGTAGATAGGGAGAGTTTTTTTCCTAGGATGGTGACGGCGAGAACGAGGGGGCAGAGCTTTAAATTGAGGGGTGAAAGATATAGGATAGATGTCAGAGGTAGTTTCTTTACTCAGAGAGCAGTAAGGGAATGGAACGGTTTGCCTGCAACGGTAGTAGATTCGCCAACTTGAGGTACATTTAAGTCGTCATTGGACAAGCATACGGACGTACATGGAATGGTGTAGGTTAGATGGGCTTGAGATCGGTATGACAGGTAGGCACAACATCGAGGGCCGAAGGGCCTGTCCTGTGCAGTAATGTTTTATGTTCTATGTGCTATATTTAACGATTTTGAAATACACGGTAGCAGTACAATCTCATAAATCCCAACAGTATTCTTTTGCAGTGGTTAAACAAGAGAGAATGTCCTTTCCTATCCCACATAGGATTTCACTTAGCTGTGGTTTCAATTCTGATCATTGGAATCTGATAGTTGTGTGGAGGCTCAGCAAAAGCCTGAGCATGAACTATTGTAGCTTCAAATAATTCCTACAGGTTTTTAACCAAACACCTGTTCTCTTCTGAGATAATGGGAAGTGCAGATGCTGGAGAATCCAAGATAACAAAGTGTGGAGCTGGATGAACACAGCAGGCCCAGCAGCATCTCAGGAGCACAAAAACTGATGTTTCGGGCCTAGACCCTTCATCAGAGAGGGGGATGGGGAGAGGGTTCTGGAATAAATAGGGAGAGAGGGGGAGGCGGACTGAAGATGGAGAGAAAAGAAGATAGGTGGAGAGGAGAGTATAGGTGGGGAGGTAGGGAGGGGATAGGTCAGTCTAGGGAAGACAGACAGGTCAAGGAGGTGGGATGAGGTTAGTAGGTTAGGAAATGGAGGTGCGGCTTGAGGTGGGAGGAAGGGATGGGTGAGAGGAAGAACAGGTTAGGGAAGCGGAGACAGGCTGGACTGGTTTTGGGACGCACTTGGGGGAGGGGAGATTTTGAAGCTAGTGAAGTCCACATTGATACCATTGGGCTGCAGGGTTCCCAAGCGGAATATGAGTTGCTGTTCCTGCAACCTTCAGGTGGCATCCTTCAGGAGGCCCATGATGGACATGTCATCTGAAGAATGGGAGGGGGAGTTAAAATGGTTCGCGACTGGGAGGTGCAGTTGTTTATTGCGAATCGAGCAGAGGTTTTCTGCAAAGCGGTCCCCGAGCCTCCGCTTGGTTTCCCCAATGTAGTGGAAGCCACACTGGGGACAATGGATACAGTATACCACATTGGCAGATGTGCAGGTGAATCTCTGCTTAATGTGGAAAGTCATCTTGGGGCCTGGGATGGGGTGAGGGAGGAGGTGTGGGGGCAAATGTAGCGCTTCCTGCGGTTGCAGGGAAAGGTGCCGGGTGTGGTGGGGTTGGAGGGCAGTGTGGAGCGAACAAGGGAGTCACGGAGAGAGTGGCCTCTCCGGAAGGCAGACAAGGGTGGGGATGGAAAAATGTCTTGGGTGTTGGGATCGGATTGTAGATGTCGGAAGTGTCGGAGGATGATGCGTTGTATCCGGAGGTTGGTGGGGTGGTGTGTGAGGACGAGGGGGATCCTCTTAGGGCGATTGAGGTGGGGGCGGGGTGTGAGGGATGTGTTGCGGGAAATGTGGGAGACGTGGTCAAGGGCGTTCTCGACCACTGTGGGGGGAAAGTCGCGGTCCTTAAAGAACTTGGACATCTGGGATGTGCGGGAGTGGAATCCCTCATCCTGGGAGCAGATGCGGCAGAGGTGGAGGAATTGGGAATAGGGGATGGAATTTTTCCAGAGGGTGGGTGGGAGGAGTTGTATTCTAGGTAGCTGTGCGAGTTGGTGGGCTTGAAATGGACATCAGTTACTAGCTGGTTGCCTGAGATGGAGACTGAGAGGTCCAGGAAGGTTGCAGGAACAGCAACTCATATTCCGCTTGGGAACCCTGCAGCTCAATGGTATCAATGTGGACTTCACCAGCTTCAACATCTCCCCTTTCCCCACCGCACCCCAAAACCAGCCCAGTTCGTCCCCTCCCCCCACTGCATCACACAGCCAGCCCAGCTCATCCCCTCCCCCCAAGTGCGTCCCAAAACCAGTCCAGCCTGTCTCCGCTTCCCTAACCTGTTCTTCCTCTCACCCATCCCTTCCTCCCACCTCAAGCCGCACCTCCATTTCCTACCTACTAACCTCATCCCACCTCCTTGACCTGCCCATCTTCCCTGGACTGACCTATCCCCTCCCCACCTATACTCTCCTCTCCACCTATCTTCTTTTCTCTCCATCTTCGGTCCGCCTCCCCCTCTCTCCCTATTTATTCCAGAACCCTCTCCCCATCCCCCTCTCTGATGAAGGGTCTAGGCCCGAAATGTCAGCTTTTGTGCTCCTGAGATGCTGCTTGGCCTGCTGTGTTCATCCAGCTCCACACTTTGTTATCTATCACCTGTTCTCTTCTACCTATTTTTAACAATTCTAAATTATTTTCACCCTTT
The DNA here is from genome assembly GCF_030684315.1 of Stegostoma tigrinum. Lineage (NCBI taxonomy): Eukaryota > Metazoa > Chordata > Chondrichthyes > Orectolobiformes > Stegostomatidae > Stegostoma > Stegostoma tigrinum. The sequence goes on from NC_081357.1 coordinate 25,687,525, forward strand.
CTCAGGAATAACTGATTTACACATCTACCTTCAGCAAAGAACCCTGCAGATCTTCCCTTACTTGAAGCTAAAAAGCCATTTTCCAAGCTATGGATGTTTCCTCTACACTGAAAAATAAATTCCTGAATCTTCTACTGAAAGCTTAATGCTCTGAACTGTTTACTTTGTTTCTCCCAATGTAAACAAAAACCCGTTATTGTCCAGGAAGTCTGGATTAAGGGTCTGGGCCCAAAACGTCAGCTTTTGTGCTCCTGAGATGCTGCTTGGCCTGCTAATTTCATCCAGCTTCACACTTTGTTCTCTTGGATACTCCAGCATCTGCAGTTCCCATTATCTCTGATCACCATGGCTACAGAAATTGGGTAAGTTAATCATGAAATCCCTTGAGACATACAGAAAACCCATTTCTCACAAGTTTAAAATTCAAAAATCTGAACCCAAAAGTAAATGATAATAAAATATATATAAATCCTCCACAATACATCATTATTTCTATAGGTCGCCTCTTACACCTGATTCCAGCAGATCAAGCCTTGTCTGTTCTATCTTGCAGCATAGGACACCCTGTGTATATTAGGTATTAGTCTATTAAACCTTCTCAAACTCCTTCAGTGTATTAACATCCTTTGGTAAATAATGTCACCGTACTTTGCATGTATTCCAAATGTAGTCTCACCAATACCCTATATAATTGAAGCATATTCTTCCAGCTTTTGTATTCAGTTCCTGTCGTGTTTACTGATAACATTCTATTAGCTTTCCTAATTATTTGCTTAAGCTTCAAAATAACCTTCTGTGATTCACAACCAGAATCCTCTCCATTTTAGAGCCTTGCAATCTCTCATCATTCAGATTTTTTTAAAATTCTTCCTATCAAATGATGTAAGTTCACATTTTGTACATCATACTCCATTTGTTAGATCTTTTTCAACTTACTTAACCTATCAGTATTTTTTTTGTAATTTCCTGATGCCTTCTTCACAATTTACTTTATGACTTATCATTTTGTTTTTAGCAAATTTTCCTGTCACATCTTGCATCACTTTGTCTAAGCCAATTATATAAATTATAAAGGCAATGAGGTCCATAAGACATAGGAACAGAAGTAGGCCAATCAGTCCATCAAGTCTGGTCCATTATTCAATGAGATCATGGCTGATCTAATATTCCTCAATGTTAGGACAATTTTAGGCCTCAATTTCACTTTCCTGCCTTTTCCCAGGACTCTTGGTTCTAATTGAGATATTTATTGACCCTGCCTCAACATCTGTCTGCAGTGAAGAATCCCACAGATTAAAAACCCTCTGAGGAAAGAAATTTCTCCTCGTCTCTGTCTTAAATGTGCGACCTATTGCACTGAGATTATGCATTTTGATCCTAGACTTTCCTACAAATGTGAAACAAGCTTTCTTCATATACCGTGTCAAACCCCTTAAGAATCTTGTGTGTTTCAATAAGGTCACCTCTGATTCTATTATATTTCAATGAGCATAGGTCCAATCTACTCAACCTGTCCTCTTAAATAGTCCTTCCATATCTAATATTAGCTTAGTGAACCCTCTTTGGACTGCCTCGAAAGCCAGCATATTTTTCCATAGATAAGAGGCCTAAAATTCACAGTATTCCAGCTGTAGTCTGACTAGTGCCTTATACAGTTTTAGCAAAACCTCCCTACTTGTTCCCTTTGAGATAAACGCCAACATTCCATTTGCCCTTCCTATTACCGGCTGAACTTGGATGCTAGGTTTTTGTGATTCATAAACAAGTACTCCTAAATCTCTCTGCTCCCAGCACTGATTCCTGTTGTCACATCGCCACTAACATCTTGCCAGTCTGAAAAAGATCTATTTATACCTACTCTCTTTTCCTATTAGCTAACCAATCTTGCATTCATGCCAATATGCTACCTGTACAAAATGAGCTTTTATTTTCCAAAATAACCTTTGATGTAGCATCTCATAAAATTTCCTCTGGAAATCTAAGTACAGTTCATCCACCAGTTCCCCTTTATCCACAGCATGATAAGAAACCTCTTCAAACATCTCCAATAAATTAATCACAAACACAATTCCCCTTTCACAAAGCCTTGTTGACTCAACCTGATTGCCTGAATTTACTCAAGTGACCTGCTGTAACTACTTAAATAGCAGCTAACATTTTTCCTATGATAGCTGCTAAGCTAACAGGCCTGTGATTTCTTGCTTTCTGTCTCCCTTTTTGAAAAGAGGAGTTAGATTTGGTATCTCCAATCTAATGAGATTGTCCCTGAATCAAGAGGAGTTTACATCAGCAAGCTTACTAGTCATTCCTTTTCAGAACCTTTGAATAAAATTCATAAGGGCCTGAGAATTTATTAGTCCACTGCTCCAATAATTTACTTAGTACCACTTCGCTAATGATTGTGATTTCACTGAGTTTATTTTTGTTCATTAATGGGATGAGGGTGTCGCTGTCTAGGCAGCATTTATTGCCCATCCCTAATTGCCCAGAGAGCAGTTCAGAGTCAGCCACATTGCTGTGGGTCTAGAGTCACATATAGGCCAGACCAGGCAAGGATGGCAGTTTCCTTCCCGAAAGGACATTAGTGAACCAGATGGGTTTTTTCGACAATCAACAATGGATTCATGGTCATCATTAGATTCTTATTTCCAGATTTTTTTTATTGAATTCAAATTCCACAATATGCCATGGCGGGATTTGAACCAGGGTCCCTAGAACATTATCTGGGTCTCTGGATTAACAGTCCAGCAATAATATCACTAGGTGATTGCCTCCCTTCCCTCCCGGAGTTCCTTCTTCCCTTTCATTTCCTGATTTATTGCTGCTTTAGGACTGTTTTTGAATTCTTTATTATTAAGGCATGTGCTGCCTAAGCTGCTGGTTCATTCATGAGCTCTGACATTGAGGTGTTGATGCAATGCTTTAATATGTCTGGTAGACTAATTGGTCAGTATTCTCATGTCTCAGGCTGTCTGTCTCTCCCTGTGTGCTAAAAAGCAAAGCAAACCACAGAGTCTGACAGCCTACAGTTAAGCTTGAGAGACCTTGTGCACTAGGAAAGCAAAGTGAACCACATAGTTTACGGCAGCCTTTCGGCCAGAATTGAAGTTGGTCAGTGTGAGATAAGAAAGCAATGTAAAGTGGGCAGAGTCTGAGTGAGTGAGCGCAAAGAAGTCACGGTGAGAGCATAAGCAGTACGTTCATGTCAACACAGAAGCGTTCTCTGTAGACGCATGAGATGCATGTCAGTCTCTGCAAGCACAGTGACCTGTCAGAGGCACTTGAGTCATAGGCATCCTGAAATGCCAAAGTGTTGAAAGGTTGAGGTGGTGTGACAGTTGATCTAAGCACAGCCATGATAATGTGTTGAGCTTGGTGATTTGCCAGCACCAACCTATGTAAATGAAGAGTCGAGGAGAATAGTGGTCATGAAGAAGTCAGGGATGTCTAAAGAAGCCGTTGTATATTGCCTGGGATAAGCAGTCAGTGATTTGTAGCTGCCACATAGCCGCTCATATTTACATGTTGGTTATTTGTGTGTTTAGCTTTTAGATGGGAGAAGAGAAAATTGGACACGGGAGGAACCAGGACAAATGAGCGATTTAAGTGATAGAATCAGAGATTTATACAGCGCAGGAGTGGCCCTTTGCCCATCAATTCTGCAACAAAAAAAAATCTTAAATCTATACAAGTCTCACTTTCCAGCACTTGACCCCTGGCCTTGATTGCTTTGGTATTTCAAGTGGCTGTTCCCCCTTGGTGAACTTGTGCAACATCCTTGGATTCTCCATAATCTCACACACCCATGCAAAAGCATCTCATTGAAGAGCTTTTCATTGAAGTTATTCATGTGGGATTCTAAATTTGCTATTTAAGCCCTATGGGAAAAATCAAATATTTATTCTTGACATTGAAATCTAATCGTTTTATTGTTATCATACTTTGCCTTATTTTTAAACATTTCTGTCATTAAGTGAGGGAGCAGAAATTCTACTGCCTCTTTCTACATTCTTTTCTATAGTCTTTACCAAATTTACAAGCTTGGAGCTGTCTCTCTTTACTTCCTGAAATGTGGAAAATATGCTTTAAGACCCACTTTTGATATATTCTAATTGAGTTCCACTTAAAACAATAACCTCTGTGATTTTACTATAACACAATTTATTCATAGGTATATTTGGATATTTTACTGGTAAAATCAAATACATTCAGCATTTAATTTTGTTTGGAAATTATTCAGTTATGACGGCTGTGTGCTTTGAAATCTGTTAAGCTACTTTCTGAGTCTTAAAAAATATGCACTTGAGTGCAAGACCAATTATTTGTGGTAACATTCTTTGAACATTTCTTTTCCAGTCAGTTGCTGCAAAGTGAAAACTCTCTATGAAAAAAAACCCACTTCCAATGCATAAATTATATGTATTTATTTTGAACTTAATGGCTTCTCAATTCATCCACATCATCTTTATTTTCCAGACGCTAACCAGCTTATTAAGCTTATAACAGGTAGAATGTATCCTGCCTGTTGTTTTGCAAAAGGAAAGAGAATCATTGTAACACGTCGCAAAGTTGCATTAGGCACTCTACATTTACAAGTAAAACAGTTTATTAGAGCTTAAAGGTTTAATTCAGTTGACCGTAATAGGGCTGTGCACCATCAAGAACTTGATTTTCTCAATCTCTTAAAATCTACTTATCTGACTGTGAATCCAGTAAAAGCAAGATTTTCTTCCTCCTAATTCAACTATTAAGATTATCTGTCATCGTAATGCACCCAGCCTCACCAATCACCATCCACAATCGCCTAAACTCTAATTACCTTGGATTCTGAGCCCAGTCCCAATATTTTTCTTGATGAATAACAATTTTTGTGTTAAAATTATTATTAACTCTATTTTTAACTGTGCCAGAGAGTTTTGCTCCAAAATAAATTGATGATATTCTTTTTAAATTTTTCTAAACAGGATGATCTGTTCCGAACTGTTGCAGCAATGAAGCGTGTTGCACCTGGATTCCGCTGGCGTAGGAGCAAGTGGGGTCGAGCGTGTCCTGTCTCTTTATATGAGGGCAACTACGTTTTGGGCAAATTGCAGTTTGTTGCTAGGTAAAGTTTGAGGAAAGTTTCTGTTTCTGGTGATGCATTGATGTTTCATGATTTTAATCCCTCAATATCTTTTACAGTAGTTTGTTCACTACTTTCACAAATCATTTAAAAAGCTATTGTGTCCCAATCCTATTACAAATAGAAAATAGTTTGATGTCATGATTTCTTTTCTTCTGATTTTGTAACATTGATAGCATGTCAACTACCTATTTTGATGAAGATATTTCAACTTTTAAAAATAAGGATATTGGAAGACAAGACCTTTTGACTGGAAGAAACTTACTTCTCTAGTATGAAAGGTTGGATTGTTAAGTACTGTTAGGGACAGGATTTAAAAATTGTTTTCCCATAGGTCACCACTGCATCACAATGCCTCCAGAACAGTTTGCAGTTTTTAAAGTACCTGCACAGAAATATGCTCTCTGTCAATAAACAGCCCCTTTAAGTCTCAGAAGGACCTTTCCTAAAGGCTTGCTTCGAACAAAATGAGATTTTCAACTCTTTTTCCAGAACAGCTGAACAGTGTGATACACCTTAGACCACAGCTATCAGGGTAATAGAAAGTTAATTTCCATCCTCTCTTTCTCTTCATTGTCAGCATTTCACAGGGATTGTTCCCTCTATAACAAACTGGTCCACTCCTTCACCATTGCTAACACTTCCTTACCATGACCACGCACCCCCAACTACCTTCTCAAGGGCAGCAAGGAATGGGAAATGAAGTGCAGTCCTGACTTTTGAAGATGGAATGTGGCAGTCTGTTCCGTGGTTGGGCTTGTTGACTTGAAAGCCTTTCGACCAAAAGAGCCCTACAGCTGAGAGTATCCTGCCAGACAAGGCTCACCATGGTCAGCTTGTACTGCTGGAGGCTTTTGGATCATAGCTTACAATCTCATGATAACAAGACATTCATTCAGCAATACAGAAGATCAAGGAATTCCAAAATAACAAGAACCATTTGTTCTTTCCACTAATTTCAATTTGGGTTACCTGAAAGATTACCACAGAATCTTAAACAATAGATCAAAGTCTAAACTAGTTCATTCATCCTTCAAGCATGTGTTAATTAGGTTCTTTCTGCTCTGTTGAGCTCTGTAAGGTATTGATTTGCCATTCTTTCTGGGACTATCCTCCTGGTCAGTGTTCTGATATTCAGCCTCAAAGCTGAATATTCATCTTCATCCTCAAAAGATATCCATCATTCCCTCACTTTGGCTGCATTCCCCTTAGTCAGCTACAATTGTGAAAAGCACAGTGTGCCACAATGATGCAGGAAACCCTTTCTGAGTTATTCTGAAAGGCTTCACTTGCATGCTTCAGGCATCAGGACTTCATCTTAAAGGGGCAAGTAGGTCTATTGTCTGTTGTACTGCGACTTCCATCTAACCATGACCTGTATTGTACCTTCATTCTTCATCAGTTGGAGGTTATTATAAAGGTGTGATGAGCCAGCTTTGGATGGTGATGGCCCTTGACTCCGAGCATCCTTCTCTGTATGGGTCATGGATTTCAGAAGAAGGCTGGTACCTGTGACTTCTCTAGCATGGAAGAGCCATTAGCATGTCCAAGGATATCTGATGGAGTTCTCTATAATTTGGAAGCAATAGGTGAATTTAATTTAGAGTGGAAGTCGTTTCTGCTGATAAATTCTGCATGTTGTTGATAGAGCATGCTCAAGGCTATATGGGTGCAGTTGATAGCACCCTACGTATGTGTGAAACCAGAACTGGTAGAGAATTCCAATGTCCAAGTGAGTGGACTCTCATCACCACAATGGAATGATTTGAAGAGCTGTGCTGTAAGAAAATGCATGATTTAAGATTTGGATACTTTTATGGCTCAAGTCTTGGAAGGTTCCTCATGCAAGCTGGTCCTTTAACTGAGCAGGTGGTATAAAAATCCAAGGCAGCTATGACCTAGATGGCCACCAGGATGAGACTGCCACATTGTCCTTCTCAGTGCAAGTCCTCCTCCAACAGATGTGGAGGTACCTTCAACATGGACACTACCATTACATCTGGGAACACCACCCACTACATGTACAGTAGATACTGATGTGTCTCAGCCAATGTTGCAGGCAAGGATACCCCGAGGCATGGTACATTGCTGAAATCATGCAGACACTACTACAATGGATGAATGGACACCGTGCAACTATGGCCAGACAGGGTGCTGTCTCCCCAGGGGGGGATAGCTTCAGCGGTCAAAGACATTTGACCTTTGATCTTCACGTAAATGTCCTCAAGAGGCAGATTTCGGGATACGTAACAAAGCAGAGACTCTAAGCAGAAGCTGATAATCAAGTTCTGTACCCATGAGGAAGGCCTCAATCAGGATCTTGGGTTCATGTCGCACTACAGGTGACTCCACCACAATATACACTCCCACATACACGTATATGCACATACACTCACTCTGACAAACACAGATGCACGCACTCTCACACACTCACACAGATCCTCTCTCATACAGAAACTGTCTCTCAGCACGTACATTCTCACACTCTCTCTCTCTTTGACGCCCCCCCACTTTCTTTCACTCACACACTCATACATTATAGACTGTCAGTCAGTGTGGCAGTTTATAAGTTCCTACTTTAGAAATAAAAACAGTGTGACTCCAAACCAAAACACAAGATTCTAAAGATGGCCTCACACCTAATATGCATTGTCTGACTTAAAATGTTACCTCTTCTTTACCCTGATAAAACCTTTAGTACTCTCAAGACAGTGACTTGAAAGGAATTTGGGGATTTACATATACATATTAATCAATTAAAACCTTCCAACTGATTAAAGATTTAATAGCATCTCAGGTTTGTTTAATACATCCTCATCAGTGGTGTGATCCTTTGATTTTTTCCTTGTAAATTCTGTGCCTGATACTATCTCTCACTAAAAAACAAGGAACAAGGCTATGGAAGCTTGTGTTTTCAAATAAACCTGTTAGATAATGACCTGGTGTTGTGTGGCAGTGCGCGGATGATGGGGGGAGACATCTATGAACGCCACATGTCCTGTTTTTCGGAGAGTTGAAAAAACTGGGATCAAAGCTTGTAAATCCCCTTGGTAGGTCTTCTCCTGCTAATTTTCCCACTGGAGGCTGTACAGCAGCATTTGTCTTACTGGGTTTGCTGACCAAGTGGTAACTGCTGTCTCCTACATTGTTTTTGATGTACTTCAACAACACAAAGATTCCAGCATTGGTGTTCTCCATGTGAGATCCAGGAGCATATAATCTGTGAAGAATGTCCAGAAACTAGCACAATTTTATTGAAAGAATATCTGAGCTCTGACATGCACAACAGTTAATGGAGACTGCATTGATGATGTTACCCAGCTTGGTAACGAAATATCTGCGGAACAACGAACCAGCTGGGTGAGCCAACCAACCACAACATCCATAATCCAAGCTACAAATCTACTCTAAAACCGTACAGTTGACTGTCAATTATCATCTAGCATTCTATCATTTAGACTCTACTTGCCAAATAGTCAACATTTTCATTTTATACAGGATAGAATGCTGTTTTCTCCTTACTTTAGTATTTCTCACAAATTGTCTTGATGTGTGTAAGACAAAAATCTTTGATAATGTGTTTCTTCAGCAACACTCAGGTTTTATACTACCAAATGCCTACTTAAATCTCTGTGCTAATTCTATTATACCTTTTCTAGTTTTCATTTTAATTGTCCTAGACTTTCATTTTGGAGACTTCATTTATCTTATTCTTAAAATAACTTCTTTTTTCCGTGGGAGTATTGATGCACATCAGCCTTGATCACATTGAATGCTGGAGCAGGTACAAAGGGCTGACTAGCCAATTCCTGTACTTATTTCTTATGTTCTCATTCTATACATCTCCAAGAGCAGTAGAGGACAGGCAACAAATGCTGGCTGAACCAGTGACACTCAGACCTCATGGATCCATAAATCAAGTTCAACAGAGTGTTTTTGAAAGTGATCATTTTCCTCAGCTGACATGTTTCGCAACCCTACTTTCAATATACTTGAATTACTTATTTTTCTTGCTGTTATAGTTTGCCATTTACGATTCATATATTTTTGTTTTGGTCTTCAACTGGTGCTGATTTATGTAGTGTTTCAAATTGAATTTTAACATCATAAATGCCCTAAATAATTATTCAACTTCAAAAATATGAATGTAGTGTTGTTTGCTTGAAAAAACCTAGTGACGGTATTAGTTGCCTCAAGTTGGGTCTTTAATAGATTAGGTAAAACTATTTTTTTATCCAAAAGGTACTAATCCTGATTCTAATGTTTAGCTTATTTATGAGACAGTGGAGAGGATGTGGGGATATAGAATATGTGGAAGAAACCTGTCATGACCATAATGTGGCAGTTGCTCCAAATTTAACAGAAGGACATCATCAGAATGTTTTCCTTTTGTCTCTGTCACTGCAGGCCACTATGCTGCCCTGCTTGGAAAACGAGCAGCAGGAAACCACAACTTGGGTCATTTAAGATGCTCCCTAGCAATCAGGAGGGAAGGAGTAATAGGTAGGCTTGGCGGGGTGGAAGGAAAAGAGCCACAGACTAGTTGTAGGGATACAGAGATCTGAACTGTTAAATTGGGCAGACTGGCCAAACATAGCAATGGTTTATATTACCATGGACAAGGACTAAAGCCTTCTTTATTCTGTTGAACTACTACAGTTCATCTGTTTAGGAATAACCTCAATGCTGTTACTAAGGGTGTTCTAAAATATAGATTCAACACTTGCCTGGTGCTTGGAAGCCACATGCCCACATTTTAATTGTTAAATTTTCATTGATCCTGAGGGATTGGTATCGTGATCTTAATTGCCATTTAATCATCGCCAGGTAATGTGAGGTTCATTGAAACCACTATGATTTACATGTTATTGATATTTATATCTTATTGATAACAGAATATATTATGTTTAGCATTCTCTTAGAGTCATACAGCGTGGAAGCAGACCCTTCAGCCCAATCAGTCCATGCCAGATGTAATCCCAAGCTAAACTAGTCCCACCTGCCTGCTCCTGGTCCATATCCCTCCAAACCTTTCCTGTTCATTACTTGTCCAAATATCTTCTAAACGTTGTAATTGTACTCACATCCCCACCACTTCCTCAGGAAGTTCATTCCACACACAAAACACCCTCTGACCAAAGAATTTGCCTTTCATGTCATTTTTAGTCTTTCTCCACTGTCCTGAAAAATGCACTCCCTAGTCTTGAAATCCTCCATCCTCGGAAAATAACAACTACCATTAATTCTATCTGTAGCCCTCATTTTTTTATAAACATCTATAAGGTCAGCTCTCAAAGACCTATGCTTCAGTGGAAAAAGTCCCACCCTATTCAGCTTTTCTTTATAACTCAAACCTTCCATATCCAGCAACATTCTGGTAAATCTCTTCTGAACTCTCTCCACCTTAACAATATCCATCCTAAAACTGGCTGAGCTGAACTGGACAGATTATTCCAGAAGAGGCCTCACTAATGGCCTATAGAACTTCGACATGACACCCCAACTCTTATACTCAAAGGTCTGAACAATGAAGGCAAATGTTCTGAACGCATTTTTAACCACCCTGTATATATTTGATGTAAACTTCAAAGAATTATGTACCTGCACCCCTAGGTCCCACTGTTTTACAACACTACTAAGGCCCTATCACTATTGTATAAACCCTACACTTGTTCATTGCACCAAAATGCAATACCTCACATTCATATAGATTGAACTCCATCTGCCATTTTTTAGCCCATTGACCCATTTGATCAAGATCCCTTTGTAATCTTAGAAAACATTCTTCAATGTCGACTATGCAATCAATTTCAGTGTTGTCTGCAAACTTACTCACCATGCCTTCTATATTTTCATCCAAATTATTTATATAATGCGAAACAAAAGAGGACCGAGATCTGATCCCTGTGAAACACCACTGGAGACAGGCATCCAGTCCAAAAAGCAACACTCCACCTCTCTGATGAAGGGTCTAGGCCAGAAACGTCAGCTTTTGTACTCCTGAGATGCTGCTTGGCCTGCTGTGTTCATCCAGCTTCACACTTTGTTATCTTGGATTCTCTAGCATCTGCAGTTCCCGTTATCTCCTCCACCACCATTACTTTCTCTCCTTAAGCCAATTATGTATCCAATTGGCAGGCTCGCTGTAAATTCCATGTGACCTAACTTTACTAATTAGTCTACCATGTGGAACCTTGTCAAAGGCTTCACTAAATTCCAAGTAAACAACATTATTACCGTGCGCCCATCGATCTTTTTGGTAACTTCCATTTAAAAAAACTCAATAAAGTTTGTGAGACATTATCTTCCTCGCACAAAACCATGCTGACTAACCCTAATCAATTTTTGCCTCTCTAAATGTCCATAAATCCTATCTGTTATATTCACTTCTAACAATTTACCTACAACTGAAATCAGACTCACAGGTCTGTAGTTCTCTGGTTTCTCCTTACACCTGTTCTTAAACAAAGGTCCAACATAGCCACCATCCAGTCATCAGGCATTCAACCTGTAGTTATAGGTGATGCAAATATTTCTGCAAGGGGTCTCACAACTTCTTCCCTTACTTTCCACAACGTTCTGGGATGCATTAGATGAGATCCTGGAGAATTATAAGACCATAAGACATAAGAGTGGAAAGAAGGCCATTCGGCCCATCAAGTCCACTCCGCCATAAAAATCATGGCTGATAGGCATTTCAACTCCTCTTCCCTGCACTCTCCCTGTAGCCCTTGACTCCTTGAGAGATCAAGAATTTATCGATCTTTGCCTTGAAGGCATCTAACGTCCCGGCCTCCACTGCACTCCATGGCAATGATTTCCACAAGCCCACCACTCTCTGGCTGAAGAAATGTCTCCTCCTTTCCGTTTTACATTTACCCGGTCTAATTCTAAGGCTGTGCCCCGGGTCCTAGTCTCCCCGCCTAACGGAAACAACTTCCCAGCGTCCACCCTTTCTAAGCCATACATTATCTTGTAAATTTCTATTAGATCTCCCCTCAACCTTGTAAACTCTAATGAATACAATCCCAGGATCCTTAGCCGTTCATCATACGTTAAACCTACCATTCCAGGGATCATCCGTGTGAATCTTCGCTGGACACGCTCCAGGGCCACTATGACCTTCCTGAGGTGAGGGGCCCAAAATTGGACACAGTATTCTAACTGGGGCCTAACTAGAGCTTTATAAAGTCTCAGGAGCACATCACTGCTTTTATATTCCAACCCTCTTGAGATAAACGACAACATTACATTTGCTTTCTTAATCACGGACTCTATCTGCAAGTTAACTTTTAGAGAATCGTGGACCAACACTCCCAGATCCCTTTGTACTTCTGATTTACAAATTTTCTCACCGTTTAGAAAATAGTCCATGCCTATATTCTTTTTTCCGAAGTGCAAAACCTCGCATTTGCTCACGTTGAATTTCATCAGCCATTTCCTGGACCACTCTCCTAAACTGTCTCAATCTTTCTGCAGCGTCCCCACCTCCTCGGTACTATCTGCCTGTTCACCTATCTTTGTATCATCGGCAAACTTCGCCAGAATGCCCCCAGTCCCTTCATCCAGATCATTAATATATAAAGTGAACAGCTGCGGCCCCAACACCGAACCCTGCAGGACATCACTCGTCACCGGTTGCCATTCCGAAAAAGAGCCTTTTATCGCAACATGCTGTCTTCTGTCAGACAGCCAATCCTCAAGCCAAGCCAGTAGCTCACCCCGAACATCATGGGCCCTCACCTTACTCAGCAGCCTCCCATGAGGCACTTTATCAAAGGCCTTTTGGAAGCCTAGATAGATAACATCCACTGGGTTCCCCTGGTCTAACATACTTGTTACCTCTTCAAAGAATTCTAACAGGTTTGTCAGGCGCGACTTCCCCTTACTAAATCCATGCTGACTTGTTTTAATCTGACCCTGCACTTCTAGGAATTTAGAAATCTCACCCTTAACATTGGATTCTAGAATTTTACCAATGGCCGAGGTTAGGCTAATCGGCCTATAATTTTCCATCTTTTGCCTTGATCCTTTCTTAAACAAGGGGGTTACAACAGCAATTTTCCAATCATCTGGGACTTTCCCAGACTCCAGTGACTTTTGAAAGATCACAACCAAAGCCTCCGCTATTTCCTCAGCCACCTCCCTCAGAATTCTAGGATGTAGCCCATCGGGGCCAGGAGATTTATCAATTTTTAGACCTCTTAGCTTTTCTAGCACTTTCTCTTTTATAATGCCTACCATACTCAACTCTGCCCCCTGGCTCTCCTTAATTGTTGGCATACTACTCATGTCTTCCACTGTGAAGACTGACGCAAAGTACTTATTAAGTTCTTCAGCTGTTTCCTTATCTCCCATCACTAGCCTTCCAGTGTCACTTTGGAGTGGCCCAATATCTACTTTTGCCTCTCGTTTGTTTCTTATGTATTGAAAGAAACTTTTACTATCATTTCTAATATTACTAGCTAGCCTACCTTCATATTTGATCCTCTCCTTCCTTATTTCTCTCTTTGTTATCCTCTGTTTGTTTTTTAGCCTTCCCAATCTTCTGATTTCCCAGTGCTCTTGGCCACCTTGTAGGCTGTCTCTTTTTCTTTGATACATTTCCTGACTTCCTTTGTCAACCATGGCTGTCTAATCCCACCCGGATAATCTTTCTTTTCTTTGGGATGAACCTCTGTACCGTGTCCTCAATTACACCCAGAAACTCCTGCCATTGTTGCTCTACTGTCTGCCCCACTAGGCTCTGCTTCCAGTCGATTCTCGACAATTCCTCTCTCATGCCCCTGTAATTACCTTTATTTAACGGTAACACCATTACATCCGATTTTGCCTTCATCTTTCAAACTGCAGACTGAACTCTACCATATTAAAACCGCTGCCTCCTACGTGTTCCCTTACTTTAAGATCTTTTATAAAGTTAGGCTCATTACATAGCACTCAGTCCAGAATAGCCTGCTCCCTTGTGGGCTCCATCACAAGCTGTTCCAAACAGCCATCCTGCAAACATTCCATGAATTCCCTTTCTTTGGATCCACCGGCAACATTATTCGCCCAGTCCACCTGCATATTGAAGTCCCCCATGATCACCGTGACCTTGCCTTTCTGACATGCCATATCTATTTCCCAGTGCATCTTGCGCCCCTGGTCCTGATCACTGTTAGGAGGTCTGTACATAACTCCCATTATGGTTTTTTTGCCTTTGTGGTTCCTGAACTCCACCCACACAGACTCCACATCCTCTGACCCTATGTCACTCTGTGCCATAGATTTAATTTCATTCTTAACTAACAAGGCAACCCCACTCCCTCTGCCCACCTCCCTGTCTTTTTGATAAGTTGTGAATCCTTGGATGTTTAACTGCCAGTCTTGAACTCTGTGCCACCATCCGGGTTTACATTCTTGAAGACTGCCGAACTTCTTCTTCTGTAACGTTAATTGTTTTCAAAACATCAAAATTTATTCTCCACATTTTCTAGACTCCATTTCATTCTTCACAGTAAAAACTGATGTGTAATATTCATTTGTTGTCTCTCCCATCTCCTGGGATTCAACATAAAGATGTCCTCCTTGATCTTTAATGGCCCTAGTCTCTCCTAGTAATCTTTTTGCTCTTAATGAATTTGTAGTATCTCTTTGGATTATCCTTAACCTTATCTGACAATTCTATCATGTATCCCCTCTATGCCTTCTTGATTTTCCTCTTAAGAATGCCCCTACACTCTTTATGTTGATTAAGAGATCAGTTAAACCAAGTTGTCTGTATCTAAATTAAGATTCACTTTTATTCTTGACTACAACCTCAATATCTTTATTCATCTATTGTTCCTTAATCTTACCAGCCTTACCCTTCTGTCTATTAGGAACACAATGCCTCTAAACTTTCATCATCACACTTTTGAAAGCCTGGCACTTATCAGTAGTCCCTTAACCTGTGAACAGTCTACTCCAGTCAACTTTTGAAAGTTCTAGTCTTGTACCATTAAAATTGCCTTACTCCTATCAAAAACTTTAACTTTTATGGAAGGCTTATCTTTTTCCATAACCATTTTGGAACTAATAGAATTATGATCACTAGAGCCAAAGTGTTCGCCTGCATTTACTTCAATCACCAGCCCTGCCTTATTGCCCAAAACAAGGTGTAGTTTTGTTCTTTCTCTAGTAGGAGCATCCATGTATTGATAAAGAAAATTTTCTCGAACACATTTGGCAAATTCTTCGCCATACAAACCTTTAACACTTATGATAGCCCCCGTCAGTCTTTGAAAAATTAAAATTCCCCTATTATTTCAACCTTATGCTTATGTATATCTGAGATCTCCCTACATATTTGATTTCTCAATTTCCCTCTTACTATTGGGGGCCTATGGTACAATCCCATGAAGGTGATCTTTCCTTTCTTATTTCTAATTTCTACCCATATGTTTTCACTGAATGACTTTTCAGAAATATCTCCACTAGTTACAGCAGTAACATATTCCTTAATCAAAAATGCTACCCCACCTCTATTTCTTTCCTGCCTCCTTTCCTGTCTTTCTTATAGCATCTAAAACCCAGAACTTTGAGCTGCCAGGCTTGTCCATCTCTCAGCCAAGTTTCTGTAATAGCTCTGATGTAGAAATCCCATGTTCTTAAACATATCCTCAGTTCGTCAGCCTTACCTGTAAGATCCCTTGCGTCGAAATGATTGCAGTTTAGTTCATCAGAGTTACTACATACTCTGACTCTCTTTTGTCTTTCTTTTCTAATTGATGCACTGTCTTCACATTCAGAATCTTCCCCATCAATCTTCGATTTACACTACTACGTACAATTCCTACACTTCCCCTCTGTATTAGTATAAAGCCTCCTTTACTGAACGAACAAATTTCCCTGCTAAGATATTGGTCCCTTTCCGGTTCAGGTTAGACCCATCCTTTTGAACAGATCTTTTCTATCCCAAAAAACATTACAATTGTCTAAAAACCTGAATCCCTGAAAAATGCACCTCTTTTGCAATTGATTTATCTCCTTTATCCTTTGTTCCTTCCCCTATTTGAGTTTGGCATTGGGAGTAAACCAGAGGTTACTACTTTTAAGGTTCTGCTTTTTAATCTTTCATCTAACCTCTTAAATTCACTCTGTACTCCTTTAATCTCTTCCATAAAAATGTTGTTATTTATAGTCTGCAGAGTTTCATGATTAAACTTATCCACCACCTGTTCATCTCCAAGTTCAGATGTACAACTGGTGTTCATAATATTTTAATCTATTTTGCAGCTATCTGGACAAAATGTATTTCCTTTCATCTGAGGAAACTTTGAAGAAGTTTATCTTAAATCCTCGACCATACCTTCTCCCTCCACAGCCTCGTCCAACTTGCAAGGTTGCAATATTGGGTCCAAAATCTGCAGGAAAGACCACACTCTGCAAATTGCTTGCACAGAATTATGATGCAAAGGTACAATGCTTCTATGGCTCCATTCTAAGATGTGATTGTTTTGTGCACTTGTATATTTATTTTCCAGAGCGATCTCCCATCCTCGTGAATCCCGGGGTGAAGACTGACGCAGTCTTGAAGCCAGCATGGACTGGGTTGGAAGACCGTTGTTCTGAATTTTTTTTTTCTCCATTTATAATTTATTCCTAAAGTCTGAATGCTGGACCTTTTACTTCTCTATTTATCTAAGACTTTTGTACTTAAGATGGCGCCATATGAGGCGACTTATAAACTTTTCACTGTACTCATTTGAATACATTTGACAATAAAGCTAATTCCAATTCCAGTTCTATTTATAGTTATTAATTTACAGAAATATTGAAATTTATCACAAGTGTGCCCTGCAGAAATGAGCCAGACTGTGATTTAAATCTTACTTCTACAGTCTGAGTAACAGTTCTTCTCCACTTCTACTTAAGCCTGTAATTGAAACAGAAAAGTTTTCTATTTAGCATCATCATAAAATTAACATTGCTTTCAAGATTTTATACATAGTTGCCTAAAAAAAAGGACTTGTCTAGGAAGACCAAAATTTGAATATATCAAATTCAAAACTTTCAATTAAGCTCATGGTGTGAATCTATTATAATTCACTGGAAAAAATCTGTCACTTCCCATATCTCGGAAACTATCTGTACCAAAACACTGACATTGATAAAAAGGGACATGACCAAGTCTAATGTGCTTGTTCAGCTATGGCAAATTAAATTCTTGAGTTTGAGAATTAAAAAATTAACTAGGCTTAGAATTCAAAGTCTTTCAGACAGTGGTTCTTCTCTCTAACTTGTCTGTGTTACTGAAGCTGGGACAACTTATAGATGCTATATCAAGGCCCTGGAATAGTACCATTGACACTGTCTTCAAAGAATCTTGCATATCAAAAGTGTTGTATTTAGACTTCCAGAAGGTGTTTGACAAAGCAACCTCACAAATGATTAAGTCATAAGAGCCCATTGTGTTGAAGGTTGTATGTTGGCATGGATAGGGAATTGGCTACTGGCAAGAAACAGTGAGTGGGTTTAAGGGATTCTTTTCCAGGTTGGTAACCTGTAAACAGTGGGGTTTCATGGGGATCAGTGCTGGGACTACAACTGTTCACAATATATGGTAATGACTTGGAGGAAGAAAGCAAATGTACTGTAGCCATATTTGCAGACAACACAAAATAGGTAGAAAGGCAAGTTGAGAGAGGAATATAAACAGTTTACAGATAGATATTGAAAGACTAAATAAGTGGACAGAAGTTGGCAAATGGAGCATAATGTAGGACAAAATGAAGTTGTTCATTTTGGAAGGGAGAATTTTTTTAAACTCATTCATTGCTCATTCCTAAATGAAAACCAGAAGTAAAAAAAAACAGAATATTATTTAAATTGAGAAAAAACTGCAGAAAGCTACAACACAAAGGAATTTGGGGGTACTTGTGCAAGAAACAAAGAAGGCCAGTGCACAAATAAAGCAGATATTCAGGAAAGCTAATGGAATGCTGCCCCTTATTTCAGCAGGGTTGGAGTAGAAGAGTTGGGAAGTCTAACTGCAACTGTACAAGGTGCTAACGAGACTACATCTTTAAGACCATAAGATATAGGAGCAGAATTAGACCATTCAGGACATCGTGTCTGCCCCACCATTCAATCATGGCTGATATGTTTCTCAACCCCTTTCTCCTATCTTCCCTTGCTCATCAAGAACCTATCTATCTCTGCCTTAAAGACACTCAATGACGTGGCTTCCACAGCCTTCTGCAGCAATGAATTCCACAGATTCATCACCTTTTGTCTGAAGAAATTCCAGCTCATTTAATTCCAATGGGTCATCCCTTCTCCTTGAGGCCGTGCTCTCGTACAAATGGAAGTATCTACCTAAAGTCCACTTTATCCAGGCCTGTCAATATTCTGTAAGTTTCAATCAGATCTGTCCCTCATCCTTCTAAACTCCATTGGGTACAGATCCAGAGTCCTCACTGCTCTTCACATGACAACCCCTTCATTCTTGAAATCACCCTCAGATAAGGGCCCAAAACCGCTCACAATGGTCCAAATGCAATCTGACCAGAGCCTAATACAGCATCAACAGTACATAACAGCGGTAGCATCAAGGAAAGGCAGCTGAGGTAGCTGAGAGCAAGGTATGTGGAGGACTCATCAAAAACTGTTGAACTTTTACCATTCGTTTATTTTACTATTTTAAATTAAGAAAGACTTTAATGTTAACTATTACCTTATTTCGTTATTTTTCTACTTACTCTATGAAGTAATGCTTAACTTTGTAACATTGTTTCGCTTACTGCTTTGTATCTCGGACTGAGCTACCTTGGAACCTCAAGTCATGACTTGTGTGGCGACATTATAATCTTTTCACTGTACTCCTGTACTTTTATACTTGAGTACATATATCAATAAAATCCAAATCTAAATCCAAAATCAAGGCTATTCCAACATTCTTTACACAGAGATAATGGGAACGGCAGATGCTGGAGAATCCAAGATAACAAAGTGTGGAGCTGGATGAACACAGCAGGCCAAGCAGCATCTCAGGAGCACAAAAGCTGACGTTTCGGGCCTAGACCCTTCATCAGAGAGGGGGATGGGGAGAGGGAACTGGAATAAATAGGGAGAGAGGGGGAGGCGGACCGAAGATGGAGAGAAAACAAGATAGGTAGAGAGGAGAGTATAGGTGGGGAGGTAGGAAGGGGTAGGTCAGTCCAGGGAAGATGGACAGGTCAAGGAGGCGGGATGAGGTGGTAGGTAGGAAATGGAGGTGCGGCTTGAGGTGGGAGGAAGTGATGGGTGAGAGGAAGAACAGGTTAGGGAAGCAGAGACAGGCTGGGCTGGTTTTGGGATGCAATGGGGGGAGGGGAAGAACTGGGCTGGTTTTGACACAGTGCTTTGTTAGGGAACTCACTTACACAAGAGACAAAATATGTTTCAAAGACTATCTCAAAGCCTCAAGCAAGATTTGCTCTCCTAACATCAAAATAAAGGAATCGTATGTCTAATTATGACAAAGATGAAAACCCATAACTAAAAATGGTGTCAATATCTCTCAATGAACAGGAATAGACACTGGAAAAAATATGATAAAGGCAGAATGAGAGGACAACTGCTCAAGCCAACAATCTGTTATCATTTCTACAGTACAACAGAAATGTCCTCACTGTGGAAGAGTTTGAAAACCTAAGATGAAGCTTATAAGATAGTTAGATTTTTGCTCAGTAGAGCAATCAAGGGTTATGGAGGAGGGACAGGAAGTTGGACAGAAGGAATGTTAGAGCAGCCATGATCCTATTGAGTGGTGAAGCAGATAAGGGGCCAAACTCATGTTCCTATTTCATATGCTTTTATAAATTATCTGAAAACCCACTGTCAAAAGTGGCAAGATAACAAAGTGTGGAGCTGGATGAACACAGCAGGCCAAGCAGCATCTCAGGAGCACAAAAGCTGATGTTTTGGGCCGAGACCCTTTATCAGAGAGGGGATTAGGGAGAGGGAACTGGAATAAGTAGGGAGAGAGGGAGAGAGTTCCCTCTCCCCATCCCCCTCTCTGATGAAGGGTCTAGGGCCAAAACATAAGCTTTTATGCTCCTGAGATGCTGCTTGGCCTGCTATGTTCATCCAGCTCCACACTTTGTCAAAAGTGGCAACTTACTTCCATCCGGCTAGCATAAGAAAGGATCATCCTTCACTGAAGGGATTACCGTTGATGGTAATTATATTTGAATAATTGTTAAATGATTTCTAACTATATTTCATTAGCAGATGGGATTAGTTTAGAACAGCGTCACGGTCAGCACAGATTTGTGGGCCAAAGAGCCTGACCTTGTGTGCTGTACTGTTCTATGTTCTATGTATAACTCAAATCTGAAAAATAATGATTTTTAGTTGTAGTCATTGTAATTTTATGTTTACACTTAAGTTTATTTAATTTCACATGCACTACCCATTTTCTCAACTCAGCATAAAAAAATTGGATGACCTAAAGCTCATAGGGGTGGGGCGTGGGTAAGGTGGGAGACTGACCCAGAGCGTATTGAAATATTGAATAAACAAAAGTATGATGAGACTCTCACCAGATGAACTGATAGTGGGTCAGACGATGTGCTGGAGATTTTGTGTTGGAGCAGATATGCAGTTGAAGAGACCTCTACCCAAATATAACACATTGATTGCAAACAGGCTTCTTAAGACTCAGACATTTTCCAGGGAAGGAATTGAGTTGGTGGCTAGTCAGTGGAATTTGTAGTGGATACTGTGGGTGATAGCTTCTGCTTTCACTATTCAGTTTCAATCAGGGAAGAACTTAAAACAAGCACCATCATTTATGTAATGACTATGTAATTCTAGCATGTATAAATTTTGTAAAGAAAGCTAATATATCTGTAAAATTTAATACAAAAGCCTGAAAAGTGCCCCCCCCCCCGCCAACAAAGTCATATCACTGTCCTTGATCCAGCTTTCTTGGAATCAATCAGAAAAGGAGATTTAAAAACAGAGAAAAGAGGTGCAGGCATAGACCGTTCGGCTCTTTGCACCTGTTCTGTCATTCAGTATAAAGCACTTCTGATCATTGAATTCATTACCCTGTCCCTGCTTTCTCCTTTTGCCTTTTGATCCTTTTAGTTCTAAGACCTATGTTAAACTCCTTCTTGAAAACATTCAATGTTTTAGCCTCAACCACTTCCTTTGGCAGAGAATTCCACAGGCACGCCACTCTATGGTGAAGGAATTTCTCCTTGTCTCACCCTCCAATGGCATACCGTTAGACTGTGAGCCCTGGTTCTAGACTTCCTGATCAACAGGAACATCCTTCATTTGTTTACCTAGTCTAGTCTTGTTAAAATTTTATAGGTTTACACGAGATCCCCCTTAACTTCTAAACTCTCGTGAATATAGTCTGAACCAATCTATTCATCATATATCAGCCCTGCCATCCAGGAATAAATCTGGGAAAAATTGGCTCAAATCTTCCAATTACCATCAGATTGTCACGCTCTTCCTAATTTTTTGTACTCTGAATGAGCTCCACATTTCTCACTGGGGATTCAGATTCTGCCTTCTACAGAAGTGTAAAACATATCTAAAATGCAACTATTCCTGACTCATCTGTGACAGCGGCCAGTTAGGAGCTAACAATTCTAAAATGGATGTGAATTCTGGATGTGAATGAGATTCAGTTTCACTGTCTGATATGGATTGATGGGAGCATGGGACTTGTGGGCAGGAGGGGTTTTGCGGGAGTGAGCACTGTCTGTGATTTCGAAGAGCGTGAGGCTGAAGAGATTAAGAGTGATTGATTCAGGACAGTCTTTGCTCCAGGGGCTGAATAATAGCTGTGGCTCATGAGGGTGATGGTGAGCATTGGTATGTGAGTGGTGAAGGTATTGAGTGCTACATAAGGAGGTGGAGCAGGCAGGTGTTAGCACTGTTCATGGTTTGAAAGGAAGTGAGCACTGGCTGGTTCGGGAGGTATTGTCTCTGGTTTGAGGTGGTGGAGGGGTCAGTAAGCATTGCCTGTAATGGGGTGGTGCAAAATGGATTTAACCACAGTCAGGGTTGGAAAGGTGAACATTGGTTCAACTGTGTGGGTGTGTTGAATATGAAAGAAACCAAGAGTGAACATTGCTGTAGGTACAGGACTCCTTTGATATTCCAGCTGATTGACTTAACAGTTATAATCCTAAGCGGCTTTAGACTTGCTATTAAATCTGTTTAGTAAATCTGTACAGAAGCAGGGATAAGCAAAGACCAAACACTTGAAATCTGTGTGGTTTGGCTGTCAGATTCCACTTCCATTGGAATCACAGAGACATCTGGACAGAGCAAAACCAGCAATAAGAAGTTTAAAATTCCTATGTTAGAACCTTCTATACACTTACATTGGAACTTCCTCAGGGTTCTAAAGCATGTTAACGGTGTAAATACAAGTCAAAGACCTCTAACCATATTGGACAATTTGGGCCATTTAGAATTTGATCAACCATGGGACAACACAATTTCTAAATTATGAGAAGTCAAAGCTTTTGAGCAAATAGGAAACCGGAAGGACACTACAGGAATTCAATCAAAATTGACTTTACTTTTTGGAACAATGATTAACATATCAGCTGTCTTGCTTTACTGGTGATACCACAGCCTGTAAGATACCACTTTGTCAGAAGTCCTAGAAGGATTCCATGTGTCACTGTCAGAGAGGGAACAGTTGGTTCATGGGATCACAACGTGAAAGGAATTCAGAAATCAGCTATTGTCCTGTTGAAAGTATCCAGGCAATTTACAAATGCCATAACACAGAACTAGCGACAGTATATCTTTTCTCCCCAAAACACTGCTCCACCTACTAAATCCATTGGTTCAAACAGCTTCTGACCATTCAACTTAAGAAGCAACAACAGCTGCTGAACGATTAATTTCCTAAAGAGAATCTTCAAGCAAGTAATAGGTTTTTGATGATAACAGATTAATCCATGCCTACTTCTAATCTTTGCATCTACATTTTAGCTAATAATTGTCTTCCCTTTTATTTCGTAACTTCCAACAACAGTTGTGAAATAAACTAACCTTTGACCTTGTTTACGAATAAGCTTTGCTGTGCATTACTTTAAAATTTGAATACTCAAAAGACTAAGAACAGAGCTAAACACTTTGTATAAGTTATACAGTTAACAAGCCTCTCAATGATCACTCTTGGTGTGCCATGACACTAGGGAAAGGGCACCAGGAGAAAGACTGACAAGCATTTACGACCTTAAGTTCGCCATCCTAGGATCTTAAAAGAAGTAGTTTGAGAGTTAATATAAGCATTGGTTATAATCTTCTAAAACTTCTCAAGTTGTGCAATGGTCTTATTGGATGAGAAAACAGCAAATGTAACATCTTTATTTAGGAGAGAAGGAAAACAGAGGCAAAGTAGCATTGTCCATTTAGCCTACCACTGTGGTAGGGAAATTGTGAGAATCAATTATTAAGGAACTTATAGGAGGATACTTAGATAATGAAATCAGTTTAATCAGCTTTTGTGAAAGGGAAATTGTGTTTGATTTTATAATAATCATTTGAGAAGGTAATAAGCAGGATGGATAAAGGAGAATCTGTAAGGTATTATGAACTTAGATTTACAAAAGGCATATTATAAGGTGCCACACATTGGGTTACTACATAAACTAAGAGCTAATAGTATATCCAGCAACAACTGACACAAGGTTTATGTTGTTGATTGTTACCTGTCCCCCACACTAAGGGCATGGTGTCACTAATCACAAGGAAAATGCCTTTATGAGGCACTTATGCATCATTAGATTTATTTGTAAGTTCCAAAGTTATTGTTCTGATTAATTTCCTTCTCAACAGTCATCTCCCACTGCAAGTCTACAGCATACTTTTCTTTTTCACTCTTGCTGGCAATCAGTGGAGCTTGCCTGTTTAAACACATAAAAGTGAATGAAAAGAGTATTTCAGGAGATTCATCTTGCATTAATTTTGAAGGAACTCCACTGAAGTCAACACTTTGGAGGCTGTAATTGGGATCAGGTTTGCACCTCTCAAGCTACCCTAAATGTACACTAATCCCACTTTCCAACACTAGGCCCATTGTCTTGATTGTTATGGGATTGCTGGATGGAGCCTACTTTGCCTATAGTGCGACTTTTACTGACGGCACCTGTCTGGCAATGGAGGAGGATTTTTAGTCACATCTGATTTATGACATGCATATAGTTCTTCAATAAATATAGCCATAACTTTAACTTATGACAAATTACAGCAGCTGTTGTGGAACTAGTTCATCATGCTAGTGAAGGATCTTTGGAAGAAGAGTGCTGGAAGCTCTTACTCTGTAAGGCTTCCATTATCTGTGAAAGTTGTCAATGAATGCTAAATATACTTTCACAGTAAAAATCAAATAATGCTGCTACAAAACAATATTTCAGGTTCTGGACATGTTTGAGCTTTTGGAGCCACAACGACAGAAATTGAAGTTAGACCATATTGAAAAAGTTCGGGCAGAAGCACTGCAATCAGCACTCATTACTGTTAAAGAAAATCTGGCAAAAACAATGTTAGAAGAAGCTCAAGGTAAATTAGTAAACTGTTTTTAATAATTTGATTTTTGAAGTATTATATCAAGTTTCCAATTTCAATAATTGCCCTTGTTTACTTTCCACATACAGCTTGTTTAATCTTTTGAATTGTATTGTTGCTTCCTGTACCACTTTATTCCTTTCTAACCTTTTATTTTCTGAAAAAAGCGAGTTCTTGATTCCGTGGATGACAATTAACATGCAGTACTTCCTTCAGTTCAACTGTTATTCATGAATATTCATTTTGGCAGTCTGTGTCAGTTCACCTTTTCATTCAGGAGCATCATTGCCTGATACAGTTTCCAGATGTCCAGGTTCAAACACATCCTTCAGGTGTCACCAGATAATGGTCAGGAGAGTGAATCAGAATAATTCCTTTCCTCCTGTCTTACATAGGGTCCGAGAGGTCAATTTTATAGCTTTGTTACTATATGTGTCAAAGATTAAACATGAAATGTTTCTCTCTCCTTGGCTCAATAACTAAATCACCATTTTTGACAAATAGGAATTCCAATTTTAAAAAAAATCCGTGTTTTTAAATGTGCCAGTTGAAATTCTTGCGTCTTGTAGAAAAAACTCCTCATGGATAAGGAAGTGACAAGACATAGAAATATCAGAACACTCATGAGTAAACCATTGAGACCTTTAGCATTTTCTGCCATTTAAATAGATCATTACAATCTGTCTCTTAATTCATTATATCCCTTTTGGTTTTTTAACCTTTAATTCGCTTGGTTAACAAACGTTTTCGATCTCAGCTTTGAACTTCTGAGTTGACCCCAGAAGAAGAAGATAGAAAAATAGGTCAAAGCATATAGGTTGAAGGCAATATGTATATGTAAAACGGGCTTGTAGCCACATGAAATGATAATGCTGATTTTTTTTTAAATAAGAAGATATTTCTGTTGAAAATTGAAAGAATGTTAATGTTATTGATATTGACAACTTGAATTTATATAGCTTCTTTAACTCAAACAAACTTCTCAAGTTGCTTAATGGAAGAATTATAGAACAAAATTTGATGAACCATTCAAGAATGTATAAGGTTATGGTAAAAATCTTAAGCATGTTGAAGAAGAATTGGAGAGGCAGTGGTAGATAGGGAAGAAATTCTAGTGCTTAAAACTAGAACAGCAGCAGTGAGGCAAAGCAATCTGTGAAACACAAAATGCCAGAATTGGACGAATGCAGCTTGCTCTTTGTTGGGATCATTAAAATAACTGACAGAATTGATAAGAGTGCTTTGGTTAATATTGCATTTATAGACTTTCAAAATACATTTGATGAAGTACCACAGAATGAATTTATTAGGAGATTTGAACCCGAGAGGATTAAACGGGTAGTGGCAGATGTGAATGTGAAACTGACTAAGGAAAAGTAAACTGAATAGTCGCAAATGGTCATTATTCAAACTGGTTTGGTTTTAGAACTCATTCTTTTGATGTATATTAACACCTGAGTATAAAGGGCATAATTTCAAAATTTGTGGATTTTAAAATTCTGTAGGTGACATGAAATTGTAATAAACAATGAGGAAGATATTAACAGATTCCAGGAGAACAAGGGCATTCTTGTGAAATGGTCACACATGTGGCAGATAGGATTTAAGGCAAAGATAATGTATTTGGAAGGAAGAATGAGATAATATATATTTAATGACATACTTTTAAAGATACTGCATCAACAGGCAGACCTGGGGCTTCACCTGTTTTGGAAGTGGCAGGTCAAGTTAACAGAGTTAATGGGAACTGCAGATGCTGGAGAATCTGAGATAATAAAGTGTGGAGCTAGATGTGGTTAGACCAGGGAAACCCATTGGATGATACCTATCTAGACTTCCAAAAGACCTTTGATAAGGTGCCTCATGGGAGGCTGCTGAGTAAGGTGAGGGCCCATGGTGTTCGGGGTGAGCTACTGGCTTGGATTGAGGATTGGCTGTCAGACAGAAGGCAGAGTGTTGGGATAAAAGTTCTTTTTCGGAATGGCAACCAGTGACGAGTGATGTCCCGCAGGGTTCAGTGTTGGGGCCGCAGCTGTTCACTTTATATATTAATGATCTGGATGAAGGGACTGGGGGCATTCTGGCGAAGTTTGCCAATGATACAAAGATAGGTGGACAGGCAGGTAGTACTGAGGTGGGGAAGCTGCAGAAATATTGAGACAGTTTAGGAGAGTGGTCCAGGAAATGGCTGATGAAATTCAACATGAGCAATTGCGAGGTTTTGCACTTTAGAAAAAAGAATACAGGCATGGACTATTTTCTAAACGGTGAGAAAATTTGTAAATCAGAAGTACAAAGGGATCTGGGAGTGTTGGTCCAGGATTCTCTAAAGGTTAATTTGCAGGTAGAGTCCATGATTAAGAAAGCGAATGTAATGTTGTCGTTTATCTCAAGAGGGTTGGAATATAAAAGCAGTGATGTGCTTCTGAGACTTTATAAAGCTCTAGTTATGCCCCATTTAGAATACTGTGTCCAATTTTGGGCCCCACACCTTAGGAAGGACATATTGGCCTGGAGCGTATCCAGCGGAGATTCACACATATGATCCCTGGAATGATAGGTTTAATGTACGATGAACAGCTAAGGATCCTGGGATTGTACTCATTAGAGTTTAGAAGGTTGAGGGGAGATCTAATAGAAACTTACAAGATAATGTATGGCTTAGAAAGGGTGGATGCTGGGAAGTTGTTTCCGTGAGGCGGGGAGACTAGGACCCATGGGCACAGCATTAGAATTAGAGGAGGTAAATTTAAAACGAAAATGAGGAGACATTTCTTCAGCCAGAGTGGCGGGCCCGTGGAATTCATTGCCACGGAGCGCAGTGGAGGCCAGGACGTTAAATGTCTTCAAGGCAGAGATATATAAATTCTTGATCTCGCAAAGAATCAAGGGCTGCGGGGAGAATGCAGAGAAGTGGAGTTGAAATGCCCATCAGCCATGATTAAATGGTGGAATGGACTCAGTGGGCCGAATGGCCTTAATTCCACTCCAATGTCTTATGGTCATATGGTCTTAACACAGCAGGCTAAGCATCATCTTAGGATCACAAAAGCTGATGTTTCAGGCCTTGACCCTTCATCAGGAAAGGAGGAGGGGGAGAGGGTTCTGAATAAATAGGGAGAGAGAGGGAGGCAGATCGAAGATGGATATAGGAGAAGATAGGTGGAGAGGAGATAGACAAGTTCATGAGGCAGGGATGGAGCCAGTAGAGGTGAGTGTAGGTGGGAAGGTAGGGATGGGATAGGTCAGTCCAGGGAGGATGATCATGTCAAGAGGGTGGGATGAGGTTAGTAGGTAGGAAATGGAGGTGCAGCTTGAGCTGGGAGGAGGGGATAGGTGAAAGGAAGAACAGGTTAGGGAGGCGGGGACGAGCTGGGCTGGTTTTGGGATGCAGTCGGGAGAGGGGAGATTTTGAAGCTTGTGAAATCCATATTAATACCATTGGGCTGTAGGGTTCCCGAGCAGAATATGAGTTGCTGTTCCTGCAATCTTCGGGTGGCATCATTGTGGCACTGCAGGAGGCCCAGGATGGACATGTCGTCCAAGGAATGGGAGGGAGAATTGAAATGGCTCGCGACTGGGAGGTGCAGTTGTTTATTGCGAACCGAGCTCAGGTGTTCTGCAGAGCGATCCCTAAGCCTCCTCTTGGTTTCCCCAATGTAGAGGAGGCCACAACGGGTCCAGCGGATGCAGTATACCACATTAGCAGATGTGCAGGTGAACATCTGCTCGATGTGGAAGGTCTTCTTGGGACCTGCAGTAGGGGTTAAGGAGGAGGTATGGGGGCAAGTGTAGCACTTCCTGTTCAATTTGATAGAGCTGTTTTTAAAACAAGACATAGATGATAGACAGCTTTGGGAAGTCATGAGGTGAGTTACTCACTGAAGCATTATAAACCTGTGATCGGCTCTTAAAGATATAGTATTTATGGTGGTGAGTCCAGTTCAGTTTCTGGTCACTGGTTACCCCAAGGATAGTGATAATACGGGACTCAGTGATGGATATACTATTGAATATCAAGGGGTGGTGATTAGGTTGTCTCTTATTAGCAATGGTCATTGCTTGGCATTTGTGTGGCTCAAATGTTATTTGCCACTGTTCAGCTGACGCCTGTATGTTGACAAGAGTTTATAGGTGTGAGGCTGGAAAAGTTCAGCAGATCAGACACCATCAGAGGAGCGGGAAAGTCAACGCGTTGGGTTCAAACCCTTCGTCAGGACCAGGGAGCAGAAGGGGAGCCCAGAAATAAATAGAGGGAAGGGCTGGGACTGGGGAGATGTAGGAGAAATGGTGATACATGGATGCAGATAGGGGTTATTGCGATTAGTTCGTAGGAAGGGTGGAGTGGATAGCCAAGTAGGAAGATAGACAGGTTAGATCAGGTCAGGGATGTGAGGAGGAGGGGGAGGGCTAGACATGGGATAAGGCTAGAGTGAAGGCATTTTGAAGCTGTTGAATTCAATGTTGAGGCCACTGGGCTATAAGCTCCCAAGGCGAAATATCAGGTGTTGTTCTTCCAGTTTATGTTTGACCTCACTCTGACAATGGAGGAGGCCAAGAATAGACATGTCATCAGGGGAGTGGGAGGGGGAATTAAAATGGATGGTAACAGGAACGTTGTCCAAGTCTTGCTGCCTTTGAACATGGACTGCCTCAAAATCTGAGGAGTAGTGCATGTTGGCCAAATCTTGCAACTTTAGATCTTGTGAAAAGGGAAGATCATTGATGAAGCAGTTGGAGATGATTGGGCTTAGACAGTACCCTAAAGGACTGGGGGCTCTTGTAATATAGTGGTAGTGTCCCCACCTCTGAGCCGCAAGACCCAGGTTCAAGTCCCACCTTCTCTAGAGGCGTGTAACAATATCTCTGAAAAGATTGATTAGAATCTGTCTATGCTGAGGAACTTCTGCAGCAATGTCCTGGAGCTGAGTTAACCAACCTCCAACAAAAACAACAACCATTTTCTTACTAAGATAACAAAGTGTGGAGCTGGATGAACACAGCAGGCCAAGCAGCATCTCAGGAGCACAAAAGCTGACGTTTTGGGCCTAGACCTTTCATCAGAGAGGGGGATGGGGAGAGGATTCTGGAATAAATAGGGAGAGAGGGGGAGGCGAACCGAAGATGGAGAGAAAAGAAGATAGGTGGAGAGGAGAGTATAGTTGGGGAGGTAGGGAGGGGATAGGTCAGTCCAGGGAAGACGGACAGGTCAAGGAGATGGGATGAGGTTAGTAGGTAGGAAATGGAGGTGCGGCTTGAGGTGGGAGAAAGGGATAGGTGAGAGGAAGAACAGATTAGGGAGGCGGGGACAAGCTGGGCTGGTTTTGGGATGCAGTGGGGGGAGGGGACAAGCTGGGCTGGTTTTGGGATTTTCTTATTTGCAAGTTATAACTTCAACCAGTGGGGATTTTCCCCCAATTCTTATTGACTCCAGTTTTGCGAGGGCTCCTTGATACCATACTTGGTCAAATCCAGCCTTGATGTCAAGACATATCACCTCTGGAATTCAGCTCTCTCGTCCATGTTTGAACAAAGACTTTAAGAGCTCATGAGCTGAGTGGCCTTATTGGAACCTAAATTGGGTATCACCAAGCAGGTTATTGCTGAGCAGGTGCTGCTTGATAGTACTTTTGGTGACATCTCCCATCACTTTACTGATGATCAAGTGCCACAAAAGACTGTGGGAGTGATGACTGACTGGGTTGCATTTGTCCTTTTTTACCCGAGCAAATTTTCACATTGTTGAGTAGTTGCTAGTGTGGCTACACTAGAACAGTTTGATTGGAAGTGCAGCAAGTTCTGAAGCACACGTCTTCAGTTCTATTGCCAGAATATTGTCAAGGCCCTAGTTTTTGTGATATCCATTGCCTCCACCCATTTCTTTGTATCATGTGAAGTGAATCAAATTGGGTGAAGACTGGCATCTATGATTTTGGAGACCTCTATCTCTGGTGCAGATCAAGATGGATCATCTGGCTGAAGATTGCTGCAAATGCTTTAGGCTAATCTATTGCAACAAAATACTGGTCTCTCCTATAATTGAGAATGGTCATATTTGTGGAGCTACCTTCTCCAGTGAATTGTTTGATTGTTCTTCACCATTCACGACTGCATATGATACAACTGCAGAGCTTGGATCTGATCCATCGGTTGTGTGAACACTTAGTGGTATCTGTGATTTGTTACCTAAGCTGTTTGGCATGAAAGTAGTCCTGCTTTGTACCTTCACCAGACTGACACCTCAATTTTAGGTATGTTTGGTACTTGTCCTAACATGTCCTCCTGTATTTTTCCTTGAACCAGGATTGATCCCTGGCTTGATGTGGGGGATATGCTGGGCCATGAGGTGCAGTCTTGAGTTGCTATATCTGTTGAAGTCTGTCCCGTTTGTCATGGTGATAATGACATGCAACATCTTATAAGACACTGTCAATGTGAAGGTGAGACATTGTCTCTTCAAGGACTACGTAGTCATCATTCCTATTGATACTGTCATGGTTAGATGCATCGGCTGCAGGCCAAACTAGTAAGGATTAGTACGAGTCAGTTTTTGCCTCTTGTTCTTGACTCAACACTTGCTGCAAAGCCCAATAGCTATGGACCCAACCAGCTTTATCAGTAGTGTTCCTGCCAAGCCAATCTTGGTGCTGTGCGTCAAAATACCCCAGTAAGTGTACATTATATGCCCTTGCCACCCTCAGCACTTCCTCCAAGTGGTGTTCAGTATGGAGAAGCTCTGGGTCATCAGCCAAAGGAGGAAATATGTGGTAATCAGCAGGAAACTTCCTTACCAGTGTTTGACTTGATGCCATGACACTTCACGGTTTCCGGAGTCAGTGTTGAGGATGCCCATTGCAACTTTCTTCCAACTGTGCACCTCTGTCTGCTGGGCCCATTCTGCCAGTGGGACATGATATATCCAGTGATAATGATGACTGGGTCACCATCAGGTATGATTTTGTGAATATGACAATGCCAGGCTGTTGCTTGACTAGTCTGGAACTTGACAGGTCTTCCAATTTTGGCACTAGCTCCCAGACGTTGATAAATAGAACTGCAGGGTTATCAGTGCTGTTTTTGCTGTTGTCATTCCCAATACCTCAATCAATGTTAGATGATCTGTCTGGTTTCAATTTTTCTTTTGTGAGTCTTTGTAGCAATTGTTACAACTGTGTGACTTGCTTGGCCACTCAGAGGGCAGTTAAGAGTCAACCACATTGCTGTGTTCTGGAGTCACATGTAGGCCAAACCAGGTAAGGATTGTGGATTTCCATTCCTAAAGAGCTTTAATGAGCCACATGGGTTTTTCTGACAGTCAACAGACTCATCATTAGACCCTGGATTCCAAAAATTTTATTGAATGCAAATTCCACTATTGGCCAAGTTGGGATTTCGACTCAGGTTATATCTGAGTTTCTGGATTACTAATTGAGCAATAATACAACGGGGCCCCTATTGTCATGTGCTAAAGGAGCTGAACAGGCTAGATGCAGGGAGGATGTTTCCCCTGATTGGGGAAGCTAGAACCAGGCGCCACAGTCTCAGGATGGGGGTAGACCTTTCAAAACTGAGATGAGAAACTATTTCTTCACTCAGAGAATGAGAAATCATTGAAATTCACTACCATAGAATGTTCAGTAGAGGCTGGGCCACTGAGTGCATTCAATAAAGAGATTGATACATCTTAGATATTATAGTTATCAAGGATTATGGAAGGTAAGTGGGAATATTGGTTTGAGATAGAGTATCAACCATGATCATATTGAATGGCAGAACAGCTCAAATTCGTCTACACCAGGTCCTAATTTCTATGTTTCTGTGTCAAATATCTCTGAATCACTCGACAGGCTTCAGCTGAAGTATTCTGTTCAATCCTGGTATGAAATGTTGGGGTTGATGTTGAGACTTTACAGACAATGCAGAGAAAACCCATTAGAATAGTATTGAATGTGTAACTTCGGTTGCATGGTGGTAATGGAGAACCTGGATAATTTTCTTTAGATCAGGGAATGTTAAAGGGAGGTTTTTTTAGAGGTATACAGAATTCTGAATGGTTTTAATAGAATAAATGGGAGATATTGTTTCGAGTAGCAGAAAGTTCAGACAAGTGCCAAGGACCTAGAGATGAAATAGGGAGACTGTTTTTGTGTTATCAACTGCACTGTTATAATGTGAAGCACACTCACTTAAAGGATGTTGGATGTGGACTCAATAGTAACTGCAAAAGGTATATCTGAAGGGAAAATAAATACATGGATATGAGACTAATTATATAACTCTTCCAGCAGAGGCATGATGGGCTGAATCGCTGCTGTTTGCAGCTCTCAAGGGCAGAACTTACATCCTGTGGTTTTTATTTGAAAAGCCTGTAGGTTGCTTTATACTTAACCATCATAACATTGCTTTATAAGTAAACTTGACTTCAATTTGTTACCCTTTATTAAATTGCTAAACTGGCTTGAATATTGTATTTTAATTCAATGGTAACTATTGAATAGGTGAGGCATTTTGCTTTAGCTAGAAAATGTCAGTGAAAACAAGATCTTTGTTATTGTGGTTTCATGTACAAAAGTTGAATCTTAACAGATCTCTGGAAAGATATTGGGATGTGGTACAAGAGTGCAATGGTGAGGGAAGGCAGTAGATAGAGTGCTCATCATGCCATGATGCCATGCCACCCTGACAGTGTGAAAGGTAGTGGAGAGTCTTCCCATCCAGATGATACCTGAGTTAATAAAGTGGACAATTAAGATCCATTTCCTGCAGCCACTGGCACTTGAACAACAACATGTGAGTCCTGCACTGGATGAGGAAACCACAGGGTAAATTTTTCAGCCATGTTCAAGTAGTGGGGAAATGCTCCTATTCACGTCATTTTAGACCCATGGAGGGACTCACTTGCTGTTACTGTTGCTGCCCACCCACCTTGGAGCCTGCCCAGCTGGTCTTGGTAGATTCAACTCTAAATGACTACTCCAGAAGGTACAATCCTTCCATTGTGTCCTGTTCTTTCAGGTGCAGTCTCAGGAGGCCATTGTTGTACTCCCAAAGGTTTAAACAGAATTCAAGTCTGTGCTTTTAATTCAGTTTGCCACACTCCATAAAATTTTCACCAAACTGATTACTAATTCTCCTTGGAGTGACATGGTGGCTCAGTGGTTAACACTGCTGCTTCACAGCACCAGGGACCTAGGCTTGATTCTACCCTTGGACAACTGTCTATGTGGAGTTTGCACATTCTTCTCATGTCAGCATGGGATTCCTCCAGGTGCGCCGATTTTCTCCCACAGTCCAAAGATGTGCAGGCTAGGTGGATTGGCTATGCTAAATTGCTTTTGATGTTGAGGGATGTGTAGATTAGGTGGGTTATAGGGGGAAGGGTCCGGGTGGGATGCTGTGAGGGTAGGTGTAGACATTTAGGCCGAAGGGCCTGTTTCCACACTGTAGGGATTCTGTGATGATGATGATATTTCTGCAACTAATTCAAACCCAAATAACTCTTACTTAATATGTCCTCATTCCCTCAGGTCTTACATCTTTCTTCAGATCATATTTGATTGAGCAGCCACTGCTCATAGAGGCACTTTGAGATTTCTGAACTACTGGTTCTCTAATTGGCTGGTAGCTCCTAGGTGAGGATCACCATCTCTAATAGAGTTGGCATTACTGGGAAAGCCAATTAGTTAGCTGCCATAAAGAATGACCAGCCCTCAGTCTCACAGACAGTTTAAGCAAGGTCACAGACCTGCCTTTGAGTCCTTTGGCAGAGCCTTCATGGGAAGAATCAATTTCAGCATGTTATTTATTATTTCACATTATGCATTACATTAAAAATACTCATGATTGCTTGATACCATTTTTCTTGTTAGTGATAGTTATTCTTACCATTGTGTTCTACAGCTGAATTTGAACGGCAACAATCTCAGGCAATTAAATTAGAGAACGTAACCATAACAGAAGAAGATGAGGAGAGTGGTGGTGAATCAAAAGGTATAGATGCGAGCCAGTAACATACATTCCTTTTGGTGATAATGGGAACTGCAGATGCTGGAGAATCCAAGATAATAAAGTGTGAAGCTGGATGAACACAGCAGGCCAAGCAGCATCTCAGGAGCACAAAAGCTGACGTTTCGGGCCTAGACCCTTCACCTCTCTGATGAAGGGTCTAGGCCCGAAACGTCAGCTTTTGTGCTCCTGAGATGCTGCTTGGCCTGCTGTGTTCATCCAGCTTCACACTTTATTATCTTACATTCCTTTTGGTGATTTGTTTACACTTGTTTAATAAACTTATAAACTTAAATAAACTTATTTAACTTAGTTTTCTTAGCTGAAGCTGTCATAACAATTTGGATTACATGTCAAAACAGCAAATGCAACTTGAATAAGATAAGGAAATGCTGGTAATACTCTGCAGATCTGGCAGTATCTGTGAAAAGAGACAAACCGAGGTAGAATTTCAAGGCATATAATTTGCTTTGTTTTCAATACAAATTGAGATTTACTAACCAGAGTTCCAGAACACATGTTCAGAGACATGTTTTAATTCAAAGAATGACTGTATGGCAGTAACTAAATGTACATAAAATCTGAACAACTTTAAAATAATTTTAAGACATCAACCTTCATCTCAGATATTGTCCAAAGATAGTGGAATGAACTGGCATCAGTGTGCTTAACTTTGGCAGGAGAGACAGAGAAGTGATAAAAATTTAAGACAGTTGAAAAAAGAAATATTCTGTTTTTAAGATACTTTAAATAGCATATCAGACACAGTCATTCTTCCGTTTTACAGTAAGAGAACACACTCAATGTTTCTTTCTTCAGTCCTCTCAAAGATAGCAGAGGAATTTGATTCAAAGTTTTTAACTATTTATTGGCCATTTTGACCTGGTAGTGAACGCCACACTCTCTCTGAGTCCTCCATGGATTGATAGTTCTAGAGAATAATTCTAGACAATATTGAATCAATGTGCACCCCAGTTTGCCCTTGAGAAAGTTGTGGTGAACTTCTGTAGTTCATAGATGGTAGGTACAGCCACAGTGCTGTTGAGGAGGAAGTTGCAGGACCTTAATTCAGCAATGGTGGGGAAATGCCAGTACAACTCCAAGTTAGGATAGTGTGTGGCTTGGAAGGAATTTATAGGCGGTTGTGCAATGCATCCACTGCTCTTCTAGATGGTGGTTCCTAGGGGTTTGGAAGGTGAATTTCTGAAGTGCATCATGTAGAGTCACTGCTGTAACTATTCACCAGTGATGGAGGAAGTGATTGTTGACAGTGTTATCTGAGGTTCCAGTCAAGTCAGCTGCTTGCACTGGACAGTACTGACTTCCTTGAGCTCATTGCTGAAATGTGTATGTTGATGTTGTCCTTTTTTACTTTATTCCAGGGATATTGTTGTTGTTAGCAAGAGCAGAATTGGTTGAGCATTCCTAGTTGCTCTTAACATCTCTTCATGAGTCTTTTCAACTTCTGCATGAATGTACTTATGCACCATAGAACTTTTTTGTTTTATTTACACATGGGATATGTTCTTTCCTGATTAGGGCAGCATTTAGTCCATCCCCAGTTGCCCTGGAGAAATTGCTGGTGAACTGTCTTCTTAAAACCATTGTAGCCCATTGGATACCTGCACGTCCAGTACCTGTACATCTTAATTGTGAAGAAGATTTTGATCCAGAGACACTGAAGAAACACAGTATATTTAAACATCAGAGTGGTGAATGAATTGAAGGGGAATTTGCAGGTGGTGGTATTCCCACATATTTGCTGCCCTTGTTCTTCTTGATGGTAGTGGCTGTCGGTTTAGGAGTTGTTGCCTAAGGAGCGTTGACCAAACTCAAAGTGCATCTTGTCAATGGTACATGTTGCTGCTACCGAGCATTGAAGGAAAAATGGAATAAGTGGTTGTCGATCTGGTGAAACTCAAATAGGCTGCATTGCCCTGGGTGGTGTCAAGGTTCTTGCATGCTGGAAGAGCTACAACTGCACTGTGTTGAGCAGCTGCATCCAGGCAGTGCAGTGTATTCCATCATACTCCTGATTTGTGCCTTGTAAGTGGTAGAGAGTTTTTGACAGTCAGGAATTGAGTTTCTGGCTACACGATTCTGAAGCTGTGTCCAGCTCTTGTGGTCATAGCTATTGTATAGCTCGTCCAGTTGTTTTGGGTCAGTAGTAAATCCTATGATGTCAGTAATGGCATTGCTGTTGAATGTCAGAACCAATAGTTACATTCTTTCCTTCTGGAAATGATTATTGCCTTGCATTTATGTGGCACAAGCAATACATACTAGTTGTTAGCACAAGCTCTCGTCTTATTGTCCAGGTTTTGCTTCATTTGGACATGGAGTGTTTCAGTACTTGCATATTGTGCTGAACATTATGCAGACATGAACAAACATCACCACTTCTGACCTTATGAAGAAGGAAGATCAGTGATGAAAGAGCTGAAGGCTGTTGGTTAAAGGACACTGTCCTAGGGCGCTTCAGCAGAGATGCCCTGAATCTCCAACAACCACAACTATTTTCTTTTGTGCTTGGTATGACTCAATCAGGTAACATTACCATATTGACTTTGCAAGTATCAGTACAGAACCTTTGTATCCTATCCAGTTTCAGCACCATACCATGCAATTATAGAATGTAGGAGCAGAGGTAGGCATGAATATTACTTGCCACTTTTCAACCCAAGCCTGGATATTGTCCAGGTCTTGCTACATTTAGACATGGAATGCTTCTTTATCTAAGGAGCAACAAATGGTGCTGAAAATTGGGCAATGTTCAGTAAATATCTCCACTTCTGACCTTATGACGGAGGGAAAGCTGTTGATGAAGTAGCTGGAGATAGTTAGTCCTAGGACACCACTCTGAGGATGTAGAGATGTCTGAGAGTTGAGATTACTGACCCCCAACAACCACAACCTCTTCCTTTGTGCCACATAGGACTCCAACCAGCAAAGAGCTTTCCCTAAGATGTCGTTGATTCTAGTTTTGGTAGGACTCCTTAATGCTACACTTGGCCAAATGTGGCTTTGATGTCACCTCCCCCTAGAGTTCAGCACTTTTGACTGCGTTTGAACCCAAGACTGTAGTGAGGTCATGAGCTGAATGGCCCTGGCGATACACAAACTGAGCATCTGTCAACAGGTTATTGGAAGTAAGTGCTGCAATAGCACTGATGATGATACCTTCTATCACTCTACTAATAATTGAGAATAAACTGATGCTGTTATAATTGGCTAGGTTGGATATTTTCTGCTTTTTGTTACAGGACATGGGTAGAAAATTTTTCACATTGTCAGATAGATGGCAGTGTCATAGCTGTACTGCAACAGTTTGGCTCGGGGCGTGGCAGGTCCTGGAGTACATGTCTTCAGTTATATTGCTGGAATGTTGTAAGGGCCGATAGCCTTTGCAGTGCCCAATACCTTCACCTGATTTTTGATGTCACACAGAGTGAATTGAAAAATCAAAGAATATTTAACCTGTTTACCCTCTGACCTGCTCTAGAAGCTATTGTATTTGGGGCTGTCCTGCCCAATGGTGACTCTCAACTCATACATTTGTGAGTGTTTAGCTTTAGTTATGCTATTGAATATTAAGAGAAGATGGCTGATCATTCCTAAGTGTTAATTCACTTAAGCCTGAATGTTGTCAAGGTTTTTCAGAAATTAGCCATACAGACTTTTTAACATAGGGGTAATCCTTTCAGCCCACTGAGCCTGCTTCTCATTTAATTTGATTGTGCTGATCAAACACTTCAATGCCTTTTATCTTTCCTATCCCTAAAACCCTTACTGCCATTTAAACACACTAAAACACTGAGCTTCCACAATTCTCTGGTGTAGAAAATTCAAAAGATTCACAATCCCCTGAACAAAAAGGAATTGTCCTCATCTCAGTTCTAAATTACATCCCCTTATTTTTAAAACATGCCCCCAGTTTTAGACTCCCCATAGAGAGGAAACATCTTATTTGTATCTACTCTGTCTATCCCTTGAAATATTTTGTAGGCTTCAATGAGAACCATCTATTCTTCAAAACCGTCCAGAATATGAACCCAGTTTTCCCAATCTCTTCATAGGACACCCTTGCCAATCTTGAAACAAGTCTGGTCAACTTTTATTGTGCTCTCTTTATGGCAGTAATGTCTTTCCTGACAAAAAAAAGACCAAAATTGCATACAGTATTCCATGAAATATCTACCCAAGCAAATATACAATTCAAGAAAGACTTCACTACTCCTGGAGTCAAAACCTCTTGCAATACGAGCAAACATTCCAGTGCCATTCCTAACAGTTTGCTGAACCTGCATGCTAACCTCACGTGACTTGTTGACAAGGATACAAAAGTCCCTCTGCACATTTGTACTGATGTAAGTTTGATGAGTCTGTTCATCCCTGTTTTATCCCTTGTTCAATTCTTAAATCGTGGGGTGACATTTTCATGTTTCCCATCTTCAGGAATCATTCCAGATTATGTGAAATTTTAAAATATGATTTCCAATGCAGCCGCTATCTCTATAGCTGTTTCCTTTAACACTTTGTGATTTCGGCTATCAAGCCCTAAGGACTAATCAACTTTCAGCCCCATTAGTCCCTCCAATATCACTTGGTTACTAATAGTAATTTCCTTCAACTCCTAGTCACTTGGATTTCAAATTCAGAGAGTCTTCTTATATCTTCCTCAGGAAAACAGACACTCATTTAACATCTGTGTGATGCTTTACTGAGGTAGCACACCAGAAATCAAGTCCTGCTGTCTCCAGAGTCATGATAAAAGTTAAAATAATGCATAGAAGTACACAAAATTACACAATTTATCTGCCTTCAAGACCCAGGTTGATGCAAAGCATGAATCAAGTTTCTGTGCTGAGCAAGGATGACTGTTTATTACAAATGAACAGAGTTTAGCTACAAGTAACCAGTTGAAACTCTAAACCCTTTATAAATCTTCTCCTACATACATATACAGACATAAAAAAGGACATATGGGTAAAGTGCAAGACTGGGAGGAAAATTCAATGGACCCTGTCCTCTGGGTTCACTGCAATGATCATTT
The DNA here is from genome assembly GCF_030684315.1 of Stegostoma tigrinum. NCBI lineage: Eukaryota > Metazoa > Chordata > Chondrichthyes > Orectolobiformes > Stegostomatidae > Stegostoma > Stegostoma tigrinum. Next base: position 25,727,259 of record NC_081357.1, read on the forward strand.
GGCTTGCTAGGACTTGCTGCTCTTTTGATCTTCTTTCTCCAGCTACTTCCACTTGTTTGCAGGAGGCACAGAGTTATTGGTTCACACTTGTAAAGTCTCTGACTTGTTTGCTGAAAGCCACAGCTTACAGCAACTGACCAGAGAAGTAAACTTGTTTTCTTCAAGTTTGAGGTATTTTGTACTGTAGAGTAAATGACTGTACCTTCATTGCTGGATAGGCAATAGCACCTGACAAAACATTCACACCTACAATCTGTTCAGCTAGCTGGGGGCCAATTACATAGTTAGTAGTAGGCAGAAAGCCTTTATTAGTGACACCTCGTCACTATTCCACAGACCAATCAGCTACTAAACAAAAAAAACAAAAAACCTCGGATGCTGGAAATCAAAAACAAAAAAGAAATTGCTAGAAAATCTCAGCAGGTCTGGCAGCATCTGTGGAGAGAAAGTAAAGTTAACATTACAGTTCCAGTAACACTTCTTCAGAACTTCTTCAGACCTTCAATCAGCCAGTTGTTGCCAGTTCAATCTCATTTCGTACACACTCACTGGTTCCAGCTCATCTGCAACAAACTTATCCCCTGTACTTACACAAATAGCAATATACCACCCACACAAGTTTTAGTAATCTGGTTTTATGAAGTCCAGTACTAAATTGCATTGTATTTTGTTCTTCATTCCCTATGGTCCTCCTTTGCTTTATCATAAAAAAATCCCAATTGTCTGATTTATTACTATTACTGGCTGGTCAATATATTTTTCTTTTTTTCTTTCTATGTGGAAATGCAAATGCGCAACTGAACGGCTCCCCCCCACACCACCACCAAATTGCTCATGGTATTTTTCATCTATTAGCCACCACCAGTAAATCACCAGCGTTTTGTGTTCTTTATATGCCTTTTAGTTTGATGTTATACAATAATGGAATCTTCAGTAAAAATTCAATCCGCTGAGCTTAAAATGAAGGGGTTGAAGCTATTCGAAGCTACAGTATTACCTGATTAACTGCTTTCATGTTTTTCTGACGTTGGATGATTGGCCTGCAACAACCACAACGCTTCTTCTTTTTGCTAGCTATGCTTTCAGCCTACTGGGAAATGCTCCTCCTAATCCCCATTAACAACATTTTTATTTGCACTCCTTGATGAATACTGTAGACAGAGATAACCTCCCGGAGGAAAATTGCAGGGACAGCCAGTTCTTGGCCACCAAGAATGAATCTTTTGCTAAGTGGGTTTGTCAAGGTTCAAACGAGCAATTGTGATAGGGGACTCAGGGGCACAGATGGTTTATTCTGCAGCTGGGAGCAAGAATTCAGGATGGTGTGTTGTCTTGCCAGAGTCAAGGATGTTTTGGAATGGTTGCAGCAAGTTGTCAAAGGGGAGAGTGAACAGCCAGCAGTTGTACTCCTGGTCAGAGAAAGAGTTGAGGCTCTGCAGAGTGAATCTAGGAAGTTAGGTAGGAGGTTAAAAAACAGGATGTAGAAAGGCATAATCTTCTAATTATTTCTAGTGCCAGTACTAGTGAGAGTAGGAATAGGAAGACAAACAGAGAAACCAGTGGCTGAGGAAGTGGTGCACAGGGGCAGCGCTTCAAATTTCTAGATCATTGGGATCTCTTCTGAGGCAGAAAGGACCTGTTCAAAATGGACAGGTTTCGCCTGAACTGGAGGAATATTGATATCCTGTCAGGGATATTTAGAAAAGCTATTTGGGTGCCTTTAAACTAAGATGGGAGAAGGGAGGGCATCCTAAGTATCAGAATAGAGAGAGACAGATGAGGATGTTTCAGAAGTTAAAGAGAGCAAGTTAATTAGACAGGGCAGGCAAGAGCATGTCAGAGAACGAGGTAACTCTGAAGAGTTAAACTGCATATATTTCAGTAGATATATGTGCGTTTGCTGAGATGGGACATTTGATAGCAAATGTTCCATCCCCTTACTAGGTGATATCCTCACTGCTGTGGACCTTCCTGTGCGTTTATTTCAGTGCAAGAAGTCTGATAGGTAAGGTGGATGAACTCATGGCATTTATTGGAACAAGGGACTATGATGTCTTGCTATTACAGAAACATAGCTAAGTGAAGGCCAGGACTGGCACCTGAATGTCCTGGGGCTTAGATGCTATTGCAAGGATAGAAAGGAGGTAAGAGAGGAGAGGGAGTGGCATTTTTGATTAGGCAAAACATTACTACTGTACTTAGAGTAGATATTCCTGAGGGATCATCCAGTGAAGCCGTAAGGGAGGAATGCAGAAATAAGAAGGAGACAATCATCTTGATAGTACAATCCTTTCAGATCCCCAATCATCAGAAGGAAGATCTCAGATACATGTAAGAATAATCAAGTTGATGTTGTAGGGGATTTCAACTTTCCAAACATAGGCTCCGACTGCCAGAATGTTAAGGGTTTGGATCAGGATGAATTTGTTAGAAGTGTTCAAGAAAATTTTCTTTATCAATATGTAGATGTACCCACTAGAGAAGGGGTAAAACCTGACCTCCTCTTGGGAAATAAAACAGGGCAAATGACCAAAGTATTAGAGGGGGAGTACTTTGGGACCAGTGATCATAATTCTGTTAATTTTAAAATAATTATGAAAAAAAGGCCTTGCATAAAAATGTTAAAGTTCTAAATTGAGATAAGGCCAATTTTGATGGTATGAGACAGGAATTTTCAAAAATTGATTGGGGTAGACTATTCACAGGTAAAGGGACGACTGGCAAGTGGGAGATTTTCAAAAGTGAGATAACAAGAGTCCAGAGGTATTATGTTCCTCTTAGAGTGAAGAGTAAGAGTAGGGATGAATGAAGATATTGAAGCTGTTGTCGAGAATAAGAAGGAGGCATATGTAAGTATGGACAACTGGGATCGAGTGAATCTGTTGAAGACTGTAAGTGGAGTAGGGACATTCTTAAGAGGGAAATCAGGAGAGCAAAAAGTGGATATGAAATAGCCTTGGCTGATAAGGTTAAGGATAATTCAAAGAAATCCAAAAGTACATTAAGAGGAAAGAGGAACTAGGGAAAGAATAGAGATTCTGGATGTGAGTTTGATCGCTGAGCTAGAAGGTTCGTTTTCAGACGTTTCGTCACCATTCTAGGAAACAACATCAGTGAGCCTCTGACGAAGCGCTGGTGTTATGTCCCGCTTTCTATTTATCTGGTTAGGTTTCCTTGGGTTGGTGATGTCATTTCCTGTTCTTTTTCGCAGGGGATGGTGGATTGGCTCCAAATCAATGTGTTTGTTGATGGAGTTCCGGTTGGAATGCCATGCTTCTAGGAATTCTCGTGCATGTCTCTAGTAGACTGAACAGCCAATGGGGAACTTCAAACCAGCGTCTACAGGATAACAACACATTCGGCCAAATACTGAACTACAGGAGCAACCATCCCAACACCCACAAACGAAGCTGCATTAGAACATTATTCCAACGAGCCACCACACACTGCAGCACAGTGGAACTACGCAGAGCAGAGGAAAATCACCTATACAGCGTGTTCAAAAAGAATGGGTACCCTATGAACACAGTCCGCCGATTCCTCAGCAATAAACCCAAACAAACAGACAAAACGGGCTCAGAAACAATAACCACTCTCCCCTACATCAAAGACATTTCCGAAATGACTGCCAGACTACTCGGACCTCTTGGCATCAGGGTAGCCCACAAACCCACCAACACACTAAAACAGCAGCTAATGAACTTAAAAGACCCTATACAGACAACAAATAAAACAAACGTCATCTACAAAATACCTTGTAAGAACTGTGACAAACACTACATTGGACAAACTGGCAGAAAGCTAGCCACCAGGATACATGAACATCAACTAGCCACAAAACAACATGACCCACTATCACTCGTATCCTTACATACAGCTAAGGAAGGACACCACTTTGATTGGGACAACACATCCATCCTAGGACAAGCCAAACAGAGACACGCACGAGAATTCCTAGAAGCATGGCATTCCAACCACAACTCCATCAACAAACACATTGATTTGGAGCCAATCTACCACCCTCTGAGAAAAAGAACAGGAAATGACATCACCAACGCAGGATATGACATCACCAACCCAAGGAAACCTAACCAGATAAATAGAAAGCGGGACATAAAACCAGCGCTTCGTCAGAGGCTCACTGATGATGTTACCTAGAATGGTGACAAAACATCCGGGAACAAACCTTACAGCTCAGTGAACCAGCTTACATCTTGAACACAATAAAGACCCACTCTCTTGTGGACCAAGAGGAGAGCGCTGTCTTGGAGGTGAAAGGAGGACGTCGGGTTGTCTGTGCACCCTTGCGACCAGTGGATCTTAATGCTGGCTTCGGCCTAACGCTGGTTCAGGGGAGTAGCCAACCTGCAACGATGGCTGCGGCAAGTGCTCGTGGCCCAGGTCAGGGGGTCCGGAACACCATCCGTGTTTCCGTAAAGAAGGTGGATGAAGTTGCACCTGTGGACCACACCTTCTTCGTGAAGAGGGTCCTGTTGGACTGTTGTGGGTTCACTGCTGCGGACATTTACTGCCTGCAGGATTTCCCCGGAGGAGGTTTTTACGACGTGACCTTCCGGAGTGCCAAGCTTTGCGAGCGCTTCCTGGAGGTTTTCAAGGAGAAAGGAGGTGAGGGCCCCCTTTCTGTATTGACCGCTGTCCCACTGTTTGTGATGCCAGCACAGAGGAGCCGTATGGTGACTGTACACATGTACAACCCGCATGTGCCAGCAGTTGATGTCCTGACCTTCCTCGGAAGGTATGTGAAGGTGGAAGGGGACCTAACTGACATCGTGGACCCCTTTGGCATCTGGACGAGTAAGAGGCAGGTCAAGGTGACGCTGAGGATGGGCGCAGACGGGAATGTCGCACATCCACCGTCCAGCTTCGCGATCGGCGGGAGCAGGGGCTACCTGACCTATGCAGGGCAACCTAAAGTCTGCCATGCCTGTGGTAGGTCAGGTCACATGGCGGCCGACTGCAAAGCCACCATCTGCAGGAACTGCAAGGAGGAGGGACACCTTCCAAAGGATTGCCCACGAGAGAGAAGCTGCAAACTTTGCGGGGAAGCGGGCCACTTCTATAGGGCATGCCCGCAGAGGGGTGCCACCTACGCCCAGGTCGCCGGCAGGGGAAATGCGGGGCCAGCCTCCCCGGAGGAGAGGAAGGCACCAGGGCCCAGCAAGGACCCCACTAATGTGCAGGAGGGCCAGGCCGTGCAGGATGGGCCCGAGGCCAGCAAAGCACCCCTGCAGGCTCCGATCCCCCCCGACAACCCGGAACCAATGAGGCGGCGACAGGCAACCCAGGGGAGTGGACAACAGTCCGGAAAGCGAGGAGGAAGGTGCGTCGACGGGCCCAGGAACCGCAACAATCAGGCAGGAAGAGGCAGCTACAGGGGGGCTATAAGAGCTCCTCTGATGAGGAGGATTCGGAGAGGGCCCACCCGAAGCAGAAGTTAAAGGTCTCGAGGGGGAAGGAAAGCAGCACCCCGCTTCCAGGTGATGGGAGGCGTCCTGAGGCTCACTCCGACACCCAGTCAAGTGCCGCTGGAGCACTGGAGGGCCCCCCGGAACTTCCAGGCGGGAAGGAGGAAACAGCGTGTCCCCGGCCTGACCCGGAGCCGGACCCTTCTGCCTCCGCATCCCTGACGGGGGGATGCCACCCGGAAGGCAGCACGGACGGTTTCCTGAGCCCGGAGAGCGTCCAGCAGTTAGCCCGGGCAATGGGCATGAAGGGACAGATGGAGGGGCTGGACCTTGGACTTGGGGAGGGTACTGCGGTCACTGCCCACAATGGGGGTACGAATTGCGAGCATTAATGTGCGCAGCGTCAAGTCAACCGCAAGATGTGTGTCCACGTTGGCCTACCTGACCACCATCAAGGCGGACCTCCTGTTTCTGCAGGAGTGCGGGATACCGCACCTCGGCAGGTACGGGAAATGGTCTGGCGCCTGGACCTGTGGGCCTTCGATCTGGTTGGGGGGTAACGACTGTCGTTCCTCGGGCCTGGCTATTCTGCTGCGGGGGCGCAACTTCACCATCTCTCAAGTTCAGGAGGTGGTGGGGGGACGCCTCCTAGTGGCTGACATCACCTACAGGAATGCTCCCCTGAGGTTGATCAACGTGTACGCCCCAGCGGTACGGAGTGAGCGGTTGGCCGTCCTGCAGCGGCTTCCACCCCTGCTGGCCACGTCCAGGCCGGTCATCCTAGGCGGAGACTTCAACTGCATCATTGATGCAGACGGAAGATCCGGCGTGGGGACAGCGGGTGGGAGGATTCAACTGGACGTCACATCCAGATTCCTGATGGGCACGGTGAAGGACGCCAAGCTGCTCGACGTCTTCAGCACCCCTGCAGACGGAGCGCAGCAGAGGTACACCTGGTCACGGCCAGACGGGTCTATCCGCTCAAGGATAGACTTCCTGTTTGTGTCACGGACGTTCTCGGTCAGGTCCACCGGTGTCGAGCCGGTGTTCTTCTCTGACCACTGCCTCCTGTTGGCCGACTGTCACTTACAGGACGACCAGCCGGCCGGCAAGGGGACGTGGAAGCTCAACACGACTCTGTTGACCCCAGAGAACGTCAAGGAGCTTAAGAGGGAGTACGCCGGTTGGAGAACCGTGAAACCCCTCTTTGAGTCTCCAGGTGACTGGTGGGAGACGGTGAAGGAGAACATCAAGAGGTTCTTTGTCCTCAAGGGTGTTCAGAAGGCAAGAGAGAGGCGGGGAAAGCTGTCGCGACTCCAGAAAAGGGTGCAGAACCTGCTCCTTCTGCAGTTGATGGGGGTCGATGTCACGGAGGATCTCCGCGAGGTGAGGGGCCAGCAAGCCTCGCTCTTCGCCGCGGAGGCCTCCAGGATAATCTTCCGGTCCAGGGTCCGCTCCGTGGAGCAGGACGAGACGTGCTCGCGTTTCTTCTTTCAGAAGGTGCACAAAGAGAGCTCTGTGCTTAGCCGGCGGAAGGAGGACGACGGCTCGGTGACGTCGTCTCGGCCCGACGTTTTGAGGATCAGCAGATCCTTCTATGCCGGACTGTACGACACGAAGCCCACGGACAGCACGGCCTCCGAGTCGTTCCTGTCGTCTATCACGGAGGTCTTAGACGACGGCACGAGGGAGTGGCTGGACCGGCCGATATCCCTGGACGAGCTGGCCAGAGCCCTCAAGTCCTTGCAGAGGAATAGGACTCCCGGAAGCGACGGCTTACCGGTCGAGCTGTATTCCGCTCTGTGGGGCCTGGTCGGCCAGGACCTGCTGGAGGTGTACGATAGTGCGCTTCGGGCAGGGGAAATGTGCAAGTCCATGAGGAAGGGCATCATCACCCTCATTTACAAGAGGAAGGGGGAGAGGGAAGAAATTAAGAATTGGCGTCCCATTTCACTTTTGAACGTGGACTACAAAATCCTGGCCAAGGTCATTGCCAACCGGGTCAGGTCTGTCCTGGAGTCAGTGATTCACCCTGACCAAACCTGTGCTGTGCTGGGCAGGAAGATCGCTGAGAGCCTCGCGCTCATCAGGGATACGATCGCCTACGTACAGGACAGGCGGGTGGACACCTGCCTCGTCAGCCTGGACCAGGAGAAGGCCTTCGACAGGGTCTCTCATGCTTACATGAGGGACGTCCTCTCCAAATTGGGGTTCGGGGAGGGCATCCGCAATTGGATCCGGCTGCTCTACGCTAACATCGTTAGCGCAGTCTCGATCAACGGGTGGGAATCGGACAGTTTTCCTGTTAGATCTGGAGTCAGGCAGGGCTGGCCGCTCTCTCCTGCCTTGTTCGTGTGCTGTGTGGAGCCCTTCGCCGCCTCCATCAGGAAGGACGTGAGCCTGAAGGGCGTGACTATCCCAAGCAGCGGAGGCCTTCAGGTCAAGACCTCCCTGTACATGGACGATGTCGCCGTCTTCTGCACCGATCGTCGGTCGGTGAGTAGGCTGTTGGACATCTGCGGCCAGTTTGAACTGGCCTCGGGTGCCAAAGTCAATAGGGGTAAGAGCGAGGTCATGTTCTTCGGGAACTGGGACGACCGCTCCTTCATCCCCTTCACCGTCAGGACAGACTACATGAAGGTTTGGTGGAGCTGGGGCATGCACTAAGACTTGGGAGGAGCGTATTGCCAAATTTAAGCAGAAGCTGGGCAGGTGGACGCTCCGGTCCCTCTCCATCGCGGGTAAGAACCTGGTTGTCAGGTGCGAGGGGCTTTCGGTACTGTTGTATGTGGCGCAGGCCTGGCCTATTACCTGGACCTGCGCTGCTGCGGTCATCCGGGCCATCTTCCACTTCATTTGGGGGTCGAGGATGGACCGGGTCCGCAGGGACGCCAAGTACAAAGACCTGGGAAATGGGGGAAAGGGCGTACCGAACGCCACCCTCGCCCTGACGGCTACCTTTGTGTGTGGCTGCATCAAGCTGTGCGTAGATCCTCAGTATGCAAACACCAAGTGTCACTACTTACTGAGGTTCTACCTGTCCCCGGTGTTGCGAAGGATGGGCCTGGCCTCGTTGCCGTGGAACGCTCCGAGTAGTTGGACCGTTCCGTACCACCTGTCCTTCGTGGAGAAATTTTTGAAAGGAAACACCTTTGACCACAAGGCCGTCAGGCAGTGGTCAGCACGTAGTATCCTCAGGACCCTTCGGGAAACGGAGAGGGTGGATCCCGTCGTGTGGTTCCCCACGCAGACTGCCAAAGTCATTTGGCAGAATGCCTCATCACCAGAACTTTCAAACAAGCACAAGGACATTGCTTGGCTGGCGGTGAGAGGGGCTCTGCCAGTGAGATCCTTTATGCATGCCCGGAATCTCTGTGCCACCGCACGCTGCCCTCGAGGTGGCTGTGGGGGGGACGAGACTGTTGATCACCTCCTTCTGGAGTGTGCCTATGCGCAGGAGGTATGGAGGGGGATGCAGTGGTATTTATCGAGGTTCGTCCCAAGCAGCTCCGTGACGCGGGACTCCGTGCTCTACGGGCTGTTTCCGGGGACGCACACCGAGACCAACATCAACAGCGCCTGGAGGACCATCAATGCGGTGAAAGACGCTCTTTGGTCTGCCCGCAACTTGCTGGTCTGCCAGCTGAAAGAACTGACCGCGACCGAGTGTTGCAGACTGGCGCACTCCAAGGTCCAGGGCTACGTGCTGAGGGACGCGCTAAAGCTTGGGGCAGCCGCCGCCAAGGCGCGGTGGGGAAAGACCACCGTATGAGCCCCCTCATCCAGAAAAGGGAAAAGAATCCTATCTGGTAACTGGGCCCAGCTGGCGCCTTCCCAAACTGGTCAGGGGGCCAACTGGGACTGTGCGGGGTGACGACTGCCGGGGTGTTTTCTTTGCTTTGTTTTTTTTTCTCTGTTTTGTTTTTTTCCTTTAGTTGGTGTCCGTACCCCGGGGTAACCCGGAGTGGCTTGCATGACTGGGTAGGTGTATAAATGTTTTATTTTTTTGTACATTCTATGAATAAAGTATATTTTTTCAAATAAAAAAAAAGGTGAAGAAACGTCTGAAAACGAACCTTCCAGCTCAGCAAGCAAACTCACATCCAGAACCTCAACCTGAGCTACAAATCTTCTCAAAACTCGCTAAAGAATAGAGATCCTTAAAGATCAACGATGTTGTCAATGTGTAGAACCACAGAAGATGGAAGAGATACTAACTTTGCGTCAGTATTTACTGTGCAGAAAGACATGGAAGTTGGGGAACTTGGAGAAATAAATATCCATGTCCTGAAAACTGTCCACATTACAGAGGAGGTGGTGCTGGAGGTCTTAAAAAGCATAAAGTTGGATAAATCTCTGGAACTTGATCAAGTTGTGGGAAACTGGGGAAGAAATTGGTGGGCATGTAGCAGAGATATTTATGTCATGTCCAGCCAAGGGTGAGGTGCCAGAAAACTAGAGGATAACTAATGTTGTGCCTTTATTCAAGAAAGACTATAAAGAGAAACCTGGGAACTATACACTGATGAGTCTGATATCAGTTGCATGTAAGTTGTTGAAGTGATTCGGAGAGACAAGATTTACATGCATTTAGAGAACTTCGATGCTAGCTTTTTGTGATTTATGGATAAGAACTCCCAAATCCCTCTGTTCTGTAGCTTGCTACAGTCTTGCACCAGTTAAATAATATTCAGCTCCTTCATCTTACAAACTAAAAGAACAAGATCGCAACTATCTAACACATAAGCAGTTATTTTTAATAAAAGAATGAATAAAAACACTGGAAACCTGAACACAAACCAAAGACTTTATTTCTAGACTCTGAAGTAAAAATATTCACCAATCCAACTCACCAATTAACTTTCTTTGCCTGCAATAACATGATGCTGTGCTTTATGGTTTCTAGTTTCATGGCAAGTTGGCCTCTTGATCTGTGCCTTTCATCCTCTTGCTCTGTAGTTTACCGCTGACAGTAAACCGTAGTTTACTCTGCACACTGCCTCCCCCAAAACCCTTTGCACTGAATTTCCACTTTGAATTAAATTTTTAATAGTAGTCAGTCAGTAACTTACTTGCACTTCATCTCACTCTGTTGAGGTCCCCCACATTGCTGTAGCCCCACATTGACCAGGTTTCTTATGAACACTATGCCCCATCCTCTGGTTCTGCTGCTTTTTTGGCCAATTTGTATGCCACTTCTTTGAATCTGATGCAATCCTGAATTTTCCTCATTAGCCCTGTCCTTTCTTGTTTCGTTTCTGTGCCAGATGGGAATGAATAATTCTTGCAGTTTATCCAAGCATTGTTTAAATGTTTGCCATTGCCTTTCCACTATCATCCTTTAAAATTACAATTCCTAATTTTCACAGCCAGCTTGCACCTCACACCATCATAGTTTCCTTTATTTAGATTCTGGACCCTAGTGTCAGAATCAATTACAACAAATTTCATCTTAATGAAGAATTCCAATATCTTATGGTCACTCTATCCCCAAAGAGCCTCACACAGCTAGATTGCTAATTATTCCTTTCTCGTTATGCAATATCCAGTTCAGGATGGCCTGTTGGTTAGCTGATTCCTTGACCTATTGATTCAGAAAACCAGGTCTTTGATACCCCAAGAATTCCTCCTTTGTAGTATTGTTACTGATTTGATTAAAAAATTCTAGACTTTGCAGAAAATACAGTGGAATTTTGACATTCCTCATTACAGCCTGCATCCATTTGCAACAAAAAACACATTTTCTAAACATAAAAGTAAACTATTTACATACCCATTAAGGCTATGAGGGTATCTTGAAACACATTAGACCCACATTATATTTTGGCAGAAAGACCCTAGATTGCATCTATGTGGCAGCTGCTCCAGCTTCAATGCATCACTCAGCATGTAGTCCCAGACCTTGGAATAATTCAGCCTGCAACGCTTGGTCAAGGTCAACTCTTTGTACTGGAAGATCAACAAGTTTCAAGTGGACCAAAGAATGCCTTTCACTGAGTTAGTGGTCCTCCAGATTCAGTTGATGTTTGTCTTGGTGTGAGTTCCAAGGAATAGACTAGAAAGCATCATGAGACAAGCCTCAACAAAATCACCACATCTGTCTCCTGACCTTTACTGCTGCAGGATACCCTTTTCAGACTGCTTCATTATGATGATGCTGCAGGACATTCTTCCCTAAGGGATGTTTAACGATTCTTCAGAAAAGGGAGAAAAAGGAAAGGAAGTAGGCATTAAACCCATAAAGTTACCATAGTCCTACCAAACCGTGGGGTGATCTTTTATTAGAGAGCAATGCCTGGTGGTTTAACCTGCCAATCACCACATTTTAGGCTAAGGGAAGAGATTGAGAAGGGGAGTCCTTCATTGTAACCTCAGCTGGTATGGGAATTGAACCCACACTGTTGGCATTGCTCTGTATCAATAGTACAAAAAGAACACATTTCCTTAAAGTGGACTAAATGAGAAATGGCTCAGGACTGTCATGAAAATTATGTTTTCTGATGTAGGAAAAACAGACTATTGGAGCTTCTGAATATTTTATCAAAGCAGAGGTGTTTTCAAATGCTTTGATTCAAGGAGGTAAACCAGTAAAGATATTGCGAGATACTGGACCAAGTCAGTTACTGATACTGGCTGATGAAACTACTTGTCTTCAAGAGGGGTTATTAAACGAAAAATAACAATTGGAGATATGCATGGTGGTTTCAATGAATCTCACTGTACAGTATTGGTTTAAGGTGTAACTTGGTAATTACAGAAATTGTAGTGGGAATAGTGAATAGAAGGAATGCATTTTAATTTGGAAAATGACCTGACAGGATGCTGGCCTCAATAAGGTTTTTGGAACAACCAATGGCAGAAGAGGAAACTGAAATGTTACAAGGGACACGTCCTGCACTTTCCTGACTATCATGAGAAAAGATCTCAGACCATAGAATTAGACAGGAAGTAAAGGAGCCTATTAATCAGGAACATGGTTTGCAAATTAGTCCATCTTCTTTAAAAGCGATGTGACAAATGGAGTTAATTTCTGAAAATGCATATGAAAATGGTACTCAGAGACTGAACAGAAATAATGTCTGAATGTTATTATTTGGAAAGCAGTATTAATGAAGAAATGGAAACCACCTCAAGTACCAGCTGATCAGGAATGGGCAGTGGTTCTTTAGGTGGTAGTTCCAGTTGAGTATCATTATGAAATTTTACAATTGGCTCACAGAATTCCTCAGAAAACATTAGAATTATTAGAACTAAATTATTAAAACCATTTTATTGGCCAGAAAGATGTAGTCAAACTTTGCCAAACATAACATGGAGATGCTGGTGTTGAACTGGGGCGGACAAGGTCAGAAATCACATGACACCAGGTTATAGTCCAACAGGTTTATTTGAAAACATAAGCATTCAGAGTTCAGCTCCTTCCTCAGGCATAGTATGAGAGAGAGGGTATGGGATGCAAAATTTATAACCAGAAAGGTAACAACACTAAAACTGTCCGCCTCTAGTTGAATCTTTAGGGTGCACTGGCTGACAGGTAACAACAAGGGTGTCAGAGGTTCTGTTCACTCAGAGTTGGCTCTGAGGGAGCTGGATCAGTGTCAAGGGATCTCCAAGTGTAAATAAAGGGTGACTTGGTGGCAGGATACCGGTGTCAGTGGAGTTATTTTAGTTACCACACAGTTTCTTGAAGCAATGCCTTTAAGAATAATTATTGACTGGTTTACAGCTTCCACAATTTACATCGGCTCTTTACCCACACTCTCAAGAAATATTGGAAAGATAGCATCAAACTTTGAAAACCGTGATTAGAGCTCATTGCCCAGAATGTTATAATGTTTGTGATAAGGGAATTTTGTCGTTATTATTTGCTAGTAGGGATACTCCAAATGAATATACAGGTTTTAGCCTTTTGAATTAATATGTAGGCATGAGATAATGAGACTAAACAGAAGTTAATAAACCAAAGCTTGGTAATACACTTCAGGGAGAAACTGACCAAAGTTGCCCAAAAGCTTTGGAACATGCTCAACAAGCAATAAAAATTGGATCAGATGAAAAGTCCAAAGTTCAGAACGATGTTGCTAGAGCTAAGACATTGTTACTTATTTCTGTGGAATGATTTAAAGCAAGATTCGCCAGACCTTATCCAATCAAAAATAAACTTAATGATGTGCATTATGCAGTGAGTGCACGAGATAAGAGAAAGAATCGAGTGTGTCATGTTAAAATATTTGAAAAGATTTTATGACAGGGACGATTAAAGAAAAGCATACTTACGTTATTGAAAGATATGGAGAGAGTGAAACAAAAATGTCAGAACAATTTGAGAATAAATCAGATATTGAAAATTCAGAAGTTGGCGCTCCAGCAACCCAGGTAGGAAAACACAGAGATACTTAGAAGATCAGATAGCATCAAACATTATTTTCCAGAAAACTGTTGTGGCGACTTATGAGGCTATTACAGAGTTTGTGGGAATATTCCAGAAGATACCTTTTTGACTGTTTATAATGTTAATGAGTTCCCTCTCAAGACTCATTTGGAAGATTGGTTAGCTCAGTAAGGGAAGAGATTAAGTTTCTTTCTGTGTTTGTCCTCATTTTATAAAGGAACATAAAATCATCTGTAAACTGCCAATGTAATGTTAAAATGCATTTATTTTAAAGATATGTTTATATAATACTAACATCTTATGCTTTTGTGTTTAGATACCAGCTCAGGAACATTTAATGTAGCACCTTCCAATGATTCAGTGAAAGTACCTTTTGACATTGGTAGGTAAAATATTTAATGAACGTTAATAATGGCTTATATTCATTTTTATGACAAGTTTCAAGAACACAAGAAATTGGACCATATTCAGTTTGTGAAGTCTGCCTCACCAATCAGGTGGATCATGACTGTTCTTCTATCTCAATGCCATTTTCCTGCACTATCTCTGTATTTCATGATATTGCTAATATATGGAAATCTATTGATCTCAGTCTCGAATATAGACAATGACTGAGCCTCCCTACTGGGAGAATTCCAAAGCTGCATCTTCCTCCAAGTGAAGAAATTTCTTTTCATCTCAGTCTTAAATAGCCCTGGCTCTTATTTTGAGACTTTGTCCCCTTGTTCTATGCACCTCAGCCAAGGGAAACATCCTTTCTGCATTCACCCTGTCAGAGTCATGAAGTAATTCAGCATCCAAACAGGCCCTTCAGCCCAAACTGGTCCATGCTGACCATGATGCCCACTCAGCTGGTTCCAACTGCCCGCATTTGGTCCATATCCTTGAAACTCTTCCTGACCATGTACCCATCCAAATGTTTTTTAAATGTAACTATTGTACCAGCCTCAAGAACTTTCTCTGGCAGCCCATTCCACATTGGCACCACTCTCTGCGTGAAAAAGCTGCCCCTCAGATCCTTCTAAATCTTTCCTCTCTCACTGTAAACCTATCCCCTCTAGTTTTCAGTTCCTCATTCCTGGGAAAATGACTATATGCATTCATTCTATTTATGCCCCTCATGATTTTATACACCTCAATAAGGTCACCCCTCATTTTCCTACTTACCAAGGAATAAAGTACTATCCTCTCCCTATACCTCAGGCCTACTTTCTTTGAATACTTTCCACTTTAACTGCATCTTTCCTATAACAGGGTGACCAAAACTATATACAATACTTCAAGTATGGCCTTACCAACAACTTATACAACTGTAACATCACAGCCCAACTCCTTTACTCAATGCCTCGACCAATGAAGACCAGCATGCTAAGTGCCTTCTTGACTGTCCTGTCCATCTGTAATGCCAATTCAGTGAACTTTGTAGTTGCACTCCTAGGTCCCTCTGTTCCACAACACTCCTCAGGACCTTTTCATTTACTGTATAAGCCCTATCTTAGTTTGACTTTCCAAAGTGCAACACATCACACTTATCTATATTGAATTGCATTTGCCAATCCTCAGCCCAATTCCCATCTGATCAAGATCCCTCTGTAATCTTTGATAAACTTCCTCGCTATCAACGATACCTCCTAATTTTGTATCAGCTGCAAATTTGCTAATCATGCCTTCTACATTCACGTCCGATCATTTATGTAAATAACAAAAGGCCCCAGCACCGAACCCTTTGACACACCACTAGTCACAGGCCTCCCGTCCAAAAACCAGCCTCCAACTATCACCCTCTGCTTCCTACCATTAATCCAGTTTTGAATCTAATTAGCTAGCTCTGCTTGGATCCCATGCAACCTATATCTCATGGCTAGCCTGCTGAGTGGGACCTTATCAATGGCCTTACTAAAGTCCATTTAGACAACATCCACTGCTCTACCCTCATTCATTCTCTTGGTTACCTCTTCAAAAATCTCTAAAAGATTTGTCAGACACGACTTCCTGTGCACAAATCCATGCTGACTGTCCCTAATCAGACTTTGACTATCCAAATGCTGATTTATCCTGTCCCTCAGGATCATCTCTAATGACTTGCCCCACCACTGATGTCTGGCTCATTGACCTGTAGTTCCTTGGCTTGTCTTTGCTACCTTTCTTAAACAATGGAACAACGTTAGCCACCCTCTAGTCTTTCAGGACTTCACCAGCACCTAAACATGAAGCAAAAATCTCTGCAAGGGCTTCTGAAGTTTCTTCCCTAGTCTCCCACGATGTCTGAGGATGGACTTGACCAGGATCAGGGGATTTATCCACCTTAATGCGCTTTAAGTCTGCAAACAACTCCTCTCTGGTAATATGTATGTGGTCCAAAACATCTCCAATTGTATCCCTTATTTCCTTAGCATCCATAATTCTTCCAGTAAATATTCATTAAAAATCTTCCCCATCTCCTGTGGCCATTCACATTGATGGGCATGATATCTTTAAGGGGACCTGTTCTCTTCCTAGCCACCCTTTTATCTTCATATAGCCATAGAACCTCTTGGGATTAACCTTATTTGCCAGATCCATCCCATATCCTCTTTTTGCTCTTCTGATTTTCCTCTTAAGTGTGCACCTATACTTTTCAAGACATCCAGGGCCTGGTAGCTTAAACTTGAGCCTGATAGCTTAAACCCAATGTCTGCCTTCTTTTTTTGCCATGACTAAAGCCTAATATCCCTTGTCAGCCAGGGATCCCTAAACCTGCCAGCTTTTCCCTTCACTGTAAGAGGGACATATTTTCCCTGGATTCTTGACATCATACTTTTAAAAGCATCCCATTTGCCTGTCATTCCTTTTCCTTCAAACGGACTCATATAATCAACCTCTGCTAGACCCTGCCTAATGGCCCCACAATTGGCCCTGCTCCAGTTTAGTACCTTAACCTGTGGACCTATCTTTTCCCATAACTATGTTAAAATTGAGAGAGTTATGGTCACTGGATCCAAAGTGCTCACTGACTGACATTTCACTCACTTGCCCGATCTTGTTTCCTGAGAGGAGGTCCAGTGTTGCATCCTCCCAAGTCGGACCCTCTATATATTGATTTAAGAAACTTTGTTGGACACATTTGACAAATTCCACCCCATCCAGGCCTCTTAAACTCTGGGTGACCCAGTCAATGAGGGAAAATCAAAATCTCCAACCAATACTACTCTATTATTCCTACATATATCTGCAATCTGTCTACACATCAGCTGCTCTAGTATCCACTGGCTTTTGGGGGTCAAAAATACATTCCCAACAGAGCGACCATCCCCTTCCTGTTTCTGAGTTCTAACAGTATGGCCTCATTTGGTCACGCCTTAAGGATATCCTGTCTAAGTACTATTGTTATTTCCTCCCTTGTCAAAAGTCAAGCCCCCATCTCGCATACTTGTACTTCCAGTCATGCCTGTAGCTTCTGTATCCTGGAACATTGAGCTGCCAGATCTGCCATTCTTTCAGCCGTGTTTCTGTTATGGCTATAATATCCCAGTCCCCAGAGCCAATCCATGTCTGAGCTGATCTGCCTTACTGGCTGGGCCTCGTGCTTTGAAATAAATGCAGTTTAAACTAGAACTCTCTTCCCTCCTTTTACTGTGCCCCTCGCTACCTGAATAGTAAACCTGCTCTTGATGGCTAACTAATTTTCCCTGATTTCTCTGAGCCCTCTCTTATTCAGAGTCCCTCCTGCCAAACTAGTTTAAAAACTAGTTCTGAGGAAGGATCACCAGACCCGAAATGTTAAATCTGATATTTTTCTTCACAGGTACTGCAAGACCTGCTGAGCTTTTTCAGAAACTTCTGTTTTTGTTCCTAGTTTAAATCCACCCAGGTAACACCAGTGAATCTCCCCACGAGGATTTTGGGACCCCTATGGCTCAAGTGAAACCCATCCCTCTTGTACAGGTCACCTCTACCTCAGAAGAGACGCCAATGATCCAAGAACTGAAAACCTTGTGCCCTACTCCAACTCCTCAGCCACACATTCATCTGGTCTATCTTTCTATTTCTATTCTATCTGATGCATGGCACTGGGAGTAATCCAGAGATCACTACCCTTGAGTTCCTGCTTTTTAGCTTCTTACCTAACTCCCTAAATTCATTTCACAGGACCCTAACCCTTTGTCATTTGTACTGACATGCACAATGGCCTCTGAGTGTTCATCTTCCCCCTTCAGAATGTTTTGCAGCTGCTCAGAGATATCCTTGACCTTAGAAGCCAGGAGGAAACACACCATTCTAGTGTCTCTTCTGCAGCCACAGAATCTCCTGTTTGTCCTCCTCACAATCAAGTCTTCATCCCCTTCTCTCGCTCTGCCTGACTGCACCCTTTCCCCTCCGGGCCTCAAAGCCAGTCACAGCGCCACTTAACTGACTGCTACTACTAGCCCCTGAAAGGATGTCCTGCCAACATATCCAAAACAGTTTACATGGTCCATAACATGGTCTGTCAGGAGCTGCAGCTGGATGCACTTCTCACACGTGTAGCTATCAGGGAGACTTCCAGTCTCCCTGATCTCTCACGACCTGCTAGAGGAGCATGCCTCTGCCCTTGCTACTACAACAAACAACAAACAACAAACAACAAACAACAAACAACAAACAACAAACAACAAACAACAAACAACAAACAACAAACAACAAACAACAAACAACAAACAACAAACAACATCTTCCAGAAGTCCCCTGTGACAGCCTTTGATCACACTCTGATTCACTGACCTCCTTCCCATCTCACAGAGGGTGTCCTGAAGAGGTCTCCTGTGCAATCATGATGACTGTGGCAATGTCTCCCAGAATTCCACTGTGATTGCTCTCCAGTACCCTCTGAGTCATTGCCCTTCTTTGCTGTCTTGCGGATGGTGTCCTGCCAAGCTTTCCTGTATAAAATTCTGCTGTGATGGCTGTCAGGTGCCCTCTGATTCGCTCTCAAGCCATGCAATTTTTTTTCGCTTTAAATACCACCTCTTATTCTCCAAAGACTAAAGGCCCAAGCTATATAATCTTTCCTTGTAGGATAAACCATCCATGCCAGGAATTAGTTTGGTGAACAAAACAAAAAACAATAAGAGCGTCATTCAAGTCTCTTTCAGGTGTCCATGATTAATAATAGTGAAAAACAGAAGACCATTGTTGAAATGAACAACTGCTGCAGCAAATTGTGAAAGTGTGCTTGTTTGAATTTACTAAAAGAATCCAAGCCAAGCTTGAAATTAAACAATGCATATTATTTATTGCATAATATTCTGATTTTTAACAAGTAATGAAGTGTTTTATTAGCAAGGAGCATGTAACAATTAATTCAGTCCAAAATTTTAATTCCATTATACTGCATTTTTTCCGTGTCCTGACGTTTTCTCAGATTGATCTGCAACTTATTTGTTAAAGATTTTTTTCTGCATCTGCAGAGAGAGAAAGATAGGTTAAATATTTGGGCAAATAGAGAGACTGACTCATATTGTGCAGTATTCTCAAGTGTAATTCACTGCTAACATATATCAGACTTAGTGCATCAATACATTAAGTGTGCTGAAAATGTACTCTTATATGAATAACCAAATAGTGACTGCCTACTGTTAGAAAATGTTGTTTATTATATTCATTTTAAGAAGTGTTCATATCCACATGTAATAGAACATTTTATCATTTTAGGAGGAAAATATATTTGAAGTTTGACTCTCAGATATTCATTAGTGGCTTATCATAAGGCTTCGAAAATGTATAAAACCTCTTACCTTTTGAAAAAGGGTTGACGGTGATAACGAATCACTAAAACCAGAAATTATAAAGCATTTTTAATCTGTTGAAACATAACTTCAAATGACTTGAATACCCCAGTGATTCATAGGAACAAAGTCAGAAATCACATGATACCAGGTTATAGTCCAATTTGAACTTTATTTAAAAACACAAGATTTTGGACCTTCGTCAAGTGTTAGTGAGAGAGTTAGTATCAGACTCAAAATTTATAAGTAAAAGATCAGAGTCACACCATGGATAAGGATCTATTAAACAAACCTAGGATGCTGCTAAATCTTTAACCAGGTAGAAGGTTTTAACTGATTAATATGTATACGTAAATCCCCAAATTCCTTTCAAGTCACTGTACTGAGAGAACTAAAGGTTTTATCAGTGTAAAGAAGAGGTGACAGTTTAGGTCAGACAATGTATATTAGGTGTGAGACTTTGTTTAGAATCTGGTTGTGTTTTGGTTTGGAGTCAGACTGGTTTTATTTCTAAAGTCGGCGCTTCCATGTTGTATGAACATGCATACGAATATATGAAATAAGAGCAGAAGTGGACAAAATTAATAAAGTGGAATAGTAAGTCCTTCTTGTTGAGGACAAGCTGTAACAATTAGAGATTCATAAAAAGATGAACAGGAAGATAAAACCTATTTAGCACGCAGGGAACTGGAAAAGTCAGTAGTGATGTAATAGTCATTGTTCTACCTCTGAGCCAGGAAACTTGGGTTCCAGTTACAACGGGCAACAAAGAGGTGGCAGAACAATTAAGCACATACTTTTGTTCTGTTTTCACAAAAGAGAACATAAATAATGTCCTAAAAATATTGGGAAACAGAGGGAGGAACTGAAGGAAATCTGTATTAGTAGAGAATTGATGTCAGGGAAATTGATGGGATTAAGAACCAATACCTCACCAGGGCCAGATAATGTATGTTTGGAGAGGACTCAAGGAAATGGCCCCAGAAATACTAGATGAATTGATGGTCATCTTATCAGAATTTTTAGACTCTGGAAGAGTTTCCATTGATTGGAAGATAGCTCACATAACCCCACTATTTAAAAAAGGAGGGAGAGAAAAAACAGATAATTATGTACAGGTTAGTATGACATCAGTAAAGGGGTAAGTGATAAGAGTCCATTATAAAAGATTTGAAAACATTGACGGGATCAGACAGGGTCAGCATGGATTTACAAAAGGGAAATCGTGGTTAACAAACCTACTGGAATTTTTTAAGGATGCAACTAGTAAATTTGATAAATTATAGCCAGTGGATATAGTTTACTTGGACTTTCAGAAGGCTTTCAAAAGGTCCCATATAAGAGATTAGCATGCTAAGGTAAAGCATATGGGACAGCGTAGATTACTGACATGGACAGAAAACTGGTTGGCAGACAGAGAACAAAAAGTAGGAATAAACAATAAAGAAGGTTTGAGAAGATTTAAGTAGAGGAGCAGTGATGTCTTACTGCATTTGTACAGGGCCTTGGTGAGACCGTGCCTCAAGTTTTGTGTGCAGTTTTGATTTTCTTACCTGAGGAAGGATTTTCTGGCTATGGAGGGAGTGCAGCAAATGTTCTTCAAAATGATTCCTGGGATGGCAGCACTTATGTATAACGTGAGGCTGGATGGGTAAGGACTGTTTTCACTGGAATTTAGAAAAATGAGGGGAATCTCATAGAAAATTAGTCCAGGTCAATGCAGGAAGGATGTTCCCATGACCAGTTAGTCCAGAACCAGGGGTCACAGTTTAAGGAAACAGGGTAGGCCATTTGGGACTGAGATGAGGAGAAATTACTTTATCCAGAGGTTAAGGCAGAAAATATAGCTCTTAGGGCTAAAATGTTAAAATATTAAAAGGATATTAATCTGCTGTAGGCTGCAGAGAGACATAGATAAGCTGCAGAGCTGGGCTGAGAGGTGGCAAATGGAGTTTAATCTTAGGGATAATCAGCACGGTTTTGTGAAGGGAAGGTCATGCCTCACAAACCTTATTGAGTTCTTTGAGAAGGTGACCAAACAGGTAGATGAGAGTAAATCAGTTGATGTGGTGTATATGGATTTCAGCAAGGCATTCAATAGGGTTCCCCACAGTAGGCTATTGTACAAAATGCGGCGGAATGGAATTGTGGGAGATATAGCAGTTTGGATTGGAAATTGGCTTGCTGGAAGAAGACAGAGGGTGGTAGTTGATTGAAAATGTTCATCCTGGAGACCAGTTACTAGTGGTGTACCGCAAGGGTCGGTGTTGGGTTCACTGCTGTTTGTCATTTTTATAAATGACCTGGATGAGGGTGTAGAAGGATGGGTTAGTAAATTTGCAGACGACATTAAGGTCGGTGGAGGTGTGGATAGTGACGAAGGATGCTGTAGGTTGCAGAGAGACATAGATAAGCTGCAGAGCTGGGCTGAGAGGTGGCGAATGGAGTTTAATGCAGACAAGTGTGAGGTGGTGCACTTTGGTAGGAGTAACCGGAAGGCAAAGTACTGGGCTAATGGTAAGATTCTTAGTAGTGTAGATGAGCAGAGAGATCTCGGTGTCCGTGTACACAGATCATTGAAAGTTGCCACCCAAGTTGACAGGGCTGTTAAGAAGGCATACAGTGTTTTAGCTTTTATTAATAGAGGGATCGAGTTCCGGAACCAAGAGGTTATGTTGAAGCTGTACAAAACTCTGGTGCGGCCGCACTTGGAGTATTGCGCACAGTTCTGGTCACCGCATTATAAGAAGGATGTGGAAGCTTTGGAAAGGGTGCAGAGGAGATTTACTAGGATGTTGCCTGGTATGGAGGGAAGGTCTTACGAGGAAAGGCTGAGGGACTTGAGGCTGTTTTCATTAGAGAGAAGAAGGTTGAGAGGTGACTTAATTGAAACATATAAAATAATCAGAGGGTTAGATAGGGTGGATAGGGAGGGCCTTTTTCCTAGGATGGTGACGGCGAGCACGAGGGGGCATAGCTTTAAATTGAGGGGTGAAAGATTTGGACAGATGTCAGAGGTAGTTTCTTTACTCAGAGAGTAGTAAAGGAATGGAACGCTTTGCCTGCAATGGTAGTAGATTTGCCAACTTTAGGTACATTTAAGTCGTCATTGGACAAGCATATGGACGTACATGGAATAGTGTAGGTTAGATGGGCTTCAGATCGGTATGACAGGTCGGCATAACATTGAGGGCCGAAGGGCCTAAACTGTGCTGTAATGTTCTATGTTCTATGTTCTATGATATGGGGAGAAGCTGGAATAGGGTTCTGGGTTGGATGATGAGCCATAATTACATTGAGTGGTGGAGCAGGCTTGAGGGCCAAATGGTCTAATCCTGCTTCTATTTTCAATGTTTCTAAAAGGTTATTGCAAATTTAGGTAATTTGAGTATGTTCTTCGAAAGTTTGAAAATAATGTCTGAAGTAAGTTTGTTCATAAATAGGAAATGGAAAATTGAGTAGTTGAGTGGCTTCTTGGATAATGCCCAAAACAAGAAAATCACCAGAAGCCTTAAACTCCACTCTGCTTGTGAAGTGAACAAAGCAACAGTTTATGAGCTCATCTTAAAGTATTTATAAGATAGTAATTGAGCAATTTATGTGTTTCTACTAAGAAATATTCAGTAACCCATCATGACAGATACTGAAACAGTACAGTACTAAACAATCTTGAAGAGATATAGATTCTGTAAATGCAACAAATATTTAATTAGTTTTGTCTTCCTGCTGTATTACAGCGAAGACATTACAATTTACGCGAAAGAGGTGTTAAATAGAGTGTTTGTACCTCAAATTGAAAAGGGACCAACAAAATGCGTCCAAAGAGACTGAAAGAAGAAAAATGTCAAAGTTTTCACCTTGCAGTGAATTGGACACTTTTTAGGACTGAAGATGCTAGCCTTTTTTAAAGTCTTCGTGAAAATTTGCAGTTCAGTTTGTGGATGCAGTTGTTCGTTAGCTCGCTGAGCCAGTTTTTCCATGGGGTGCAGGCATTTCATTATCATTCTAGGCAACATCATCTGTGCGACCTCTAATCAAATTGTTGGCGTTCTGCTCTGTCCGGAATTTATATGATCCTCTGGTAAAGTGGGTCTTATCTCTTCCAGTTCTGTTTTTTTTAGCAGCGGTCTGTTTATGGGGTCTATTTCCATGAGTTTGTTAATGGAGTCCTGTGTGGGGAACCAGGCTTCCAGAAATTCCCTTACATGTCTGTGGTTCACTTGAATCAGTATAGTCACTTTGCCCCAGTCGAAATGATGGCCCTCATTGTCTGTGTACATTGAGACAAGTGAACATTGGACATTTTTTTACTCCCAGCTGCTGTTCTTATATCCTGGTCATCAAATTCCTCCTCATTTGCCCAACATACTGTTTATTGCACTTGCTGCATGGGATTCTGTATATCATTTTAGTCCTGTTTCCTGACTGTGTAGGGTTTTTAGTCTTTGATAACAATTGATGCAATGTTGATGTATGTTTGTGTGCAGTCATGATCTTATGCAGCCCTAGGAATCTGGTTGTCATTTCTGATACATTTTTGATGTAGAGTAGCGTTACTAGTGTCTTCTGTTGTACCGTATCCTCTAACTGTCATTTGTTTTTGTAGGCATCTGCTTCTTATTAATTGGGGTTATATCAGTAGGACTTGTTTTTATTTAAACAGCATCCCAGTAGAATTTAGACCAGTTAGGGAGTAATTAGCAGTCTAAGGGGTAATGGTCGGGTTTTTTTTTGAAATTTTGTTAACTTGTTCATTGTTGGGCTAAACAAATAAATAGTTTCTTGTTACGTGTAAAGTGGATATCAGGGATTTTCTTTCTTTTAACCACTCTTTTAATCAATTATAAGGGGAAAGATGAGCTTGTCTGGGTATTTTGGGGGTAATTATTAGAGGGGAACTCCTATCCTTGTTGTAACAGATTGGGGCTTGTGTTTTAGTTTAAATATATCAGAGGGGTTTGGCCAGTCCCCATTATAACAAAACTTGGGGTCTCAACTCCAGAATCTGGACAGATTTAGACAGATTGAGTCTGGGACCTGGACAGTTCACGTACGGGATCTGAAGGGATTTGGTGAGATTTAAACAGACTTGGGGATTAGTGTCCTAGATCTTTAAATAAAATTTAGGTGAGAAAAATCTGTTTAATTTCAGTTACTTGTCATTGGTTAAACTAAAAGTGAGAGAACTGGCCCTTAACATTGCTAAAGAGGTTCTGGGATCTGAAGATACCTCCCAAATTTGCCAAGGAAGTTTAGAAAGACAGAGAAAGATTATACTTTTAGAATTAACAAGCAGGTTAAATTTGGGCTTAACAAGGGATAAAAGGAAAGCTGACATTGTAATGGAGTTGGTAAAGTATTTGGGTATACCAAAGAAACAGGCAAGTGCAATGGAGTTAGAAAAACTTAGATTGCAAATGAGATAACTGGAGTTAGAGAATGAATGGAAGGCGAGAAGGTGAGAATTACCATTACAAGCAGAAGAAAGGGAAAAGAAAGTCATGTTGGAAGTTAAAGAAAGTGAATCAAGCTTCTTAGCTAGGCAAAAAGAAAAAGAGAGGGGTATATAAGACAAGGGCATTTGGAAAGTTAGAGACAGCCAACTGCCACCTGAAAGAGGAGACAACTGCCAGCTGCCAGAGTTAGCACCATTCAGCTCTCAGAGAAAGCCCATCTAATTGATCAAAAGTACCATGGTATTTTAGCTTAAAGTCATCATTGAAGAAATTATAGAGATAAAACATCCCTCACAGCAGAATTAACAGAAGAAAGTGTTTGACCATTCCCCGTTGTAACAGTTTTACAATGTTTTGGAATGTCTCGGCTGATGTGACAGATTTTGTTACAGCGGTCAAAAGGTGAGCAGAGATTTTACAACAATTTATTGAATGTGGATTGGCCTGAAGCCTCCTTTGTGACATGGAAGATCTTAATTAAAATATTTATTGTTTTCAGCTTAGTAGTTACAACGCATCAACCAGGTCAAACAATGCCTTAAGGGACAGCTTTTAATTGTAATAAGCTAACACAGCATGTTGGATGTACATACATTTGACTAAATATTTTGCTCATCTGTTCTGTACTTTAAATTACGAAGGAAAGTACTTCCAAAAAATTTCAGGCTGGAAAAATATACTTCCTAATGTTAGTTTTATTTAGCATTTATGGCAAGTGGTGGTTTCTAAATTAATGTTTAAATTGTTTTGCTGTTTTAGAAGCTGTAAAGCAACAATTGAAAATTCCGGAAGACCACCCAGACGTAAAAGAAATTGTGAATCAGGCTGTTCAGAATGCAATGCAGGATGATTTGCAATTGCCAATCAATGACTACATGGATGCATTGTTAAAAGCTCTTTCAGAGGTAAAAAAAATGCATACTTGGATGGTCTGTTTGCTTTGGTTAAGCGTAGTGAGTGTCTGGAAGAAATGAGCTGTGTAATAATTTAAGAAAATGCTTCATAGACTCTAAAATTCATTAAGTTTCAAAAATAGCCATGAAGTTCGTAATGTGTAAATGACTAGCATTCATCAGTTCGAAGATAGCTGCATACTTTATGGTATTTGATAATTTATTGTTGTTCACAGCTATTGCTAAGTATGCTAAATGAGGAGGTGGAAAACTTGAAGTCAGCATTAGTTTAAGCAATGTAACAACCATATTACCTCCTAAAGGAAGGTGTATTTTGGCTGGAATTTTAAGTTATTCTAAAATCACTTTTGATTTGGGAGAGCTAAAAACATGGAAAAAGATTGATGGGCTACCAAACTTTTCATACTGCATTGGAGATCTTGGACCATGATGTGGAGAGCAACATGTTGTATAATATCTGAAACAGTTAACTGCTACCCACTATCATGTCATGCAGACTTGTGGGCAGTACAGCTTAACATCATGAGACCTAACAAGTGATCATAGAAACATAGAACTTAGGAGCTGGAGGAGGCCATTTGGCCCCTTGAGCTTGCTCTGCCTTTCAACATGATCATGGCTGATTAAACTCAATTGCTAAATCCTTCTTTCTCCCCATAACCTTTGACCCCATTTTCCCCAAGTGCTCTATCTAATTAATACATTTGATGTTTTGGTATCAACTACATCCTTTGGTAATGAATTCCACAACTCACCACGCTTTGGGTGAAGATTTGCCTCCTCATCTCCATCCTAAATCGTGTACCTTGAATCCTCATACTGTGACCCCTGGCCTTGGACTCACCCACCATCAGGAACATCCTCTCTGCATCTACCCTGTCTTGTCCTCCTCAAAGTCCCTATAACAATGACTATCATCTCAATGTAGGCTGTAACTAGTTAATAATATGCAATTATCTCCATCTTATTAATTACTCTTCTTGTTGGAACTGGGAATGATTTTCCCCTACCACATCAGACGAAGCAGGCTGTGTAAACCACAGTCTATCTTAAACAGAATGTTGGCAACAAGACAAAGAGCTTCAACAATTGTATTTACTACTTCTCATGTTAAATGAAGGCAACAATGTGGGCATGAAAGTTGAGCTAACTGAAGTGACCTAGTTGAGAGATACGTCAGTAGAGAAGCAGTAGCAGACATTTAAAGATACATTTCAGAATATTCAAAATAAGTACTTTTTTTACTATAATGTAAAATTTCACAAGGAGGACAAACCAACTGTGGTTAAGTAAGAAAATTAAGGAAAGTAACAAAGTCAAGGACAAGCATATAATCATGCAGAGATGAGTGGCAGGTCAGATGACTGGTCAGAAAACGAAACCTGGCAGAGAATGACAAAAATATTAGTCAAGACAATACATTGGAGCATGAAAGAAAGCTAGCTAGAAATGTAAAAACAGTTAACAGTACAGAAACTATGTTTATGTTGGTCATCTAGAGGGTAGGAATGGGGAGTTAATAGGAGAATATAAAGAAATGTTAAATGAAATTAATAATTATTTTGCCTTTGTCGTTCCTATGGGGGATAAAATAAATATCAGTAATGCCTGTGAATGGGGGTTTAAGGAAAAGAGCTGTAGTGATAGTAATGAGGTCAGCCAGGTGGATCTCATAGAATATGAGTTCCTGATTAGGTCTGTTAATCTGGTCCAATCTGAGAAGCCTGGCTAACAGATATAAACCAGAGTGTCAGGTTCTGTGCTCTCTGAGAGGTGTCTGTGTGGAAGTGGGACCAGTGTCAAGTACTATGCAGGTGTAAATAAAGGCTAACTTGGTGACGAGATGCTGGCCTTTGTGGTTATTTCAGTAGCAATGAGAGAAAACATGCTCCTGAAGAAAGTCGCTTGCAATAGTCTTTGAGTTGGAGTATGCATTTCTGGAATCATGCCATTATTTGGGAAGGTTGACTCATTCGATCCTACCTAAGCCCAGTATGTAGAAAGAACGTGTTTTTTCTTCCAGCAACTGATATTGGGCAGATAAAAAGCAACAAATAATTCTCCTGACAGCTAGTAGACCCACAGCTTCTTTTTTGGTTATTAGAAGTCTAATGTTTTCTGAGGCACCAGACACTAAAACCTTTCAAGAGTTGACAGATTTGGTTAAAGTGAGAGCGGGAGCAGACAGCCAGAGCCGGCGATGAGGGGGAGGTCAAGCCCTTGCGAGGAGTGCGAACCCAGCATAGCCAGGCACTTATGGACTGAGATGTTGAATGTTTAACTGTGTTTATTTTTCTATGCCCTAGTAAGATGGAATATAATGTATAACTTCTTAACTTGCTTTCTATATTTTTCTGCTATGCCTGGGTACATTTGTACCAATGGCACCATAAGTGGCAGCTTGTAAACTTTTCACTGTACCCATGCAAATGATTACACGTGACAATAAAAGATAATTCTAATTCTAATATTATGACATCTTTAATTCTGGGATGCTATTGGTTTTACTTGGCAGTTCTAGAACAAGAGGAATCCACATCAGGATTTTTGAGGTTAAGATGACTGACTGAGCCTTTGTGGAGATTTTAAACAAACAGTAAAACTGCATTCTGCAGCCGAATGTGTACCCAATTCCTTGCATGGAGGACTTATATGCAAAGCTGGTGGGGGCACCTTCCTTCTCAAAGCTAGACATGAGCCATGCATATCTGCAATTGCGATTAGATGAGTATTTCCACAAGAATGCTGTAATTGACTGGCTCCTGGGGCTCACCTCCTTGCAGCACCCTCCGGTCTGGGACTCGCCTCCTGCGCCGGCCACCGGTCTGCGGTTTATGGCCAGGACTCACCTCCTGCACCAGCCTCCGGTCAGGACTCACCTCCAGGACCCACCTCTAGCGTCTTAGACTTGCCTCAGGACTCACCAGCAACAGCATCCGGTCTGGGAGTCGCCTCCTTCATTCCTTCTGGTTAAGTTTAGAAGTTAAAAGTTTGAGGGGAAAAACCCCAGAAAAGGGTAAAAAAAGAGAGAATAAAGGGAACTGGCGAAGCAGTGGAGTCCAGCTGGAGCACCCGATTGTACTGCCATCTTGCACCTAAAAGGACAAGGCTGTGCTGCCCCTAGCCTCAGATTGAATTTCGTGGTGGCCTGTCATTCTAAGTGCGTACAATTATAAGTTGTAACGCTGTCCTGGAGACCAAGTGGCAAATGCGGATGCCTTGAGCTGCTTCCCATTGATGAATACACCACTGGTGGTGCTACCACTAGTAGAATCTGTTCTGGCTTTAAACTTTCTGAACATCCTTCCAGTTTCAACTGACAATATCAGACTATACACACAAAAACAAATCCTGTCCTGACAAAATTAAAACTGCTGGTGGTGATGAGGGAGATAAAAGGGGGATCACAACCAGAATTGAAACCTTTCTGGACATGGTAAGACCAGATCACAGTAGAGGATGAAATTTTATTATGGGAAACGAGAGCATTTGTCCCAAGTAAAGGTTGTCGCCAAATACATGCTGAACTCCTCCAGGGTCATCCAGGGGTGTCCAAAATGAAGATGTTGGTGAGACGTTATGTCCAGTGGCCAGGATTGGTTGCAGACGTTGTTGCATTGATGGAGCAGTGCCCAGTGTGCCAACAAGTACAAAGATTACTGCCAGCAATCCCTCACCTTTGTGGGAATAGCCAGGTAAATCCTGGACTCAGTCACACATCAACTATGCCAGCCCTTTCATTGACTCAATGTTCCTAGCCACTATGGATGTGCACTCAAAGTGGTTGGATGTGCATAGAGTTCATCTGTCAAATGTGGGGATGACAATAGAAAAGCTGCGAGCATCTTTTGCAGTACATGGCTCTGGGAAATGCTGGTCACAGATAATGGGCATTGTTTACCAGCAAGGAAATTTCCTAAAGTTAAGTAACGTTCAACATAAAGGGACAGCTGCATATCATCCATCATCCGATGGTCTGGCAGAAAGAGCAGTCTAAACTTTAAAGCAGGCTTAAAGAAACAACCCACAGCTTCTCTCAATACCAAACTGTCTAAGTTGAAGGGTCTAGGCTGGAAACGCCAGCCTTCCTGCTCCTCTGATACTGCTTGGCCTGCTGTGTTCATCCAGCTCTACACCTTGTTATTGCCTATTTGATATTGCTCTATTACTATGGCGGCACGGTGGCTCAGTGGTTAGCACTGCAGCCTCACAGCGCCAGGGACCCGAGTTTGATTCCAGTCTCAGGTGACTGTGCAGAGTTTGCACATTCTCCCCATGTCTGCGTGGGTTTCCTCTGGGTGCTCCAGTTTCCTCCCACAGTCCAAAGATGTGCAGGCTAGGTGGATTGGCCATGCTAAATTACCCGTAGTGTTCAGGGGTGTGTCGGTTATAGGGGGATGGGTCTGGGTGGGATGCTGTGAGGGGCGGCGTGGACTTGTTGGGCCGAAGGGCCTGTTTCCACACTGTAGGGAAACTAATCTAATGTAATATGCAGTTTTCAATCCACCTACCTGCCAGATGAAGAACAATAACAAAGAAAATTACAGCACAGGAACAGGACCTTCAGCCCTTTAAACCTTGCCCCTTGCACCTTAAATCTATGCCCCCCAGTTACTGACTGTTCCACCCTGAAAAAATGTTTCTGACAATTCACTCTATCCACGCCCTTCATAAACTTGTAGACCTCTATCTGGTTACCCCTCAACCTCTGATGTTCCACTGAAAGCAGCCCAAGTTTCTCCAACTTCTCCTCATAGCTGATGCCCTCCATACCAGGCAAAATCCTGGTAAATCTTTTCTGTGCCCTCCCCAAAACCATTACATCCTTCTGGTTAAAACCAAAAGAACTGTGGATGCTGTAAATCAGGAACTAAAACGAAGTTGCTGGAAAAGCTCACCAGGTCTGGCAGCATCTGTGGAAGAGAAAACAGAGTTAATGTTTCGGGTCCAGTTCCCTCAGAACTGATGGTGGCTGGGAAAACGTCACTTTATATGCATACTTCTGGTAGTGTGGCAACCAGAACTGAAAACAGTATTCCAAATGAGGTCTAACTAAGGTTCTATAAAACTGCAACACTACCTGCCGATTTTTAAACTCAGTACTGCAGTCGATGAAGGCAAGCATGCCGTAAGCCTTGTTGACTGCCTTCTCCACCTGCGTTGCCATTTTCAGTGACTGTGCACTTGTACACCCAAATCCCTCTGCCTGTCGGCACTCTTTAAGGTTCTGCCATTTACAGTATATTTTCCATCTGGATTAGACCTTCCAAAATGCATTACCTCACATTTTTCCAGATTAAACATCTGCCATCTCTGTGCCCAACTCACCAATCGATCTATGTTCTGCTGTATCCTCTGATGGTCCTCATCACTATCTGTAATTCCACCAATCTTTGTGTCATCCACAAACTTACTAATCAAACCATTTCCTTTTTCCTCCAAATCATCTATGTATATTACAAATAGTAAAAGCCCCAACATTCATCCCTGAGGAACGCCACTAGTCACAGCCCTCCATTCAGAAACGCACCCTTCCACTGTTACCCTCTGTCTTCTATGACCAAGCCAGGTTTATTAGTCTTGCAAGTCACCTCTGACCCCTCCATGCAACTTTACCTTCTATATCATCCTTCCATGAGGGACTTTGTCAAAGGCCTTACTGAAGTCCATATAGACAACATGCCCTACCCTCATTGATTACCTTCATCACTTCTTCAAAATATTAAATCAAAAGTTAGTGAGACACAGCCTCCCCTTCACAGAACCATGTTGTCTCTAGCTAATAGACCCACTTATTTCCGAGTGGGAGTAAATCCAGTCTCAAAGAATCCTCTCCAATAATTTCCTTACCACTGGCATAAGGCTCACCTGCCTGTAATTAGCTGGATTATTCCTGCTGCCCTTCTTAAACAAAGGAGCAACATTGGCTATTCCTCCAGTTCTCTGGGACCTCCCCTGTAGCCAGTGAGGATACAAAGATTTCTCTCAAGGCCCCAGCAATTTCCTCCCTTATCTCTCTAAGTATTCTGGGGCCTATCCCCTCAAGCCCTGGGGACATGTCTACCTCAAGACCCCCTACCTCCTCTCTTTTGATCTCAGCATGATCCTCCGGACTCCACATCCACCAAGTCCTTTTCTATGGCGAATACTGATGCAGAGTACTCATTTAATACCTCACCCATTTCCTGTCACTCCACACATAAATTCCCTTCCTTGTCCTTGAGTGGGCCAAGCCTCTCCCTAGCTACTGTCTTACTCTTTATATATGCATAAAAAGCCTTGGGATTTTCCTCAATCCTGTTGGCTAATGACTTTTCATGACCCCTTTTAGCAGCCCCCCCCGACTCCTTGCTTAAGTTTCTTTCAACTTTCCTTGTATTTCATCCTTGCTTTGTGTGTTGCCACCCTCCTAGCTTTAAAAATGTTTCCTTTTTCTTTTTGACAAGGCTCACAATATCTCTCGTTATCCAAGGTTCCCTAAACTTGCCATTCTTACCTTTCATCCTTACAGAAATATGCCAGCCCTGAGATCCTATCAACTTATACTAGAAATCCTCCCATATACCAGATATTGATTTGCCCTCAAACATCTGCCCCCAATCTACATTCTTCAGTTCCTGCCTAATATTGTTGTAATTAGCCTTGCCCTAATTTAGCATCTTCACCTGATAGCTCCATTTATTTTTATTAATTAGTACCTTAAAGCTTACTGAATTGTGATCACTGTTCTGGAGCTGCTCCCCTACTGAGACATCGATCACCTAGCCAGGCTCATTCCCCAGTACTAGGTCCCGTACAGCCCCTTTCCTAGTTGGACTAACTACATACTGTTTCAAGAAGCCCTCCTGGATGCTCCTTACAAACTCTGCCCCATCCGCACCTCAAGCACTAACTGAATCCAATCAGTATATGAGAAGTTAAAATCACCTATGACAACAACCCTGTTACTTTTACATCTTGCCAAAATCTGCATATATATCTGTTCTTCTATCTCCCACTGGTTGTTGGGAGGCCTACAGTAAACCCCAAACATTGTGATTGTGCACTTGCTGTTCCTGAGCTCTACCCATATTGCCTAACTGTACGAGCCGTCTAAGGTGTCCTCCTGCAGTGCAGTTGTAATATTCTCCTTAACAAGTAGTGCAACTCCCCCATCCCTTTAATACCCCCCCCATCCCACCTAAAACAACCGTATCCAGGAACATTAAGCTGCCAATCCTGTCCTTTCCTTAACTAAGCCTAACAACAGCATGATGGTTCCAAGTACTAATCCAAGCTCTAAATTCATCTGCCTTACCTGTTATGCTTCTTGCATTGAAATAGATGCACTTCAGTCCACCAGATCCGCTTTGATCAGCAACCACATCCTGCCTGCTCGTCCTCTGAGTCTTACTGGCCCTATGCTCTGGTTCCCTTTCCATCCATTCACTTTTGCGTTGGTTCCAACCCCCCTGCCAAGCTAGTTTAAATCCTCCCAAGTGACACCATCAAATCCCACAGCCAGAATATTTGTTCCCCTCCAGTTTAGATGCAGCCCGTCCTTCATGCACAGGTCCCACCTGCCCTGGAACATGTCCCAGTGGTCCATATATCTGAAACCCTCCGTCCTATACCAGCTGTTTAACCATGTGTTGAGCTGGACTATTCTCCAATTTCTAGCCTCACTGGCTTATGGCACAGGGAGTAATCCTGAGATTACAACTTTGGAAGTCCTGCTTTTTAACTTTCTTCCTAAGTTCCTGAACTGCTGGTGCAGGACCTCATCATTCATCCTACCTATGACATTAATCCCAATATGTACCACAACCTCAGGCTATTCACCCTCTCCCTTCAGAATGCTTTCTGCCTGGTCAGAGACATCCTGGACCCTGGCACCAGGGATGCAACAATGCATCCTGGAATCTCTGTTATGTGCACAGAAGTGCCTATCTGTGCCCCTAACTATGGTGCTGTTTGCCATTACCTTCTTAAGAACAGAGCCCGCTGTGGTGCCACCAGTCTGGCTGCTGCTGTTGTTATCCCCTGATAGATCAGCCCCCCAGTAGTATCCAAAATGGTATATTGTTAGAGAGGGGGATGACCACAGGGGATTCCTGCACTTGCTGCCTGCCCTTGTAGTGGCCATCTATCAATCTGCCTGCACCTTGGGTGCCACCACATCTCTGGAACAATTGCCTATGATGCTTTCCGTCATCCTCATGCTCCTCCTTTTGAAAGCAGTGACTGTACTGATGCAAATCATCCCCAAGTCAGCCAATCATCATCACCACTCTGCTGCCCTTTACCGTGTCTAGCAACTAGATACCAAGAATGCCGAACTTGAAAGTGAGTGGTTACCTGGTGACTTGAGCTTGCTGCTTATTGTCCAGACATCAATCTTGGGCACGTGACACCAGCATCTCAGGGCACAATAAATGGACAGTGACTGCATGTAACACACTTTGATGGTCTGACATGTACCAGCCTCAATGTATCATCTTGGCACAATTCCAATCCACTTGTTGTACAATACTGCGGTTCTGTGCTCCACTTTGGAGTACTCAGGCACCTATCATTGCAATGCTGCTGCAACAGCACTTTATGCTCAAGCAGAGAAACCAATCTCAAGAATTCTCATTTACTCTTGCATACTCACTCACTTTGTACTAATAGAATGCTCAATACATCTCTGCCTTGTCTCACCATGCCGTGCTTGCTCTTTGCCCCCTTATCCAAAGCTACTGGGTACACATTCGTTTCTCTTGTCTTGACCTTTCAATGCAGACACAAAGCCAGGCAGCTTGTTATGGTTGTCAACAGTCATCAGTTTCGGATGTGGTTCTATTGCTGTATGGCAGATTGCTACCGTGCACCTTGTTCCAGCTGTGAATGTGCCAAACACAATGCATATACTTCAGGCAAATGGCCTTGTCTCAAAACTTAAGGGCAGTAGACCAGAGTCAGGTCAAGAGAGACATCATTCAGGGAGTGCATCTCGACACAATAAGTCAGTGGCTGCCTCCAATATCAGTCTAGTGATTTCAGTGATGTCAGCTGACAACAGTCACAGTCAGTGGCCCATACCTCTGCAGTTTGGGAATGGGCCATGGTCAGCCCTGTGGGTCTTGTGCAACTAGTCTGGAGAGCCATGGGAACACAGTCAAAGAGTTATATATACATTAGTCAGGTTTCTGGTTACTCATCATTCTGAGCTGTTGAGTTAAGTCAGCCCTGGAAGTCCATCCATGAAAAATCAAGGGGGAAGTATTGGGGCCAGTGCTACAGGATGGAAAATGGCACCCTAACTGTGGTGTTTGGAGACAGCATGTGGGATACAGAAGGGATAATAATTGTGAAGGGATGGCTGTTCAACATATAAGGCAGGAGACATTAAAAAATTGAAGGGATAAGGATAATGCAGGAGTAGGGTTCATCATCAAAAAATTAGTCTAATGCCGACCATGTAACCAGTGTTGTAAAAACCATCTGGTTCTTATTGTCTTTTAGGAGAGGAAATCAGCCATCCTTACCTTGTATGGTTTACATGTGACTCTAAGCCGACAACCATGTGACTGAATCTTAACTGGCCCTGGGCAATTCAGAATAAGCAATAAATTCTGACCTAGTCAACAAAGCTCACAACCCATGAGCGAATAAAAAAAAATCATCAGCACCCCGACTTCCACATGGGACCGTGCACCACTGTTTCTGGCACCTTTGCTCAACATACTGGGACTGGGGGAGTAAACTGGGGAGATAAAGACACAGAAAGATTGGTTGGCTGGGGAACGTGGGAGTTCAAAGCCTATCGGGTTGACAGGGCTGGCTACCAAGAATAAAATGTATACATTTGGGTGTTCACCATTGGAAGAGGCTGAGCTTGAGACTCCCTCTTTGAGAAGCACCTATCATTGGAAATAACAGAGTAGAATAGAGCAGAAAGTAGTTGTGACCAGACTTGGAGTGCATAGGTTCTGTGCGAGAGGGGTCTTCAATTCTGAGGCTTTTTCTAAAGGCAAAAGCATTACAGACACCATTACAGTAAAACAAACACACCTGTAAGCACTACATGCTATGTAAATGTTAGGCATTAACTTATAGTGTGCAGTCCAAGTCCATGTTCCAAGCACTTATGACTATATCATACAATGTTACAAATCAATCACACAGATGATTGTATCAGAGATAATGGGAACTGCAGATGCTGGAGAATCCAAGATAATAAAGTGTGAAGCTGGATGAACACAGCAGGGCAAGCAGCATCTCAGGAGCACAAAAGCTTTTGTGCTCCTGAGATGCTGCTTGGCCTGCTGTGTTCATCCAGCTTCAGACTTTATTACCCACAGATGATTGTGATGCACAAGCAATAGTTTATCACCTGGAAAGATTGAAATGTTGGAAAATACAGCTAGGTTCTCCCAACATTGAGAAAGGCTTTGCTGAACTTCTCCCAAATTTCTTGCCATAAGAGTAGTCAGTCAGGGTCCAATAAGATTCTAAATAAAAACCAAAAGAACCACGGATGCTGTAAATCATGAACAAAAGCAAAGTTACTGGAAAAGCTCAGCAAGCCTGGCAGCATCTGTGAAGGATAAAACAGAGTTAACGTTTCGGGATCTGGTGACCCTTCCTTAGAGTTCTGAGGAAGGGCCATTGAACCCGAAACATTAAACCCTGTTTTTTACTTCACAGATGCTGCCAGACCTGAGGAAGCGTCACCGGACCCGAAACTTTGTCTGTTTTTTTCCCTTCTCAGATACTACCAGACCAGCTGAGCTTCTCCAGCAACTTTGTTTTGGTTCCTATAAGATTCTGCCTGAATTCAACATTTTTTGAGTCCCATTATGACTCTTCTTTGAAAGTAAAGCATCCGGGAAAAATTATAGTCTTATGTTGTTGAGATGGAGGAAGCAGAAGCAAGTGGAGTTGATGGGAACTGTGCCGAGAGCAAAAAGCAAAAGAGGTGCTAATGGTCATAAATGCTTTCACTTAATGGATGCTTACCATCCTCAGTTAGAAATGCAATTAAAATCTTATTTGTCAGTTTATCTACTTCATAGAGTCATACAGCATTGAAACAGACTCTTCTGTCCAACTCATCCATGTCGAACAGACATCCCAATTTGACCTTGTCCCATTTGCCAGCATTTGGCGCATATCCCTCTAAACCCTTCCTATTCAAATACCCATTTAGATGCCTTTTAAATGATGTAATTATATCAGCCTCCACCACTTCCTCTGGTAACTTGTTCCACACACTTATTCCTCTAAGTGAATAAGTTATTCTTCAGGTCCTTTTTAAATCTTTTCCCACTCACCTTAAACCAATGTCCTCTAGTTTTGGACTCACCCACCCTAGGAAATAGACCTTGGCAATTCACCCGATCCATGCCCCTCATGATTTTACCAACCATTGTAAGGTCACCGCTCAGCCTCCAACCCTCCAAGGAAACATGCTTCAGCCTATTCAACATCTCCCCATAACTCAAACCCTCCAGTCCCGATAACATTCTTCCTAATTGTAAGCAGTATTCTAAAAGTGGCTTCACCAATGTCCTGTACTGCTGGAACATGATATCCCAACTCCTACACACAGTGCTCTGACCACTGAACACAAACATGCCAAATGACTTCTTCTCGACTCTGTCTACCTGCAACTCCACTTTCAAGGAACTATGCACCTGCACTCCTAGGTTTCTTTGTTCAGCAAACACAAGGCCCTACCTTTAACTGTATAAATCCTGCCCTGGTTTGCCTCCCAAATGCAATACCTCACATTTATCTAAATTAAACTCTGTCTGCCACTCCTCAGCCCATTGGCCCATCTGATTAAGGTACCGTTTTTCTTTGAGATAATCTTCTTTACTGTCCATGGCATCACCTATTTTGGTGTCATCTAGAAATTTACTAACCATACTTCCTAAACTCACATCCAAATCACTTATATACTGGACTCGAAACATTAACTCTGCATTCTCTGCATGCATGCTGCCAGATCTGCTGAGTTTCCCCAGCAACTTCTTTGCTTGTACCATTGGGCTTAAAAGGTGTGGATAAATTTCCTGATAATGATTTTTGTACTTTTACATTCACTGATCTGAGTAACAGGCCTGAAATTAACCAGCACTTACTTTCTCAGCTTTTTGAAAATGAGCCCACTAACCTGCTTCCAATCACATGATATGCCTCATAAAAGCTGTAATTTACTTGTTAGTTTTACTCCCTGGATTTACATTTGGCCATTCTCCATCTCAGCAATTCACTCCACTTTCTTCCTGAATAATACGCGGAGGTCACTATTCTTCTTCAATTCAATTCTTATTAAGCTGTGTTACACTAAAGCATACTAAATTTGCTGATTTTAAGGAAAACATCCATGGTTTATGTGAAACACACAGTTAAGAAGATGAAATGATCTGCTGATAGTTGCTGGTGGGATATGAAAAGGAGCCTGTCTAAGGTGATTCCCCAGCCAACAGTTCCATTTCATGCTTGGTCAACAGGTCCATTTCGCTTCAAAAGACTGGTTTTTCACCAATAAGAGCTCTTTCCTTTGTCTCTCCCCTCAACTTACTTACAAAATAAAAATGTCTTTTGTAATTGGTTTGACCTACAAAGACAACACCTCTGACAATGTAGCACACACTCAGTACTGCATTAGAGCGTCCGTCTAGATTTTGCAGTCAATTTTAATTCATAGTTTCTGATTCAGAGGTGAGAGTGCAACCACTGAGCCACAGCTGACAGTTACAGGTATACCAATAGAACTGACATTCACAGTTAATTGATGTGCACAGTTATTTGTAATTTACTTGTTTTGCAGATTATGGAAGAACAGAAAGTGAAGAATCCTGATCATCTTGTGGCTGGGGGTTGGGTACTGGATAATTTCCCAGAGACAATGGATCAGTGTAGAGTAATGTCAGAGCGAGGTTTTGCTCCTGATAATATATTCCTGCTACATAATGCTGTGGATGATGGTAAGTAAACTAATTAACCAAGTTTATTCTGCTTGGCAAAAAGAATAATGTAAATATTAGCAGATCTCCTGTAATGTATACCAAAAACGCACCATTTCAGCAGGTGTAAAATGCACCTCCCCCAGTCCCAGCTATTCCCCTTTATATGTCCTGACATCAACTAGTTAATAGTAATTACCTGTTTTCTACTAACCTTAGTCAACCTTTGTAATCTCAGCACATTTCTATGAACTAGATGTGTTTGTCAGTCCCAGATCAGCTAACAAAGGGATCACATTCCTTCCATCTCCCTACCACCATCACCAAGATAAAATCTATCACCCTGGATCACCTGCCACACCATCAAAGGAATTGGAGTACATTTGAAGGGTATAGAAGAGCCTCAAAGCTTGAGTTAAATCATGTCAGGCCTGATAACTTGTATGGTTTTCTTGCTTGAGACACAGGAGAGGTAATATCTGCTGGGCTGTCCTCCTCTAAAACAAAGGGATTCGCAGCCTTCTATTCTTCTTTTAAGGCCTACTACACAACTTGCAGTTGTTACTTTGGTTTAGTCGGAGCATTGCGCAGAAGAGAAATTCTTTGAGTCGTGCCTATTTACAGTTCATTGCAAAGAGCCATTTACCTCAGCATACTGTTGTAAGCTTGAAATATATTTTTCGAGGACTACTTTTTGATTTTTGTGTCCTAACCTTTGGTTTTCAGGGCTCCCTTTTCAATCTCAATAACTGTTTCATTAAGTTATCCAGTCATTGAATATGAACATTTTCTGTACTTATGTTGATATATGGCAGATTTGGACTCGCATAAAAAGTATCCATATCATTAAAATCATCACAGGTCCATTAAACTTAAAGCCACGTTACACGTGGGAAGCGTCAATTTAATAAATACTGCGGTATTTAAATTGGCACAGACGAAAGGAAATATTAGAAATGCATGCTTCCTTTAAACAAATAATTGACACATTTCTCTGAAAAAACGCTTCCCCCTAAAAACATTTTCACTGGATTTCTGTAGCATGTTTCTAACACAGCCATTGTGCTTCAAATCATTTATAGTATGTGTGTTTTGAGCCCTAATTTCTAAAATGGAGATGTTTGTAACCTGTTGGTCTATGCATACCTAAACTTCTGAAAGAGTTATTTGTATTAGCAAATTAATAGAGTAAGCTGCTAACTGTATCCTTAAGATGACGAGAATTTCAATAAAGTGTTCAAAAGATACTCACTTTGCAAAGGCATCAAACTGAGAAAGCAAAAATATTTAGTCAATACTAAAGTCCTCTTTATTCCTCAGGGAAGCATATTCAAAAAGACACTTAGAAATAGGTAGACAGGGTGGCTATGAAAGCGTGATGCATGCTTGCCTTCATTGCACAGGCCATTGAGTAAAGAAGATGGGACATCATATTAAAGGTTGTATAGGACATTGGTGAGGCCACTTTTGGAGTACTGTGTATGGACCTGGTTGTCCTGCTATGGGAAGGACATTATTAAATTGGAAAGGTTCACAAAAGATAGTCCAGGGTATTGTTGGGATTGCAGGGTTTGAGTTATAAGGACTCTTTTTTCACTGGAGCGTAGGAGGTTGAGAGGTGACCTTATGGAGGTTTATGAAATCATGAGGGACATAGATAAGGTGAATAGCAAAAGTCTTTTCCCTAGGGTAGGGGACTTCAAAACTAGGGGACGTATTTCAACATGACAGGAGAAAGATTTAAAAGGGACCTGAGTGTCAACTTTTTCACACAGAGGATGGTACATATGTGGAATAATCTGCCAGAGGAAGTGGTACAGTTTTCAATATTTAAAAGGCTTTTGGATAGGAAAGCGAATAGGAAAGGTTTAGAGAGATATGGGTCAAACTGCAGGCAAGTGGGACTAGTTTAGTTTGGGAA
This sequence comes from Stegostoma tigrinum, assembly GCF_030684315.1. NCBI lineage: Eukaryota > Metazoa > Chordata > Chondrichthyes > Orectolobiformes > Stegostomatidae > Stegostoma > Stegostoma tigrinum. The sequence goes on from NC_081357.1 coordinate 25,768,050, forward strand.
ACATGGGGCATGGATGAGTTGGACCGAAGGGTCTGTGGTGTATGACTATAACAATGACTCCATTGTTAAAATGGAATCCTGTTATAGCTATCAAATCTGTAGGTCACAGTCCTTGTGATGGATTTTAACTCATTCTGAACTCATCTATTTGTAAAGAGTTAAAGTTGGCGCCTTGAATGTCAGTATTATTGATTGCCGTTGATCACCTCCCTTAAGAAATGACCTCATAGGCATCTATGATGGTGCATCCTATTGGAAGAGGATAATTAATGAACCAAGTACCTAAAGCCCAGAGCAGCAATTTTAAATGACTGAGATAGTTTAGAACACATGTGCACAAAGTAAACTACAAAGGCATTGATTCTGCAACAAATAAATCAATACTATTCAGTGCAGCCAGTCTAAAAACACCGAAGGATAGAAACTGTGTCATCCTGGTTTCCAGGCACAGGGATCAGAATTTGTCATCTGCCTGCATGCAGTCAAAGGTGCACAGCACACAATTTTGGGGTACACACCTCATGCATATGGTTCTAGCGTCAGGCTGGGAAAATCCTGGGTTACTACCTTCTTGTCAGTGTGGTTGTCTCTGATTCAGTAGATGAACGTGTTACCGTCTTCAAAGAGACTTCTAGCTCTTAAAAAAAGATTCAAACTTTCAGGTGCTCTCTAGACATTTTCATATCACCCTGTTCAAAGATGCTTATACACACACCTGGAGCAGATTGGACTTGAACCTGGGCCTCCTGGCTCAGAGGTAGAAACACTACCACTGCATCACAAGAGCCATCATTTCACTTCATATCTGAAAGAATAACATGATATGATTTCACATTTTAAACATTTCACTGTAATAAATGAGTAAAAACACAATTATCACACATCAAATTCTTCACAGAATTGCTATCTGTTGTGTTCAAGAATAAACAATGTTCCTTTTCAGTTGGGCTTCATGAGTTATTACACTAGCTTTTTGTTATTTATGAACAAGGGTTACCAAATCCCTCTGTGCTATGGTTTTATGCCGTCTTTCTCCATTTAAATAATATTCAGCTCCTGATTATCACTGCCAAAGTGTTTAACCACCTTTTCCCACATTATATTCCATCTACCACTTGTTTGCCCACTCATTAACCTGTTTATAACTAAATCAATTTCCCTTCAAAGTTTCTTTGAGTCATCCTTGCCACTTACCTTCTCGCCTATTTTTCTGTCAAATGCAAAGCTAGCAACAATACATTCACTTTCTTCATTGAATTCTTTAATACATATAGTAAATAAATATAGCTACAACACTGATCCCTGTGGCACTCCACTAGTTACTGGTTGACATCTGAAATTGTCTCCTTGGTATCTCCAAAGTCATTACTCAGCAGGCCAAGCAGCAGAGTAGTAAGGGAATGGAACGCTTTGCCTGCAATGGTAGTAGATTCGCCAACTTCAGGTACATTTAAGTCGTCATTGGATAAGCATATGGACGTACATGGAATAGTGTAGGTTAGATGGGCTTGAGATCGGTATGACAGGTCGGCACAACATCGAGGGCCGAAGGGCCTGTACTGTGCTGTAATGTTCTATGTTCTATGTTCTTGCAAACAGCCCACATTTGATTCCAGCTTTCAGTAGCTTCCCATATCTCAGCTTTGCCAAACAGCAACTTTGAGTGACTGTGTCCAGCTGCTTTCCTCAGTTTTCAGAAGAGTTCCTTATATCCGTCATCAACAGTAAGGCCTTTTCTAGTTAATGTTCTTCCCCTAACCATGCCATGCTACTAGAATTCTGAGATGGCTACAAACTGTCTATCTTCAGCTAGAGACTGCCTTCCTACCACATCCAATTGTGATAGCTCAAAAAACCAAGCAATATCATCTTTCAGCTGACCATACAGCTAATTTTTTCAATTTTAAGATTCAGCAATTCGCGAGAAAGCCAGTAACATGATCTCAAACATGGCTTCCTCTGTCCTCTTTCCTATGGCTATGTGAAATGCATTAACCTTACATCCAGGTAGAAATACTAATTAATGATAGTTAACCTCAACTCCCCCTTTCACCTCAAAAGTAAACAGACAATTTAGAGTCCAATCGTTTACACTGAGATTCAATGTAAACTCAGAGGCTGCTCCCATTGCCTTCAAGCATAAAATACCTTGAACCTTTTAGTGAAGTAATCTATGTCTTCCTTTGATCTCTAATAATCAAGATACCTTGGTTTATTGTTATATAGACTATAGGACAGGTAACATGAACCTTTCATTTACCCTCTAAATTGCAGATGCCAGAAGCTAGAGTCAATAAATGTGGAGTTAGAAAAGCTCAACAGGCCAGACAGCATCCAAGGAGCAGGGAAGTCAATGTTTTAGGCTGAAACCCTTCACCAGGACTAGGGAGGGGGTGAGGAGCCCAGAAATAAATAGAGGAAGAGGGATGGATCTGGAGGGAGGGTAGGTGGAAAAGAGATAGATGGATGCAGGTAGGGGGTTATTGTAGTTGGTCAGTGAGAAGGGTGGAGTGGATAGGCGAGTGAAGAGATGGAAAGGTTGGGTAGGGAAATTTTGAAGCTGATAAAGTCAATATTCAGACCAATGGGCTTAAGCTCCCAAGGGGAAATATTGGGTGTTGTTCCTCCAGTTTATGTTTGGCCTTACTCTGACAGTGGAGGAGGCCAAGGATGAACATGTCACCAGGGGATTGGGAGGGTGAGTTGGATGGCGACTGGAAGGTTGGGTTGGATGGTGCATGCAGAGTCTGCATTTAGCCTCCTCTATATCGAGGAGACCACATCTGGATCAATGTTCCCACTGACCAACCACAATAATTCCCAAACAGCATTCACCTTTCTTCATCCCACCTACCCCAACTCCGCCCCTCTCACTGTATTTATTTATGGTCTCCCCTCTGCCTCCCCAGTCCTGACAAAGGGTTTCGGTCTGAAATAGTGACTTCCCTGCTGTTCAGATGCTGTCTGACCTGCTGTGCTTTTCCAGCTCCACATTTATTGACTCCTTCATGGTAACATCAGCCAATGCAGAAATTGAACCCATGCTATTCACATCACTCTGCAATTCAAACCAACCATCTAACTAACAGAGATAACTGATCTCTAGTCCCAAAATGTAATAATCTTCTAAAGCTCATACTTATAACAAGTCCACTGACATTTTTCTAGAGCTATATTGTACAGTGAGCCTTCTCTTAAAGGCAGTTAGCCTTTCCGAAAGAAAAGTTGGACAGAAATATTTTGCAGCAATTTAAACAATGACAAATTGTGACCAGGGCAGAGGGACAATAACAGATGCAGTTTTCATCAAATCATACATTATAGAAGAGGCCTTTTGGCCCATCCAGTCTGTACCATCAAAAATACATGACTAACTGGCAAGTCCCAATTTTCTCCACTAGACCCATATCCTTGAATGTTCAAGTATCCATCCAAGTAGCTGCTAAAGGTAGTTTTTAAACTATCCTCACAGGCAGTCCATTCCAGGCACTCATCATCCTCTGGGTGAAAAAGATTTTTCTCAAATGCCCTCTTAACCTCTTACCTTGCACCTTCAAATTATGATCCTTCAACCAGGGGTAGCAACTGTTTTCTCTCACACCTCTATCAGAATCATCTTCAATCTTTCTGCTCCAAAGAAAATAGCTCGAGATTATCCAGCCTCTGTTCATAGCTGAAATGCTCCGTTCCAGGCAAAATCCCAGTGAATCTCCTCTGCAATGCCTCCAGTGCAATTACATCCTTACCAAAATGAGGCGACTAGAACTGTACACAGTACCCAAGCTTTAGGGTCATAGAATCTTAGAGATATACAACATGGAAACAGAACCTTCAGGCCAACTCGTCCATACCAATCATACCAATAAATTAATCTAGTTCCATTTGCCAGCATTTGGTCTAAGTCCTTCCCATTCACATACCCATTCAGATGCCTTTTAAATGTTGTAATTGTACCCGCCTCCATCACCACCTCTGGCAGCTCATTCTACACACACATCAAACTCTGCGTGAAAAATTTGCCCTTTAGATCCTTTTTAAATCTTTCCCCTCTCACCTTAAACGTATGCCCTCTAGTTTTGGTCTCTGCTACCCTGGGGAAAAGACCTTAGCTCTTCACCCTATCAATGCCCCTCATGATTTTATAAACATCTATTAGGCCACCCCTCAGCCTCCAACACTCCAGGGAAAATAGCCCCAGCCTACTCAGCGCCTCCCTATAGCTCAAGCCTTCCCAAGCCTAACCAAAGTTCTGTACAGCTCCAACATAACCTCCCTGCTCCTGTAATCTGTGTCTCAACTGAAGGTAAGCATTCGGTATGCCAACTCAACCTGTCCTGCCATTTTTAGGGATCTGTGGACAAGCACCCCAAGAACCCTCTGAGCTTCCTAGTGTCTTGCCATTCATTGAATTCTCCCTTACCTTGTTGCATCCTCCAGTGTGCATCACCTCTCATTGATGAGGGTTAAATTCCATCTGCCATTGATTTGCCCATCTGATCATTCAGTTTATATCCTCCTCTAATCTAACACCTTCATCTCTATGGTCCAACACCTGCCTAATCTTTGTGTCATCTGCAAACTTATTTATCATCCCTCCACATCCTCATCTACATCATTTATGAATATCACAAACAATAAGGGACCCAGCACTGATCCCTGTGGTACACCACTGCACGCTGGGCTCCAGTCACGCAAACAGTCTTTTACCACCACCCTCCGTCTCCTGTTGCTAAAACAATTTTGGATACATCTTGCTAGGTTATCCTGGATTCCATGAACTTTTATCTTCTTCATCAGTTTCCTTTGTAGGGGACCTTGTCCAAGGCCTTACTGAAATTCACATAAATTACATCAACTGGCCTATCCTCACCCAAATACTCAATCTCTCCCTCAAAAAAATTCCAGTAGATTTATCAGACTTGACTTGCTTCTGAGAAAACCATGCTGTCTATGCCTGATCAACCCTAGCCTCTGTAAATGGAGATTAATTTTTCCTTCACTGTTTTCTCTAATAGTTCCCTTACCAGTGGTTTATGGCTCCCTGGTCTATCTCTACCACCCTTCTCATAAGGTGATACTGTATTGGCTGTCCTCCAGTCCTCTGGTGTCTCCCTTGTGGCCAGAGATGATTTGAAAATTTGGGTCCGGTAACTATTTCACTATCTCCCACAGCAACCTCGGGTATAACTTATCTAGATTGAGGATTGTCTAGATGATTTCTCTGTTGGAGGACAGCCATAATCCTTTGTAGTAAGGGATAGAAGATCCCAAGGACTTGACCCTCAAATAAATGGGGACAAGTAGCCAGAAAGATTAACTCCTGGACTCTGGATCTGAGGATCTGGTATCAATTCCACAAAGTATCTATGATTTCACATAGTAGTCAGACTAACAGATGCACATTCATATAACATTTATACACTGTACACAACCAACCTCTCATGCTGCTCAATGTACCATATCTGTTAGTCAGCCAGTAGCAACTATTAAGGACTCACATCTATTCTACAGATCCTCCACCTCACCCTCGCACATACTATAAGCCTCAGACCTACCTATCAATAGAGACCACACATCCCCAAATATACATTCACAGTGCAATACCATCACTGACATTCTGAACTCTCTCTTGCAAGACAACATGGCACACAACAGTCGGGAGAAAGGGAAAACTAGCAGAGGACACTGGAATTTAGCCAGGATAAAATTAAACCAAAGATTGACCGCAAAAACAGTAACAAAATAGTGGATGATTTTAAAGGAAAATGTTCAGTTACAGCTAGATATATTCTAGCAAAGGTGAAAGGTGACAGGTAATGGGAACAAAGTAGAATTCTCAGAGGATGTCAGAAACTTACAGATATGCTGTAGAACTGGTCCCTTCTGTAGCCTTTGTTCCATCTCCCTAACCTGCTGCAGGCTCAAAAGCACTGGTGTTGCTGCTCCCCTGTATTTGTTGTAACATATCCCCCTGTTCCTTCTGACAGGATGCAGCAACACTGACTCGAAAATACAGAAACTCACCAATAAGTTAGGTATCTGGTATTTTAAATTTTGCTCGAATAAAAGCAAAATACTACAGATGCTGGAAATCTGAAACTAACAGAGAAAGCTGCAGGAATGCAGCAGGTCTGACAGCATCTATGTTGAGATAAACAGAGTTAATGTTTCAAATCCCGTATGACTTCTTCAGAACTATGAAAGAATCACACTAGACTAAAGTATTTATTATTTCAATGTTTTCCTTTTTTTTATTGATTTATCTGAGATGCCAGTTGCTTAAATCTGAGGAAAATTTTAAAAATTTGCACAGGATATCAATGTATTAGCATAGATTCAAGATTAGTTAACACACAAAAGATAGAGTTAGGATTAATGAGTCGTTTTAAGGATGGAAAAACATCACTAGTGGAGTGCCATAAGGATAGGTTATGTTGCCTCAGTTATTTACTATCTATATGTTGACTTGCAGGAGGGCAAGTTTAATGTATCCAAATTTACTGATGAATCAAAAACAAGTGAGATGGCATGCTGTGACGAGGCCAAAAGGAATATAGTTAGGTTGAGTGAGCGCAAAAAAACCTGGCAGATTGTGTTTAATTTAGAAAGTGTGAGCCCATGCAATTTGGTGGGAAGAATCAAAAAGAAGGCTATTAGTTAAAAATATAGAGACTCCAAAATAACAAGTGCAGTGCACCGCAAGACTGGGTGTTCTTGTGCACAATCACAAACAGTTGGCATACACAGTGCAGCAAGTAGAAGAAAGCAAGTGGAATTTTGCCCTTTATTGCTAGGAGTTTGCACTTTAAAAGCAGAGAAGTGTTTTAAAACTACAGAGGATGTTGTTGAGGCCATACTTTGAGTACTGTGTACGGTTTTGATCCTTCTATTTATAAAAAGACACATTGGCGTGGAGTGTGTGTGTGTGTGTGTGTGTGTGTGTGTGTGTGTGTGTGTGTTTGTGTGTGTGTGTAGGCCCGAAACGTCAGCTTTTGTGCTCCTGAGATGCTGCTTGGCCTGCTGTGTTCATCCAGCTTCACACTTTGTTATCTTATGTTACATTGGCATGGAGGCTGTTTGAAGTTACTTACCAGGCTGTTTCATTGAATGGAGTGGTTACCATATCAAAAATGACTAATCGGATGAGGCCATTATTCATTTGAATTGTGAAAAATGAGGGTAGGAGGTAGGAAATGTACAAGGTACTGAAAGAGCTGGACAAAGTAGCTGCTGAGAAAATAACTCCATTAACTGGCTAATCTTGAACTAGGAGACAGTTACAGAATAAGGGAACACTCATTTAAAACTGAGATAGAATCATGAAGTCATATGCGAATTTTAGAATTCTCTACCTCAGAGAGTTATGGAGGTTAAACTACCGGAAGTACTTGAAGAGGCGGTAGATAGAATTTTGAATTGTCAGGGAGCTGATAGCTATGCTAAGCTGGCACAAAAGAGGAGCTGAGGCCTGCGGCAGAGCAGCCTTGATTTTGGCAGGGCAGCCTTGAGAGCCAAGTGGCACACTCCTGCTCCTATTTCTTACGTTCTTATGTTTCACTGTTCTGCTTTTTTGATGATATCAAAATGTCGCATGATAATTTAATGATTGATAAAGTATCTTAAATAAAATTCTGATCTTGTACATACATCCTTATCCCATCAGGAAAATTCTTGCTGAATAGATTGTATACTTTAAATAAAGATCTGATTGAAATCAAGATGATCCATAGACTTAAAGAGGCAGAAAAAAATAAACGTGACAAGTAAGTAGCTCAGTTTATAGTTATGATTATTCTTATCGCTGATTTTCTCTTGTGTAATTTGACTTGTTTGTGCTTTTTTGTTTTTCTTTGTGTTTATTTTTCTGTTTTCTCCACCAGAGATAGAAGGGTCAGTTTGAATATAAATATCAAGGAAGGTAGGCATATCCTCCCAAGTCTGCTGTCAGCCTTATAAATCTTTTTTGAACCTTCTCCACTGCCTATCTCTCCTTTACACAATATGAAGACCAAACCTGCTCACAGAACTATTAAGTGTAGTATATACAAATTTATAATGCATTTATAATAAAATAACTCTTCAATTTACATATCTATACCTTGGGAAATAAACTCCAGACCATTTTCACCTTTTCTTCAAAATGAATGTAACCTTTAATCCATATTTTCTAGTAAAATGACAGTTCAATTTTGTCAATTTCAATCATATCTTTTGTTCCAGGCATAGATTTTTTCTTTAATAAATATTGTGGATATTTAGACATGAAAAAATATTGCAAGAAACTAAGTATATTTGTGATTAATTCCTCCAAATTTTGTCTTTTAAAGTAGATTTTTGCTGAATTATTTATTAAAATTGTTATATCTTTCTTAATTCACTATTGTTAACATATGACACAGAAAATCTAGATTGACTTCATGGAAAATCAGAGGCTACTTTTGCTTTGAGAAATAGTTGACTTAAATTATCACCTTTCATGACTTCAGGATGTGAAGCACTTGAAAGCCAATTAATGAGTTTTGAACTATAGTCACTTTATTTTGTTTGTTCATGAACTAGTCAGTGGCTAGGCCGGCATTTATTTCCCACTGCTATAGCCCTGGAGAAGATGGTGCTGAACTGATTTTATGAACCGCCACAATCCTTGGAGTTTAGGGACACCCACAATGCTGTTAGGAATGGAGTTTCAGGATTTTGATCCATCAACAGCAAAGGGTACAGTTCCAAGTCAGACATGTCAGTGACTTAGAGAAAATTGTGGTGTTCCCTTAAATTTGTTGCTGTTGTCATTCCATGTGATGATTTTAAGGTAGAGAAAGACAACAACGCAGCAAGGTCCAAAAAACAGTAATTAAGTAAATGACGAGATAATCTGCTCAAGTGAAGTTGGTGGAAATGAATTAGTCAGGATATAAAAGGATTCTTCGCTCTTATTTTAACAATGTTCATATGCTGTTCTATGTCTACCCAAGAAAGTGGTTGGAATCTTATTTGAAAGATCACATCCCTAATAACGTAGAACTCCTTCAGTATCAAGTTGGAGCACTAGACGAGATTGTATGTTCAAGTTTTTTTTAAAGTTTGAACGAAAGCTTCTTTTACTTAAGACCATAAGACCATAAGACATAGGGGTGGAAGTAATGCCATTCAGCCCATCAAGTCCACTCCACCATTTAAATCATGGCTGATGGGCATTTCAACTCCACTTCCCTGCACTCTCCCAGTAGCCCTTGATTCCTTTTGAGATCAAGAATTTGTCGCTCTCTGCCTTGAAGGTATCCAACGTCCCGGCCTCCACTGCACTCTGCAGCAATGAATTCCACACTCCCACCACTCTCTGGCTGAAGAAATGTCGTCTCATTTCAGTTTTAAATTTACCACGTCTAATTCTAACGCTGTGCACACGTGTCCTAGTCTCCCCGCCTCACGGAAACAACTTCCCAGCATCCACCCCTTCTAAACCATACATTATCTTGTAAGTTTCTATTAGATCTCCCCTCAACCTTCTAAACTCTAATGAGTACAATCCCAGGATCCTTAGCCGTTCATCATACATTAAACCTACCATTCCAGGGATCATCCGTGTGAATCTCCGCTGGACACGCTCCAGGGCCAGTATGTCCTTCCTGAGGTGTGGGGCCCAAAATTGGACACAGTATTCTAAATGGGGCATAACTAGAGCCTTATAAAGCCTCAGAAGCACATCGCTGTTTTTATATTCCAACCCTCTTGAGATAAACGACAACATTACATTCGCTTTCTTAATTATGGACTCTACCTGCAAGTTAACCTTTAGAGAATCCTGGACCAACACTCACAGATCCCTTTGCACTTCTGATTTGCGAATTTTCTCACCGTTTAGAAAATAGTCCATGCCTGTATTCTTTTTTCCAAAGTGCAAAACCTCACTTTTACTCACATGAATTTCATCAGCCATTTCCTGGACCACTCTCCTAAACTGTCTCAATCTTTCTGCAGCTTCCCCACCTCCTCAGTACTACCTGCCTGTCCACCTATCTTCGTATCATCGGCAAACTTCACCAGAATGCCCCCAGTCCCTTCATCCAGATCATTAATATATAACATGAACAGCTGCGGCCCCAACACTGAAACCTGCAGGACACCGCTCGTCACCGGTTGCCATTCCGAAAAAGAGCTTTTTATCCCAACTCTCTGCCTTCTGTCAGACAGCCAATCCTCCAGCCAAGCCAGTAGCTCACTTCGAACACCATGCGCCCTTACCTTGCTCAGCAGCCTCCCGTGAGGCACTGTATCAAATGCCTTTTGGAAGTCTAGATATATAACATCTACTGAGATTCCCTGGTCTAACATCCGTTACCTCTTCAAAGAATTCTAACAGGTTTGTCAGGCACGACCTCCCCTTACTAAATCCATGCTGACTTGTTTTAATCTGACCCTGCACTTCCAGGAATTTAGAAATCTCATCCTTGACAATCGATACTAGAATTCTACCAACTACCGAGGTTAGGCTAATCGGCCTATAATTTTCCATCTTTTGCCTTGATTCATTCTTAAACAGGGGAGTTACAACAGCAATTTTCCAATCATCTGGGACTTTCCCAGACTCCAGTGACTTTTGAAAGATCATGACCAAAGCCTACTCTATTTCCTCAGCCACCTCCCTCAGAACTCTAGGATGTAGCCCTTCGGGGCCAGGAGATTTATCAATTTTTAGACCCTTTAGCTTTTCTAGCACTTTCTCTTTTGTAATGCCTACCGCACTCAACTCTGCCCCCGGCTCTCCCTAATTGTTAGCATACTACTCATGTCTTCCACTGTGAAGACTGACGCAAAGTACTTATTAAGTTCTTCAGTTATTTCCTTATCTCCCATCACTAGCCTTCCAGCATCAATTTGGAGTGGCCCAATATCTACTTTTGCCTCTCGTTTGTTTCTTATGTATTGAAAGAAGCTTTTACTATCATTTCTAATATTACTAGCTAGCCTACCTTCATATATGATCTTCTCCTTCCTTATTGCTCTCTTTGTTATCCTCTGTCTATTTTTGGAGCCTTCCCAATCTTCTGATTTCCCAGTGCTCTTGGCCACTTTATAGGCTGTCTCTTTTTATTTGATATATTTCCTGACTTCCTTTGTCAGCCATGGCTGTCTCATCCCACCCCGGATAATCTTTCTTTTCTTTGGGATGAACCTCTGTACTGTGTCCTCAATTACACCCAGAAACTCCTGCCATTGTTGCTCTACTGTCTTCCCCGCTAGGCTCTGCTTCCAGTCGATTTTCGTCAATTCCTCTCTCATGCCCCTGTAATTACCTTTATTTAACTATAACACCATTACATCCGATTTTACCTTCTCTCTTTCAAACTGCAGACTGAACCCTACCATATTGTGATCGCTGCCTCCCAAGTGTTCCCTTACTTTAAGGTCTTTTATAAAGTCTGGCTCATTACATAGCACTAAGTCCAGAATACCCTGCTCCCTTGTTGGCTCCATCACAAGCGGTTCCAAAAAGCCATCCTGCAAACATTCCATGAATTCTCTTTCTTTGGATCCACCAGCAACATTATTTACCCAGCCCACCTGCATATTGAAGTCCCCCATGATCACTATGATCTTGCCTTTCTGACATGCCCTATCTATTTCCCAGTGCATCTTGCGCCCCTGGCCCTGATCACTGTTAGGAGGTCTGTACATAACTCCCATTATAGTTTTTTTGCCTTTGTGGTTCCTCAATTCCACCCACACAGACTCCACATCTTCTGACCCTATGTCATTTAGTGCCATAGATTTAATTCCATTCTTAACTAACAAAGCAACCCCACACCCTCTGCCCACCGCCCTGTCTTTTCGATATGTTGTGAATCCTTGGATGTTTAACTGCCAGTCCTGAGCTCCCTGCAACCTTGTCTCTGTGATGCCTACCACATCATAATCATTCAAGAGGATTTGTGCTGTTAATTCATCTACTTTGTTGCGAATACTACGAGCATTTAGATGGACAAGATGCTGCTGCTTCAGAACCAAATCTTTTAAATGGGTATCACATCAGCTAGCTTGGCTAAGTAAATTAACCGCCTCAATCTCTCCACCCCTCTTACCCACTCCAACCTCTCCCCCGCAGAACGGGCAGCCCTCCGTTCCAACCCCAACCTCACCATCAAACCCGCAGACAAGGGTGGCGCAGTGGTAGTATGGCACACTGACCTCTACATCGCCGAGGCCAAACGCCAACTCTCCGACACCACCTCCTACCACCCCCTCGATCATGACCCCACACCCGAGCACCAAACCATCATCTCCAACACCATTCATGACCTCATCACCTCAGGGGACCTCCCACCCACAGCCTCCAACCTCATTGTTCCCCAACCCCGCACAGCCCATTTCTATCTTCTTCCCAAAATCCACAAACCTGCCTGCCCCGGTCGACCCATTGTCTCAGCCTGTTCCTGCCCCACTGAACTCATCTCCACCTATCTGGACTCCATTTTCTCACCTTTGGTCCAGGAACTCCCTACCTACGTCCGTGACACCACCCATGCCTTCTACCTCCTCCAGGACTTCCAATTCCCTGGCCCCCAACAACTCATTTTCACCATGGACGCCCAGTCCCTATACACCTGTATTCCACATGCAGATGGCCTCAAGGCCCTCCACTTCTTCCTGCCCTGCAGGCCCGACCAGTCCCCCTCCACCGACACCCTCATCTGCCTAACTGAACTCGTCCTCACCCTCAACAACTTCTCTTTTGATTCCTCCCACTTCCTACAGACAAAGGGGGTGGCCATGGGCACCCACATGGGCCCCAGCTATGCCTGCCTCTTTGTAGGTTACGTGGAACAGTCCCTCTTCCGCACCTACACGGGCCCCAAACCCCACCAATTCCTCCGTTACATTGATGACTGTATCGGCGCCGCCTCTTGTTCCCCAGGGGAGCTCGAACAGTTCATCCACTTCACCAACACCTTCCACCCCAACCTTCAGTTCACCTGGGCCATCTCTAGCACACCCCTCACCTTCCTGGACCTCTCAGTCTCCATCTCAGGCAACCAGCTTGTAACTGATGTCCATTTCAAGCCCACCAACTCCCACAGCTACCTAGAATACACCTCTTCCCACCCACCCTCCTGCGAAAATTCCATCCCCTATTCCCAATTCCTCCGCCTCCGCCGCATCTGCTCCCACGATGAGGCATTCCACTCCCGCACATCCCAGATGTCCAAGTTCTTCAAGGACCGCAACTTTCCCCCCACGTGGTCGAGAATGCCCTTGACCGCGTCTGCCGCATTTCCCGCAACACATCCCTCACACCCCGCCCCCGCCACAACCGCCCAAAGAGGATCCCCCTCATTCTCACACACCACCCCACCAACCTCTGGATACAACGCATTTTCCTCCGACACTTCCGCCATCTACAATCCGACCCCACCACCCAAGACATTTTTCCATCCCCACCCTTGTCTGCTTTCCGGAGAGACCGCTCACTCCGTGACTCCCTTGTTCGCTCCACACTGCCCTCCACCCCCACCACACCCGGCACCTACCCCTCCAACCGCAGGAAATGCTACACTTGCCCCCACTCCTCCTCCCTCATCCCTATCCCAGGCCCCAAGATGACTTTCCATATTAAGCAGAGGTTCACCTGCACATCTGCCAATGTGGTATACTGCATCCATTGTACCCGGTGTGGCTTCCTCTACATTGGGGAAACCAAGCGGATGCTTGGGACCGCTTTGCAGAACACCTCCGCTCGGTTCGCAATAAACAACTGCACCTCCCAGTCGCGAACCATTTCCACTCCCCCTCCCATTCTTTAGATGACATGTCCATCACGGGCCTCCTGCAGTGCCACAATGATGCCACCCGAAGGTTGCAGGAACAGCAACTCATATTCCGCTGGGGAACCCTGCAGCCCAGTGGTTATCAATGTGGACTTCACCAGCTTCAAAATCTCCCCTTCCCCTACCACATCCCAAAACCAGCCCAGTTTGTCCCCTCCCCCCACTGCACCACACAACCAGCCCAGCTCTTCCCCTCCACCCACTGCATCCCAAAACCAGTCCAACCTGTCTCTGCTTCCCTAACCTGTTCTTCCTCTCACCCATCCCTTCCTCCCACCCCAAGCTGCACCTCCATCTCCTACCTACTAACCTCCTGCCACCTCCTTGACCTGTCCGTCTTCCCTGGACAGACCTGTCCCCTCCCTACCTTCGCACCTATACTCTCCTCTCCACCTATCTTCTTTTCTCTCCATCTTTGGTCCGTGTCCCCCTCTCTCCCTATTTATTCCAGAACCCTCACCCCATCCCGCTCTCTGATGAAGAGTCTAGGCCCGAAACGTCAGCTTTTGTGCTCTTGAGATGCTGCTGGGCCTGCTGTGTTCATCCAGCCTCACATTTTCTTATCTTAAATCCAAGATGTGTTGCATTTAGTTGTTTCTGACCATCATCGGGGATTCCTGCCTCAAGCACTTTTTTGAAGGTCGTGGACAGAGCTTGACAAAAGAGTCTGGGGCCACAGGATGCACCCCTAAGAGTATAACTGGGAAGTAACACCACAATCTGAATTTCAGCTCAAAGTATTTTGGTGTAACTATGTCACTATACAATACCACCATTGTAATTTTCCTTCCGTGTACCAAGATCTCTCTTAATCTGATTTATGAGTTCTTTCTCTGTTGTTAATGGTTAAATATTTCTTGTTCATTTTCTTTTGCTTTTCTTTAAAGGGATGGTAAATTGAGTACATCATTTTTCATTTTCACTTAAAGACTCAGAATATTATAGCACAAAAAAGTTGTGGTCCATCATGCATGCACCAAAATAATTATCCATTTGGCACTGTTCTCCAGGCCTTCAAAATATTTATTTTTCGAATATTTGTCTATTTCCATTTCAGAACTGTTCTGGATCCTGCTTGTTTCAATGATCATGTTCCATTTTTGCAATTTGTGTTGTTTAGCTGGTTCACCAAACAATGAGAGATAATGGGAACTGCAGATGCTGGAGAATCCGAGAGAACAAAGTGTGGAGCTGGATAAACGCAGCAGGCCAAGCAGCATCTTAGAAGCACAAAAGCTGATGTTTCGGGCCTGGACCCTTCATCAGAATAACATTTTTCTGATGAGGGGTCTCGGCCGGAAACGTCAGCTTTTGTGCTCCTAAGATGCTGCTTGGCCTGCTGTGTTTATCCAGCTCCACACTTTGTTATCACCAAACAATGAATTTACTCCATCAAAACACTTCATAGTGTAAGATCCTACTTTAAACATTTTGTAATGAAAATAGCTTGAGTTTCTTTGGTCTCTCTTCATAATTAAACATTCTCATTCAGAGTACATTTTTCTGCAGCTTTACCTATTTCTCTGATTTTGAAAATATGTGCTCCTGCTCCTCTGGTTCTTTTAAAGTCTTTTTCATTTCACATATATTTTCTGTTGTAGATTATTGTCTGTGCATAATTGATTTTTCTTGTTTCTAAGACTCATATACTTAAATCTTCTTTGGCTGGGTAAGTTTCTTATTATGTTTTTCTCAGCTCTAATACAAATTAATGTCTGGTAGTCTACATAAAACTCTCAGAATAATAAAAGTAAACCAGAAATATACCATTCTGACCAGGGACACTTTCTCTGGTGAAATTATCACTGAACTTTAGCAAGGAGCAAAAAGCCTTTAACTATTGTAAACCTAAGTTGCATCATTCCCTATTATTTATTATTATATTTGCAATTGTAAATTGTCAGATAGTTTATATTTTAAACCATGGTCCAATAAGCTTTCACAATTTATGTAAATAATCTTGGGAAAGCCATGTAGCAGAACTAAAAAGACAAAAAGCAAGAACTTTTTAAAAGAAGGGAAACATGAGCAATGCAAAATGCTTTTGGCAGAGATTTCCAGAGAATGGAACATAGTATCTAAATGATCAGCCTCTGATGATAAAACAGAAGGAGCAGATATATGCAATAATTCAACATCATCGTACAGTTGTATAAATCGAACATCCTAAGCTGCTCAATAAGAGTACTGACAATTGGAATTTGACATAGCCACAGATTGAGAAGTCAGGACGACCTAAAATTTTGTGAAGGAAGTCATTCCAAAAATTAGTGAAAGGTAATTTTGTGTGGAACGTTGAAGTGGATTGTCATAGAGGTTTTGAGTGGAAATTCCAATATTTAGGGCTTTGGCAGCTGAGAGCATTATCATGAATGATGGATGGCCCAGAGTTGGAGGAGTTCAGAGAACTTGAAGGTTTATAAAGCCTTTGGAGTTCCCAGAAAAAAGAATGGGTAGGCCATGTAGAGATTTGAAAACAAGAATAAGATTTTATCATTCAAACTGATAATATGACACAAAAGTGTGAATGTTAATAACATTGTTAAACCCCTTGAGAATCGTAGAGAAGTCTAACAGACATTTAATATGATGAATTTCCTTTATAGAGAAGCCACATTAGCATCTGGAGCAGAGAATCCACAAACAGAGACCCTAGAGATGAAAGGGGAAAGTGAAGGTATGTTACTTCAATGAAACAAATTTCATATTAGTTATAAATCCATGCTCATTTTTAACTTGCACATTTGTTATCTAAAAGCCTCAATATTGATCCACAGTTAGTGATCTTACTTAACTTTTTTTTGTTCAAAGTAAAAACAAAAGAAATGGCAGCAATAGTCCACATGCTGTGCAGCCTGTTTTGCCATTCAGTGCAATGATGACTGATAAATCGGCCTTCACTCCAATTTGCCACCTACTCTTCAAATCCTGCAATTTAAAAAACATTGTCTATCTCATCCTTGAATCCATTCATATTGGAACATTCACAACCTTATGAGTAGAGTATTACAAAAATTTGCAACCATTTTAGAAATTTTTGCTCAATTTAGTCCTAAATGATTTGATTTTATTATTCATTTATAGAATGTGGCTGTCATTAGCTGAGATAGCGTTAATTGCTCAACCCTGGCCGCCCTTGAGAAGTGGTACTGAGCTGTCTTCTTGAACCACCGCAGTCCAATTTGCATAGATACATCCACAATATTGTTAAGGAATGAGTTCCAGAATTTAGATTCAGTATTACTGAAGGAATGGTGGTAAATTTCCAAGTCAAGATGGTGAGTAGTTTGGAGGGAAGCCTTCAGGTGGTGATATCGCCATATGTCTGCTGCTCTTGCTATGCTTGGTGGTAGTGAGTTTGGAGTGTGTTATCTAAGGACCCTTGGTGAATTGTTACAGTGCATCTTGTAGATGCGTCCTGCAGCTACTGAGTGTCAGTGGTGCAAGAAGTGATGTTGTGGATATAGTGCCAGTAAAGCAAGTTGCTTTGTCAAGGAGTATGTCAAGCTCTGAATGTTGTTAGAGCTGCACATACCTAGGCAAGTGGAGAGTATTCCATCACACTCCTGACTTGTGCCGTGTAGGTGGCAGGCAGGGTCAAGGAGTCAGGAAGTGCATGACGTGCATTTGGATTCCTTGCCTCTGACTTGCTTTTGTAACCACAGTATTGGTACAGCTAGTCCACTTCAGTTTCTGGTCAATGTAACCCCCAAGATTTTATAGTGGTGTTTCAATGATGGTAATGCAATTGAATATTTAGGGCAATCTTTTGTTAGATTCTGTATTGTTGGAGATGGTTATTGTCTGGCCCTCCTGTGGCACAAATGGTACTTGCCACTCATCATCCCAAACCTGGATGTTGGCCAGGGCATAGAGTTGTAGAGTCCTACAGTACAGAGACAGGCCCTTTGACCCAAACTGGTCTATGCCAACCAAAATGCCCATCCACGCTCACCCTATGTTCATACACTTGGCCCATATCCTTCTAAACTTTTCCTATCCATGTATTCATCCAAATACATGTTAAATGCTGCTAATGTACCCATCTCAACCACTTCCACTGATAGCTCATTCCATTCACGTACCACCCTCTGTGTAAAAACAAGTTATCCCTCATGTTCCCATGTATTCTTTTCCTTCTTAATTCAAACTGATTCCTTTTAGTCATTGATTCCCCGACTCTGGGAAAAAGACTGGTGCATTTATCCTATCCATGCCACTCATGATCATATACACTCCAATAAGAAATCCCTCAGTCTCCTACACTCCAAAGAAAACGTCCTACCTTGTCCAATTACTCCCAAGAACACAATCCTTGAGTCCTGGCAACATCCTTGTAAATTTATTCTGCGTTCTTTCCAGTTTAATAATAACCTTTGTATAGCAAGGTGACCAAAAATGAACACAGTACTCAAGTATACCCTCACCAATGCACTATACAACTGCAATATAACTTCCCAACTTCTATACTCAATGATTTGGAGATAACAAGAACTGTAGATGCTGATGTCAGAGTCAATACAGGATGGAGCTGGACAAACACAGCAGGTCAGGCAGCATCATAGGAGCAGGAAAGTCGACATTTCAGGTTTACACCCTTTATCAGGACTGGAAACGAGAAAGGGAGCTCGGAAATAAATGGTGGGGTGGTTTGGGGAAAGGTAGTTGAGATGGCAATACATGGATGCAGGTTGGGGATAGTCGAGATTGGTCAGTTGGATACGTGGGAAAGGTTGTGTCAGGTCAGTGAGGTGGGGATAAGAGGGAGGGTTGGACATGGGATGAGGCCGTGGGTGGGGAGATTTTGAAACTGGTGAATTCTATTTTGAGGCCATTGTGCTGTTAGCTCCTGAGGCAGAATATGAGATATTGTTCCTCCAATTTGCATGTGGCATCATTGTGACACTGTTGGAAGCCCAGGATGGACAAGTCACCAAGGGAGTGAGAAGGGGAGTTAAAATGGTTAGCAACCAGAAGGTGTTGTTGCTTATAGCATACAGAGCACAGATGCTCTGCAAATCTGTCACCGAGTCTGTGCTTGGCCTCACCAGTGTAGGGGAGACCACATTAGGAGCAATGGATACAGGACACCACGTTGGAAGATATACAAGTGAATCCCTAGTTTGTCTAGGGCTTTGAAAGGAAGTGAGGGGGAAGGTGTAGCACCTCCTGTGGTTGCAGAGAAAGGTGCCTGGTGTGGTGGTGTTAATAGGGAGTTTGGAGCAGACAAGGGAGTCGCAAAGTGAGCGGTCCCTATGAAACGCAGATAGGGTTAGGAAGGGAAAAATCTCTTAGGTAGTGGGGTCAGATTGCAGGTGGCAGAAGTGTTCGAGAATGATACACTGGGTGTGGAGGTTGGTGGGGTGGTATGTGAAGACCAGGGGAACACTATCCTTATTTTTGTTGGCAGGAGGGGGTTTGAGGGCCAAAGTGTGAGAAATGCAAGTGAAGTGGTTGAGGGCATTATGAATCACTGGAAAGGGGAGGTTGCCGTGCTTGAAGTAGGACATCTGAGATTTTTGGTAATGGATCGTTCCATCTTGGGAATAGATGTGGCAGAGACAGAGGAATTGGGAATAAAGGATAGTATTCTTGCAGGAGGGTGAGTCAGAGGAGGTGTAGTCCAGGTAGCCATGGGAGTCGGTGGGTTTGAAATAGATGTTGGTGCCGAGACGATTGGCGGAGATGGAGGCAGAGGTCCAGGAAGGGGAGGGAGATGTCAATGATGGTCCAAGTGAATTTGAGCTTGGTATGAAAGGTGTTAGTAACATTGATGACCTGTTCAGGCTCCTCATGGGAGCACTAGGCAGCGCCAATAGTCGTCAACATCACGGAGGATGATATGGGCATTGGTGCCAGTGTAACAGCAGAAGGGGGACAGTTCCACATATGCTACAAAGAGGCAGGCATAGCTTGGACCCATGCGGGTGCCCATAGCCACCCCTTTAGTTTGTAGGAACGTCATCACTCTTGGAGACGTCCCATCCACAGCCTCCAACCCCACACCACCTATTTTTGCCTCCTGCCCAAAATTCATAAACTTGACAGCCCCAGCCAACCCATTGTCTCTGTCTGCACCTGGCCCACTGAACTCATCTCCAGTTACCTTGACACTGCTTTGCAACACCCCCCCACACTCACCTTCCTCGGTCCAGGGATACCCCACCTACCCATACCCGCCACCTCCTCCAAGACTTTCAATTTCCCAGACGCCAACACCTCATCTCCACAATGGACATGCAGTCCCTGTATAGTATCCCCCATGCAGATTGCCTAAAAGCTCTCCAGTTCTTCCTCTCCCACAAGCCCAACAAGTACTCTTCCATCAACATCCTCACCTGCTTAACGGAATTTGTCCTTATCCTCAACAAATTTTCCTCTATCTCCTCCCACTTCCCACAGACTACGGGTGTGGCCATGTGCACCCATATGGGTCCGAGCTATGCCTTCCTCTTAGTAGGATACGTGGAACACAGAAATACACGCTTTGGTCCAACTTATCCACACAAACCAGAATTCCCAATCTGATTTGCCATTTGCCTCAAAACCCTTCCTATTCATACCTATCCAGATGCCTTTTAAATGTTGTAATTGTATCAGCCTCCACTGCTTCCTCTGAGATAGTAAAAACTGCTGATGCTGGCGTCTAAGATACTATTTTCTCTGGCAGTTCGTTCCATATTTGCACCACCCTCTGCATGAAAATGTTGCCCATCAGGTCCTTTTTAAATCTTTCCCCACTCACCTTAAATCTATGTCTCCAAATTTTGGACACCCTCACCCAAGGAGAAAGAACTTGGCTATTCGCTGTATCCATGCTCCTCATGATTTTATAAACCCCTATATGGTCATCCCTCAGCCTCCTACACTCCAGGGAAAAGAAGCCTCAGCCTATTCAGCCTCTCCCAATAGCTCAAACCCTCCAGTCCCAGCAACATCCTTGTAAATCTTTTCTGTACCCTCTCAAGTTTAATGACATCCTTCCTATATAAAAGGGCTCAATGTGTTTACAATATTCTTGCTATCTAACAAGTGCATTACATATTTTTAGTCATAGTTTTTATACTCCACTCATGTTGAAATAAAACCAACTTTCAATTTGCCTTCCCTGTTACCTACTAAACTAGTATACTAACTTTTTTGTGATTTTTCCATGAAAATCCCCAAAACACGCTGTGCTGCAGTTGTCCTCAATTTAATTAATATTCAGCTCCTCCATGCTTGCAGCATAATGCACAACCTCACATTTCCCCACATTATATTCCATTTGAGATAACAAGGTGTACAGCTGGATGAACACAGCAGGCCAAGCAGCATCAGAGGAGCAGGAAAGCTGACGTTTTGGGCCTAGACCTTTCATCAGAAATGGGGGAGGGTAAGAGGGTTCTGAAATAAATAGGGAGCAGGGGAAGGCGGATCGAAGATGGATAGAGGAGAAGATAGGTGGAGAGGAGACATACAAGTAAAGAGGTGGGGATGGAGCCAGTAAAGGTGAGTATAGGTGGGGAGGTAGGGACAAGATAGGCCAGTCCAGGGAGAACAGACAGGTCAAGTGGGTGGGATGAGGTTAGAAGGTAGGAAATGGGGATGCAGCTTGAGATGGGAGGAGAGGATAGGTGAGAGGAAGAACAGGTTAGGGAGGCGGGGATGAACTGGGCTGGTTTTCGGATGCAGTAGGGGTACGGGAGATTTTGAAGCTTATGAAATCCACATTGATACAATTGGGCTGCAGGGTTCCCAAGCGGAATATGAGGTGACATTGCTGTGACACTGTAGGAGGCCCAGAATGGGCATGTCGTATGAGGAATGGGAGGGGGAGTTGAAATGGTTGGTGACTGGGAGGTGCAGCTGTTTATGGCGAACCGAGCGTAGGTGTTCTACAAAGCTGTCCCCAAGCCTCCGCTTCATTTCCCTGATGTAGAGGAGGCCACAGAGGGTACAGTGGACTTCACAAGCTTCAAAATCTCCCCTCCCCCGACCACATGCCAAAACCAGCCCAGCTAGTCCCTGCCTCCCTAACCATTCTTCCCACCTCAAGTCCAACCCCAATCTTCTACCCAATAACCTCATCCCACCCCCTTGACCTGTCCATCCTCCCTGGACTGACCTATCCCCTCCCTAACTCCCCACCTACGTTCACCTTCACTGGCTCTCACCCCGCCTCTTTTACCTGTCTGTCTCCTCTCACCCTATCTTCTCTCTTATCCATCTCGATCCGCCTCCTCCTCCTCTCTCCCTATTTATTTCAGAATTCTCTCTCCATCCCCCTTTTCTGATGAAGGCTCTAGGCCCGAAATGTCTGTTTTGTGCTCCTGAGATGCTGCTTGGCCTGCTGTGTTCATCCAACTCCACACTTTGTTATCGCGGATTCTCCAGCATCTGCAGTTCCCATTATCTCTCTTCTATCCACCTTCCCCCTGTGTCCCTATTTATTTCAGAATCCCCTTCTCCTCCCCCATTTCTGAAGAAGGGTCACAACCCGAAATGTCAAATTTTCGTGCTCCTCAGATGCTGCTTGGCCTGCTGTGTTCATCCAGCTTCACACCGTGTTATCTTAGAATTAATTTATGACTGGTTTAGATAAAGTAGATAAAGATAACCTTTTCCTATTAGCTGACAGCTCAAGGGACAAAGATTTAAAGGTTTGGGCAAGAGATGCAGAGTCATTGTGAGGAATTCATTTTTCCATAACATGCTGTGTGACCTGGAACTTGTCACCTCCAAGAGTATTGGAAACAGAGATGAGTAACGATTTCATAAGGTAATTGGATGGACATTTGAGGGAAATTTACTTGCAAGGGATGGCAGTGCAGTACAGCAGAGTTTGAGGCCCATTTTGAGGCTTGAAAATTGCCCTTTCCTTGTATTCAGAGCCAGGGTATGTAATAGGGATAAGGAGGATGAGTGTGGTGAGATGAGGGGTTGAAAAGAAGTAAGATCAGTGATGTAGGAACAAGTGGATATGTGAGAGCATGGGACAAGTGAAGAGGGAGTATAGGAGAACAGACCACAATATTTTTTTCAACTACAGTTTGCCACTGCGTTGGAGGCTGTGATCTGGCCTCAAAACTGATTTCATTATGTAAGGCCTCTTGACCAAGACCAGAAATACAGTGTGCATGAGCATGTCATGGAGATAAAAAGCCAAATTCAGGACTGTCATAGGAACATAGGTCTATAGGAATAGGAGTGGACCATTCAGCCCTTCAAGCTCGTCCAGCCATTCAGTGAGATAAAGGCTGATCTGTGGCGTAACTCCATATGTTTGGAGTTGGCCCATATTCCTTAATGCTTTTGCTCAACAGAAGTTATCTATTTCAGGTTTAAAATTAACAATTGATCTGGCATCAACTGCCATTTGTGGAAGAGAGTTCCAAACCTCTATCACGTTCTACATGTAGAAGTGCTTCCTACCAACTTTCCTGAATGATCTGACGCTATTCTCAGACTATGCGCCCCTAGTTCAAGAATATCCAACCAACGGAAACAGTTTATCTTTATCTAGCCTATGTTTACCTGTCCTACGGAGTTTCTGCTTTACAGTCACCATAGCTGCCACCATTTAGGAACACCTGCTTTGCAGGGACACAATGAGCCAAATGGGCCCCCGTGTCATAATGGCTTGCTGATGTTTTGGAATTTTTATAAAAACAATCTGCACAGTAAATGTGTTGATAAATTTGTGTCTCATTGTATTAACTTACAATGTTTCCCAATGGCTGTAGCCTGATGCTAACATTTTAGTTGATTTGCAAGTAATTAAAAATAAGTGAATAGAAAGATTATTCTGTTTGCCCCATAATAACCCAACTAATGCATTTCAGTTGTAGCTGAAGAGGAAATGAAGGAGCCGGCTCAATCTAAATCAGATGTTGAGATTTCTGAATTGCAAACCTCAACAGAAACAGATCAAATTGCATCTGATCAACAAATTACAATTGAATCAGAACCTACAGCTGAATTGGAACAGTCACCTGTATCTGACATTCAACCAGAAATAGAACCCGAACCTGGTCAGTCAATTTATTCAAATTCTTTTCTTAATTATACAAAATGAAAAAGATATCAAAAAACAGGCCGTCCAAATACTGTCACATTTGCAACACTTATCAGGCTTTTGGTGCCAAAAAAAATGTACTTATCATTGATGTTTAAGGAGAGAATTTGATTGAAGTTCTGAAAAGCTTATGGTAAATTGGATTCAAGTAAATTTTCTACTGTGTACATAATTCAAACACAAATGGTCATATTTTCAAATAAAGGGTGATAAAAGGAAATTTGCACGAAGTATCTTGTTAATGAAGGGTGGTGTTTTGTATTAAATTTATGTCTTATTTCGTATCATAGCTTATATTCATACTGGAAAAGCCAGATCCCAGACTCCCGCACATCCCAGATGTCCAAGTTCTTCAAAGACCGCAACTTGCCCCCCACAGTGATCGAGAACGCCCTTGACCGCGTCTCCCACATTTCCCGCAACACATCCCTCACACCCCGCCCCCGCCACAACCGCCCAAAGAGGATCCCCCTCGTTCTCACACACCACCCCACCAACCTCCGGATACAACGCATCATCCTCCGACACTTCCGCCATCTACAATCCGACCCCACCACCCAAGACATTTTTCCATCCCCACCCCTGTCTACTTTCCGGAGAGACCACTCTCTCCGTGACTCCCTTGTTCGCTCCACACTGCCCTCTAACCCCACCACACCGGGCACCTTCCCCTGCAACCGCAGGAAATGCTACACTTGCCCCCACACCTCCTCCCTCACCCCTATCCCAGGCCCCAAGATGACATTCCACATTAAGCAGAGGTTCACCTGCACATCTGCCAATGTGGTATACTGCATCCACTGTACCCGGTGTGGCTTCCTCTACATTGGGGAAACCAAGCGGAGGCTTGGAGACCGCTTTGCAGAACACCTCCGCTCAGTTCGCAACAAACAACTGCACCTCCTAGTCGCAAACCATTTCCGCTCCCCCTCCCATTCTTTAGATGACATGTCCATCATGGGCCTCCTGCAGTGCCACAATGATGCCACCCGAAGGTTGCAGGATCAGCAACTCATATTCCGCCTGGGAACCCTGCAGCCTAATGGTATCAATCTCCCCTTCACCAACTGCATCCCTAAACCAGCCCAATTCGTCCCCTCCCCCCACTGCACCACACAACCAGCCCAGCTCTTCCCCTCCACCCACTGCATCGCAAAACCAGTCCAACCTGTCTCTGCCTCCCTAACCTGTTCTTCCTCTCACCCATCCCTTCCTCCCACCCCAAGCCGCACCCCCATCTCCTACCTACTAACCTCATCCCACCTCCTTGACCTGTCCGTCTTCCCTGGACTGACCTATCTCCTCCCTACCTCCCCACCTATACTGTCTCCACCTATCTTCTTTTCTCTCCATCTTCGGTCCGCCTCCCCCTCTCTCCCTATTTATTCCAGAACCCTCACCCCATCCCCCTCTCTGACGAAGGGTCTAGGCCTGAAACGTCAGCTTTTGTGCTCCTGAGATGTTGCTTGGCCTGCTGTGTTCATCCAGACTCACATTTTATTATCCCAGACTGCAGACTGGTTTAATAGATCATTTTGTTTTTTTCATGTTTAATGTCATGGTCTTGCACTGAAACACAAACACACAATGTTTCAGATTTAGTTTTAACAAGAAAATAAAAGTTTATTACGTAAACAGAATTGAGAAAAATAATAAAATCAAACTATTTACATATTACATGAGTTTAAAGATTTGGAACACATAATAAATTACAATACCGACAGCACCCCTTTCCAGTACTGAAACACCAAAAAGAATTCCCTACTCTATCACATCGATAGAGCTTAATTTAGTTAATGATTCAATTCCCAGTCATGAAAATTTGGTAGTGCCGTCCTTAGTCTTTACACAACTGAGCTTAGATTTTCTCGGTTTCAAATAACCCCTTCAGGGGTTTAACCACATATTTCTGATGCAGAATTTTCAAACCTAATTTCTTGCATTTAAGTAGCCGAACAGTTTCTTAACAGTTCTAAACCACCTCCCTTCTTCAGGAGAATTTATTTTGCACTTCATTCAACCAGGATTATGCAAAATTGAAACAAAATTCTTTGTGTTTCTCTGAAGCCAAAAGAACACAATTCCAGATATTTTTAGCAGAAAACAAATGAACTACACTGTTTACTTTGTTCTCTCATAGAGCTCTCCCAATGTAAATAAATCCCCATCAACTTCCAGAAACTATCTCTCTCATACACATTTTCCCAAAAATAGCACAATTATTAGAGATAACACAGTGTAGACCTGAAGGTTCCCGACCCGAAATGTCAACTTTCCTACTCCTCTGATGCTGCCTGGCCTGCTGTGTTCCTCCAGCTCCATACTATAAGACCATAAGACCATAAGACATAGGAGTGGAAGTAAGGCCATTCGGCCCATCAAGTCCACGCCGCCATTTAAATCATGGCTGATGGGCATTTCAACTCCTCTTCCCTGCACTATCCCCATAGCCCTTTATTCCTTGTGAGATCAAGAATTTGTCAATCTCTGCCTTGAAGGTATTCAACATCCCAGCCTCCACTGCACTCTGCGGCAATGAATTCCACAAGCCCACCACTCTCTGGCTGACGAAATGTCGTCTCATTTCAGTTTTAAATTTACCACGTCTAATACTAAGGCTGTGCCCACGGGTCCTAGTCTCCCCGCCTCACGGAAACAACTTCCTAGCATCCACCCCTTCTAAACCATACATTATCTTGTAAGTTTCTATTAGATCTCCCGTCAACCTTCTAACCTCTAATGAGTACTATCCCAGGATCCTTAGCCGTTCATCATTCATTAAACCTACCATTCCAGGGATCATCCGCGTGAATGTCTGCTAGACATGCTCCAGGGCTAGTATGTCCTTCCAGAGGTGTGGGGCCCAAAATTGGACACAGTATTCTAAATAGGGCCTAACTAGGGCTTTATACTGTGTTATCTCTGACTCCAGCATTGGCAGATCTTACTGTCTCTGAGACGATTATTAGAGAAGTGCTTACAAGTTAATCATTAAATCCCCTTCCCAGAAACAAACAAAAATTCACGAGTCACTAGTTTAAAATTCAAACTTTAAAATAAAATATATTAAAATATCACATATCCTACAGCACAGTTAATAGAATAGAATTCTAGCTGAAGTGTTGAAAGAAGAGATTTTAAAAAGTTCCATGGGTTTTGAGAAGGAACTAGAAAGTTTGCTGTCAACAAATCAGATTCAGGGTTATCCTAAATCCACAAAGCAAATATTTCGGGAAAGTGGCCTGATGAACCAAAAATCTTCTCCCACAAAGCGTATCTATGACCATCCAGTCATTTAGTAGTACAGAACTTGAGTATTATTGAAAAAAGATACATTTTATTGAAGCTTATCAGGACAATTTGCAAGAAATAATAATGTAAAGGCAAAGTTACGTTTATATACTCTATGAGAAGAGAATGCTGTTTGATTTAGAAGTGGACTCTGATTGGTGGAGGCATTGCCATGGAGAATGAACCAAATAGATAATGGCTATCAGTTAACTGCCAAGCTTTGTTTAATTTTAAACCAGACAGGCTGACTCTGAATGGCAATGGCTCTGAGAAATGAAGATAGGTAGTATTACTTTAGGGAAATGCAATTGTCAACTTTATTGTAGAATAAATCTTCCAGAGCTGTGAATGGTGTATAGTTCCTAATTTTGATCGTGAAAATTTAAAAATTGTTGCTAAGTGTATAAAGATGTTAATTTAGTACCATGTTCTCTCTCTATCCATACCCATTAATATTTATGATAATGACAATGTTTGGATTGTCAGAACCTAAAATACTCACCATCTGCAATGCCAGGCAAGAGAATGGCTTAAGAATTATAAATGTATGTAATAAAAAGTATATTTTTGGAAATACTGATTGATGCAACAATTCACATCTGAGACCAAATCAAATAATACAGTATATGACGGTTCCAAGACTGTTGCATCAGATTAAAACTAAAGAGGCTAAAATTTGGACCCATAGGAAGAATTCCAGTCTTGCTTTAATCTGTTAACTTTTTTCAACTTGTTCATGACTGTTTGCAAAAAGATTTTCAAATTACTTGCCTGAGCTGATGATTGCCTGCTTTTGCACACCCTGATAAAAACCAGCTATCCCAAGTATACATCTCTGCAGATCCCACGTCTTATGAAAGAACCCATCCAAATATGATTTTAATTCCATCCAACTCATACGATTAGACTCGTAGGAATGAAAGTGGACTAGGAGTCAGTTTAAATTTTTACCATGGCAAATTTTGAAGGTTAATTTATAAGAATTTGGTAACTTAAAGGTTGGCACCTGAATATAACAATGAAAACCCAACTGAATCACAGTTGTCCTTTAGGGAAGGGAAACTGTCAACTCTACCCATCTGGCCTACAAGTGATTTTATTTCTACACTTATACAAAGCAAAACGCTGGGGATGCTGCAAATTTTAAATAAAACCAAGGTTAACATTTGAGGTCAATGATTGGGCTTTTTGTAACCACTTGCTGCGTTTTTCCAATATTTTCTGTTCTTATGTTTTTCAAACATGTGTGGTTGACATCAAATACCGCGAAGGCAATGAGAATAAATATTAACTTGCCAATGATACCACCAATGAAAAACAAAGCATGGATTGGTAACTTCCCAAGAGTACAATTTGGAAATTATAAATAGCTAAATTATTTGGTAGATATTTTACAGAACTTGTCAAAAACCTTTTTTAAAATAATGAAATGATAAATTTATGTGAGTGTAAATTGAATTGTGTTTCATTGTAAAATTTAGAAATCACATTACCAGCAGTTCCTGAGGGAGGTTATCCTGAGGGTCCAGAAATGGATCATTATCGCAAGCTTATCTCTGAATACATACGTGGATTCAACTCAATTGAAGTAGTGCTTCGAACAACTGTATATAAAATGTTGGAGATTGCAGACAAAACTCCAGATGCTCTTTTGAAAGAAGCTGTTGAAATTATGGAAAGTAAGTGAAGTTTTTCTGCTGCCACAGAAGATATTTTCACTGTGTTTTAAAAATTACGTCATTTTTTAGTATTCCAATAATGCAATAACACTATAAATAGAAAATATTTATTATTGCATAGAAGGCATTTATTATTACATCAACTGATATTCTTGCACTTCAGTAACCCTGTACAAGAAATTAGTAAGTGACTAATATCTTCTTCAGTGTTCAAGCTGCCCCAAGATTTCTGTAATGAGGTTAGTATATTATCTCACTCCGGAACACAGAGAAGGCAGGCATAAAACAAAAATGTGGAGAGAACTGGACCTCAAAGTTTGGAGCACGGCAAGAAGGTGTGTGGTGTTGGCAGGGAACTTGAGAGGTAGGAATGTGGAAGGGATTGCAAAGGTATAAATGCACAAGTTTAAATTCCGTTCCATTGGCTGGTGGAATTTAAATTTAATTAATACATTTAGATTTGAAGGCTAGTGTTATCAATAGTAACCATTAATTGTTGTAGAAATTGTCATCATTGATATCTGATTCACCAATGTCTTTAAGGAAACTTATCTTCCTTACCTGATATGGTCTATATGTAACTGCAGTCCAACAGCAATGTCATTGACTCTTAACTGTCCTAAGAAACAACTTAGAAAGTGTTTAGTTGGACTCGCCATGGAATGTAGTGGCTGAAGAAGGTGACTCACCTTCACCTTCTCAAGGGCAGTTTGGGATGGCTTAACAAATTAGCAATGCTCATATGATTTTTTTTTAAAATACAAACTATTTCAATGGCTGGTGAACAAGTTGTGGATGAAATGGTTTTCGTTCGTATTACCTTAGACTGAGTTCATGGAAGTACTGTGCAGGATGTTTACAGGTTTTTTTTAGCAGTTGTTAGTTAAACTCGTGGAGGACAGAGAAATACCTATCCCAGATATTGAGGGCAATTGTTCCGCTGTTTTATGGTCTCCAACATGATCAAGGCTGAGATCAGAGAATAGCAGAATGTGAAAGTACTGAATGGAAGACGCAGCACTGCACACAACACTCTATTTGTAAAAGCATTTTCAGTTAATAATTAGTCTGTCATAACTTTATCTCAGATGGTGATTTAGGCTCAATACATTTATCCTGTACCATTCAGCCCTGTTCACTGTCTTCAGCCTTCCTAGAGGAATAAGAAGTTGGCTCCTTAGGGAAAGGGGCTATCCCTGTCTACGTGACAGATGGTCTTTTGTCACCTCCTACCACATGAGCAGAGAGATGCCTTCAATACGGACCATTTACATGGGAGTTGCAGAAGCAGTGAACCCATGAGGGACAAGGAATCAGGGCATGGAGAAGGAAGTAAATTGTGGCTGTGGCTTGAGGCCTACATCACTTACCTGGGAATCACAAGGCAGACCATTCATCTACTGGCAACTGGTCTAAAAAAAATTGGTGGACAGAAAAAAAAATGGTCAATGGGAGATCATGGTCACGAGAGCTGCTCTGGTTTTAAAATTTCTTTCGATGCTCAGCTGCATTTACTCACTTCAGTGGGGCAGTAATTACTTTTTTTTAACAAGTTGTTCTATCGTTTTTGATCAAAAACAAAGATACCTTAAAATATAGGAAGGAGAAAGAGTTTCAGGAGAACAATCATGTGGCAAGGTCAGAGTCTGAGGAATTCTATAAAGTTTGGAGATTGCCTTTTTATGAAGCAGCTAAAAAGTGTAGTCTCACAGCTGCCAGACTGAGAGATTGTCTAAGGCCTCAGTAGAACAGGTTTCACTAAAACAACAAACAAGAAGTGAACAGAGATAATGGGAACTGCAGATGCTGGAGAATCCAAGATAACAAAGTGTGGAGCTGGATGAACACATCAGGCCAAGCAGCATCTCAGGAGCACAAAAGCTGATGTTTCGGGCCTAGACCCTTCATCAGCAAAGGGGTATGGGGACAGCATTCTGAAATAAATAGGGAGAGAGGGGGAGGCGGGAGGCGGACTGAAGATGGATAGAGGAGAAGTCATTGTGCACATTGATACTAACAACACTAGTAGGGAAAAGGAACAAAAACAGAAATGCTGGAAAAGCTCAGCAGGTCTGGCAGCATCTGTGGAGAGAAATCAGAGTTAACGTTTCGGTTTCAGTGACCCTTAGTGACAGCAAGGGAAATGTTGGTTTTATGCTGAGGGTAGAGTGATGGAAGGAGTAAGGAGTAAACAGTAGGTAGGGATAGAGCCCAAAAAGAGAAAAGGACAATTGGACAAAGGAATGGATAATGATCTGGCTGGGAGGGTGAATGGCTGTGAATGGGGACTGTTAATAGCCAACAATGGGTTGTGTATAATAGAAACCATGTGATAACAAGGCCTGGCATGTGGGTGTTGTGCTAAAGGCATAGGAGAACTCAAGCCCAAAAGTCATTAAACTCGATATTGAGTCCAAATACCTGTAGAGCTCCCAAGTGGAAAATGAGGTGCTGTTCTTATCACTTGCGCTGAGCTATGCTGGTGTACTGCAGCAAGCCTGAGGCTGAGATGTTGGCCAGGGAACAGGATGGTGTGTTGAAGTGGCAGACAACTGGAAGCTCAGGGTCTTTTTACAGACAGATCATAAGTGTTGTGTGAAGCGGTCACCCAGTGTAAGCTTAATTTCACCATTATAGAGGGGACCACATTGTGACCAGCAAATACAATAGACTAGATTGTATGAAGGGCAGAATAAAGCATCGTTTCACCTGGAAGATGTGATTGGGCCCTTGGATACCGTGAAAGGAGAAGGTAAACGGCAGGTGTTTCACCTTTTGCCATTGCAGGGGAAGTTGTCATGGGGCTGTGGGGTGTTGCTAGGAATGAAAGAGGAGTGGACCAGGGCGTCCAGGAAGGAAAAGTCCCTGCAAAAAGCTGACGAGAGAAGGGAGTGGAATATGTGCCTGGTGGTTGCATCCCTCTGGAGGTGGCAGAAATTGTGGCTAATGATTCTCTGCATGTGGATGCTGGTGGGATGGTGAGTAAGGACAAAGGGGACCTTATCGCTGTTGAGGGAGAAAAAGAGGGTGAGGGCAGAATTGCGGGAGTTGGGTTGGAACCAGCTCAGGACCGTGTCAAATATGGTGGTGGGGAATCCTCAGTTGAAGAAGAAGGTGGACATTTCAGAAGCACCATTTACAAAGTTGGCATATTAGAATATATACAACTGTCAGAGAAATTGAGAGAAAGGAGTAGATCTTTATCATGCTCCCAGTTAGGTAGGATTTGATTTGGTTTGCTATGAATTATTATTATCACATGTACCTAGATACAGTGAAAAGATTTTTTTGCTTGCAGTACTGATCATACCATACAGAGTGCATAGGGTATTGGAACAGAGCGAGGAATACAATGTTATGGCAGCAGAGAAGGTGCACACAGAGCGAGATCAACATTCAATTTAAAATTTGAGAGGTCTATTCAGAAGTCTAATAACAGTGGGGAAGAAGCAGTTCTTAAAACTGTTGGTACATGTGTTTAAGCTTTTGTATCTTCTGCCTAACAGAAGAAATTAGAAGACATTACAACGGTGTAGGATGGATCTATGATTATGAGTAGAGATTAGGTTCTGCATTGAGAATATAGGAAATTAGGCAGGAAGATAAAAAGTAGGTCCTCGAGTGTAATAATATCTGGTACTGTGGGCTAGTGAAAGTAGGAATGGGAGGATAGAGCAGACGAATTCCATCCACACAACTCGCTGTGGCGGAACGGCTGCCAAGATCTTCAAAGACCCATCACACCCCAGTTATGATCTCCTACAACTTGTTCTGCCAGGTATAAGATATAGAAACCTGAACACACGCACGAGCAGTTTCAAAAACAACTTCTTCCTGGCTGTTATCAGATTGATAAATGGACTCTCTAGGAGGGACAGGCTCAGCCTGAAGTGGAAGGGGACCTATATCCTTGCAGGAAAATTTGCCGTTGCTACTCAGAAGGCTTTAAACTAGTAAACTGGCAGATGGGAATCAAAACGGTAGTGAGCAAAAAGGCTGGGGCTGGTACAATGAGAATAAGTCTAATAGTCAAGGCAGACAGGAGCTTGGCGGAGACGAGATAAGACTGATAAATTAAACTGTATTTAATTCAACACAAGGGGCCTGACAGGTAAGGCAGATGAACATAGGGCATGGTTGGGAATATAGGACTAGAATGTCATAGCTATTACAGAAACATGGCTCAGGGATGGACAGGACTGGCAGCTTAATGTTCAAGTGTATAGATGCAAAAGGAAAGATAGAAAAGGAGACAAAAGAAGAGGGGGAGTGGCGTTTTGATTAGGGAGAACATTACAGCTGTACCTAAGGAGGTTATTCCTGAGAGATCATCCATTGAAGTTATATGAGTGGAACTTAAAGATGAGAAAGGGATGATCACCTTATTGAGATTATACTATAGGCCTTCCCAATAGTCAGCGGGAAATTGAGTAGCAAATGCATAAGGACATTTCAGATATCAGAAAAAAACATAGCATTGTAACGGTAGGGAGCTTTAACTTGCAAAGCTCAGACCGGGACTATCATAGTGTTAAGGGCTTGGATGGGGATGAATTTGTTAAGTGTATACAAGAAAAATTTATTATTTAATATGTTGATATACTTACTAGAGACTTACTTGACCTTCTCTTGGGAAATAAGACAGAGCAAGTGACTGGTGTTAGTGGGAGAGCACTTTGGGACCAGTGATCATTATTCTCTTAGTTTAAAATAGTTATGGAAAAGGGTAGGCCTTGTACAGAGGAGTTCAAGTTCTAAATTGGAGTAAGGCCAATTTGAGAGTATGAGACAGGAACTTTCACAAGTTGATGAGGATGGCTATTTGCAGATAAAGGGATGGTTGGGAAGTGGGAGACCTTTAAGAATGAAATAATGAGAGTTCAGAGACAGTATGTCCCTGTCAGGGTGAAGGGCAAGGTTGATAGGTACAGGTAACACTGGATGAGTAGAGAAATTGGGGCTCTGGTCAAGAAAAAGGAGTTGGCATATTTTAGGTAAGAACAGCTAAAATCAAGTGATTTCCTAGAAGACTGTAACGGAAGTAGGAGTATATTTAAAAGGGAAATCAGGAGGGTAAAAAAGGATACGTGAGATAGCTTTGGCAAATGCAGTTAAGGAGAATCCAAAGAGATTCTAAAATACATGAAAGGCAAAAGAGTAACTAGGGGGAAAATGGGGTCTCTTAAAGATCAGCATAGCTGTTTCTGAGTGAAATCATAGGAGACAGATGAGATACTAAACAAATATTTTGTGTCAGTATTTACTATGGAGAAGGACTTGGAAGCCAGGAAACTTGGAGAAATAAATAGTTATGTCTTGAAAAGAATGCATATTACCAAAGAAGACGTGCTAAAGGTCTTAAAATGCATAAATGTAGATAAATCCTTCGACCTGATCAGGTATTTCCAAGAATTTAGTGGAAAGCGAGGGAAGAGATTGCTGGGCCCCTTGCTGACACATCTGAGATGAGGGGCCAGAAGACTGGATGTTGACTAATGTGGTGCCATGATTGGAGAATGGCAGTAAGGAAAAGCTAGGGAACTATAGAACAGTGAGCCTGACATCAGTGATGAAAAAGTTGTTGGAGGGGATCCTGAGGGACAGGATTTATATGCATTTGGGAAGGCAATTAGGGATAGTCAGCATGGCTTTATGTGTGGAAAATTGTGTCTTAGTAACTTGATTGAGCTCTTTGAAGATGTGACAAAGAAGATTGACGAAGGCAGAGTGGTGGACATTGTACATATGGACTTCAGCAAGGCATTCAACAAGGTTCTGCATGGTAGACTCGTTAATAAGGTTAGATCACATGGGATATAGGGGGAGCTAGCCAATTGCAAATAAAATTGGTTTGAAAGCAGGAGACAGAGGGTGGTGATGGAGTATTGTTTTTTGGACTGGAGGCTTGTGACAGATGGTGTGTCACAAGGATTAGTGCTTTTCATCATTTATATAAATGATTTTGATGTAAACATAGGAGGTATGGTTAGTAAGTTTGTAGGTGATACCAAAAACGGTGGTGTTGTGGATAGTGAAGAAGATTATCTCAGAATACAATGGGACCTTGCAATCTATGCCCATTTACCCATCACTTCATGCTCTCTGTGCCCCTAATTATCCACATTGTTCGTCATAGTCCTTGTGCTAACTTATTGTCAACTCATTCATCCTTCTCAGGCACACCCCAGGAGGCATATTTACATCCAAAAAGAACAAATTGAGAAGAACAAAAGAGAAGTACAGCACAGGAATAGGCCTTTCGGCTCTCCAAGCCTGTGCTGATCATCATGCCCTAACTAAACTAAAAAAATACCTCGTTCCCTTATTCAGTCTGTATCTCTCTATTCCCTCCTATTCATGGAACAATCCGGATGCCTCTTAAATATTGCAAACACACCTGCTTCCATCACCTCTTCTGGCAGTGCATTCCAGGATCCTACCACTCTTTCCCTTAAACCCCACCCCGTCACCTGTGCCCCCTTGTAATTGAAACTTCAACCCTGGGAAAAAGTCTCTGAATATCCACCCTATCTATGCCTCTGATAATTTTGTAGGCCTCTATCCTCTCAGCCATCATCTTTCCAGTAAAAACAGCCCTCGTCTTTTTAACCTTTCCTTATAGTCAATCCTGGAGACAGGGCAACATCCTGGTGAACCTTCTCTGCACTCTTTCCAAATCTTTCACATCTATCTGGTTTGTGAAGACAAAAACTGCACAAAATATTCCAAATTCAGCCTAATAAGAGCTTTATATAGCTGTAATGTGGTTTACCAACTCTTATAATCCATGCCCGAGGTGATAGTTCCTAAGAATGATTCACAGCTAAATTTGATCCTCCAAAATGCATCACCTCATCTTTGTCTGGATTAAAAGTCCACCTACCATTTCTGTGCCCAATTCACCGATCTATATCCTGTTGTATCCTTTCATAGTCGTCGGCACTATGAACAACTCCACCAATCTTCATGTCATCTGTAAACGTACTAATCAGACCTTCCATATTTTCCTCCAGATCATTTATATATACTAGAAACAATAGAGGACCTAAGACAAATCCCTGTGGAATGCCACTAGTTACTGGGCACTATTCTGAAAAACTTTGCTTCAGTCTGTCTTCTATGACCAAGCCAGTTTTGAATCCATCCAGCCAGCCCACCCCAAATCCGATATGATTTTAATTTTTGTACCAACTGCCATGTGGAATTTTATCAAATGCCTTACTCAAGTCCGTATAAACTACATCCATACTCCTTCCCTCATCAAATATCTTTGTTACCTCTTCAAAAAATTCAATCATGTTGGTGAGGCACAACCTTTCCCATACTAATCCACACTGCCTGTCACTAACTAGTACATTTTCTTCCAAATGTATGCATTTCTTGTTCCTCAATATCTTCTCCAAGAGCTTCCCCACACAGACGTCAGGCTTACTGGCCTATAATTTCCTGCATTATCTCTGCTTCCTTTCTTAAACAAGGGAACAACACTGGATAATCTCCAGTCCTCTGGACCCTTACCTATAGTCAAAGAGGATGTGAAGATATCTGCTAAACGTCCAATTATTTCTTCCGTTGCCTCTAGCAGAAACCTTGGGATGGATCCCATCTGGCCCAGGGGACTTGTCTATTTTAATTCAACTTAGAATACTCAAAACTTCCTCCTTCAATATATTGACATTCTCTAGTGTATGCATGCACTCATCTCTGACCAGAACACCAGTCATGCCTTTCTTGGTGAATGCCAATACAAAGAACTCATTAAGGGACTCTCCCACTCCATGCATAACTTAACATCCACTAAAGTTTCTGTCTATTAATGATGACACTCTTGAAAAGAAACATTCATTAATACAAAAGCTATTCAAAACATAGAAATTCCTTCAAATAATCTCCTATGTACACGATCCCTCACAATGACAAAACTTCATTCTAATACTCAATCTCTCATATACATAAGACACAAGTCAAGAATGTGATTGAATAGTCTCCATTCTGCCACTACCCTGTAATCTCTTAGATTTGTCAGAACAATTGATGCCCACGAAGTGAAACCTCTATCAAAAGCCTTTAGAGTTCTTTTGCTTCTTTCAGAAAATCTACTGCAGAAAGCACTGCTTCAGAACAATTGTTCATTCTCAGGTCTGTTCTTACTCAGAGTAATAACGTATGACACAACTTATAGGTAAATTTTGAGAAGTCCTAATGATTTTTGCACGTGAAATATGGGTATTTTAAACATACATTTTTAACCTTGAATTAATACTGTATGCAAACTGTTACAGAACCCTTCAAGTATTATGGCTGGGAATTATCTGGTGCAGACTTAGATGAAGAACAAGAAGATGCTGAATTATTAGCAGAGGAAGCAGAAGAAGAAGTTGCTGAAGAAGAGGAGGAGGTGGAGGAGGGTGAAGAAGAGGAAGACGAAGTAAGTGCACTCTAAAATTAGATATTTACTTTAATACTACTGTTGAAACTTACACATTTTTCATTACATAACTTAATGCATAAAACATATTTTGCTATTTTAAAAATTGCATACGAAATTACATCAATAGACTATAACTGTAACTCCTTGATTAGCAGCAAAGATTAATGCAACAGTCTGAAAACTTGTTTGAAATTTTGATAAGAGCAACAGATTGTTTTCAAGAAAAATTTTCATTACTTCCTGATAAATGCAGCAATAGCCTAGGTTGTGCTCAGTGAACCAGTATGAAAAAATGCTCACTTTTCATTTTGTTTTCTTGAGATGTTGTGGGAAGAACATGAAGATATGAATTCGGGGCAGTGGTGAACAATTCAGTCTCTTGAGCCTGCTCTACCATTTGATATGATCATGGCTGATGTTACCTCTGCATCAACTCCACTTTCCTGTCTGCCTCATAACTCTTTAACTAATTAAAAATCTATCTTCTCCTTCAATTTACAAAGATTCCCAGCATCCACTGCACTCTGGGGTAGTGAATTCCACAGATTCGCGGTCCGTTGAGATTCCTCCTCATCTATGTTTTACGCTTGCCACCCTTAACTTAAAACTAATACCTCTGATCCCACAAGGGGAATCATCTTCTCTATGTCTACTCTTCCAATCCTCTTTAGCATCTTATATACCTCAATTAGATCTCCCCTCATCTTTCTCAATTCTGGCACATATAGGGCTAAGATAATAAGATGTGAGGCTGGATGAACACAGCAGGCCCAGCAGCATTTCAGGAGCATAAAAGCTGACGTTTCGGGCCTAGACCCTTCATCAGAGAGGGGGATGGGGTGAGGTTTGTGGAATAAATAGGGAGAGAGGGGGACACGGACCGAAGATGGAGAGAAAAGAAGATAGGTGGAGAGGAGAGTATAGGTGGGGAGGTAGGGAAGGGATAGGTCAGTCCAAGGAAGACTGACAGGTCAAGGAGGTGGCATGAGGTTGGTAGGTAGGAGATGGCGGTGCGGCTTGGGGTGGGAGGAAGGGATGGGTGAGAGGAAGAACAGGTTAGGGAGGCAGAGACAGGTTGGACTGGTTTTGGGATGCAGTGGGTGGAGGGGCAGAGCTGGGCTGGTTGTGTGATGCAGTGGGGGGAGGGGATGAACTGGGCTGGTTTTGGGATGCGGTGGGGGAAGGGGAGATTTTGAAGCTGGTGAAGTCCACATTGATACCATTGGGCTGCAGGGTTCCCAAGCGGAATATGAGTTGCTGTTCCTGCAGCCTTCGGGTGGCATCATTGTGGCACTGCAGGAGGCCCATGATGGACATGTTGTCTGAGGAATGGGAGGGGGAGTGGAAATGGTTTGCGACTGGGAGGAGCAGTTGTTTATTGCGAACCAAGCGGAGGTGTTCTGCAAAGCGGTCCCCAAGCCTCCGCTTGGTTTCCCCAATGTAGAGGAGGCCACACCGGGTACAGTGGATGCAGTATACCACATTGGCAGATGTGCAGGTGAACCTCTGCTTAATGTGGAAAGTCATCTTGGGGCCTGGGATAGGGGTGAGGGAGGAGGTGTGGGGGCAAGTGTAGCTTTTCCTGCAGTTGCAGGGGAAGGTGCCGGGTGTGGTGGGGTTGGAGCGCAGTGTGGAGCGAACAAGGGAGTCATGGAGAGAGTGGTCTCTCCGGAAAGCAGACAGGGGTGGGGATGGAAAAATGTCTTGGGTGGTGGGGTCGGATTGTAGATGGCGGAAGTGTCGGAGGATGATGCGTTGTATCCGGAGGTTGGTGGGGTGGTGTGTGAGAACGAGGGGGATCCTCTTTGGGCGGTTGTGGTGGGGGTGGGGTGTGAGGGATGTGTTGCGGGAAATGCGGGAGACGCGGTCAAGGGCATTCTCGACCACTGTGGGGGGAAAGTTGCGGTCCTTGAAGAACATGGACATCTGGGATGTGCGGGAGTGGAATGCCTCATCGTGGGAGCAGATGCGGCGGAGGCGGAGGAATTGGGAATAGGGGTTGGAATTTTTGCAGGAGGGTGGGTGGGAGGAGGTGTATTCTAGGTAGCTGTGGGAGTTGGTGAGCTTGAAATGGACATCAGTTACAAGCTGGTTGCCTGAGATGGAGACTGAGAGATCCAGGAAGGTGAGGGATGCGCTGGAGATGGCCCAGGTGAACTGAAAGTTGGGGTGGAGGGTGTTGGTGAAGTGAATGAACTGTTCGAGCTCCTCTGGGGAGCAAGAGGCGGCGCCGATACAGTCATCAATGTAATGGAGGAAGAGGTGGGTTTTGGGGCCTGTGTAGGTGCGGAAGAGGGACTGTTCCACGTAACCTACAAAGAGGCAGGCATAGCTGGGGCCCATGCGGGTGCCCATGGCCACCCCCTTAGTCTGTAGGAAGTGGGAGGAATCGAAAGAGAAGTTGTTGAGGGTGAGGACGAGTTCGGCTAGGCGGATGAGGGTGTCGGTGGAGGGGGACTGGTCGGGCTAAACTGCTCAATCTCTGCTTATAAAACAGGCTTTTCATCTCTAATTAATCTAGTGAACCTCCTCTGAACTGCCTCCAATGCAATTACATCCTTTCTCAGGTAAGTTGACCAAAACTATACACAGTACTCCAGATGCGGCCTTACCAACGCCTTGTACAATTACAACATTTCCCTAATTTTATTCTCCACTCTATATTGCCAAATAATATTACCAACTGCCAATAAATGCTATATCTGAATTCTAGTTTTCTGTAACTCATGCATGATACCCAGATCTGTCTGTACCAAATCATTTTATACTTTCTCTCCCTTCAGATACTAAGCTACCTTTTTAATCTTTTGACTAAAGTGGGTAACTTCACACTTATCTGTGTTAAATTTCATCTGCCAAACTTTGGCCATCACCTAACCTATCCATATCCTTTCCATGTAAATGTCTTAATTCTTCATTACACCTTACTTCCCCACCTATTTTAGTGTCATTTGCAAATTTCACTGCAGTACATTCTATCCCATATCCAAGTCATTAATATAGATTGTCAATGTTTGGAGCCCAAGGACTGAACTCTGTTGGAACCCCAGTAATTGCAACTTGTCGACCAGAAAAAGAACCATTCTTACAACTCTCAGCTTTCTGTTGGTTCGCCAATCCGAGCTAATCCAAGCAACACCGCAGAATATTACCTTGTATATTAACCTTTTGTCCAACACCTTATCAAATGCCTTCTGGAAGTCCAGATATAACAGACCTACAGGACCCTCTCTAGCCATTAATATAGTTTACCTAAAAAATGCAGCAAATATTTGTCTGATGTAACATTTTATAAACTTTAAGGCAGGCAAGTATTAGTACAATGAGCATTTATCACATATAAATCACATACTTTCATTGCACTTTTATCAATTGCAAATCAGTCCTGCTTGTGAAACAATTGTGGGGGGTACAAAGGAAAATTGGAACACAAAACAGGAGTGAACCATTCAGCCTGTCAAGCCTGTTTCACTATTCAATTTAATCATGTCTGATCATCCACATATGTTTTTTGGATTGTAGACTAAAACTGGGCAAAGGTACTGACTTAAACTAGGGAACAGTGGAAGGAGATGTTGCAGTTTTTAAAATGAGTTACTGGAACTCATTGTGACTTGTATCTACGATGTTGCCTTATTCAAACGGTAGGTGACAATGCTCCACGTATAGGCTCCTAAGTGTGTTTCTGGGCAATTTCACCCGGATACAGTCTTTTGATTGCTTTTCCATTCAGGATCAGTTGTGTGCTTGTCATGATAACAACTTCTTGATTGGCTCCGAGGCAAATGGACCAGCTTTGTGTTTGGACAATATAACAAAAACATCCAGCCTGTGAAGGAGAAAGCTCCAAAATCTCTCTCTCGTATCAAGAAATATCAAAAAATCTCCTGGTATCTATTCTCACTCACAGTTCTCCTGTCACCAGCTTTCTCTGTGAATTCCCTTGTTGAAAAAAGGGAGAAAAAACCTTCAAGGACAGTGAAAGAGACAATCTTCAACCATGGATGAATGATTCAGAATCAGTGGACCCACAATCTTGCAGCCTCATTAGAGAGTTAATAGGGTTCAAAAGGATCCAAAAGAAAACAACTCATTGGCATCTGTAACACAGACTGATGTCATGACTGTGCTTCGCTGACTACTTTTTCCATTGCACCCATAATTTCTGTGCTTTGGCTTAACTCTTTGAGTGAATGTTTATGAGTATGAGAATTTTAAAAGAGGTGGGTAGAATTTAAGTTATAGAGTTATAAGTCAGCAGTACATGTTTCTTTCTCTTCATGGGTTAAAAACAGTTGGATTACAATTTAAACTAGTTTGGGAGGGGACCAGGAGTCAGAGTACTAGTACAATAGGGACATAGCATAATATAGTAAAGGAACCAAAGCAGACCGGGAACGACTACTTGTAGAAAATCTGCAGAACAGCAGTTGGGGGCTGTCCAAAAAGGAAATAGGAGAGTTCAGGCCCTCATTTTCCATTTAACATTGTTCCTTTTAGGGTGAAATAGATGTGGAGAAGATGTTTTCACTAGTAGGAGAGATCACGGCCCAAGGGCATAACCCCAGAATATAGCATACTAGGTGAAGTGGCCAATGGAAAACTGGATACTGCTCATGCAAATTAAATTGACAAGTATGCTTCAATATCAGAGGAGGTTTCCTAGTATAATAATGTTAAAACAGGCTGTTCTGGGTACACACATGTTAGTTCCTGAAGAATAGAGGCAAAAGTTTGATATTCAAGGAAATACTCTAGACAAACCTACCACCAGGCAGTGAGGTGTATATCCCAATCAGACTGTATAAAGTAAAATTAAAATAAACAAAGGTGTTGATTCAAAATAAGTATTTGGCAAGTCCTCATTGACGCTCAGAGAGTAGTTCCGAAGGTAAGTAAGCTAGCACAGGTAGCTCACACTGAAGTTGAGGCTGAAGGGGTTTCGGAATATTATTAAACTAGAAGCAAAGTACTGATAAGCAAGTGGAGACACCCTCATGTACATCCTAATGACAGGGAATGGATGGTTGTTCTTATATAGTGGTGCCGCCCAAGTATCGTATTGTTAGTAGCACATAAAATTCCTATGATAGAACGTATAGGAATATGTTTCAGACTGTAAAGAATCTTCATTTGTCTGCTAATCTTTTACTTTTTGCATGCTTATAGAAGTTCTTATAGACCATTTTTATGTTCCATGCAAGTTTACTCTCATACTCTATACTTCCCCTCTTAATCAACCTCCCAGTTCTCCTTTGCTATTTCTAAACTGCTTCCAGTCTGCTACTTTTTCTGACAACCTAAGATAAAATTGAAAGATTTAAGCTAAGTAATTTTCATAGATGGGTATGAGGCATAGGAGTTTAAGCCATGTACAAAATTCTCAGAGATCATTCTCTCAAAAGAGTTAGAAATTCACTACCTTTTGGAATTAGAACTCAAGCTAAGGAGATGAAGGTTGCAACTGATAGATAACAGTAATGGGAGATGATTATGAGCTGATGCATAAAATTAAACCTTTTTTCCATTACCCCCATAGACTTGAGAATAGAGAATGGAAGAATGAAAGGAAAGCAAGTAGCCATTGTAAAGAAAGGTCAACTGGGAATGACCTAAAGCCTCCACCTCAGATCAGAAGGGAAGGTGCTGAGGGTGAAGGTGAAATTCAGAGGCCTAAGTGTTTCTATTGCAATAAATAAGAACATCTTTATTTGGAATGCTGGGAGTTGCAAGTGAAGTGCATGGACTTATTGAGGGTTGTAACTGTAGATCTGAAACTGGAACTCAAAAGGAAAATACCACAGAAAAGAAAATAGCTTTGACTACAACTAGGAAACTGGGGGTAAAAACTGCGTGAATCTAGAGAGGTGAATAGGGTAGATTAGAGGTTTGCAGGGTTTCTGACAAATAGGAAGATAATCCATTTTTGTTCAAATGATATTGCTAAACACATAACTATATTAAGAGACATGGCCACCGCTCTTTTGCTGCATATTGACCCATTTTTCCATCCAGGGAATGAAATGAAATCTAATAGACAGTGTAAGTGAGGAATATATCCCTGTTCATTGTATAAAATAAAATTGGAATGTGACTTGTTGTCCAGAGCAATGGTAGTAGGAATTGTCAAGAAATTAGCCATGGATGGAATTGACTTACTCCTTGGTAATGATTTGGCTGGAGTAAAACTAGCTTTGCCCATAAAGCTAGCTTTGGCTAGCTTTACCTAGCTTTGCCTATAATCATATGAAGTCCCATCCG
This sequence comes from Stegostoma tigrinum, assembly GCF_030684315.1. Taxonomy (NCBI): domain Eukaryota; kingdom Metazoa; phylum Chordata; class Chondrichthyes; order Orectolobiformes; family Stegostomatidae; genus Stegostoma; species Stegostoma tigrinum. The sequence goes on from NC_081357.1 coordinate 25,811,592, forward strand.
AGGTGGAAAAGGTGGAACAGTCACAGGATCAGGTTCCAGGTATTTTCAATCATGTATAGTCATCCAAGCAATGACTAAACAAAATCCATCACCAGTAGTCAAAGTAATACCACAAATGGATAATAGAGTAGCTAAATCTTTGCATAAAGGAGAGATTAATTCAAAGGAAGTATTTGGAAAATCTTCATTACTTGAGGCTTAGAGAGCAGATCCAATGTGGAATAAGTCAGCACAGGTAGCTCACACTGAAGCTGAGGCTGAAGGCGTTCTAGAGAGTTATTACATTAAAACAAAATTCTGATGAGGACGTGGAGACACCCTCACAGATCTGCAAACAAAAAACGGATAGGTGTTCTTTAATGGTGGTATTGCTCAAGTATTCTAAGAAGCTATTTTGAGTAATGCATGGAATTCCTATGGTAGGACATTCATCAATACATTTCAGACTGTAAGGAGTCTATATTCATCTGCTAATTCTTTTTCTTCTTGCATACTTACAGAAGCTCTTATGGTCCATCTTTATGTTCCTTGCATGTTTACTCTAATGCTGTAATTTTTCCCACTTAGTTAATCACTTTGTACTCCTTTAAATAATTCTAAACTGCTTCCAGTTTGTGGGTTTGCTACTTTTTCAATAAGTTTACAAGAATCCTCTTTGAATCTTATGCTATCCTTAATTTGTTAGCCATGATGGTCAATTTTCTCGATGAGTTCTTTTGCCTGAAAAGAAAGTATAACTACTTTAACAAGGACCTTACTGACTGCTATAAAGAACAGATATATTGCTGCAAAAGAAATCGAAGAGATTAGAGACCCTCCGGTTTAAGATAAAACTACAGACCTCAGGTCATCAGGAAGACAGTCCAAGTCAACTACTTTTATTCAACATAATATGATCCTGTGGTTCTTTCCTGGTCTGAATAGAACATGTTTGGGAAGAATGATGGAACTTCCAGAACATCTAAGCTTGTAAAGTTGAAGACCTTGGGGGGAGGTTGGGTTGTGGTAAATATAAATATATAAGTAAATCTATAACATTATAATTTTGAGGAATAAAGAATTGTGGGGACCAGAGATTTCTTTTGATCTTTATTGGTTCATGGGATGTGAGCATCTCTGACTAGACCAGCATTTATTGCCCATCCAGTTTTAGAGTCAGCTACGTTGGTTCTGCATTCACATGTAGGCGAGACCAGGTGAGGATAGAAGATTTTGTTCCCTGAAGGGCATTAGTGAACCAGATTAATTTTTCAACATCAGACCATGATTACATGCTTTTAATTCTAGATTTTTTGTTGAATTCATGTCTCACCATCTGCCAAAGCAGGATTTGAACCCAAGTCTCCAGAATATTAGCCCAGGGTCTTGGGTTACAAGCCCAGTGAGATTACCGCTTCACCATGTAATCATGGTCCAATGTTGTAAAAATTCATCTGGTTATCTGATGTGAATCCAGAACCAATGCAGCTGCCTCTAAAACTGGTTGGGCAATAAATGCTGATCTGGTGAGAGATGCTCATATTCCATGAATCAATAAGTCAAAAAAAAAACTCCGGTGCTAGCACCATTTTTGGGCAGCACTGTGGCTCAGTAGATAGCACAACTGCCTCACAGTGCCAAGGACCTGGGTTCAGTTCCACCCTCAGGTGACTGTCTGTGTGGAGTTTGCACATTCTTCCTGTGTCTGTGTGGGCTTCCTCCCACATTCTAGAGATGTGCAGGTTAGGTGGATTGGCTATGCTAAATTGCCCATAGTGTCTTGAGTGGGAAATATAGGGGGTGGGTCTGGCTGGGATGCTCTTCGGAGGGTCAGTGTGAACTTGATGACCTGAATGGCCTACTTCCATGCTGTGGGGATTCTATGCTTCTAAAACTTAAACATTTCAATTTCCTTCCAGGATGAAGATTTGGCCCAACAAAAGAACAGACAGATGGGAGAAAGTAAACATTACTGTCCCGTGGTCTTAAAAGAAAAAGCAGTTCTTTATCCAGGTGATAAAGAATGTGGTGCTAAATATCGAGAAAAATATTATTATTTTTCTCATCCAAATGCTAGAGATGAATTCTTAAAGAATCCAGAAGAATATGTAAATGAAAATGAACCTCTGAAGGTAATGATCTTTGACTAGTAAATATTTCAACTGTATGAAATGCATCAATTGAATTTTGTTTTTCACTCAGCCGCCTATTTAGTTAACTTTATTCTTTAAAATGACAATCTATATTTTCGGAAATAATAAGTTTTAACATTAAGTTAATTTTAATTGCCTCTAATCTGCTAATTAATTAAGTTTAACAGAATATATGAAACAAACTGTGAGAATGTTCTTATTACCAACTTTAGCATCAGGCATTTTATGTCCCAAGTCTTCATCAACTGTCTTGCTCTAATTGTTGAAAGAGAAATGCCACCATCTGTAGGAAAATCAACCAATAAAATTCATAGAATATGGAACTGTTTGTGTAAATGTCACTTATTCAGTCTAGACTTTATATGAGATTACATTGGTCCAGACCAGTTTCAATAACTTTTAGTCTTGGACCATGATCATCATTAGTGCTTACCACAAATGAGGTGGTTTTCTGGCTTTGCTAGAGAATAATATTCTTTGTTTTTTAATTAGTTCTTGGGAAATGGGCATTACTGTCAAGCTCAGCATTTATTGATTATCCCTTGCTGCCTTCTTGAACTCTGGAAGCTGAAGGTACCACCACCCCCCACCACCCCATTGCAGTATAATAGAGTGTGCCATGATTCTTATGTGACAATGCTGTAGCAATGGAATTCATGTCTTGGAGATTATCCACGATTTGAATAGAATCCCGGAGCAATGGAGTACTGGTAAACTGGCTGGCCTAATCTTTATAGATGGTAATAGTCACAGACCTGAAGGGTTTTATGAAGACTTGGTGAATATCTGGCTGTCAGGCCCATGGCTTATGGTGGAGCACTTAACATGAAGGACTGTAAAATTGAACACTTCTTTATTTATTTGTTTTTCTGCCTTTATATTCTACGATTGGTTTATTTTTCTGCGTTTTAAGATGGTGCCAGAGACTGGCAACACTACACAACACTTTTCCATGTACTTTCTAACAAAATACATGTGACAGTAAATCAAATAAAAAAAAAATAAAATCAAAAAAACATTTAATAATATGCTTTGAATATTATGACTTATAAATAGAAGTGGTGCATCATTTCTGAACACTAACTGACCCAATAGTTTCTAATATGGTAGGCAAGAAGCAGCCAAACATTTGTGGCTGGAAGTGCATCACTCAAACTTTGATCGTGTGATTTGCATTTGTAGCATTAGTACACACTATCTGCATTCTAAGCAGAAAGTGAGGGTAACGTACTGAATTTAGGAATCTGTGCTTTGCATGTTAATCTAATGTTATATTTAAAGGCACCATGTGATATTTACAAATTAGTTGCTGATTTACGGTGCTAATATTCTTCTTTGAGGCGAGGAAACAAGAACCAGACTGTTTCAAACCTGCTGGTGGAGGGGCAACAATCGCTTGTTATGTCTTTGATCTGAGCATCTATTTGGAAACAAGTCACACATGTATTTAAGAGCAGCTGGTGGCACTCTCAAAGCTGGTGGACTAATCATCTTCCAGTTTCAGAGCATCAACTGGCTGCAATCAGTAATTGAGAGGGCTGTCAACCCACGGAACATTTAGGCAGTGATAATTAATAAAAATGCCCAGCTTCCCATAACCGGATTTTACAAATTCAACAGTGGTTGTCATTAGGCTAGCTTTTTATTTATTGAATTCAAACTTTTCATCAGAGAAGTTGGATTCAACTCCAAGCCCTCAAAATGTTAGATTGACGTTCTGGATTGCTAGTCTGGTGACATTATCACTACATTACCATCTCTCTGTTATTGTTCTGGTTAATGCTATGATTGACAAAATGGAAACCACAATGTTTTGTATATGAAAGGAATAAATTAACAAATGATCGCTGTTATACCCATGAAAATATGTCTTTTATTTTTAAACAGCCACCTCCACTAAGGTTATTCGTATTTGGGGCTAAAGGATCTGGTAAAACAGTTAATAGCAGATGGTTGGCAAAAAAATTTGGCATCTTTCACATTCAGTTCACTGAATATATTCAGGAGCTCCTTTTCCCTAAAACCAAAAAAAAGGTTGGCCCTGAATACGATGATGAACCAACAGAAGAAGAACTGATTGAAATAGCAACCATTGCAGCACTTGAAAGGGGTGAACCAGCTGAAAATATTGAGATTGAAAATGAAAAACCAGAGGTACAACTTAATCATTTTGCATAGAAATAAATATTAAAATGCTGATTCACATTTTCCCAACTATTAATTTAAAATATATTCTGAAGTAATTTAAAATATATTCTGAAGTACACTAAACCATCCAGCAAAGAACATTGGAAAATCATGTTCTCTTCTGCATTGAATTAGCAAATCTCAGTTGGACAGCAATCATTGGCCTCAGGACCAGTTGACTCAAGATGGCAGAAGTCAACGACAGTTCTCACTAGTGATTTCTGGCTGATAATTTCCAATAGAGTCCCTATGTATAAGCGTGAGATCAGAACAGTGTCATGGCCAGCTGTGAATATGTATATTTAATGGCTAATGAAAGCCTGAAAAATAGAAACGAATGCTAGTCTGTTCATGGGATATGACCCTTGCTGGAAAGCTATTTGTTGCTGAACCAAAGTGCCTTTCAGGAGGTGTTGGAGGCCGTGAATACCTAAGAAAGTATTAACTAGGCATGCTGCTTTGTCTAGAGATGTTGAACTTCTTGAATGCTTTTGGAGCTGTAATTTTCCAAACAAAAGGAGCATATTCCGTAATACTCCTGACGTGTGCCTTGTAGATGGTAGATAGTCTTCAGGAAATATATTTTAGAATTCAGGATATCCTACAAGATATGAGCTACTTGCCACAGGATTCCAAGCTTCTGACTTATTCTTGTCATTACATATTGATATGGCTGGTCTAGTTAAGTTTCTCATCAATGGTATATCTCAGAATGTTAATGGTGGAGGATTCAGCAATTGAAAGTGGTTAGATTTTCTAAAAGCAAAATACTACACCTGCTGTGAATATGAAATAAAGAGAAAATACTGGAAACACTCAATGGGTCTGGCACCATCAGTGGAGAAAGAAACTGAGTTAATGTTTCAGATTATCACCTTTCACCAGAATTTAGAAAATTTACAAATCGTGAAAGCTCAGAAATATCATAAGCAGATTATAAGTAGATAAAATATTAGAAGGTGGAAAAATAACAAAACGAGAAGATAAAGCACAAGTTGGTAAACGTTAAATGATGAAATTTGTGGGGCAAAGTCAAGTGGAATGTCAATAGGCTGTACAAAGTTAACGAATGATGCATCCAGAAGAATTGTAAATGAAGAATAGTAAATAACAGTCATCTGAAAGCAAAAATGAGAAAATTTAAGACCAACTTATCACAATGGGGGAGCAGTGATCAGAACACAGAACATGCAATACAGGAACCCTGCGGCTCATGATGTTGTGCTGAACATGACGCCAGATTAAACTAATCCCTTTCTGCCCTCCTTTGGTCTATATCCCTCCATTTCTTGCATATTCACGTGCTTATCTAAAAGACTCTCGAACACCGCTATTGTATCTGCCTCCAACTACAACCCCTGGCAGTATGTTCTAGACTGCTACAACTCTGTGTAAAAAACTTGCCCCTCACATCGCTGTGAACTTACCCCCTCACCTTAAATGCAGCCCTGTAGTATTAGACATGAGAAAAAGATCTGACTATCAACCCTATCTATGCATTTCATAATTTTAATGACTTCTATTGAGTCTCCCCTCAGCCTCTGACGCTCCAGAGAAAACAACCTGAGTTCTTCTTGCCTCTCCGGATAGCATCCTGGTAAACTTCTTCTGCCTCCACATCCTCCCTGTAATGTGGCAACCAGAATTGAATGCAATGCTCTTCAGTGATGCCGAACTAAAGCCTTATAAAATTGCAATATGACATCCTGACTCTTGTATTCAATCCCCAACCATTAAAGGAAAGTGTGCCAAATGCCTTCTTTACCACCCTATCAACTTCTGTGGCCACTTTAAGGGAGCTATGGACTTGAATGTCAAGGCCCCTCAATATATCAATGCTGTTCAAGGTCTTGCCATTAACTATTACTTTTCCTCAACGTTTGATCTTCCAAAGTGCAAGACCTCACACTTATACGGTTTAAACTCCACCTGTCATATTGCCGCCCGCCATATCTGTAAATGATTTGTATCCCATTGGATCCTTTGACAACCTTCTACACTATCTACAACTCTATCAATCTTTGTGTTGTCTGCAAACTTACTAACTCACCCATTTACATTTTCGTCTAAGTTACTTATATATACCATAAATAGCAGAGGTCCAGTAGGAATCCCTGCAGAACACCACTAGTCATGGATCTCCAGCCAGAAAAACACCCTTCTATCACTATCCTCTTCCTTCTATGAGCAAGCCAATTCTTAATCCATGTTACCAAGTCACCATGGATTCCAAGCATCTTAATCTTCTGGATAAATCTACCATGAGGACTTTGTTGAAAGCCTTACTAATATCCATGTAGACAACATCCATTGCTCTACCCTTATTGATCACTTTTGTCACCTTCTCAAAAAATTCAATCATGTTAATAAGACATGACCTGCCCTGCACAAAGCCATGCTGATTCTCCCTAATTAGGCCATACTTTTCCAAATCATGTAAATCCTATACCTAAGAATTATTTCCAATAACTTCCCAACCACTAATATGACACTCACCAGTCTATAGTTTCCCAGATTATCCCTACTTCCCTTTAGAACAGGGGAACAACATTAGTTACTTGCCAGTCCTCAGACCTCTCCAGTGGCTAATGAGGATACAAAATTCTTGGTAAAGGCCCCGCAATCACCTCTCTTGTCTCTTGCTGTAACCTGGAGTAGATACAATTAGGGCCTGTGGTCTTATCCACCTTAATGTTCTTCAAAAGACCCAACACCACTTCCTTCTTGATCTCAAAATGCCATAGCATATTAGCATGCTCCACATAATCTTACGATCCTCCATAACCTTCTCCTGGGTGAATACTGACACAAAGTACTCATTTAAGATCTTGTGCACTTCCTTTGCCCCCAAGCACAAGTTCCCTCCTTTATCTTTGAGTGGTCCTACCTTCTCCCTACTTATTCTCTTGTATTAATATATCTATAGAATGCCTTGGGATTCTCCTTAACCCTATTTGCCAAGTTTATTTCATAGCCACTTCTTGCTCTCCTGATTCCCTGTTTGAGTTCTTTCCTGTCTTCTTTATATTCCTCATGGGCCCTGTTTGATTTTAGCTTCCTGAACCTTACATATGTTATTTTTCCCCTTTTGACTAAATTCACAACCTCTATCCTTGTCTTTCCTCCTTGTTGAAACATGCCGGTCCTGAACTCTGATCAGTAGGCCTTTAAACAAATCCCACATGTCAAATATGGATTTGCCTGCTAACAGCTCATCTGGTAACACCTGGTAACATTCCCTATCTCCTGCCTAATACCTATGTAATTTGCCCTCCCCTAATTTTATACCTTCCTGCAAGGTCCTGACTTATCTTTATTCATAGATATCTTAAAACTTAGGGAATTGTGATCACTGTTTCCAAAATGCTGTCCGACTGAAAGGTCAGTCACCTGGCCAGGGTCATTAGCCAATAAAAGGTCCTCCTGTAGTTGAACTATCCACATACTATTTCAAGAAATCCTGTAGGATGCACTTAACAAATTCTGCCCCATCTAAGCTTCTTGCTCTAAGTGAGTCCCAGTCAATATTGGGGAAGTTAAAAGTCACCAACTATGAGAACCCTGTTATTATTGCGTCTTTCTATCATCTGCCTACATATCCAATCCTCAGTGTCTCGCTGACTGCTGGGGGAGAGGAGCTGAAGCATAATCCTATCAGAGTGATTGTATTTATCTTATTTTGAGCTGTACCCGTTTTGCCTCAGCAGATGAGCCCTCCAATATGTCTTTTCTGAGTGCAGATGTAGCATTCTCCCTGGCTAATAATGCAACTCCTCCACCTCTTTTACCTTTCTCTCTATCTTGTTTAAAATAATGAAATCCTGCAAAGTTGAGCAGCCAGTCCTGTCCCTCTCTCAAACAAGTCTCTGTAATGGCCATAACGTCATTGTCCCATGTATTGATCCAGACTCTAGGCTCATCTGCCTTACCTATAATGTTCCTTGTGTTGAAGTAAACACACTTCAACCTATTAATACCATCATGTTCATTTACCTGTCTCTGCCTGTCATTCCTTTCTGACTTACTGGTCCTAACATCTGCCTTCCTCTTAACCCCTCCACTTGTTGACCTGCAAGTCTGAAATTATGGAACATAATGTCAAACATAGAAGACTGAAAACTGTATAATCATAAAATGAGGTGCTATTCTTCAAGCTCACACTGAGCTTCATTGGGTTACTACAGTAGGCTGAAGACAAAATGTCAGCATGAGACCTAAATGGAGAGTTCAAACAACAGGACACAGGAAGCTTGATTTCGTGTTTATGACTGAATGGTGGTGTTCCTCAAGCAATCATCAAATCAGCATTTTAATGTCCAAAATGTAGGGGAGACAATACAAGTAGGGAGAAGCAAAATGAGAAAGGTAGTGAGATTAACAATCTTAACAATGTGATTAACAAAATATGAATGAAAGTCAACATTTTTTTTATAAAAGAAATCATGCTTGACAAATTTATGACAGTTTTTGAGGATTAGTAGGGCAGATAAGTGGGAGCCAGTAGATGCAGCATGGGCAGGTATTGTTGAGCACCCAGGACTTGATGGCCAAAGAAAGCTCATTCATAACATGACCAAACAGATATCAGATTGAAAATCTTTTCAGGGTAAGTCAATAGTTGGCTATTAGAGTGTGAGAAATTTCTGATTAGCCATGTTGGAAAGAAATTGGAGCCCGTTCCATCACTAGCCATACACCGGGCAACAACGTGCATGTAAAAGTCTATGTTGCCACAGCTTGAATTCCTGGGGGACCGGCTTGTCTCAGTTGACTGAGTGGATTAGTTTTCAATATTTTGCTCATGGAATTAGTGATAATAGTATGGATATAGGATTGGTTACTGGATGAAAAGCAAAGTGTAAAGATAAACAAGGCATTTTTAAGTTGGATGACTGCGATTAGTGCGATCTTGCAAGGTCTAGTCCTGGGACTTAGCCTATTAAGTGACTTAGGTGAAGAGTTTGAGGATGATGTATCCAACTTTGGTAATTATTCAAAGCTGGATGCGAATGTAACCTGTGAGTAGTACACAAAAGGGCACTGAAGAGATAAAGGCACATTATGTGGATGAGTAACAAGGTGACATGGGTATGTGTGATATTATTCATTTTGATAATAAGGAAAGCAGAATATGGTAAATTTTGATGTTCAGAGGGGATTAGGTGTACTTGTACCCAAGGCAAATTAGCCTTTACTCCAAGGAGATTTGACTTCAAAATAAGGAAATATTGCCACACTCACACAAGTTTTGTGGAGGACACACCTGAAGTACTATGCACAGTTTTGGTCTTCATATTTAAAGAGGATATATTTGCTTTTGACATAATACAGTGAATGTATTAGTGTCCGGGCCAGGAGCTATGATGAGTAAATTGCTACATAAATTGGACCTATACTACCTGGAGTTTAGAGGACTGACCTCATTGAAATACACAAAGTTACAAAGTGACTCTGCAGGATAGATACTGAGAGGTTGTTTTCCTTGGCTGAGAATTCTAGAATGCTGTCACAGGTGCATGGCCTCAGGATAAAGTTTGGATCATTTAGGCCTGAGAAGAATAGCATTGAGTAGGACTCAAAATTGTGAATCTTTGGAATTCTCCAACACAGATTATTGTGAATATTCTATTACTGAACAAATTTAAAGCTGAAATAAAAAACAAAAGACACTGGAGAAACTCAGCGGATCTGACAGCATCTGTGCAGCTCTGAAGAAGAGTCATATCAGCTTCAAAATGTTAACTTTATTTCAATCTTCATAGGTGCTGCCAGATCTGTTGCGTTTCTTCAACACTTTGCTTTTCTCAGATCTCTAGCAAATGCACTATTTTGCTATATTTAAAAACAAAACAGACATGTTTGTTCATTTGTCAATGGTAGTGGATTGAAAAATGAAGCAAAACTGTAAGCTAGTGATAGTCCTAGGGAATGGTAGGGTAGGCTCAAAGGGCAGTATGGTATATTCTTGCACATATTTCTTGTTTTGTCGTGTAAATACTTCTAAGTTAGTTTATGATATTGTTCGTATAATGTTAGTATTATCACACAGGAAGAAGAAGTGGAGTATACTGCAGAAGAAGAAGCCATGAAAGCATACCTCCTTGAAGATGAGCAATTGCCATCAGAAATCCTCGATAACCTTATTCCAAAGTGGTGGAATGAAGAACCATTCAAGTGAGTTCAATTTACTTCAGATATAAGGAACCTTCCCATTTACAGTTAAAGTGTGATGGTGAAAGAGTTTCATGGCATTCACTTCACCAAGGCCCTCAGAGTGTGATGACACCTACAAGGTCCATGTAGGGGCCTTGGTAACAGGCAATGGCCTCTCCAGCTGGAATTCAACACCTGAGCCCTTTATAAAGGGATGGGTCCACAGAATTGTCTGCCCGAGGCTGGGACTAGCCTTTGTAAGCCATGAGTAATGGCTCTACTTTAGTGTCCAATGGTAGATGGTGTTCCTTTTCACTGGAGCTTTCTGAGTCATTACATTGGGATACAGAAGGGTGCTTTTAGACTACAACCTGCTAGACAGGAAGACGAAGTTAGTTGCTCCTGCCTAGAGGAGGAAGAGGAGCTTGGAAAGTGGAGGCTAGAGGCCAAAGTGGAGCCTTGAGCTAAGGATGGTGCTATTGCCTGGCCTGAGTGCAATAGCTGCTTGGAGGTCTTTTGGATTGTTGCTGCCTGAAGGCGCCTTGGCTAGCTTGTAATGCAGAGTGATGCCAACGGCTTTCTTTACCAACTAAGGTTACCACGAATGTCTCTCCTTTCAACTTCACTCCTTGCCTGAGGTGTGGCAACCCCCGGGTTAAACCACCACCAGACATCCCTCGCTAAAGAAAGAGTAGCCATTTGGTCTGGTATGTCTAGGGTGCTGTCATATTGATACATTAAAAATCATCTGTGGTCTCTGTTATATCATACAAAAATCCGAGAAAGATGGTTTAACATGCCTGGCTTTAACAAATTTGTGCTATCTTTTCTAAAGTCATCTGGATGTTCACAATGGATTATTAATTTTGTCCAAAAATATTATTTCTACAAGCCTTCTCAGCACAGCAGTTAAAGTGAATAACCTTCAGTTGCTGGGCTTACCTTAACACTCTCTTTTGAATAAGTTGTACTGCTTGGAAAGATACAGTCCTCGAGTATCACCCCTGTATCCAAGGAAGATCGAATATTGTAGCCAGTCAGAAAATCAAACCATTACTATAACTATTTAGAACTCCATTTTTAACTCAATAGTATTAGCCTTCCACAAATATTAAAATAATTGTAAACTTATTTTTAAACTTGTCATTGCATTTGGCTGGAAATATGCCCTAATGAATTAAATTCAAACTGGTGTGAAATATTTTATCAATACAGTCTACCTTTTCTGGCTTTGGTGCGCTTATGAATCCGATATTAAAAAAAGGCTGACCGTTAAAGTTGGCTAGTGCCATTATTTATCTAAAATTTTATACAATGCAAAGTTGCCACTTTCAATTATACCTGAAAGATACTTTTCGTTTGAAGACCAAAGGTTGATAATTGGTAGTGAAGTTCTTTAATATTCCATAGGTTCTATATACAAGATTATATTGTGATGGTATACATAATGACATAAATCTATTGTATACGTTGCATTTTCCAGATCTACAGGGTTTGTTCTGGATGGTTTCCCAGCTACAGCAGAAGAAGTTCAGTACCTAGTAAAATGTAGCTTGTTCCCAGATGCAGCCATTTTCATTAAGGTTGAAGAACGTAATGTGCTGAATTGGATCCTTCCTTCAAGACTTGAAAAATGGAAAGAAAAACGCAGACAAAAGCTAGAACGCAAGAATAAAATAAAAGAATTGAAGAAAAAAATAAGGGTATGATTAGGAGAACTGCTTATATTGAGAACTTGACAAGAACGTGGCCTCTTGTAATACATTAACTATAAATAAGCAGCCCATACTGGCGTAAGTTAATTTATGTATTTTTGCCATAAGTTGTACTAAATACCTTTACAATAGCCTACTCAGTGGTCATTTGGAGTCATGCCCTATATTAGTGATATAACCAAAGCTGAGAAGTGCCCTATTTCTCTGTTGTCATACTATTTCACTAATTGCAACTGACAGGTGAAATTGTGAGACGAGCTAAGAGGAAAAAGGAAGCATACATAAGGTCTAGGCAACTGAAGACAGACGAAGCTTTGGAAGAATATCGGGAACGTAGGGCAAATCTGAAATGAGGAATTAAGACAGCTGAAAGGAGACATGCAATATCTTTAGCAAACGTGGTTAAGGAAAATTCCAAAGCCTTTTATTCATATATAAAGAGCAAGAGGGTAACTAGAGAAAGAACTGGCCCACTTAAGGACAAAGAAGGAATGTTATGCGTTGAGTCAGAGAAAATGGGTGACATTCTTAACGAGTACTTTGCGTCGGTATTCACCAAGGAGAGGGACATGACGGATGTTGAGGTTAGGGATAGATGTTTGATTACTCTAGGTCAAGTCGGCATAAGGAGGGAGGAATTGTTGGGTATCCTAAAAGGCATTAAGGTGGACAAGCCCCCAGGTCCGGATGGGATCTATCCCAGGTTATTGAGGCTCGTGAGAGAGGAATTAGCCGGGGCCTTAACAGATATCTTTGTAGCATCCTTAAACAAGGGAGAGGTCCCAGAGGACTGGAGAATTGCTAATGTTGTCCCCTTGTTTAAGAAGGGTGGCAGGGATAATCCAGGTAATTATTGACTGGTGAGTCTGACGTCAATGGTAGAGAAGCTGCTGGAGAAGATACTGAGGGATAGGATCTATTCCCATTTGGAAGAAAATGGGCTTATCAGTGATAGACAACATGGTTTTGTGCAGGGAAGGTCACGTCTTACTAACTTTATAGAATTCTTTGAGAACGTGACAATTGTGATTGATGACTGATGTGTGATTGATGAGGAAAAGGCTGTAAATGGCATATACATGGACTTCAGTAAGGCGTTTGATAAGGTTCCCCATGGCAGGCTGATGGAGAAAGTGAAGTCGCATGAGGTTCAGGGTGTGCTAGCTAGATGGATAAAAATTTGGCTGGGCAACAGGAGACAGAGGGTAGTAGAAGGGGGTTTCTCAATTTGGAGACCTGTGACCAGTGGTGTTCCACAGGGATCTGTGCTGGAACCACTGTTGTTTGTGATATACGTAAATGATTTGGAGGAAGGTACAGGTGGTCTGATTAGAAAGTTTGCAGATGACATGAAGATTGGTGGAGTAGCAGATAGTGAAGGGGACTGTCAGAGATTACAGCAGAATATAGATAGACTGGAGAGTTGGGCAGATAGACTTCAATCCGAGCAAATGTGAGGTGATGCATTTTGGAAGATCTAATTCAAGAGCGAACTATACAGTAAATGGAAAAGTCCTGAGGAAAATTGATGAACAGAGAGATCTGGGTGCTCGGGTCCATTGTTCCCTGAAGGTGTCAACGCAGGTCAATAGAGTGGTCAAGAAGACAAATGGCATGTTCTCCTTCATCAGACAGGGTATTGACCACAAGAGTTGGCACGTCATGTTACAGTTGTATAAAACTTCGGTTCGGCCACATTTAGAGTACTGCGTACAGTTCTGGTCGCCACATTACCAAAAAGATGTTGTTGCTTTGGAGAGGGTGCAGAGGAGGTTCACCAGGATGTTGCCTGGCTTAGAGGGCTCTAGCTAAGAAGAAAGGTTGAGTAGAGTAGGATTATTTTCATTAGAAAGACGGAGATTGAGGGGGGGACCTGATTGAGGTCTACAAAATCTTGAGGGGTAGAGACAAGGTGGATAGCAAGAAGCTTTTTCCCAGAGTGGGGAACTCAATTACTAGGGGTCATGAGTTCAAAGTGAGAGGACGAAAGTTTATAGGAGATCTGCGTGTAAAGTTCTTTATGCAGAGGGTGGAGGATGCCTGGAATGCGTTGCCAGCGGAGGTGGTAGACGCAGACATGATAGTGTCTTTTAACATGTATCTGGACCGGTACCTGGATGGGCAAGGAGCAAAGGGATACAGACTCTTAGAAAATAGATGACAAGTTTAGACAGAGGATCTCAATCGGCGCAGGCTTGGAGGGACGAAGGACCTATGCCTGTGCTGTAATTTTCTTTGTTCTTTGTCTTTTAAAATAAGCTTTACGCAGTGAAATAGTGAATTATATTTGTCAATCCATCAGTTGTTGACTTCAAATCCACCAACCACATCTTCTTAACAAGCAACAGAACTATTGATTTAATATGAAACAGGACTTATACAATGCGATACAATTTTTTAAATTCATTCTTATGCATGAGGCTAGCATTTATTACCCAGCCCCATTTGCTGCTTGAACTGACTGACTTGCCAGGGCCATTTTAGAGAGCAGTTAAGAATCAACCACATTATTGTGGGTCTGGAGTCAGATGTAAACCAGACCAGGCCTGAGCAACAAGTTTCCTTCCCTTAAAGGACGCTAGTGAAGCAGATGTGTTTTTATGCCATTAATCAAACTTTTCTTTCCAGCTACTTATCGATTGAGGTGCTAGAAGGCTAGAGGGTGGCTAATGTGGTGCCATTATTCAAGAATGGTGGGAAGGAAAGGCCAGGGAAGTATAGACCGGTGAGCCTGACATCAGTGGTGGACACAAAAACAGAAGTTGCTGGAAAAGGTCAGCAGGTCTAGCTGCATCTGTGAAAAAAATCAGAGCTATAGTTTCGGGTTGGCAGAAGTTCTGAGGAGAGTTAACTCTGATGTTTTTCTTCACAGATGCGGCCAGACCTGCTGAGCTTTTCCAGCAACTTCTGTTTTTGTTCCTGATTTACAGCATCCGCAGTTCTTTCAGTTTTTATCAGTGGTGAGCAAGTTGTTGGAGGAAATGCTGAGGGTCAGCATTTACTTGGAAAGGCAAGGACTGATTAGGGATAGTCAACACGGCTTCGTGCATGGGAAATCGTGTCTCACTAACTTGATTGTGTCTTTTGAAGAGGCGACAATGAAGGTTGATGAAGGCAGCATGGCATGGTAGATATTGTTTATATGGATTTAAGCGAGGCATTAGACAAGGTTCTGCAGTGTAAACTAGTTAGCAAAGTTAGATCACATGCAATCCGGGGGAGTTAGTTAATTGATGCAAAATTGGCTTTGAAGTAGATAGTAGAGGGCTGTTTTTCAGACTGGAGACTTGTGACCTGCAGTGTGCTGCAAGGATCAGAGCTGTGTCCACTGTTTTTTGTGCCAGACAAGGATACCTACAGGTGCAAGTGCGTAATTCCTTGAAAGTGGAGTCACAGATAGACAGGGTGGTGAAGAAGTCATTTGGCATGCCTGCCTTCATGGTTCAGCGCATAGGGCATAGCAGTTGGGACATGTTGCGGCTATATTTTTTGGAGCGCTGTGTTCAATTTCGGTCTCCTGTTACAGGAAAAATATTGTTAAACTTGAAAAAATTTACAAAAATGTTGCTGGGATTGGAAGGTTTGAGCATTTTG
Organism: Stegostoma tigrinum; assembly: GCF_030684315.1. Lineage (NCBI taxonomy): Eukaryota > Metazoa > Chordata > Chondrichthyes > Orectolobiformes > Stegostomatidae > Stegostoma > Stegostoma tigrinum. The sequence goes on from NC_081357.1 coordinate 25,827,373, forward strand.
TCACTGATCAGAGGCAACTTTAAAATGTTCATATTAGGCTTTTCAAGTAGTTTCACCTGCCTCTGTACCTCTGCTTCTTGAGTTTGGTCACACTACTTTTGAGAGTTTTGCAAGTCCAGCATGCCTGAGCAATTGTTGCAATCAACCTTAGATCTTGTGCTGACCAACTCATTACCAAATATCAAATCTATCCTTTCCACAGGCAAACTAATTCTCATAATAAAAGCTCAATTTACTAGGTAACTTAGTGAATTTTCTCGATGCAATAGATAGCTTCATATATTCCATGTATACCCCCTATTAATACTTAGTTGTTCATCAAACCATCTGGAAAAAAAAATCATTAACAGCCATTATCAATGACTGAACTGCTGTCGTGTGTTTCAAAATTTTAATTTGTTTGGTTTTTATGATGGGCAATAAATTCTGACCTAGCTAGCAATAACTACATCTCATGAATGAGGAAAGAATATTACTGTCTCTGAATAGTCCCTTAGCGACAAAATGTCTATAGCCTCCCGTAACCTGACACACTTTGAATATATCTAAGAAAGAAATCCTCTTGACTATCTTAAACACTTTTTACCATTCTAGCAGATTTTGAAGGAACAGTTGCACAGTTTTCTAGTTTAACACTCATTTTCTATAGAGATGGGAATCTTTCCCGAAAACTCCTTAAGCCACCATTCATTGAATGTTTAGCTTCCAAACGTTTGCTTTACAAATCCTACCTTACAGCAATAAAAGCATACCGATTTCTTTATCCTTTATACAATCATCCCTATTGACTGAAACAACTTCTGTCTACCCCCTAAAGACATAATCTTTTCTATTCCTATAGTTTCCCTGTGGAGTTGCAAGTGATATCTTCTGCACTCAGCTGCTTAGGTAATATGTCATACCCATCTACCAAACCTGTTGCTTCCTTTATCATAGATACCTTGCACTGCTCCAAATATCACCTGAAGATTGCTATTATGCTGATTTTCCATCATCAGTAGCTCCGTCATGTTCTCAAAATTCATATCAAACTTCCAGGCTTGAACCTACCAGTAATACAACATTTCTGCCTCCCTAGCAATTCTACAAACATTTCATTTGGTCTTTTCTTTAAAGTCTGAAACATTAATTGATAATTGAAGAGCATATTTATAAGCATTCAGTACTGCAGGATGGTTTTTACTGAAAAATTGGAATAAACATCCATCGCTTTTCTCAACAAAATGATCTGCAATACAAAAATCCATGTTTCCTTTGATCACCTGAGCTTTGCGGCCACTTTGTGAAATGAGATAAAATATCTCTCAATTCAATCCTTAGTGAATTTAGACACTAAACAAAGGCTTTTTGTTACATCAACTCTGGAAGTGGGATTCAACCGTTCAAATTGAACTATGAGCTTTTCTTTCACCATGCATTCTAAGCATTTCTTTGACCAGTTAATTCTTTTTGATGTTTTTTTTCCCCGAGGACAAGACTGGAGCAAACGTAGTTCATTCAGCCCTTTTGATCTGCTTTGCCATTCAGTGAAATTGTGACCGATTTCATAATCTTCAACTCCACTTTCCTGCCATAATCCTTCATTCCCATCCTGATTAAAACCCTGTCTATCTCACCCATGAATACACTTAGCCACCTAGCCTCTATAGCCCTCTGCGACAAAGAATTCCACAGATTTGTTATCCTCTCAAGGAAGAAATTCCACCTTATCTCTCTCTGAAATGAGCAACTGTTTATTCTGAGATTATACCATCTGGTCCTGGCCGAGGGTACAAATGGAAACGGCCTTTCTGCATTTATACTTTCCTCTCTTGCTAACTTCTCTCCCTCGAGGAAGAAGAAGAAGAAAAAAAAGTTCCAAGCCTTCACATTTGTATTTCTTCAGCTCTTTTTCAAATTCAAGATTTTATTTCTCCATCTGTTTCTTCTTCACTTACAACTAAATTTTATCCAAAATAAAGCTGCATTTTACATGCCTTCAAAGCTGAGCCTGGGCCTGTGGAACATTCAAAACAATGACATTGCCATCAAAGCATCATCGTAGGAATAAATTTTGCCTCTCCAGAAAAGGTGTGACAACTGAAAAAACGTGTTTCATATCAAGAAATATAGTAAAATTCCCTAAATAAAAATTGAGTGAATTGTGGATGCTGGAAATCAGAAACAAAAATAGAAATTGCTGGAAAAGCTCAGCAGGTCTGGCAGCATCTGTTTGGAGAAATCAGAGTTAACATTTCGGATCCAGTGATCCTTCCTCAGGACTTTGCAGCACAGGATCACCAACAGCTCCTGAGGCTTCTCTGAGTTCCACACCCCTAGCAGCATAGAATTAATACAAGTAATTCAGCTTTGTTTGTTGCCTTCTCCCTGTCAGTGGGCTCATTGTTGTGCTGTAGCCCAGTCCTAAAGTCATTGCTTCATGCATGTGCAGTCTGTCTCCCGGACTCTTTGCTTGCATAAAGTCAGTCGTCAGAATTTGTTTTTTTAAAAGGCAGAATCCCTACAGTATAGAAACAGGCCGTTCGGCCCAAACAAGTCCACACCTGCCGACTGAAAAGCATCCCACCCAGGCCCATCCCCATAACCTGACATTTCCCATGGCTAACACACCAGGACACTACAGAGTGATTTAGCATGGCCAATCCTCCTAACATGCACATCTTTGGACTGTGGGAGGAAACCCACATTGACATGGGGAGACAATGCAAACTCCATGCAGATAGTCACCCAAGGGTAGAATCAAACTCAAGTCACTGGCACTATGAGGCAGCAATGCTAACCACTGAGCCATTATGCTGCCTCATCTCTAAGCACATGTCATGGAAGCCCAGATTGTAGGAGGCCCCATTCACCTCTTGTGCTTATGAAATAGCCCTGAAAACAACAATTTCCTGCTGAATGTGTGACACCTAGATCAACCAGTATGTGGCAACTAACTGCAGAGCTTCATTCACAAAAGCATTTAGCAATTATGATGGGACCTGCTACTAGTTTGCAGAGAAAAGCAGACCACATTTTGGAGGGACAACAGCAACGTAATTGCCCATGGAAGTAGTCACAGAAGGCGGCACAGTGGCTCAGTGGTTAGCACTGCTGCCTCATAGCACCAAGTACCTGGGTTTAATTCCACTCTTGTGTGACTATCTGTGTGGAGTTTGCACATTGTCTCCGTGTCTGCATGGGTTTCTTCCAGGTGCTCCAGTTTCCTCCCACAGTCCAAAGATGTGCAGGGCAGGTGGATTGGCCAGGTTAAATTGTCGGTAGTTCCTAAAGATGTTTGGGTCAGGCATGGGAAATGCAGGGGAATGGGTGTGGGTGGGATGTTCTTTGAGGGACGATGTAGACTTATTGGGCTGAATGGCCTGTTTCTGCAGTATACAGATTCCATGATTCTATGAAATGGGAGGTAATGCTCATGATATTTCACACACCCTCTGAGTCTGGAGACTGAGCACTGAATGGAAACAACTTTCACTTCTCCCTCTGCAGAATCCAACCATTTGTGCACTACCAACCACTCAATTTTGCCAAATTTACAATTGAAAATGCCTTCTTGCCCTCCCCAGCTCCTATGAACGAGATCCAAAATAGCTTTTAATTTGACAATTGTGGTTCCCTGTTTCATCCTCACTTTGAAAACTGGGCATGCCCTGGAGGCATTAGGTTCCAGAGATGCTGTCTATTTGACTTTTAAATTGCACTCAAACTCACCAACAATTACTCATCATTGTTCAGTCTCGGTCTCTCCTCCAAGCACTCAGTCTTGCTCCGCCTGTGTTCCCTCTGCCTGACACTTTGTCCCTAGCTGTCCTCTGTTGACTCTAAACCCTATTTCTTGACTCACATTATTAAATCTGCCTCTCTCCTCAAATTTCATTCCTGATTTTCCTCCAACCATTCTCTCTGAACACCATATTTCTTACGATCATCTATCTAATTTGCTAGTTTGGGACATTGCTGTGTACAAAACCAAGGTGATTTTGGCCTATTACTATACTTCTAAGCAATACATTAATTGTAAAGCACTTTCATCCATTTCAAGGAAGTGAAAAGCACTTCATGAACAGTAAGTTTTTTTCTTGTTGTAATCAAAGGTAAATCTTCTCTGATATGTTCAGCATGACTTTTTTTTACTGAACACATGAATGAAAATATGCAGTCCTTACAAGTATGTCATCTAAATTTGTTGAAATATTTTTAGAATTGGGCTTTGTTCTTCAGGCAGAAACTTTGAAATGTGAGGCCAGATTTAAAATGATTATTAAAATGTTGTTGCGCTGGCTAAATTTTGTATTTGAAATTTACTTGACAATTAGCCAATTGTTACTGATCTGCATTTTAGGATGAAAAAATTGAAAAAAGAAGACAGGAACTTTTGGCAGAGCGAGCTGAAAAAAGGAAAGAAAATGAGGTAAAATTAAGTTCTAATAACAACAGAATTCTCCAAATGCGCTGTAGACTCATTCTTATCTGAGACAGTTACCATTTTGGCTCCTCACACCTCTCACAACCCCAACCACTGCCTTTCCACCCAGCTAGCCCCAACCATTAACAAACAACCCAATCATTCAACTACGGTCATCCCCAACTCACAAACGACTACTCATGGCCACCTCAACCAACCTAAAATCCTCCACCCTGACCAACCCGTCACCTCCTCTCTCACAATCACCCCATCATTGTCTCTCTTACAGTCACCCCCTTATATCCTCTCTCACAATCACTCCCTCAACATGCCCCTTCACAACTACTCCCTGGATTGCCCCCTCACAACCATCCCTTTTCCCTACTCTCAAATTCACTCACTCACCTCTCTCTCTAACAAGGACTCGCTCAACACCCTCTAATAAAAATCACCCACAACCCCTCACTCACTATTAATTAAGCTGTTATTCCCATGTGTTCTCTCCTAATGTAAATGAAGCTGCTGACCCCACATGCTGTCTCCTGATGTTAATGAAGCTGCTGTCATCATGCGGAAGTTTACATTTCGAGTCAGATATTACTACTGTTCTGAAGAAAAGTCATCAGACTGAAAAGAGTAACTCTGTTTCTCTCTCTACAGATGCTGCGTTTTCTGTTTTTGTTTCAGATTTCTAGCATCCACAGCATTTGGCTTTTATTTGTTTACTCATCTTCTTATAGTTGTTTGCCTGAAGGCAGGTCAGACTCAAACCCATGGGTAGGGTCACGAAGCAGGTTCCTGCTTCTGTCCCAGTTGAAACAGACATCAAATTTTGTGCTGTCATCTCCAGTCTGGTCTGTACCACCCAAATGAGCCAAGTTGCTGCGAATATATCTGTCATAGCTATGTCAATTTGCCATAGTCTTACCAGACCAAAGAGCCGTTCTTTCCTCAGAGAGAGAGAGAGACAACCAATGGTAGTTTAACCTGAGGGAAATTTATATAGCAGAGCTGTGAATTATCAGGGTGGAGACTGGAATTTTCTTTCTAGGAATCTCTCCTGCTCTTACTGCCTGCATTAGGGTATGTTGGAAGTATTTACAAAGTGACGCTGAACCTATTTGGCCATGTTATGAACACATTTTTTTTGCCATAAAGTTCTGAATGAGTCTTGAACCTGGAGCTTCTGGGTAAGAAACAGAGACGTTACTACTGCACAACAGAATATTGTTTAATCATATAAATTTGAAAGTATTTAATTGTAAGACATACGTTGCATTTTTGCCTGAACTGTATTATTTGTGTACTCATTTTGTAGGCTAATAAAATTGAACAAGCCTCAAATGAAAGTGAGGCTACTGACGAAGAAGATGAGGACAACATTGAGGAAATATTAGCAGATGAGTTTAGCATGGAGGAGGAAGAAGAAGATGAAGAGGATGAAGAAGAGGAGGATGCTGTTGAACGAATGAGAACTGAAATTGGAGATAAATATGAGGCAGATCATGACAGAATAGAGATACTTCGGGTAAATAAATGCACTGAAGTTGTTTCCAATCTTTACTTTGATGATACAATTTTCACTTAATAATCTGTCTTCAGTGTTCATTGTTGAATGATTGTGATTAAGCAAAATTATCCATAGCGGGTTTTGAGAAGATTTGTAGCTCAGGTTGAGGTTCTGGATGTGAGTTTGCTCGCTGAGCTAGAAGGTTAGTTTTCAGACGTTTCGTCACCATTCTACGTAACATCATCAGTGAGCCTCCGACGAAGCACTGGTGTTATGTCCCGCTTTCTATTTATCTGTTTAGGTTTCCTTGGGTTGGTGATGTCATTTCCTGTGTTGGTGATGCCATTTCCTGTTCTTTTTCTCAGGGGATGGTAGATTGGCTCCAAATCAATGTGTTTGTTGATGGAGTTCCGGTTGGAATGCCATGCTTCTAGGAATTCTCCTGCGTGCCTCTGTTTGGCTTGTCCTAGGATGGATGTGTTGTCCCAATCAAAGTGGAGTCCTTCCTCATCTGTATGTAAGGATATGAGTGATAGTGGGTCATGTCGTTTTCTCCAAAAATTAACTTCAAAAATCTGGAGAATTAAACAAGAGTGACTTCTAAAAAATGAAGCCAGTTGGATCTAACACACCACGCTTCTACAGACTACCAAAAATTCACAAACCAGGAGCCCCCCTCAGACCCATAGTGTCGCTACCTGGAACACCAACCTACAGATTAGCCAAGGAACTACACCAAAGACTAAAACACCTAGTAGAAGAATCCTGCCACTCCTTTCGCTCCACTCAAGAATTCCTGAACACCATCAAAGACACCAAGATAGAAGAGGATGAAATAATGGTCTCCTTTGACGTAACAGCCCTGTTCACATCCATCAACATCAACCTGGCCAAAGAAACACGGATGACATTATTAGAAGAACAGAAGACACATACACCAGTCGCCACCAACCTCATCAGCAAGGACAACATCATCAAGCTAGTGGACCTATGCCTCACCACCCACTTCACTTTCAATAACAAAACCTAGAGACAAACCAACGGTACACCCATGGGATCTCCGATATCAGGGTTCTTAGCAGAGGCAGTAATGCAGAGACTCAAACAAACAGCTCTGCCAATCATCCAACCCAAACTTTGGGTCCGCTACGTGGATGACACCTTTGTCATCACTAAACAAAACAAATTAGAGGAAACATTCAAGACCATCAATAATACCCTTTACTGGCATAACATTCACAAAAGAGGAGGAAAATAACAACAAACTGCCATTCCTAGATGTCATAGTAGAGCGAACAGCCAATGGGGAACTTCAAACCAGCGTCTACAGGAAAACACATATGGACCAAATACTGAACTACAGGAGCAACCATCTCAACACCCACAAACGAAGCTGCATTAGAACATTATTCCAACGAGCCACCACACACTGCAGCACAGAGGAACTGCACAGAGGAACTACACAGAGCAGAGGAAAATCACCTATACAGCGTATTCAGAAAGAATGGGGACCCTATGAACACAGTCCGCCAATTCCTCAGCAACAAACCCAAACAAACAGACAAAACGGGCCCAGAAACCATAACCACTCTCCCCTACATCAAAGACATTTCCGAAATGACTGCCAGACTACTCGGACCTCTTGGCATCAGGGTAGCCCACAAACCCACCAACACACTAAAACAACAGCTAATGAACTTAAAAGACCCTATACAGACAACAAGCAAAACGAACGTCATCTACAAAATACCTTGCAAGAACTGTGACAAACAATACATTGGACAAACTGGCAGAAAGCTAGCCACCGGGATACATGAACATCAACTAGCCACAAAATGACATGACCCACTATCACTCGTATCCTTACATACAGATGAGGAAGGACACCACTTTGATTGGGACAACACATCCATCCTAGGACAAGCCAAACAGAGACATGCACGAGAATTCCTAGAAGCGTGGCATTCCAACTGATTTGGAGCCAACCTACCATCGCCTGAGAAAAAGAACAGGAAATGACATCACCAATGCAGGAAATGACATCACCAAGCCAAGGAAACCTAAACAGATAAATAGAAAGCAGGACATAAGACCAGCGCTTCATCAGAGGCTCACTGATCATGTTACCTAGAATGGTGACGAAACGTCTGAAAACTAACCTTGCAGCTCAGCAAGCAAACTCACACTCAAAATTATCCATACATTGCAGCTTTTTTGTTGAGGGAAGGGTTTTGAAGGTAGCCAATTCCTGCTGCATTCTCCATGCCAATGCCCTGACCAATCAAAGTCTTTCTGCCTAGCTTGAATTTAATCAGCTAACTAAGAGTGACTGTGAACAGTTCCTGTTGCATCTTCATGCCAACCATGGTCCAACCAATCAGCATTTTCTTCTCATGGTTCTCATATGTAAATGATCACTTTGAAAATTAGGTTTCGTGGGTCCCACTCCGATGAGCGCAAGATGAAATCCTTCAGCTTTGTGCTTCTTTTTAGCAATCATCAAAGACAGCTAATCTAATCCTTACCTCAGATCTATTTGTGGGATCTTGCTGGACATAAATTATTCACTACATTTGTTTGTAAACTGGCAATGACCATAAATCTAAAGCTAATTCATTAACTATGAAGGCCTTTGGGATGATTTAATTTAAAATTATGTTAAACTTACTTATTTATTTTATCCACTTAAGAGAAAAAAAACTGATAATGAAAATCTTTGTCATGTATTGTTATTTTGATCAGCGCAAACATGTTTACATTTATTTACTGGCCTCTTTGCTGCGTTCTAACTATGACAGGATTCTGATTACAGTTATGATTGTGTCCTGAACAAATATAGTGGTCAAGGGATATGTTGCTGCTGTGGTATTTGGGAACTGCTAGACATCAAGGTGTGTGAACAGTTTGGTCATAAGTGTTTGCACCTGAAGAAACTATGGATCTAATTGATGAGCTGGAGTCTGAGCTGCAGACATTGCAGTATATTCAGAAGGGAGAAAAGCTGGACACTTCGCTCTAGGGGATGGCCACACCCCTTAGATTAGCTAATTCAAATTTGCTGTGTGATCAATCATAGGAGGGTGTGACTGCAGCTGAGGCAAATATGAAACCCCATGGGAAGCTTTCAAGGAGCTTCCACCTCTGCAGATCTCTAACAGTTATGAGGTTGATGCAACCTGTATCAATTACAGCAAGGATTGGAGGGAGGAGAGTGAACTGACCACAGCACCATGGCACAAGGACCCATTCAAATGGGCATATAATAAGAATGTAGTCATGTAGGGCACAGTATAAGTAAAGGGAATTGATAGTCTACTCTGCAGCTATGAGCCTGAATCCCAAAGATTGTCTTGCCCACCTGGTTCTGAGATAAGAATATCTCCTCAGGGTTGGAGAGGAACCTGGAGTGAGAGGGGATGGATCCAGAAACATTGATAGGACTAGAAAGGGGTTTCTGCTGAAATATTTTGAACGGTTGAGCACTAAATTGAAAAGCAAATTTTCCAAGATGGTAATTTTAGGATCATTACCTCATCCACGTGCAAACTGACATAGTATAAATAAAATCAAGGTGTTAAATAGTGCAGGCGTCATGGGCAAGACAGCCTTCTTCAGCACCATAAGACTTCTGTGATTGAAATGTATAGTAAATAGTGACCATAATATAGACGAATTTGCCATGTTTTAAGTGAGAAACTAAATCAGAAACATCTGTACAAAACTTAAATAAGAGTAATTACAAAGGCAGGAGGGTAGAGTTGGCTGGAATGGACTGGGAAAAGAGTTTAGTAGAAAAGATGGTCAATGAACAGATCAGACCACACCTAGGGTACTGTGATAAAATAATACGAAGAGCTGTGAATGGTGGAAATCCAAATTTAAAACAGAAATTGCTACAGAAAGCAGGTCTGGTAGTATCTATGGAGAGAAAACAGAGTTCATGTTTTGCATCCAATGACCCTGCTTCAGAGGGTATATGTGGAGAAGTTGTTTCCCCTTATGGAACAGTCTAGGACCATAGGGCACAATCTCAGAGTAAGGGGTCACAAATTTAAGGAAGTGATAAGGAAGACTTTCTTCTCTCAGAGTCAGTTTGTGGAATTCTTTACCACAGAGGGTTGTTGAGGCTGTGTCATTCAGAGTATTCAAGACTGTGATCGGCAGACTTCTAATCATTAAAGGAGTCAAGGGATATGGGAGAAAGACAAGAAAATAGTGTTGAGGCTTATCAAGTCAGCCATGATTTCCTTAAATGGCTGAACAGACTCAATGGGCAAAATAGTGTACTTCTGCTCCCACATCTTAAAATCTTACAGTTTTAAAAAGAATTGCTGTGTGTATCCAGCCCGTTAAAAAAGGATGTGCAATGGATTTGGTTCTTGGAAATGAGGTAGGCCAAGTAAGTCAAATTTAGAGGGGTAATCTTGAGACAATGATCATTGTATTGTAAGGTTCAAATTGATGTTAGGGACCAATAGTCAAATCAGATTAAGAATTGGCAGAGAACCAACTTCAATGGGCAAAAATGGAGCTGAGCAGGAATTAAATTTTGGTAGGTAAAACAAACTGAGCAATGGGTTACCTTCAAAGAGATACTTGGATCCTCAAGACAAGACAAACAAACCCAGAAATCTAGAGAACTTTCACAAAGGAGATTAAAATAAAGACAAGGCAGAAAAAGTGTGCTTGTGACAGTTGCCAGGTAGAAAATACAATTGACAGCCTAGAAGATTGCAGAAAGTTCAAAAGGGGAGATGATAAAATACATTAGAGAAGCAAAGAGGCTTTATGAGAAAAGATTAGCAGCCAAGATAAAGGGGAATCTCAAAGTCTTCTAGAGGGAAATGCATAGAAGAATGAGAAAAGGAGAAGTAGCTCTGATTAGGGACAAAAGAAAATTTACACATGGAGGCAAATGGCATGGATGAGGTACTAAATTAACACTTTGTAACTGTCTTTACTAAGGTGGTAGGTACTACCCAGGCAATGTGACAAGGTTGGACGTATTGTCACTAGAGGGTTCAAACTTGATAAAGAACAATTATTGGTAGACTGTTGGAACTTAAACATGACAAGGCAGTGGTGCTGGATAAGGTGTATTCAAGGATATTTAAGGAACTAAGAGTGGAAATAGCAGGGTCACTGAGACTTTTCCAAACTCACAGGAGTTGCCAGGAGGCTAGAGAATTGCAACCATTTTCATTTTCATAAAAGTTTGTAAAGATAAACCCAGCATTTACACACCAGTCAATTTTAACTTCTGTGATGGGAAGATTACAGCAACAATTATTTAGGATAGAAATAGTCACCACATGGAAAAAGGTGGAATGATGAGAAAGAGTTAGCATGGAAAGGATCAAAGAGGGCAAAGCTGTTGGTGAGGTGTAAATGGATTTCCTGAAGGCATTCGATACAGCTGCACAACAACTTGTGAGAGAAGTTAAACGTCATTGAATAAAAGGTACAGTGGCAATGTAGATGCAAAATTGAGTGAGTGATAGGAAGCAGGGAATATTGGTCAATGGATATTTTTCAGGCTAGAGGAAGATTTATAGTGAATTTCTCAAGGCTCAATCCTGAACTCTCGCTTTTCCAGTTACATATTAATGATCTAGATCTTGGTATGCAGGTGACAATTTTAAACTTTATAGATGATACAAAACTGAAAAGCATTGTAAAAACTGAAAGAACTGCAGATGCTGGAAGTCAGGAACAAAAACAAAATTGCTGGAAAAGCTCGGCAGGTCATCTGTGAAGGAAAAAACAGAGTTAACATTTCGGGACTGGTCTGTTCTGAGGAAGTGTCACAAGACCCGAAACGTTAACTCTGTTTATTCCTTTACAGATGCTGCCAGGCCTGCTTAGCTTTTCTAACAAATTTGTTTTTGTTCCTGAAAAGCACTGTAAACTGTATGAGGACAGTGTAGAACTTTAAGAAGACATGGACAAGATGGTGGAGTGGTAACTGTGTGGCAAATGATGTTCAATATAGAGAAATGAGAAGAGATACATTTTGGTAGAAAGAATATGGACAGTAAACTAACATAGGTGTACTCTTATAAAAGAGGAGAGGGACTTGAATATGTATGTGCACAGATCATTGAAGGTGGCAGGAAAGAAGGTAAGAGTAGTTAATAAAGCATGCAGTGTACTGGGCTTTATTAGGAGGGACATAAAATACAGGTACAAGAAGGATGTGATGCTGAACTTGTTTCAAACACTTGTTAGGTCTCAGCTAGACTATTGTGTATAGTTCTAGGTGCTATACTTTAAAAAGGCTGTGGACGCATTGAAAAGAGTGCAGAAATGATTTGCAAGAATAACTCTAGGAAATAGAAACTTCAGTTGTTAGAATAGATTGGAAAGGTTGGGATTGTTCTTGGGGAGAAGGAGGCTAGAAATGATCTGATGGAAGTTTCTAAAACCATGAATGGACTAAACAGAGTTGAAGGGAGAATCTGTTCCCACTCATAAAAAGAACAAGAACAAGAGAGCACAGTTTTAAAATGACTCAGAAAAAGAAGCAAGTGTGAAGTGAGAGAAAACATTTTCACACAGTGATTGTTGAGATATAGAATGCATTGCCTGGAAGTATGATGGAGGCAGGTTCAATTGACGTATTCAAGAGGACATTATTTGGTTGTTTATACAGAGGCAATATGCAGTAGTAAGTAGAGAAGGTAAGACAATGGCGCAGTCATTTGGAATTCCATTGCAGACAGAACAGAATGCTGTCCTTCTGGGCCACCACTTCTGTAATTCTGTGAGTTAACTACCAAGCTTCTGTTTATATCTAAACCGGGCATGTAACCAGTACTCTTAGAAAGTGTCCAGTTGAAGAACAGTTAGACTTAATTAAAGAAACAACTCAAAACTTTCCCACACTGACTGGTTCTTCTAAGCCATTTGTGTTATACAGGTAGGAAACTTTTTTTGACATGGGTCTGAACGCTTGGTTTTGGTAGTTGAGAAAGTACAATTTTTTGTACAAAGCTAATTTTGATTATGTGTTTATATTTGACATTTAGTAAATATCTACAGTTTAAATTCTGTTGTTCCCGATGGGATTTTAACAAGGCATCCTGTGGAACTGCAGGTGGGCTTCATTGAAGAAGGTGTTCAGACCAATTTCTCATCATATGGGTCAAGTAGGCTTTTTGTGTTTGAAGCCTATAAACTAGCAAACTTAGTTTGATCTTGGATTGAAAACTTACTGTTGGTGCGTACGAAAGTCTAATTCAAGACTAAGGCAAGTTTAATTCAGTATGTAGTTTGCAGTTTGCATTTACTTAAAATTTATAGTTTAAAATTCTGTAGCTCCCATCCTTAAGCAGGGTTTTTAACAAGGCCTACAGTGAAAGAAGTCAGAAGTCACATGACACCAGATTATACTCCGACAGGTTTATTTGAAATCACAAGCTTTTTGAGTGCTGCCCCTTTGTCAGATGAAGGCACTTCACCTAACAAAGGAGCGGTGATCCAAAAGTTTGTGATTTCAATAAACCTGTTGGATGATAACTTGGTGTCATGTGACTGCTGACTTTGCCCAACCTCGGCAACTCCTCATCCAGTGGAAGAGAAGTTGGGCTCAATTAAAGCAAAAGCTCAAACTGCTTCTTCATTAAATGGGATCAGTATCCGTTTTGAGTTAGAGTATAAAAAACTAGCCAACAGAGAACATAGAACTGTATGGTACAGGATTAGGCCCTTCAACTCACCATGTCTGCGCTGGCCATGATTCCATTCTAAACTAATCCCATCTGCCTGCATATGGTCAGTGCCCTTCTATTCCCTGCCTATTCAGATGTTTGTCTAAATGCATCTGAAACTTTGCTACTGTATTTCAGTCTACCACCTCCCCTGGCAGCATGTTCCAGGCACCTACCACTTTCTGTATAAAAAATATGCCATGCAAACTTTCCCGCTGTCCCCTTAAACCTGCGCCCCCTAGCATTTGGAAAAGAGACTATGACTATCCACCTATCCCTCGCATAATTTTATGTACTTCTATCAGGGTTGCCTCTCAGCCTCCAACATTCTAGTGAAAACAATCCAAGTTTATCCTAAACAAGAACAGAAATTGTTAGAAAATCTCAGCAGAATCCTTAGGGAGAAATCAGAGTTAATGTTTTGGGTCCAGTGACCCTTCTAAAGAACAGTTTGTCCAATCTCTCCTTATAGCTAATACACTCCAAAACAGACAACATTCTGGAGCCTGAGGTAACACGGTATAGAGCTGGATGAACACAGCAGGCCAAGCAGCATCAGGGGAGCAGGAAAGCTGACACTTTGGGTCGAGATCGTTCTTCAGAAAATCTGGAATCTGTTTTACACCGTCTCCGAAGTATGCACATCTCCCTATAGTGTGGCAACCAGAACTGCACACAATATTACAAATATGGCCTAAATTAACTCTTATGTTGCTGCAATATGACTTGCCAATTTTTATTTTCATTTCAACCAATGAAGGCTGACATTTTGGAAGGTTGAATTTGAATGCAGAATACAGGGTTAATGGCAGGATTCTCGGCAGTGTGGAGGAACAGAGGGATCTTGGGGTCCACATCCATAGATCTCTCAAAGTTGTTACTCAAGCTTATAGGGTTGTAAAGAAGACGTATGGTGTGTTGGCTTTCATTGGCAGGGGAATTGAGTTTAAGAGTCGTGAGGTTATGCTGCAGCTCTATAAAACTCTGGTTAGACCAGACTTGGAATGTTGTGTTCAGTTCTGGTCACCACATTACAGGAAAGATGTGGAAGCTTCCGAGAGGGTGTAGAGAAGATTTACCAGGATGCTGCCTGGACTGGAAGGCAGGTCTTACGAGGAAAGGTTGAGGGAGCTAGAGCTTTTCTCATTGGAGCGAAAAAGGATGAGAGCTAACTTGATAGAGGTTTACAAGATGATGAGAGGCACAGATAGAGTGGATAGTCAGAGCCCAGGGCAGAAATGACTATTACGAGGGAGCATAATTTTAAGGTGTTTGGAGGAAGGTGTAAGGGAGATGTCAGAGGTAGTTTCTTCACACAGAGAGTGGTAGGCGTGTGGAATGCACTGCCGGCAATGGTAGTGGAGTCAGATACTTTAGAGACTTTTAAGCAACTCTTGGATAGGCACATGGAGGATGGTAAAATTTAGGGTAGATTGATCTTAGTAGGATAAAAGGTCAGCACAACATCGTGGGCCGAAGACCCTGTACTGCGCTGTACTGCTCTATGTTCTATGTTCTATGCTGTTTATCTTTTTGACCCACCTTATCAATTCCATTGCCATTTCAGGGAGCAATGGACTTGTATCCCAGCATCCCTCTATCTATCAATGCTCCTGAGGGTCCTGCTGTTTACTCAGAGATAACAGGATCTGCAGATGCTGGAGAATCCGAGATAACAGGGAGTAGAGCTGGATGAACACAGCAGGCCAAGCAGCATCTTAGGAGCAGTAAAGCTGACATTTCGGGCCTGGAACCTTCATCAGAAATGCCATTGTCTAGGCCCAAAACGTCATCTTTCCTGCTCCTAAGATGCTGCTTGGCCTGCTGTGTTCATCCAGCTGTATACCTTGCTATCTCTGCCATTTACTGCATACTTTTCTCCTGCATTTGACCTTCCAAAATGCATTACTTCACAATTGTCTGGATTAAACTCGATCTACCATTTTCATCTAAATCACTTGATTTTCATGTCATTTGCAAACTTACTAATCAGTCCACTGACATTTTCATCCAAATCATGTATATTTATTACAAACACCAAAAGTTCCAACACTGATCCTTGTGTAACACCACTGCTCACAGACTTCCAGTCAGAAAAGCATCCTTCCATGATTACCCTCTGTCATTTAGAACCAAGCCAATTTTGTATCAACTCACCAAGGAGCCCATGTGACTTAATCTTTTGGACCAGCTTGCCATGAGGGACTTTGTCAAATGCTTTAGAAAAGTCCATGTAAATAACATTCTCTGCCTTATCCTCAAATTTGTGAGACCAGATATCCTTGCACAAAGCGATGACGACTAGTCCTTATAAATCCATCCTCTCCCTAAGAATCTTCTCTAATAATTTCTCTACCAATGATGTAAGGCTCATCAGCCTGTAATTTCCTGGATTATTCCTATTGCCCTTCTGAAACAAAGAAAAAGCATTTGCTTTCTGTAGTCTTTTGGGACCTCACCTGACTTAGTATGACTTAGTACTTGAGTTCAATTTACAATGGAATGCCAGAATTATAGCAACATAGGAACAGGACCAGACCATTCAGTCTGTCGAGCCTGCCCCACCATTCGATATGATCGTGGTTGATGGAACATCTTAATGCCTTTTTCTCACCCTATTCCATAACCCTTTGTGTCTTGGCAATCAGAAATCTATTTATCTCTGTCTTAAACATAGTCAGAGACTATAGTAGAGAATTCCAAAGGTTCACAACCTTTGAGTAAGGGAAAGAAGGGCAAAGGGTGCTCCGTTGTTTTTGCCTTTCCTAACGTTCCAACCTCCAGGAATGATTCTTGCTGTAGGAGAAGAAGATAGTTATTTGGTGGGTGTATGGTAGGTGCTAAGATTTATCCCATTCCTAAGATTCAACACAGGATGGCAACTGGTTACAAGATTAAGAAAATATGTAAAAACATAATTAAGTAGTTATTAGAACACATTGAGGATGGGACAGGTAATGTGACACATTTGCAGCAAATGGGAAATCCTGAACGCTTGTTTGGTCCAGAGTAAATGCATCCATAGCAATTGTTTGAAGTTTGAGCAGCTTTGGCTCAGCGTTTACAATCTAAGAGTTGAACTACAAACACTGTGTCACATGATCAAGGGGGAAGGTTATCTAGACTGTTTGTAACAGGAGTCAATCACATCTCTTAGGATTGGATCTTCTCTGATTTGGGACATGAGAATGTGACTGCAAGTAAAGCAGGTTAGGGAACATGAATGGCATAAGCCTCAGCCTTTCCAATTGTCCAAAACTTTTAAAGTTCTTTCACCATGTCTAGTGAGACAGACAGCTCAGGGCTGGAGAAGAATTACATTGAGAAAAATATTATCTAATCATCATGGTACATGTTGGTATAAATGACGTTAATAGGCAAAAGAAGAAGGCTATGCGTAGTCTATGAATTAGGTGCCAAATAAAGAAGCAGAATTTCAAAAGTCATATTCAGAGACCTGAATCTTGAAGGATACAAAATATTTAGGCAGGAAAGGAAGGTAACAAAATATGGTGATGGGGATGGGGTGTGGTGGTGATGATGTCTATGTTCATTAACAATAGTATAAACACAACAAAAAGGGAAGGCCTAAGTTTAGGACACCAAAATGTGAAAAACAGTTTGCGTAGAGATGGGAAATTATATCAGCTAGAAGACTCTTGTGAGAGAGATAATGGGAACTGCAGATGCTGGAGAATCCAAGATAACAAAGTGTGGAACTGGATGAATACAGCAGGCCAAGCAGCATCTCAGGAGCACAAAAGCTGACGTTTCAGCCTAGACCCTTCATCAGAAAAGGGTCTGATGAAGGGTCTAGGCCTGAAACATCAGCTTTTTTGCTCCTAAGACTCTTGTGAGAGTTGTATTAGGCCCCTTACAAGAGCCATATTATGGGGTGAGTTTATATTGGGTGGGAAGACAGGGAACTGGGCACCCACCCAATTTTACATAACCTCACACTGAAACAACTAGGAAGCCATGTAATACCCCCACTTGTCACCTGACAAGAATCCTCTTCACAGGCAGTGTAAATTGTTGGCCTCTTTGACATTTGGTGTTCTTAAAATTTGTTCTGATGAATGCAAGATGAAAAGTTTTGACAACATATCATCTTTCAGCAATTCCCTAGAATTGTGTTCCAAGTAACTAAGCATGCAATTTGTTAGAATTACTCTGTTTTATTGTCAAACATCAAATTATATTGAAGTTAGAGAATTGTTGTTCAAATATTAGTTCAGAACCTCACAGTTCTCTGCTGCACACAGTGAGTAACACTAGATATAATACGAACTGCAGATGCTGGAGAATCCGAGATAACAAGGTGTAGAGCTTGATGAACACAGCAGGCCAAGCAGCATCATAGGAGCAGGAAGGCTGATGTTTTGATCCTAGATCCTTCATCAGAAAGCATCTCAGCCGGAAACGTCAGCTATCTTGCTCCTATGATGCTGTTTGGCCTGCTGTGTTCATCCATGTCCACAGCTTGTTATCCAGGTAAATAACCTGTCTCCTTTCGATATTGTTGTTTTCTTAATGTTCACAGGACCAACTCAGAGAAAGTTTAATACCATGCATTGTAATCGAAGGAACACGCAAACCTCACATTGTCTACTATAAGCTGAATCAGAAAGTGGAACCACTTGTGATAAATCGTGATAGCCTGTTTGAAAAATGTTTCCCAGTGAACATAAGACTGGCTCGCAAGATACTGGGGAATTCCTATAAACTGTTGAGTAGTTTTGGCCTCTGGGATGTTGTTGAGGTAAGTGCAATAGTACTATTGGAAGGAGTAGCATTATCACAGGGCTGTTAATCCAGGTAATATTCTGGGGACCTGGGTTAAAATGCTATCGTGGCAGATGGTGGTATTTGAATTCAATAAAAATCTTGAATTAAGAGTCTGATGATGACCATGATTCCAATGTCGATTGTCAGGAAAACGCATCTCGTCCCCTTTAGGGAAGGAAACTGCCATCCTTACCTGATCTGGCCTACATGTAACTGCAGATGCACAGTATTGTGGTTGACTCTTAACTGCCATCTTGGCAATTAGGGATGGGCAATAAATGCTGGCTTAGGCAATGATGCCCACATCTTGTGAATGAATAAAAACAATTATGTTTACATGAGCTAAATATCACGACTAAGGAACAATGAATTAAGTACAAAAAAAATTACTGTTTCATTAACTATAAATATTAGATTGTATTTGTTTTCTAATTGAATCAAAAATTATCTTACTCACTCCAATCAAGATAGGAGTGTGCTTTTTAAGGTGATACGACAGGTGTGTCTCCTTTTTGTGTGTTTTGTCCATTGCCACAAAATTCTTGGAAACAGCCTGAGCATTTACTCAATTTTCCATAAAATCGGATTAAATGCAGAAAACACACCCTGTAAGTAGCTCTGGTAGTAACTAGTGAGGGTGGAAGTCAGCCTGGGATGTCAGGGTGAGGCAGGGGAATCCTTTCCTCCTGCTACTGAGCTGTATGCTTTGACCAACCATTCACTTGTCCATGTGCTAAGACCCCCACCAATATGATGTCCATCACAGATGTTGGGATGAATCATATATTTTTTGGTTAAATGGGAATTGTCATGTGTTTAGAGGATTTTTTTGCCGCAAAGTCTAATGAGATTTCTCACTACATCTCAATGAACTCATCTTATTAACTACCTGCTTCTTCCCACTGACATCCCTTGTGTTCAATTCTAGCCCCATCTTATATGGACATTCCAGAAACAACTCACCACTGACTGAGAAGATAGCAAGAATGCCCTTTAGGGAAGAAAACTGCCATCCTTACCTGGTCTGGCCTACATGCGACTCCAAACCCTCAGCAATGTGGTTGACTCTGAACTGCCCTCTGGGCAATTAGGAATAGACATTAAATGCTGCCTAGCCAGTGACGTCCTCGTCTCGTTAATGAATAATAAAAAATAAACTGCAGATGCTGGAGCCAGAGACAGCACAGTGTGGAGCTGAAGGAACACAGCAGACCAGACAGCATTAAAGGAGCAGGAAAGTTGACGTTTTGGGTTGGTGCCCTTTTTCAGAAATGAGGAGGAGGAAGGGAGCTAGGGAGCTGGGAAGTAAATAGTGAGAGGAAGTGTGGGGCTGGGGAAAGGTATGTGGGATGGTGATCCTGCCATTCCAGGAATCAGTCTGGTGAACTTTTGCTGTAGTCACTCTATGGCTGGTATATTCCTTCCTAGGTTAGGAGACCAAAACTGCACACGATACCCTAGGAGAGGCCTCAGCAAGGCCCTGTACAGCTGCTGTAGGACTTCCTTGTTGCTACACTCAAATCCTGTCACAACCACTCCCAATGCACCATTTGCTTTTCTAATTGCATGCTGAACCTGAACCTGCATGCTTGCTTTCAGTGACATGAACAAGGACAATTTTCCTTTCTCGGTTCCCTTTCCACATCAACATTTCCCACTCTATCAAAATTTAAATAATCACAGAAACTGCTGAGAAACTCAGCAGTTCTGGTAGCAACTATGGGAAGAAAGCAGAGTTAATGATTCAAATCCAATGACTCTTCATCAGAACTACAGTTCTGATTTTCTTTTTCTTTATTTTTTATGCTGAGCTTCTCCAGAAAATTTCTGTTTTTGTTTCAGATCACCAGCATCCATAGTTCTTTTTCTTTACCATTTAAATAATACTCTGCTACACTGAATTTTCAACTGAACTGAACGACTTCACACTTAGCCGCATTATATTACATCTGCTGTGCATTTTCCTATTCTCAATTTGTCTAAATCGCCCTGAAGTCTCTTTTCATTCTCTTCGCCATTCACAATCCAAGCTAGCTTCATGTCATCAGCAAACTTGAAAATATTACATTTGGCTCCCTTATCCAAATCATTGATATTTTACGAATAGCTGTGGTCCCACTTGTTTTCCTTCAGCTCTGAAAATGATCCATTTATACCTACTGTCACTTTCCTGTTTGCTAACTAATTCTCAAATAGATCACTACAGTACCATTTCCCCATGTGCTTTGATTTTACATAATAACTCTTATGTGGGATTATATTAGAGGCTCTGACCATTGAAAAGCATCATATACACTGCTTCATCCTCATCCATTTTACTAGTTACATCCTCAAAAATCTCTCATAGACTAGTCAACCATGATTTCCATTTCTTAAATCCGTGTTGACTTTGCATAATCCTGCTGGTATTTTCCAAGCATTCTGTTTTCACATCATTCGTTATAGGCTCCAGCATTTTTCTAACTATTGATGTTAACCTGTAATTCTTAGTTTTATCCTCTTCCTTCACCCTACACTCATTTTTCAAATAGTGGGTTAACATTTGTCATCCTCCAATTCATGGGACTGTTCCGAAATCTACAAATTTTTGGAAGATGACAACCAACGCATCTATTTTCATGGCTACTACATTTATTATCTGGATTCATCAGCCTTCAGTCCCACTAATTTCTCCACCACTGATTTTTTTTTTAATAATACTAATCTTTTTCACATTCTCCTTCCCAAACAATGCTTGCTATCCTAATATTTCTGGGAAGTTTTTTGTGTCTTCTTCTGTGAAGACATAACGAAAGTAGTTGTTTAATTGCTCTGCTAGTTCCTTGTTCCGCATTATCCCTCTCTCATTTCACACTGTAAGAGGACTACCTTTATCTGTGTTAATTGCTCTTTCTTTTCACATATTTGTAGAAGCTATCACAGCCTGCTTTGATGTTCCTTGCCAGTTTATTCTCATGCTCTACTTTTCTGTCTGAATTAACCTTTTGTTCTTCATTTGACGTCATCAGTATTCAGTGGTAGCAGCCATGAGGCTAATAGAGAGTCTGCAAACACAGGAATAAATGCCTCTGGAAGGTCCTTTTGTTGGTCTTTTTCTTTCCAACTTTCTTTTCTGTTGTCCTCTGAATGTTGTGATTTTCACTTTTGTACCATTACAGATGATCAGGAGGAGGCCATTTTACCGCTTCAACCAGTTCTGCCATTCACTCAGATAGCAGCTGATCTGCATTTCCATATCCCTTGCTTTGTTTCAAAGTGTCAAGTGCTTTTTACCTTGTCCCTTAAGCTGTTTGATATAGTCTTTGGACTATAAGATTGGCCTTGTCAGCAATCTCACAAATAGGGCCAAATCATTTATGCAAGGTTAGTGCTGAAATAGGGTAAAAGGCATTCATCAACATCATTCTGTAGCTTCATGGATGTCCTGATCAAATTATTTCTTGCTGTATATCACACAAATTCATGAACAGGTCTAACACGGTCACTTCAGGTCCTGAAAGTGTCCTAATGTACCTATGATTACCCTGAAAGGGTAAAAGTATCTCAAAAATTTGTGCCGGTGAAGCTAGCTACTTAATTCTGCCACTATGCAGTAACAACACAAGTGGTTTTCACCACGAATAGGATACGGCAGTAAAGTCACAATGACATTCTACCAATCACACACACGAGTATTCTATTTGAATTTCAGTGCTGACGTGATTGCCAGGTTTGTAGACTGTACTTCCCAAAGACCAGTGGATTGAATCAGACAACATATCCCTTCGAGTTTTTGCAACGAGCGATATACAGACTACACCTAACCAGCCTATGCTCATAAAACTCAGAACACAGTGTACAACATTAGGTATGATTACGCAATTGGACACATTTGCTGATAATCCTGAATGTAGGAACAATTACACTGACAACCAATTTAGGAACGTCAGGTAGGTATGCTTGGATGCATCATACCTTACTACATAGGGCCCTGTTCTTTGCGGACATAAAAAGCATTGTATGCTCGCTGTTTGTTTCAACACAATAATATAGACACTGACTACTTAATTTCTCAGAGAAATGCCTTAATCAATCATCGTCAATTTTGGAGGTTTAAAATTTAAATAAAACCTGGCAGTTGTTGACTGTCAACATTATTGACATAATACAATCATCATTAACTGACATCTTTACCAATAAAAATTCTTCTCTCACACTATGTAAATGCTAGTCTCCCCCTTACATTAGAATTTTTGCAAATTGCCCTTTTCTCATTGAGTTTCACTTGGTTTTCTTTGTTACTCCCTTATCTAGTTATCATAGAATCCCTACAGTGTGGAAATAGGCCCTTTGGCCCAAGGATCAATGGTCGGCACAACATTGTGGGCTGAAGGGCCTGTTCTGTGCTGTACTGTTCTATGTTCTATGTTCTATGTAAGTCCACACAGACGCTCAGAGCATCCCACCCCAACACACCCCCCTATAACCCACCTAATCTACGTATCCCTGAACACTACGGACAATTTAGCATGACAAATCCACCTAGTCTACACATTTTTTTTGGACTGTGGGAAGAAACCAGAGCACCCAGAGGAAACCCACACAGACTCGGGGAGAAAGTGCAAACTCCACACAGACAGTCGCCCAATGGTGGAATTGAACCCAGGTCCCTGGTGCTGTGAGGCAGCAGTGCTAACCACTGAGCCACCGTGCTGCCCTATTTGTTTGTTTTTCTGAAACAGAAACATTTGACAAATCTGTCCTGTTGAGTCTTAAGAAAAAAGTCTTCAACAAAGCATGTCCTTTTACAGCAATACTCAAATTCTGTACTGCCAAATGACTAGCTGTAAGTTTAGCATGATCTTTTCCATAGAAATCTTCTCCAAATCAGTATAGAACAGAATAACACTTGTTAAAGCACAGACTGAGGCTGTTCTGCTTATGATGTTTGTAAATAGCAATTCAGTTTGTCAAATTCCACTAATCTATCCCCATTGATTTTGAAGTCAACGTGTTCAGATATACCATAGAGCCATACAGTCATATAGCTTGGAAACAGACCCTACAGCCCAACCAGTCCATGCCAAACATAATCTCAAACTAAATTAGTCCCACCAGCCTGCTCCCATCCCATATCCCTCCAAGCTTTTCCTATTCATGTACTTATCCAAATGTCTTTTAAACATTGTAAGTGAGCCAACATCCACCACTTCCTCAGGAAGTTCATTCCACACATGAACCACCCTCTGTGTAAAAAATTGCCGCTCATGTCTTTGTCCTCTCACTTTAAAAATGTTCCCCCTAGTCTTGAAATCCCCCATCCTAGGGAAAAGATGCCTACCATTAACCTTATCCATATCCCTCATGATTTTATAAACATCTATAAGGTCAATTCTCAACCTCCTACACTCCAGTGAAAAGAGTTCTAGTCTATTCAGCCTTTCTTTATAACTCAAATCTTCCATACCTGACAACATCCTGGTAAATCTCTTCTGAACCTTCTTCAGCTTAATAATATTCTTCCTGTAACTGGGCAACATTTATGGAATAGATAGGATTTGAATCTGGATTCTCGTGATTCAATGGTAGGGACACTGACACTGTTCCAAAAGAAATCTATTCCATAGCCCTGTGGCTTTATTCTCCTCAAATGCTTATCTAATTTCCTTAAGAAGTTATACAAAGCCTCTACCTCCACCACCTTCATTGGTATGAGGGTATGGGCTATTATTACTCATTGATAAAATGTAATTTCCTACATTCCCACTGTATCTCTTCGCAAGACAATTATTTTTGGGTTTTCTGGTCTTTGTAACATTAGCAAAGAATGGGATTTCATTTTCTTTGCCATTTGTCTAAACCTGTGAGACTTTGGAAATACAAGTAAAATTTCAAGATTATACATAAATGACATAACGAAAAATGTCCCTAGTACTGGCCCCCACTGTCTGCCCTCCTCCAGTCTGAAAGATATTTATTTACCATGATTCACTCAGTAGAGTTTAGTTGCAATGATGGAGGTCCTGGCCCTTGTTTGGAAAACCTGTTGCTTTTCTGATGAAGGGTCTAGGCCCGAAACTTCAGCTTTCCTGCTCGTAGGATGCTTCTTGGCTTGCTGTGTTCATCCAGCTCCACACCTTGTTTTCTTGGATTCTCCAGCATCTGCAGTTCCTATTGTATCTGGACAAGGTTATCTTGTTGCTATTCTACCATGCAAAATCTCTTTAAAAAAACTGTACCATCCAATTCTTCATTTCTAAAAAGGAGTTAAGAATTACCCTTCTGCAGAACCAACTGATCAATTGATTAAACTTCTCTGTGAAATACAATGAAATATTGTTTAACTGGACTTATTGTTTAAACTGATCATTGCTTTATATTCAGTAATAATTCAGCAATACAGGAGTGACTTCATCTAGATTGAATTTATTTCACCAGTTAACATATGAAAATTTGATAAAATAGCTAAAATGGAACAAACCAGATGATTTGAATATAACAGAAACTTCAAGGGGCTGAAATAGATTTGTAGCATATAATCCATTAACACCAAAAATGCTGTATTATAGATCCCAAAAACATCCCTTGTATAAAACTCACACCAATGAAAAATTGCCTTTCTAATACCTCTACAGGCTTAATTTAACTTCAATTGCCACTTCCCAGTCTGGGAAATCTGATAGTCTCTTTCTGGACGTTTCATACATCTGATTTTAAACATTCTCAGCACTTCAGGGTTTTATCCAAAATCTCCAGGTCTGGAACCATCGCTAAACTCCTTACTCTAAGGTAATCTGTTTCATCCTTTTCTCAGGAGCAACTACCTTACACATCCATCTTTATCAAAGAATCCTGCAGAATTGCCCCAAACTGAAATTAAAGCTAAGCCTTTTATTTTCCAGCAATAGATGTTTCCCCTAAATGTAAAAGAATGTCCTGAAACTTCCAACAGGAAACCTAAGATACTATTCTGTGTAATTACTCACTCATAATCTTTCCTAATTTAAACAAAAACCCATCAGCCCTGGGAGAGGTTACCTATCTCACACAATTTAAAAAGGAATTACTACAGCTACAAAATACTTACAAATTAATCATTAAACCTTCAGTCATTGACTCAAACATCCAAACTTAAAATAAACTACATTGAAATGTATATAAATCACACACCTGACATCACAATGCACCTCATTCATCTGGAGGAAATAGCATCTAGGATGGTAGACTCTGAGCCTCCTGTACCTCCTCCACATCCTGAGGAGATCTTCAATGAAGGCTATTTGGCCACATCATAGGCACCGGTGCTGTTTATGGACTTCCTGGCACATATCTGTTCTTCCTCAGTTTTTCACTGCAACCACAGTGATGATGACCCCCGCTGTGCTAGTCACAGTTCTAATACATCTGTTTGCAGAATTCAGAAACAGAATAAGCCAGTAGTGTGAGCAGTCAGCACTTGCACCACACACTGAGAAGGCTGAAGCATTTGCAGCAATCTTCAGCCAGAATTGCTGAGTGGATGATCCACTGTGGTCTTCTGCAGAGATCCCTGCATCACAGGTGCCAATTCAGGTCAATCTGCATGACATCAAGAAATGCCTAAAGACATTGGATTCAGCAGGCCCATTCTGGTCATAGTACTGAAGACTTGTCCAGAGCTTGTTGCACTTCTAACCAACCTGTTCCAGTACAGTTATAACATAAGCATCCACCCAGCATTCCTACTGGCATGTGGATAAGTGTCCAAGTTTATTCTGTACATAATAAGCAGGTCAAATCCAACCTGACCAATTACTGCTCTCAGAGATAATGGGAACTGCAGATGCTGGAGAATCCGAGATAACAAAGTGTGGAGCTGGATGAACACAGCAGGCCGAGAAGCATCTTAGGAGCACAAAAGCTGACGTTTCAGGCCTAGACCCTTCATCATTTTCTAGTCAAAAAAAGCTGAATTCCAGAGATGAGGTGAGAGTGACTGACGTTAACATCAAGGCAACATTTGACCAAGTGTGGCACCAAGGTGCTCGAGCAAATCTGAAGTCAATCAGGATCAGAGGAACATACAGCACATGGACCTGCAGCAGTTCAAGAAGACAGCTCATACCTGCCTTCTCAAGGAAATAGAGATAGGCACTTAGTTCTGGCCTAGCCAGTGACACCTACACCCTATAGATGAATAAAAGAGAGATAAATGACAGTTCAATTTTGTCGTCTGTACAATGGAATATGGAAAGCTCCAACACGGATGGCCGTTGAACTAGAAGCCACGCTGTGCAAATACAGTAGAAGGTTTTAAGTACAGAAGGATTGCTGAAACCTTGCCCCCTTTCCTCCACCTCACCTAGCACATAACCCAGGAAAGGCAGCACTAAAGAGTATACCATAAATAAGTGGAGTTAAAGGTGAAAGGCATTGAGATCCGTGGCCTTGTGCAGCCTACTGAGACCTTGGATTCTTATGAATTGTCTCCTGCAGCTGAAAGGCCTCCGACAATTGCTTCGGTTCACAGAGATGATTATGATTAGTTTGTAATGACTGGTGACGTTGTCAAGCTTGCTTGTGACCAGGACTTTCAATCCACAGAGTTAGATACTGTATGTGTTTCACATACACTTATCATGGTTTCAGATGTCTTCCATCTGTCCTGTGTCAGGCATTGAAAGATCTCAGATCTCTCACAAGTAGGGACTACGTGCTGAAACAGAAAGAAAACTCTTACTCCATCCAGTGGGGTCTACCCAGGCTGGTCACAGGCAATTTCCATTTCCCTTATGCACTTACAGTTTGGTTGCATTTTACAGAATAAATTGCAAACTCAGCCTGGTAATCTACATCCCCCCCCCTCAAACTTTAAGTCCTTTTTTTCTTCGCACTGCCTATAAACTCCAATGGCACCCCCCCATCAAAGATAGAGTGGTGGTCACAGTTAATGCAGTAACCCATGTTGTCGAATCTACTACCGTCTCTCAGCCTTGTATGTTCAGTTGTTTCTCTTTACAAAATTGCCGCTTCGGTATACCAGCATGCTGTCTCCAATCCTCGTAACAACTTCTCCAACCTCTCTGCTACTGTGTTGACCCCAATAAACCCCTCTGAAGTTTAGTGAGCAAATTCCCCTGGACTGTCTGTGGCTGACTTGGAAGGACCCCTGAGGTCCAGGAAGGTGAGGGATGTGCTGGAGATGGCCCAGGTGAACTAAAGGTTGGGGTGGAAGGTGTTGGTGAAGTGGATGAACTGTTTGAACTCCTCTGGGGAGCAAGAGGTGGCGCCGATACAGTCATCAATGTAACGGAGGAAGAGGTGGGGTTTGGGGCCTGTGTAGGTGCGGAAGAGGGACTGTTCCACGTAACCTACAAAGAGGCAGGCATAGCTGGGGCCCATGCGGGTGCCCATGGCCACACCCTTTGTCTGTAGGAAGTGGGAGGAATCGAAAGAGAAGTTGTTGAGGGTGAGGACGAGTTCAGCTAGGCGGATGAGGGTGTCGGTGGAGGGGGACTGGTCGGGCCTGCGGGACAGGAAGAAGTGGAGGGCCTTGAGGCCATCTGCATGCGGAATACAGGTATATAGGGACTGGACGTCTCCAGCACATGCCTCACCTTCCTGGACCTCTCAGTCTCCATCTCAGGCAACCAGCTTGTAACTGATGTCCATTTCAAGCCCACCGACTCCCACAGCTACCGAGAATACACCTCCTCCCACCCACCCTCCTGCAAAAATTCCATCCCCTATTCCCAATTCCTCCGCCTCCGCCGCATCTGCTCCCACGATGAGGCATTCCACTCCCACACATCCCAGATGTCCAAGTTCTTCAAGGACCGCAACTTTCCCCCCACAGTGGTCGAGAACGCCCTTGACCGCGTCTCCCACATTTCCCGCAACACATCCCTCACACCCCGCCCCCGCCACAACCGCCCAAAGAGGATCCCCCTCGTTCTCACACACCACCCCACCAACCTCCTGATACAACGCATCATCCTCCGACACTTCCTCCATCTACAATCCGACCCCACCACCCAAGACATTTTTCCATCCCCACCCTTGTCTGCTTTCCGGAGAGACAACTCTCTCCGTGACTCCCTTGTTCGCTCCACACTGCCCTCCAACCCCACCACACCCGGCACCTTCCCCTGCAACCGCAGGAAATGCTACACTTGCCCCCACACCTCTCCCTCACCCCTATTCCAGGCCCCAAGATGACTTTCCATATTAAGCAGAGGTTCACCTGCACATCTGCCAATGTGGTATACTGCATCCATTGTACCCGGTGTGGCTTCCTCTACATTGGGGAAACCAAGCGGAGGCTTGGGGACCGCTTTGCAGAACACCTCCGCTCGGATCGCAATAAAGAACTGCACCTCCCAGTCGCAAACCATTTCTACTCCCCCTCCCATTCTTTAGATGATATGTCCATCATAGGCGTCCTGCAGTGCCACAATGATGCCACCCAAAGGTTGCAGGAACAGCAACTCATTTTCCGCTTGGGAACCCTGCAGCCCAATGGTATCAATGTGGACTTCACCAGCTTCAAAATCTCCCCTTCCCCCACCGCACCCCAAAACCAGCCCAGTTCATCCCCTCCCCCCACTGCACCACACAACCAGCCCAGCTCTTCCCCTCCACCCACTGCATCCCAAAACCAGTCCAACCTGTCTCTGCTTCCCTAACCTGTTCTTCCTCTCACCCATCCCTTCCTCCCACCCCAAGCCGCACCTCCATCTCCTACCTACTAACCTCATCCCACCTCCTTGACCTGTCCGTTTTCCCTGGTCTGACCTATCCCCTCCCTACCTCCCCACCTATACTCTCCTCTCCATCTATCTTCTTTTCTCTCCTTCTTTGGCCCACCTCCCCCTCTCTCCCTATTTATTCCAGAACCCTCACCCCATCCCCCTCTCTGATGAAGGGTCTAGGCCCGAAACGTCAGCTTTTGTGCTCCTGAGATGCTGCTGGGCCTGCTGTGTTCATCCAGCCTCACATTTTATTATCTTGGATTCTCCAGCATCTGCAGTTCCCATTAGCCCTGACATACATGCTACTCTGCTACATAAGATAGTGCCTGTCCCTGTACATGAAGTGTGCCTAGATGACGTGTTGAGGTTGGTGGTTGGAGGATGCCAGCTCTACAGACAAGCTGTGTAGGCAGTCAGTCCCTAGGAAGCCTGCCCCGATATTGAGGACTGCCGATCAAGATTGAGGCCCGGAGAAGTAAGTAGTGAGCTGTAACTGCCAAATACTCACCCTGATTTTCATGATGGGAATTATTGCTTTGTAATTTCTGTCTACCAAATTAGAGAATAGGAAATGGCATGTAAAATGAGGTGAGATTTGGCGCTAAAGAGATTTAAATACACAACAATAGGCCTCTCAGAGCTCATTGGCAAAATTCTCATTCAGCCCCTGAGTGGAAAATTCGACCTTTGCTCTTCAGCATCTAGAATCTCAATTAATCCTGCATACTTTGCCAACTTCCCATTGTCCATATCAATCAGGGTTTGGGAAGATTCAGCCTGTAATTTCTAGTTATTTAATTCACTACAAAATAAATGAGAATTACTAAAAGATTCGGTGTATTTTGTGTTGCTTGACTATGTTTACTTATTGAACTACAAAGGTGATCAGTGAAGAAATGTACCAACAAAATTTGCCAGGCATGCAGAATACATGTGACTCTAGAATGCCTGTGACTGACATTTTTCAAATGAAATAACTTTTGATAACTTGCTAATTTAGAGAGAATGAGCTTATTTTAAAATAAACAAACTTTTGTTTTTTTTGTTAGTTAAGCAAAGGAACTTCAATTCAGCCTCTCCGTGATATCCACCATAATGTCTTCCCTGTTATCCACCGCAAGTATGTTTATTACTTTGCTACCAAGGAGAACAGAAACAAATTCATGGCCAATCCTTTCAAATATATTTCCCAGCCTAAACCCAGGCCTGTTGTACCCATCAAGATTGCCATTTTAGGACCACCAAAATCTGGAAAAAGTACAGGTAGGTAAAGATTTCAGAACTAACTGTGATTTTTATTTTAAGTATCTTTAAGCAAATCATCTATCTATTGATCTAACTCTACATCAGTCCAGATTGTGCAGTCAGCTTACACACAGCAACAGCAACTTACATTAATATGGCATTTGTAATGTAATGAAGCATAAGAAAGTACTTCTGAGGAGCATTATGAAACAATGTGTGATACTGAGCCACATAAGAAGAATGCTTATATGTCATTCACACAAATTTGGAGGGCAAGTGGCACTCATAGCAGAGGACCATCAGTGCTGATTTTCAGAGCTGCTATCCACAACGGGAAGTATAATTTACATTTGAACAGAATTCAAACTAAACGTTGGAAAATATGGAAAGTAGTGGCTTGAAGTTAGGAGACAGAGTGCAGTCGCAGCAGGTTGCTTTTCAGACTGAGGTCTGTGACCAATGGTGTGTCACAGGGATAGGTGCTGGGTCCACTGCTACACTTATAGAAATAGTTTGGACATGAATATAGGAGATAGCATTAGTAAGTTTGCAGATGACATCAATGTAGGTCGTGTAGTGGACAATAAACGAGATTAGTTCAGAATAGAACATGACCTTGATCAGATGGGCCAATGGGGTGAGGAGTGGCAGATGGAGTTTAATTTTGATAAATGTGAGATGTTGAATTTGGTAAGATAAACCAGGACAAGACTTATACAAATAATGGCTTGGGCCTGGAGAATGTTGCCAAACAAAGAGACTTAGGGGTACAAGTGCATTGTTCCTTGAAAGTGCAGTCTCAGGTAGACAGGTTGATGAAGAAGGCATTTGTCTTGCTTTCATGGATCAGGATATTGGGTATAGGAGTTGGGACATTGTGTTGCAGCAATATTGGACATTTGTGAGGCCACTTTTAGAATACAGTGTACAATTCTGGTCGCCCTTCTGTCGAAAAGATGCCACTAAACTTGAAAGAATGCAGAAGAGATTTACAAAAATGTTGCTGGGATCAGAGAGTTTAAGCTAAAGGGAGAGTCTGAGTAATCTAGGGCTTTTACCCCTCAATATCAGAGACTGAGGAGTAACCTTACAGAGGTACATAAAATCATAAGCAGCATGGATACGATGAAAAGCCAAGCTCTTTTTCCTAGGGTTGGGGAGTCCAAAATGAAAGGGCATAGGTTTGAGGTGAGAGGGGAAATGTTTGAAAAGGATCTATGGACTAACATTTTCACACAGAGGGTGGTATATGTATGAAAGAACCTCCCAGAGTTGATAGGGGAGGAGGGTACAATTAAAACATTTAAAAGGCATCTGGATGGGTATATGAATAATAAGGGTTTAGAGGGATATGGGCCAAATTCTGGCTAGATCAAATTATGCTATCAGGTTAGTGCAGCCGACTTGGACCAAAAGGTCTGTTTCCTTGCTATATGATTCTAAGACTCTCTGATTGAGGGAATGGAATAAATGGCAGACAAAACTATATTCAGAATGTACAGATGAATACATTTTCTACTTATTTACAGTGTTAAAAACACATTTACTTCCAACTACAATAGCCCTAACTCTCTCATCCATTTTATATATGGAACTACTGGCCTGAATCCTAAATTTATACCCTTGTAGTTTTTTCAGTTTCAAGTCAATCAGTGAAGACTGTAAAAATGCACCGTGTGAAGAACAGGGTATGTTTGACATCAGCTTCTGGATTTCCAGGTTTAATTATGTTTGTGTGAATGCTGTAAATTACTGTAGGCTTAATCCAATCGTAATAGTGAATGCTGATAGCATCATCATTATTGTTCCAGAAAAATACAACCCAGAAGTAGTGAAACTGTGATTGAAAACTGTATTGTAGTGGTATTATTGGTTACACTCGTATGTGGAATCAATAAAAACATACATCATTTATTATGGGCAGTGGGGTGTAACAGATATTTTTGACACTCATTTAACCATGTCGTTCAAAGTAAAGACTTTGCTCTAAACAAACTTTGCTTTAGAATCAATCTGTTCAAAGATCTTATGACATACATCTCAAGCAGGAGAGACTTGATTCAGGGCTTCTGGCTCAGAAGCAGATACACTACTACTGCACCACAAGACCACTGTTCTACTGTTAGGAAATGGATAAGTGCCCAAGATTCCTAAACCAAGAAGTCATCCTATTGGCCTCTTCAGGAAGGTTTGAAATGGCTGAATCGTGTTGCAGAAGCTTGGAATTTAAGGATCCAGTGTTCAAGGGGGAGAAATGGCTGACTGACGATAACAAGGTGTAGAGCTGGATGAACACAGCAGGCCAAGCAGCATCAGAGGAGCAGGAAAGCTGACATTTCGGGCCTAGACCCTTCTTCAGAAATCTAGGCCCAAAACGTCAGCCTTCCTGCTCCTCTAATGCTGCTGGGCCTGCTGTGTTCATCCAGCTCTACACCTTGTTATCTCAGAATCTCCAACATCTGCAGTTCCTACTGTCACTGGCTGACTGATGAGTTCTTTTTATGTTTAGTGTTGTTCAGCTTTCTAAAGCTGGAATCCAAAACAACTGGGTTGTCATTAATCTGGAATATAATTGCAAATTTGAAACACAAATCAAGTAATACAGCTTTTTCAGCCTCTGGATCATCAAATACACAAGTAGAGTCTATCTAGTTTGGGCCAGATATAAAGAGCTTTAGTGTTCCATCAGAACAAGCTGCCTTTACAGCTAAGGCAATACTGTTATATGTGGGTGTAAGGTGGTGGACCTATAGAATCTGAATGGAACACAGATGTGTTAGCAGTACAATATGAGTTAGCTGGAGCCACAGAGTTCCATTCAGATTTAACATTTTAAAAATGGCCTGCATTAAGCCATGAATTACTGGAGGGATTGTTGACTACAAAAGTTGGAATTAAATGGTTAACTCAACAACCATCAGAAAACTTCAAGTTTTTGCTCCAATCATTTCTTTACTCAGAGGGAAGTGAATCTTTGGAATTCTTTGCCCCAGGATGGTCAATTACGCCTAAGGCTGAGATTGGTACATTTCTACGTATTAAGTGCATCAAGGGATATGAAGATGGTGGAGAAAAATTGTGTTAATATAGAAGATCTGCTGTGGTTACATTTGATAAGGCATGTGGTGAGTTTGCAGAGGAATAAAGACCAGTTAAGCAAGTGAACAATAGCTTAAGAGATGGAATATAATGTGGGAAAATGTAAGGTTATGCAATTTTGGCAGAAAGGACAAGAGGAGCTGAATATTATTTAAATAGAGGAAGACTGCAGAAAGCTACAGAACAGAGATGTTGGTGAGTCCTTGTATATATCACAAAAAAACTAGCATTCAAGTTCAGCAGATCATCGGGAAAGCAAATGGAATGTTGGCCTTTATTTCAAAGAGAATGGAGAATTAAGGTAGGGAGGCTTTGCCAAAATTATATAAAACAGTAGCCTGACTGCAGCTGGAATACTGTAAACAGTTTTGGATCCATTATCTGAGGAAAGATATACTGGCATTGGAGGCGGTCCAGAAAAGGTTTACGATACTGGAATTGGAGTTGTATTATGATAGAGGTTGAGTAAGTTGGGCCTGTATTCATTAGCCTATAGAAGATTGTGAGGTAACTTTATTGAAACAAAGAAGATTCTTAGGGAATTTGACAGAGTTGTTTCCCCATGTGGAAGAGTCTAGGTCTTAGGCATAATTTCAAGAATAAGAGGACACACATTTAACCATTTAATTTAAGACAGAAATAAGGCGACATTTCTTCTCTCACAAGGTAGTGAATCAGTGGAATTCTTGACCACAGAGGGCTGTCGAGGCTGGGTCATTAACTATATTCAAGATTGATACAGAAAGATTTTTAATCAGTAAGGGAGTCAAGGGTTATGGGAAAAAGGCAAGAAAATGATATTGAGGATTAGCAGATCAGCCACAATCTCGTTGAATGGCAGAGTAGAGTCGATCTGCTGAATATTTATAGAACATAGAATGTTACAGCACAGTACAGGCCCTTCGGCCCTCGATGTTGTGCTGACCTGTCATACCGATCTGAAGCCCATCTAACCTATACTATTCCATGTACGTCCATATGCTTATCCAATGACAACTTAAATGTACCTAAAGTTGGCGAATCTACAGGCAAAGTGTTCCATTCCCTTACTACTCTCTGAGTAAAGAAACCACCTCTAACATCTGTCCTATATCTTTCACCCCTCAATTTAAAGCTATGCCCCTTCGTGCTCGCCATCACCATCCTAGGAAAAAGGCTCTCCCTATCCACCGTATCTAACCCTCTGATTATTTTATATGTTTCAATTAAGTCACCTCTCAACCTTCTTCTCTCTAATGAAAACAGCCTCAAGTCCCTCAGCCTTTCCCCATAAGACCTTCCCTCCATACCAGGCAACATCCTAGTAAATCTCCTCTGCACCCTTTCCAAAGCTTCCACATCCTTCTTATAATGCGGTGACCAGAACTGTACGCAATACTCCAAGTGCGGCCGCACCAGAGTTTTGTACAGCTTCACCATAACCTCTTGGTTCCGGAACTCAGTCCCGCTATTAAGAAAAGCTAAAACACTGTATGCCTTCTTAATAGCCCTGTCAACCTGGGTGGCAACTTTCAATGACCTGTGTACATGGACACCGAGACCTCTGTGCCCATCTACACTACCAAGAATCTTACCATTAGCCCAGTACTTTGCCTTCCGGTTACTCCTACCAAAGTGCATCACCTCACACTTGTCTGCATTAAACTCCATTTGCCACCTCTCAGCCCAGCTCTGCAGCTTATCTATGTCTCTCTGCAACTTACAGCATCCTTTGCCACTATCCACAACTCCACCGACCTTAGTGTCGTCTGCAAATTTACTAACCCATCCTTCTACGCCCTCATCCACGTCATTTATAAAAATGACAAATAGCAGTGGACCCAACACCGACCTTTGCGGTACACCACTAGTAACTGGTCTCCAGGATGAACATTTCCCATCAACTCCCACCCTCTGTCTTCTTTCAGCAAGCCAATTTCTGATCCAAACCGCCATATCTCCCACAATTCCATTCCTCCGCATTTTGTACAATAGCCTACTGTGGGGAACCTTATCAAACGCCTTGCTGAAATCCATATGCACCACATCAACCGGTTTCCTCTCATCTACCTGTTTGATCACCTTCTCAAAGAACTCAATAAGGTTTGTGAGGCACGACCTTCCCTTCACAAAACCGTGCTGACTATCCCTAATAAATTTATTCTTTTCTAGATGATTATAAATCCTATCCCTTATAACCTTTTCCAACACTTTACCAACAACTGAGGTAAGGCTCACTGGTCTATAATTACCAGGGTTGTCTCTACTCCCCTTCTTGAACAGGTGAACCACATTTGCTATCCTCCAGTTGTCTGGCACTATTCGTGTAGACAATGACGAGTTAAAGATCAATGCCGAAGACTTGGCAATCTCCTCCCTGGCTTCCCAGAGGATCCTAGGATAAATCCCATCCGGCCCAGGGGACTTATCTACCTTCACCCTCTGTAGGATTTCTAATACCTCTTCCTTGTGAACCTCAATCCCACCTAGTCTGCTCGTTTGTCTTCTGGAATAGTAATGCAGGTTCAAAGGGCTGAATAATCCAGTTTCTGTTTTTTTAATTTCTTATCAACATTATGTGCATACATAAACAGGATGATTCTTACCCATGTAAATCTACCTTTAATAAACTGTACTTCAGGAAAAATGATGAGTATTCTTTTGCTGTTATGACTATTGCTCTAAGGTGGTTACCAACTTGCCCTGATTGTTTAGGAGATCTATTAGAATAGAATAGAATCCAATCCCTGCAGTGTGGGGTCAGGCCCTTCGGCCCAACAAGTCCACATTGACTCTCAGTGCACCTCACCCAGACCCGTTACCTTTTCCCTGTCACCCATCTACACATCCCTGAACGCTGTGGGCAATTTAGCATGGCCAATCCACTTAGCCTGCACATCTTTGGACTGTGGGAGGAAACCGGAGCACCTGGAGGAAATGCATACTAACATGGGGAGAATGTGCTAACTCCACACACAGAGTCACTTGAAGGTTGAATTGAACCCAGGTCCCTGGCACTGTGAGGCATTTCTAACCACTGTGCCACCAATGGACTTGAATGCCAAAGTCCCTCTGTACATTAATGCTGATAAGGGTCCTGCCATTGACTGTACACTTTCCCATAACATTTGATCTCCCGAACTGCAGCACCTCACACCCTTCCGGATTAAACTCCATCAGTCATTTTTCCACCCATATCTGCAAATAATGTATATCACATGGTATCCTTTGACAACCTTCTATATGATCCACAATTCCTCTGATCTTTGTATCATCTGCAAACATATTAGCCTACCCATCTACATTTTCACCTAAGTCATTAAAATATATCACAAACAGCAAAGGTCTGACTACAGATACCTGCAGAACACCAATTGTCACACTTGTCCAGGCTCAGAAACACCTTCCATCACGACCCTCTGTGTTCTATGAACAAGCCGATTCTGAATCCACGCAGCCAAGTCACTGTGGATCCCATGTATTTTGATCTTCTACATACCATTTGGGACCTTGTCAAAAGCCTTACTAGAATCCACATAGACAACATCCACTCTTCCATTCTCATTGATCACCTTTGATACCTCCTCAAAAACCTCAATCAAGTTAGGAAGACACGACCTGCCCTATACAAAGCTAGGCTGACTGTTCATATTTGTTATTAGATTAGATTACCTACAGTGTGGAAACAGGTCCTTCGGCCCAACAAGTCCGTGCTGCCCCTTGAAGCATCCCACCCAGACCCATCCCCCTATAACCCACACATCCCTGAACACTATGGGCAATTTAGCATGGCCAATCCACCTAACCTGCACATCTTTGGACTGTGGGAGGAAACCGGAGCACCCGGAGGAAACCCACACAGACACGGGGAGGACGTGCAAACTCCACACAGTCGCCCGAGGCTGGAATCGAACCCGGGTCCCTGGTGCTGTGAGGCTGCAGTGCTAACCACTGAGCCACTGTGCCGCGTTTAGTCCCTAACATAAATCTTATCCCTAAGAATTCTCTCCAGTAGCTTCCCAATTACCAATGTGAGACTCACTGGTGTATAGTGTGCTGGATTATTCCTCTTCCCCTTCTTGAACCTATTTTCTTGTCCATCAGGACATCCCCAATGGCTATTGAGGATGCCATGATCTTGGTCAAGATCGCAGTAATCTTGCCTCTTTCAATAACATGGTGTAGATAGTATTGGGCCCAGGGGACTTATCCACCCTAATGTTCTTCAAGAAACCCAACACCACTTCTTTCTTGATCTCATATCTGAGAATGTTGCATGGAATGAAGAGTCTCAGTTATGAAGTTACATTTGACACGCTACGTCTGCTTTACTTGGAGCAGAGAAGGCACATTGAGGGTTAGGAATAGGATTACGAAAGGCATTGACAGGTTAGAACTTGAGAATCTTTTTCCCATTGTGGATTTTTCAAAGGCCAAAGGGCATTCTTATAAGTTGAGGATATATGGGAGGGCTGATTGGCTAAACTTGTTGATGATACTTGACATGCTGCATGACCTTGGATGAGCCTTATTAACATTCCTTCATGGGCCAAAGACAGCACCTACAACTTGTTTTTTTGTAGCTGTGTTTTGTCTTCTCTATATCTGCTTTCTTTGTGATTACTTAGGCTATATCATTTATCCTCAGGTTATACCTATTGTTTGTGTTACAGTGGCTAAGAGATTCGTCAGTGAGTTTGGAATTCTACGTATTTCAGCAGGAGAAGCTGTTCGCACCATTCTGGCCACTCAGAAGAAAACTGAACTGGCTACTCACATTTTGAAACATCTGCAAAAGGGATTGGTAGTACCAGATGAATTTGTTATAAAATGTATTGAACTCATCCTAATGGATGTCATATGCAACACAAGAGGGTATGTTTCAATTATTTTTAAATTCTCTTCATCTATCTAAAAAAATCTTTCTTCTGTTGTCACGTTTTTGTATTAACAGTTGCATTAAACATTAAAAGCTCCATGTCAACTTGCTCTGTTATAAAGTTATTACCCTAGATGGGGCTGTCCAAACTTTTCCTCAAAGGCTGAAATATTAAATTATGTTTCTCAGGTGCAACAGTTCTAAAATGACAAGTAAGAAATGTACAATACTTCTAGTTAAAGATAAACAAGAGGTTTCCTTTACCTCTGGGTAGGGATGAACAAACAATTTGTACATAGCACCTTTCACAACCACTACATCTGTCAAAGCACTTTACAATTGATGAAATGTTTGAAGTACAGTCACTGTTGTAATGAAGGCAAATTGCACACAGCATGCACCCATAAATGACAGTGTGACACCTGCTTCTGCTGGAGGTCCTGGCACAAATACTTGAGCTGTCCTCTGTCACCATTGCCATCTACATCTGGATATTCTGTTACACAAATATCCCATGATATTTTTAATAGCTATAAATCTACCAGATAATTTATTTCTGTGACAACAATTGAGGGCTAATTATTGGCCAGTACACTAGGGGTAGCTCCACTGCTTCTCATGCCACGGAATCTTTTACGACTATAGGGCTGTGCTTTAACATCTCATCTAAAAGGTGACACCCCTAACAGTGTAATACACTTCCAGTATTGAGCTAATATGTTAGCCTAGATTGTTAAACTTCAGTCTTGGAGAAGGACTTATACCTCCAAAATGCAACCATCTTACTACATGAGCTATGGCTGATACAAGCAATTCAAGGTAACAAAAAGGACAATGCAACTAGTGCTGTCACAGTCAACACTCAGGGAATCTAGATCCTGATGGCCATTTCTAGTCCTGACTACTGTCCAAAGACCTTCTAACCAAAACCTGACCAAAGTCTTGATCTGAGTATCTTTACCACTATCACCACAACATACCCCCTCCATTCCACCCCACACCCCTTTTAAGTGACTTTATGCTTCACCTAGTATATCAGTAGCGTATTATCATCTTGGATGAAACTTTCTGGTTAAGCACAATGAATTAAGTTAATTGTCTCTACAAATTTTAATTTTACAGATTTGTCCTAGATGGTTATCCAGTGACCAGACATCAAATAAATCTCATGAACAATTGTAAAATAATACCTGTTAAAATTATAGAACTTCAAGCAGATATAAAAGAGATTTTGAAAAGAGGTCTCACTGACAGCAAGTCACCAGACAGGTAACAAGCCATACATGCTTCAGACACGCAAAGTACCTGTGACTATTCATATGAATGTAACCATAAACGTTAGATTAGGATAGAGTATTTGAAACATACGAAATAAGAACAGGAATAAGCTGTTCAGTGGCTTGCCCTGCTCCACCATTCAAATAGATAATGACTAATATTCTATGTCAACTCCATTTTACCACATTATTTCCAAATGACATGAGATTGAATACATGGAAGACCCAAAGATCATGACGCAGAGATTTGTAATTCCATTGGCATCCAGTCATTGTTAACCTGAAGGGAAATTAAGGTTAACCAAGAAAGACACATTTTGGACATTATACCTGTGATTCACATCTGCTTGAGGAATCAGTTCTCCTTCTTCCCATGAGGCCTGCTTCTCCCAAAGACACCGTTTCCTCCAGAGAGAGCCTATTTGACTGCCCAGATGCTGTGCCCAATGCCTCTTTCTTAGTCACCATCTGCTTCTGCTGGAGGTCCTGGCACAAATACTTGAGCTGTCCTCTCTCACCATTGCCATCTACCTCTGGACATTCTATTACAAAGATATCCCTTGATATTTTTAATACCTATAAATCTACCAACCTCAATCTTATAAATACTCAATTACTAAGCTTTCTCAGCCCTTTGGATCAAAATTCCAAAGATTTGCCACACTCTCATGACAAGTTTCCTCATCATTTTCATCTTAAATGTCTTAAATAGCTTCTATTCCCCCAATTCCAGGTGTCCCGGCCAGAGGAAACAGCCTTCTTCCATCTACACTGTCATGCTCTGTAAGAATTTTCTGTGTTCACTGAGATCAGTCTTCTGGTCTGAAATTTTCAATCTAAAACCTGTTATTTCTAATACCTGTTGTTATTTCCTAACTGGTCTGAACTAACTCCCTTCTTCAGGAGAACTAACCCATCATTCATCCAGGCCTTGTGCAAACGAAAACTCACAGCCATTCCTATCTGTAGGCGTTTTTCAAGCAAAAAATAAATTCTTGACTCCTCCAAACAACACGCAAGCCATGCCTATTCAACAAACATCACCACTCCAAGAGGGTCCCAGTTACCTTTTGTAGGACACATATTGGTTCGAAATCAAGGCTCCAGGAAGACTGAGAAGTTCATTATTAATCCCTCTCATACACATAGATCACAACAAACATGCTACATGTTCAAAATCCAAACCCTAAAATAAATGTTATAAATGTACAGAAATCACACACCCACAACACAATAATTCTATCCTTATTTCTAAATGTGCAGTAATCACATCATTTTAAATAGATTATAGACTTTTCCCTGCTACTGATGTCATGTTATCAGATCTGAAATTCCCCATTTGCTTTAAATAGTGGGATTATATTTGTTACCTTACCATCTATAGGAATTGTTTCACAACCTGTATAATTTTGGAAGATGACCACCAACGCATCTGTTGTCTCAACTGCTAACTCTTTCCATATTCCTGATTGTCGACATTGGTTCAGGAAGATTTATTAATTTTCAGTTTGTGAATTTGTCCAGTGTTACTTTTTTCATGAATACTAATTTATTTTAGTTCTTCTTTCTCACTGGTTTCTTGTATTTCCATTGCTTATGGGAGGTTTTATGTACCTTCCTCTGCAAGGATAGACAAAGTATTTGTTAGTACGTCAGCCATTTTCTTATTCCTCACTATGAATTTACATCTTTCTGCCTGCAGTGAGCCTGTGTTTGTCTAGGTTATTTTTTTCCTTCTGACATACCTACTGAAGCTTTTACAGTGCACTTTGATGTTTCTTACTAATTTGCTTTTATATTTTATTTTCTCTTTCTTTATCAGTTCATTAAATTTGCTGTAGATCAATATTCAGTGTTTAAATGCTCGTTTTTGCCTATCTGCCATGATAGCTTTTAATGTAGCTTCCGAATCTACCGCAGCCAAATGTTCCCCGATCCCTTCATACTTTGCTTTGTTAGATTAACTCCTGATTTCAGATTGAACTATGTCACTTTCAAACATAATGTGAAATTCTGTTATATTATGGCCACTCTTCCTTGGAGGATCCTTTATAATAAGATTCATAATCAATTCATTCTTAATGTACAAAAATTGTTGAGTTATAGAGTACCTTATATTACCATCTCTGTATGGTGATGTATAAACAATTTCTACCAGTGTTATCTACTTGCAGTTCCTTAGCTCCATCCAAACTGATTTTGGGACTTGATCTTTCAATTGAAGATCCTCTCTCACTAATATACTTTTTGCTGATATTGTTTCACTGTAACTGTTACTAATAATGCTGAAACTGAGTTCGAAACCTTCTGGATTATATCTATTTTCATCTATTTGTGTCATCAATTTATCTGCCTTGTTGTGAATGCTTTGTGCATTCAGATAAAATTACTTTAATTCTGTATTTTTTTGTTACCTTTGCAACCCCATGGCCCAATCTACTGGCACATTCCGTCCCTTTCTGCCATGCTTAGATTGTCAATTCCCTTTTTGCTACCTTATTGCCTTGCTTGTCCTGTCTCTTTAATAACATTTTTCCACATTGATTTCTCAGCCCTATTATTTGATTCATAACCATCTTTACCACCTCATTTTATAAATTGACAGAACACCAGTCCTAGCATGGTTCAGGTGCACCTCCCAGCTCCCCATATCTGGTGCCAGTGTTCCATGAAACAGATCTTTCAGTTTACATTTAACTCTGTAATCTTATTTACTCTTCTCCAAATTGCGCACAGGTTGGGTAATAATCCAGAAATTATTACCTTGGAGTTTCAGCTTTTTAAATTTAACTCCTAGTTGCTTATCCTGTATACTCAGAACATGTTTCTGAATCCTATCTGTATCATTGGCACATAAGAAGATGTTGACAACTTGATCCTCGGACACACTGTAAGTTTCTGTCCAGCCCAGAGCAGATGTCCCATACCTTGACACCAGACAAGCAGCATAGCCTTCTGAATTCTTGCTTTTGGCTACTGAGAACTGTGTCTATCCCCCCTCACTATACTGTCCATTACTATCACTGCATTCCTATTCACTCACCCCTTAAGTCTGTATAGCTTTCTATACCTGGCTGCCATGGTCAGTTCACTCATCCACCCTACACGACCCACTTCTGTCTCTACAGGCTGCAGGAATCTTGAAACCGTTGGACAGTTGCAAGGTCTCAGGCTCCTCCTTGATCTCATATCATCCCCAATTGTAGCTATGCCACCTTGTTCCTAACCTTGAACTAAACCAAATGACACAATCTTCAGCACTGTGACTGCCCTCTTGGAGTGCCTGGATAACTATCCTTCTTATGATATGTCACAGAGTCTGCAGTATGGTCTCCAACACAATAACTCTGAACAAGACATTTGTTCAATTGCAGAAACTTGGTGTAAATGCATTTACCGTGGATCACATGAGCCCCTTTGTTCTGGAGTTGCTGCACATCCCCCTCATGCTATCTTATTATTTTTATAATTCTTAATATTTGAATAAATATTCTATTTATCCTGACTGAAATTCACTTGTTAAAGTACTTATCTGGGGAGATAATTTTCAGAGCATTGTGACACCACACTGAATTACATCCACAGCCTTATTAATCCATGCTATATTTACATTACTACCTTTGATTTAATTTCCTGTGGAACATCTAGAAAAGAGCTCTGCCTCTATTAGGGAAAAAGAAACTGGAGATATCTGAGTAAAAGACAAGAAACTTGTAGGATCTTTATGGATGATTTGTTTGATCAGAGTATCAAACTCATTGTTGCATTTAAACACCAGAATTTAAATATCATACCCATAGAAATGTTTCCATTCATTTCACAGAATTTCGCAAAATGATTCCATATGTACAACTTCACTTGGGACAGATACCAAATGGGTCTGGGCTATCAATGCATACAATGTCCTATGAAAGACAAACAAAGCTTTTAAGTCAGATTTTGGAATGCTACTCACCACAGTGCAGCCTCATTTTCTGTTGGTTACTCAATTTTAAAAGTAGATCTGACCAATTTTCAGTAACATCAATTTTAATCATATTTTAACATTAATGTTTTGCCTCATACGCATGGTGTGTTACATTCCTTTTCATCTTGCTTGACAGGACTTATCCACTCCATGACAGTTCTCAAATTCTGACTGTTCGAAACTCATCGTATATTCATGAGATTAGTGCTATCTGGAAATATTATCAAGTGGAGCATCAAAATTGGCACATTATTTATGCACTGCGCAGCAAATGGTGGGTGTGGGAAAACGTGCTAGAAATTGTTAAAACTAGTGTGAAACTGATTGAACTATATCTGCAAAGAATACAAGAAGGTAAGTTTGAACTTTAAAAAGAATTTTAATAATAATTTAAATATTCTAATATTCAAACAGTCATCTCATTGTATAGGACTTGAGAATTGCTTTAAAAGAGGTATTTTGATAAAGATTTTCGTCTTGTACCTACAGGATAATTTGCAAGAAATATTAAAGTAAAAAGTCAACAATTGTTAAGTAGTATGAGAGGAGTGTGCTGCTTGGGGACTGTGAATGGTAGAGGCATTCCATGGAGAGTGCACTAGTTAATGATGACTGGCAGTAAACATCCAAGCTTTATTTAAATTTTTGA
The DNA here is from genome assembly GCF_030684315.1 of Stegostoma tigrinum. NCBI lineage: Eukaryota > Metazoa > Chordata > Chondrichthyes > Orectolobiformes > Stegostomatidae > Stegostoma > Stegostoma tigrinum. The sequence continues at coordinate 25,871,589 of NC_081357.1, forward strand.
TCAAGTGAGCTGACTCTGACTGATCAAGGCATTGTCCTGAGAAATGAACTAGCTAAATAATCCTAAGTATTCAAAACATTACACTGACTACCAACTTAGAACTATCAGTGATAATGGGAACTGCAGATGCTGGAGAATCCAAGATAATAAAATGTGAGGCTGGATGAACACAGCAGGCCCAGAACTATCAGTTGGGCTTGCAGAACATATATATATATATATATGTTTATACACAGGACAGGCAGAAAGAACATGCTCAAACACTACACCTGTTTAAAAACAACAGAAGAGGTGACAGCCATTTCCTGGTGATTGAGTTGGAAAAAATCTGGCAAATGTAGAATGCTGTGGGAAAACGTGACCTTGTCATTTTCAATAGGAAGAATAAAAAAAAAGCACATTATTGAAATAGGTGGAAATTGCAAAGCTCCAAGATGCACAGTGAGCTGAGGTTTGTCAAACCTCTGATGAGGGGTCTAGGCCCAAAAAGTCAGCTTTTGTGCTCCTAAGATGCTGCTTGGCCTGCTGTGTTCATCCAACTCTACACTTTGCACGGTGAACTGAGAATTTTAGTGCATAAATCACAGAAGATTAACAAGCATCAATAGCAAGCAATAACCAATGCTCATAGAATGTGATTGTTTATTGTGAGGGAAATTAAGTACAAAAATGAGGAGGTTATGCTTCACAAATGTGAGACCACATCTGGAGTACCATCTACAGTATAAGCCTCTGCATTTAAGGAAGCTTGTAAATTAATTGGAAATGTCTATAGTGGGTTTACCAGATTAATACCTGAAATGGGCAAGTTGTCTTATGAGGAAAAATTGAATAGGCTGGGCTTGTATCTGCTAGTGTTAAAAAGAATAAAAGGTGACTTGAATGAAACATGTAAAACCCTGAGAAGTCTTGACAGGATGGATTTAGAAAGAATGTTTCTTCTTGAGAGGTTCCAGAGCCAGGGGACATAATCTAAAAGTAAGGGGTTGCCTATTTAAGTCAGAGATCAGTATAATGATTTTTTTTCTTACAGTAAGTCTTTGGAATTCTCTTCTTGAGAGGGCGCTGGAAGCAGCCTTTGAATCTTTTTAAGGCAGAGATGAACAGATTCTTGATAAACAAGAAGGTTTTCTTTATTCATTTTTTTTCTTTATCCATTCACAGGATGAGGCTGTTGCTGTCTAGGCGGCATTTATTGCACATCCCTAATTGCCCAGAGGGCAGTTAAGAGTCTCCCATATTGCTGTGGGTCTGGAGTCACACATAGGCCAGATCGGGTAAAGATGGCAATAAAGTGAGCTGGATGGGTTTTTCCTGACAATTGATAATGGATTCATGGTCATCATTAGATTCTTAATTCCAGATATTTATTGAATTCAAATTCCACTGTCTCCCGTGGTAGGATTCGAACCCGGATCCCCGAAGCATTATCTGGGTCTCTGAAGTAATAATCCAGTAATAAGACTTCTAGGCCATCACCTCCCCTTCTTAGGTGAAAGGTTCTCAAATGTAGGTGGGAATGCAGGGCAATCAGATCTGCCAAATCTGCCAGAATTCCATCCTAGCTTGAAGTAATAAATGTGGAGCTGGAAAAGCACAGCCAGTCAAACAGCATCTGTGCAGCAGGAAAGTCACCGTTTGAGGCCAAAGCTGCCTGGACTGCTGTGCTTTCTCAGCTCCCTATTTATTTACTGAAGCTTCCAGCATCTGCAGTCTTTACTGTCATTTGTACTGTCCTAGCTTGTACTGTTTGTCCCCATAATAAGTGGATGGCTGACTGCCTGAGGTTATGAACTATCTCCTGCTACATTGCACAAGAACCATTAGCAAGATGAGGGAGCAGGCACTGTTAACCTAACAGGAAAGAATCAGGATGGGTGGAGGCCCAGTATTACTCAGCCAAGAGCTCTTGAGATGTTTGTAGTCAATAACTTTAAAGATCTTGGGCCTGAGGAGACCTGAGGCAGGCTGCAGTGACTCAGCACTTGCTCGGTGGTGTGGCTCAGTTGTCATTCTACAACAGGGTAGATCGTGTTTAGGGAGTAGCAAGTTTGTTATCCTCAATGGAAGTATTATTGACAAACTAGGGAAATTTTTAAAACTTGTAGATATGAAGCATTAAACTATTTAATAATGAAGAAGGTTGTGTAAACCTGAAGAGGATCTAGGCTGCTGAAACATGCAACATCTTGGGAGATGAAACTCTCTGTAGAAAAGTAGGAAAAATGAGGAAAAACAGTACAAGGCGAATGCTGCCATTTTAAAGGACATCCAAGAAGCCATGGGAACATTTATGCACAATTTATAGGAGGTAGCATGACAAGAGATGAGGTTGACACTGAGGCCAGATTTGTCCAAGCGTGGCATTAAGTAATCCAAGCAAATCTAGTGTCAATGGGAATTAGGCAAAAAAAAACTCAGGGCTGTTTAGAACACAGAACATAGAACATCACAGCGCAGTACAGGCCCTTTGGCCCTCGATGTTACACTGATCTGTGAAACCAACCTGAAGCCCATCTAACCTACACTATTCCATTATCATCCATATGTTTATGCAATGACCATTTAAATGCCCTTAAAGTTGGCGAGTCTGCCACTGCTGCAGGCAGGGCATTCCACGCCCTTACTACTGTCTGAGTAAAGAACCTACGTCTGACATCTGTCCTGTATCTTTCACCCCTCAATTTAATGCTATGTCCCCCCAGCACCATGCTAGCCATCACCATCCAAGGAAAAAGGCTCTCACTGTCCACTCTATCTAATCCTCTGATCATCTTGTATGTCTCTATTAAGTCGCCTCTTAACCTTCTTCCCTCTAATGAAAACTACCTCAAGTCCCTCAGCCTTTCCTCATAAGACCTTCCCTCCATACCAGGCAACATCCTGGTAAAACTCCTCTGCACCCTTTCCAATGCTTCTGCATCCTTCCTATAATGCGGCGACCAGAACTGTATGCAATACGCCATGTGCGACCGCACCAGAGTTTTGTACAGTTGCAACATGAACTCATGGCTCCGAAACTCAATCCCTCTACCAATAAAACCTAATACACCATATGCCTTCTTAACAACCCTATCAACCTGAATGGCAACTTTCAGGGATCTATGCACATGGACACCAAGATCTCTCTGCTCATCCACACTACCAAAAATCTTACCATTAGTCCAATACTCTGTATTCCTGTTACTCCTTCCAAAGTGAATCACCTCACACTTTTCCACATTAATCTCCTCTCAGCCCAGCTCTGCAGCTTATCTATGTCCCTCTGTAACTGCAACATCCTTCCGTACTATCCACAACTCCACCGACTTTACTGTCATCTGCAAATTTACTAATCCATCCTTCTATGACCTCATCCAGGTCATTTATAAAAATGACAAACAGCAGTGGGCCCAAAACAGATCCTTGCAGTACACCACTAATAACTGAATTCCAGGATGAACATTTCCCATCAGTCACCACCATCTGTCTTCTTACAGCTAGCCAATTTCTGATCTAAACCACTAAATCACCCTCAATCCCAAGACACCATATTTTATGCAATACCCTACCATGTGGAACCTTATCAAACGCTTTACTGAAATCCACGTACACCACATCAACTGTTTTACCCTCATCCACCTGTTTAGTCACCTTCTCAAAGAACTCAATAAGGTTTGTGAGGCACGACCTACTCTTCACAAAACAGTGTTGACTATCCATAATCAAATTATTCCTTTCTAGATGATTATGGAAATCTTATGTCTTATAATCCTTTCCAACACTTTACCCACAACTGAAGTAAGGCCTAACTGGTCTATAATAACCAGGATAATAAAATGTGAGGCTGGATGAACACAGCAGGCCAAGCAGCATCTCAGGAGCACAAAAGCTGACGTTTTGGGCCTAGACCCTTCATCAGAGAGGCGGATGGGGTGAGGGTTCTGGAATAAATAGGGAGAGAGGGGAAGGCGGACCGAAGATGGAGAGAAAAGAAGATAGGTGGAGAGGAGAGTATAGGTGGGGAGGTAGGGAGGGGATAGGTCAGTCCAGGGAAGATGGACAGGTCAAGGAGGTGGGATGAGGTTAGTAGGTAGGAGATGGAGGTGTGGCTTGGGGTGGGAGGAAGGGATGGGTGAGAGGAAGAACAGGTTAGGGAGGCAGAGACAGGTTGGACTGGTTTTGGGTGGAGGGGAAGAGCTGGGTTGGTTGTGTGGTGCAGTGGGGGGAGGGGACGAACTGGGCTGGTTTTGGGATGCGGTGGGGGAAGGGGACATTTTGAAGCTGGTGAAGTCCACATTGATACCATTGGGCTGCAGGGTTCCCAGGCGGAATATGAGTTGCTGTTCCTGCAACCTTCGGTTGGCATCATTGTGGCACTGCAGGAGGCCCATGATGGACATGTCATTCTAAAGAATGGGAGGGGGAGTGGAAATGGTTTGCGACTGGGAGGTGTAGTTGTTTATTGCGAACCGAGCGGAGGTGTTCTGCAAAGCGGTCCCCAAGCCTCCGCTTGGTTTCCCCAATGTAGAGAAAGCCACACCGGGTACAGTGGATGCAGTATACCACATTGGCAGATGTGCAGGTGAACATCTGCTTAATGTGGAAAGTCATCTTGGGGCCTGGGATAGGGGTGAGGTAGGAGGTGTGAGGGCAAGTGTAGCATTTCCTGCGGTTGCAGGGGAAGGTGCCGGGTGTGGTGGGGTTGGAGGGCAGTGTGGAGCGAACAAGGGAGTCACAGAGAGAGTGGTCTCTCCAGAAAGCAGACAGGGGTGGGGATGGAAAAATGTCTTGGGTGGTGGGGTCGGATTGTAGATGGCGGAAGTGTCGGAGGATGATGCGTTGTATCCGGAGGTTGGTGGGGTGGTGTGTGAGAACCAGGGGGATCCTCGTTGGGCGGTTGTGGTGGGGGTGGAGTGTGAGGGATGTGTTGCGGGAAATGCGGGAGACGCGGTCAAGGGCGTTCTCGACCACTGTGGGGGGAAAGTTGCGGTCCTTGAAGAACTTGGACATCTGGGATGTGCGGGAGTGGAATGCCTCATCGTGGAAGCAGATGCGGCGGAGGCGGAGGAATTGGGAATAGGGGATGGAATTTTTGCAGGAGGGTGGGTGGGAGGAGGTGTATTCTAGGTAGCTGTGGGAGTCGGTGGGCTTGAAATGGACATCAGTTACAAGCTGGTTGCCTGAGATGGAGACTGAGAGATCCAGGAAGGTGAGGGATGTGCTAGAGATGGCCCAGGCGAACTGAAGGTTGGGGTGGAAGGTGTTGGTGAAGTGGATGAACTGTTCGAGCTCCTCTGGGGAGCAAGAGGCGGCGCCAATACAGTCATCAATGTAACGGAGGAAAAGGTGGGGTTTGGGGCCTGTGTAGGTGCGGAAGAGGGACTGTTCCACATAACCTACAGAGAGGCAGGCATAGCTGGGGCCCATGCGGGTGCCCATGGCCACCCCCTTAGTCTGTAGGAAGTGGGAGGAATCGAAAGAGAAGTTATTGAGGGTGAGGACGAGTTCAGCTAGGCGGATGAGGGTGTCGGTGGAGGGGGACTGGTCGGGCCTGCGGGACAGGAAGAAGCGGTGGGCCTTGAGGCCATCTGCTTGCGGAATGCAGGTGTATAGGGACTGGACGGCCATGGTGAAAATGAGGTGTTGGGGGCCAGGGAATTGGAAGTCCTGGAGGAGGTGGAGGGCATGGGTGGTGTCACGGACGTAGGTGGGGAGTTCCTAGACCAAAGGGGAGAAAATGGAGTCCAGATAGGTGGAGATGAGTTTGGTGGGGCAGGAGCAGGCTGAGACGATGGGTCGACCAGGGCAGGCAGGTTTGTGGATTTTGGGAAGGAGATAGAAACGGGCCATGCGGGGTTGGGGAACAATGAGGTTGGAGGCTGTGGGTGGGAGGTCCCCTGAGGTGATGAGGTCATGAATGGTGTTGGAGATGATGGTTTGGTGCTCGGGTGTGGGGTCATGATCGAGGGGGCGGTAGGAGGTGGTGTCGGAGAATTGGCGTCTGGCCTCGGCGATGTAGACGTCAGTGTGCCATACTACCACTGCGCCACCCTTGTCTGTGGGTTTGATGGTGAGGTTGGGGTTGGAGCGGAGGGAGTGGAGGGCTGCCCGTTCTGCAGGGGAGAGAACAATTGCACCTCCCAGTCGCAAACAATAAACAACTGCACCTCCCAGTCGCGAACCATTTCCACTCCCCCTCCCATTCTTTAGATGACATGTCCATCATGGGCCTCCTGCAGTGCCACAATGATGCCACCCGAAGGTTGCAGGAACAGCAACTCATATTCCGCCTGGAACCCTGCAGCCCAATGGTTATCAATGTGGACTTCACCAGCTTCAAAATCTCCCCTTCCCCCACCGCATCCCAAAACCAGCCCAGTTCGTCCCCTCCCCCCACTGCACCACACAACCAACCCAGCTCTTCCCCTCCACCCACTGCATCCCAAAACCAGTCCAACCTGTCTCTGCCTCCCTAACCTGTTCTTCCTCTCACCCATCCCTTCCTCCCACCCCAAGCCGCACCTCCATCTCCTACCTACTAACCTCATCCCACCTCCTTGACCTGTCCGTCTTCCCTGGACTGACCTATCCCCTCCCTACCTCCCCACCTATACTCTCCTCTCCACCTATCTTCTTTTCTCTCCATCTTTGGCCCACCTCCCCCTCTCTCCCTATTTATTCCAGAACCCTCACCCCATCCCCCTCTCTGATGAAGGGTCTAGGCCCGAAACGTCAGCTTTTGTGCTCCTGAGATGCTGCTTGGCCTGCTGTGTTCATCCAGCCTCACATTTTATTATCTTGGATTCTCCAGCATCTGCAGTTCCCATTATCACTGATATAATTACCAGGGTTGTCTCTACTCCCCTTCTTGAACAAGGGGACAACAGTTGCTATCCTCCAGTATCCTGGCACTATTCATGAAGATAATGACAACATAAAGATCAAAGCCAAAGGCTCTGCAATCTCCTCCCTATCTTCCCAGAGAAGATAGTAATCCCATCCGGCCCAAGGGACATCTATTTTCACGCTTTCCAGAATTACTAACACCTCCTCCTTATGAAATTCAATCCTGTCTAGTCTAATAGCCTGTATTCTCCTCGACAACATTGTCTTTTTCATGTGTGAATATTGATGAAAAATATTTAGTTAGCTCGTCTCTTATCTTTTCAGACTCCATGCACAACTTCCCCCTACTGCCCTTGACTGGCCCTATTCTTACTCTAGTCATTCTTTTATTCCTGACATACCTTTAGAAAGCTTTAGGATTTTCCTTGATCCTACCTGCCAAAGACTTCTCATGTCCCGTCTTGGCTCTTCTTAGCTCTCTCTCCTGGCTAACTTGTAACTCTCAAGTGCCCTAACTGAGCCTTCATGCCTCATCTTTACATAAGCCTCCTTCTTCCTCTTGACAAGAGATTCAACTTCTTTAGTAAACCACGGTTCCCTCGCTCGACCACTTCCTCCCTGCCTGACAGGTACATACTTATCAATGACACGCAGTAGCTGTTGCTTGAACAAGTTCCACATTTCAATTGTGCCCAGCCCCTGCAGTTTCCTTCCCCATCCTATACATCCTAAATCTTGCCTAATCGCCTCATAATTGCCTTTCACCCAGCTAAACCTCTTGCCCTGTGGTATATACCTACACCTTTCCATCGCTAAAGGTAACCGAATTATGGTCACTAAATAGTCATAAAAAGGAAGATAGTTGTGATTTTTGGAGGTTAGTTGCCTCAACTCCAGGGCATCAATGCAGGTGTTTTTCAGTATACTGTCCGACAGGTAATCACCTTCAGCTGCTTCGATGACCTACCCTCCAGCATAATTTCATACATGATGAACCAAATGGCCTCATTGTACCATTACCCTTTCTGTGATATTTGTTGGTAACTGACAATATTAAGTTTAGATTAGATTAGATTCCCTACAGTGTGGAAACAGGGCCTTCGTCCCAACAAGTGCACACCACCCCTTACAGCATTCCACCCAGACCCATCCCCCTATAACCCTACGGACAATTTAGCATGGCCAATCCACCTTGCCTGCACATCTTTGGACTTAAGCACCATTTATAACTTGTGAAGGACTGAAGCAGTCCGTCTCCAAGCCAACATCCAATCTTAGGCTGACAAGTAGCAAGTAATGTTTGCATTACACAAGTGCCAAGCAATGACCATCTCCAAAAAGAGAGAATCTAACAATTATCTCTTGTCATTCAATTATACTGTTCATCACCACACAGTTGTAAAGGCTGTATATTTTAATTTTTCTGTATTTTTGCCTGTGGACTGAAAGTGGAAAAGGGTTAAAACCAAAGATTGTGAAATAAATTGCTGCATTTCTTAAAAGCAAGCTATAGCATTTACTGTAATGGTTATTTACACTGTTGATTGTTCAGCCAAGGGAAAAGATTACTGCAGACAATCTGCGGACAGGATGTGTATGAAAGGAGATTCGACCAGCATCAAGACCAATGATTGGTCAGTGGAGTGGTAACTAATTAATGATGTTAAAAGTTTTTTCCCTGCCAACTTTATGTGATTGGTTCTCTGGTCGCTGAACAGCTTGTGTGTGTGACCAAGACAGTCAGCAACATTTGGACCTCCAGAAAAGGAGGTACTGTCTGTCATTCAGTCATAAAAAATAGACAATAGACAATAGACAATAGGTGCTGGAGTAGGCTATTCGGCCCTTCGAGCCAGGACCACCATTCATTATGATCATGGCTGATCATCCACAATCAGTATCCTGTTCCTGCCTTATCCCCATAACCCTTGATTCCACTATCTTTAAGAGCTCTGTCTATCTCTTTCTTGAAAGCATCCAGAGAGTTGTCCTCCACTGCCTTCTGGGGCAGAGCATTCCATATATCCACCATTCTCTGGGTAAAGAAGTTTTTCCTCAACCTGAAAGCTGAAGAAAGTCGGTTTATTTTCCCTTACCAGCTATTGTAAGCTGTGACTATAAGTCAGTGACCTTACAAGCTGTGAAATAGTCTCTCTGTGCCTTCTGCAAACAAGTCAAATTACTTGGCAAGTCCAAAGGATCATGACAGCAAACTTGGGAACAGAGTCCATCGAAATGTCTTCCCAGCCACACATAACATCAACATTTTGTGTGTGTGTGTGTGTGTGTGTGTGTGTGTGTGTGTGTGTCTGGAGTTTTATAAGAGAGTTGGGGTTTTAACTAATAGAATAGCCTACTCCAGCACCTATGTGGCATTTCATTGTTGTTTATTTGTAGGTAGACCTATATATTTGTAATAAATAGTAACTCTTGATAAGTACAGAAATCTGGTCCAAGCTTTTTATTAACTTGAGTTTAAAAAGACAGGTAAGTTGAGGAATTTTGCAAGTTTTGATAAATATTTGACTTTTCTAAGGATGCTGGGAATATGTAGCTTGATTTCCAGTATGCTAGCAGTGAAGCATGAATCAATCATCCTGGGAATTACTGGCCAGAAACTGAATTGGATTAGCCATATAACTGCAGCAGTAACAGCAGGTCAGAGGCTGAGAATCCTGCAGTGGTGAACAGTTGGGAGGAAGTAGGCATCCTCAACATTGAATCCTGACCCATGATATAATGTCAAATATATAAACAGAAGTCTACTGAGTACGACCTTCAATCAGATCTTAAACAATGAACAATTTCCTCTCAATAGATACTAGGGTGCAGCATTTGATTAGAGAACCATCATAAGAGAATAATCTACTTGATCTCATCTGCGCAAATCATAGATTTACCTACCACAACAGTGTTAGTAAGAGGGTACATAACACAATAACTATGGACTGATAGTCCCATCTTCACATTGAGGGCACCCGTATTCTGTAACATGGCTACTGTAGTAAATGGGGGAAAAAATCAGCAAACCGGGAAACCATGAAGTATTGTCGGCTATCAGTAGCAGAAGTAGATTTTTATTGAAGCACCATCTGTAACCTCTTGTGTCAGTAACTCTCACATGACTCTTACTACCTTGTCATGTGACCATATCTGGCTTGTTTGATGAACGCAACGGAACAGGAATCACTTGCGCCAAAAACATGAGGTTCCCAATTTGTGAAGCTTCAACTGAGGACTGCATACATGCCAGGCAATGGCAGTAACGACTAATCTGAGCCAATTGACCAGATTAAACCTCTGCAGTTGTGCCATATCCAATCTTGAATGGACTGATGGGACAGGAAGCTCAAAGAATATTCCTATCTTCATTGACGGGGCAGTTGATGTGATGAGTGTGAAAGACAAAGCCAAAGTATTTACACCCATCTGCTTCCAGACACGAGAGAAGCAATGGCCTAGTGGTATTGTCTTGTAATCCGGGGACCCTGATAATGTTCTCAGGACCTAGGCATGAATCCCATGATGGCAGTTGGTAGATTTTGAATTCAATAAAATTCAGACTGGCCAAGTGTATGAATGATGAAGTATAATGTATCTATTTTGGTTGCAAGAGAAGGAAGGCAGATTATTACCTGAATGGTGATAAATTGGGAATAGGGAAGGTGTAACAAGACCTGGGGGTCCTTGAAAAGCAGTTAGTGAAAGTAAGCATGCAGGTACAGTGGCAGTGAAGAAGGCAAGTTGGCCTTTAAGTCTCCTTGCGATTGTACAGAGCTTGGTGAGCCCACAGTTAGAGTGTAGTTTTGATCTCCTTATCTGAGAAAAATGTCCTGGCTCTGGAGGAATGCAATGAATGTTTACCAAATTGCTTCATGGAATAGCAAGGCTAACATATGAAGAAGGACTGACTGAGTTCGTTAGGACGACATTCTCTGGATGTTAGAAGAATGAAGGGGGGCATCTCATAGAAACATATAAGATTCTAACAGGACATGACAGGGTAAATGCAGGCAGGATGTTCCCAATGACCAGGGAGTCTAGAACTAGGGGTCACACAGGGTGGCCATTTAAGACTGAGATGAGCCTGTGGAATTCTCTGCCAGAGAAAGTTGTTGACACCAAAATTTTGAGTATTTTCAAGCAAGAAAAGGGTATAGTACTTAGGGCTAAAGGAAACAAAGCATATGAGAGAAGGCAGGATAACAAAGTGTGGGGCTTGATGAACACAGCAAGCCAAGCAGCATCTTAGGAGCACAAAAGCTGATGTTTCGCACCTAGACCCTTCAGCAGAAAAGGCAGATGGGGAGAGGATTCTGAAATAAATAGAGAGAGAGGGAGAGGCGGACTGAAGGTGGATACAGGAGAAGATAGGCGGAGAGGAGAGTATGAATGGGGACGTAGGGAGGGGTTAGGTCAGTCCGGAGAGGACGGACAGGTCAAGGGGGCGGGATGAGGTTAGTAGGTAGGAGATGGGGGTGGGGCTTGAGGTGGGAGGAGGGGATAGGTGAGAGGAAGAACAGGTTAGGCAGGCGGGGACGAGCTGGGCTGGTTTTGGGATGCAGTGGGGGGAGGGGAGATTTTGAAGCAGGTGAAATCCACATTGATACCATTGGGCTGCAGGGTTCCCAAGCAGGATATGAGTTGCTGTTCCTGCAACCCACAGGTGGCATCATTATGGCACTGCAGGAGGCCCAGGATGGACATGTCACCTAAGGAATGAGAGGGGGAGTTGAAATGGTTTGCGACTGGTTGGTTTCCCCAATGTAGAGGAAGCCACACCGTGTACAGCGGATGCAGTATACCACATTGGCAGATGTGCCGGTGAACATCTGCTTGATGTGGAAAGTCATCTTGGGGCCTGGGATGGGGGTGAGGGGGGAGGTGTGGGGGCATGTGTAGCACTTCCTGCGGTTGCAGGGGAAAGTGCCAGGTGTGGTGGGGTTGAAGGTGAGTGTGGAGCAGACAAGGGAGTCCTGAAGGCAGACAAGACTGGGGTGGGAAAAATGTCTCTGGTGGTGGGGTCGGATTGTAGATGGCGAAAGTGTCGGAGGATGATGCATTGTATCCGGAGGTTGGTGGGGTGGTATGTGAGGTCTAGGGGGATTCTCTTGGGGCGGTTATTGTGGGGACGGGGTGTGAGGGATGAGGTGCGGGAAATGTCGGACACACAGTCGAGGTCGTTCTCAACCACTGCAGGGGGGAAAGTTGCGGCCCTAGGAATAGGTTACTGAGTAGGATGATCAGCCATAATCATATTTAATAGCAGAGTAAGTTCAAAGAGCCAAATTACCTACTGCTGCTCTTATTTTCAATGTTTATATTAATTAAAAGTCAGATGATAGCCATGAAATGATTGTTGAACATCATTAAAATAAATTAAATATCTATATGCTGAAGTTACAAAACAGGACTACTTGTTTGCCAAACAGCACAAGCAGCATGTGATAAACAGGACTAAATGATGCCACAATCAATGATTAGATCTAAGCTGTACAGTCCTACCACATCTAGTCAGGAAAGATAGTGTGCCATTAAATCACTGGAGGAGGCGGATGCACAATTATCTCCATCAATCGGAAGATTGGAGAGAGGCAAATGTCATTCCCTTGTTCAAAAAAAGGGAATAGGGATATGCCCGGAAATTACTGGCCAGGTAGGGGTGGAGGTTAGATAGACTTTAGGATTCGGGTAAAAGTTCGGCACAACATGTGCTGTACTGTGCTATATTCTATTCTATTCTATATTAATCTACTCTCGATCATCAGTAATGTCATGGAAGGGGTCAGAAAAAAAATCATCTGTTTATCACAAACCTGCTCACTGCTACGATTCTGCCAGGGTCACTCAGCACCTGACCTCATTGCAGCCTTGCTTCAAGCGAGACAAAGAACTGAACTCCAACTGTGAGATGAGAGTGACTGCCATTGACATCAAGGCTAGATTTGACCAGGTGTGGCATCAAGGAATCCAAGCAAAACTGGAGTCAATGGAAATCATGGGAGAAAGAATGCACTTTAGCAATGGGGGAGGGGAAGGGGATTTTGAAATAAATAGGGAGATAAGGGGAGGCGGATAGAAGATGGATAAAGGAGAAGATAGGGTGAGAGGAGACAGACAGGTCAAAGAGGCAGGGTTAGAGCCAGTGAAGGTGAATGTAGGTGAGGAGTTAGGGAGGGGATAGGTCAATCCAGAGAGGACGGTCAGGTCAAGGCAGCAGGATGAGGCTGGTGGGTAGGAGATGGGGGTGGGGCTTGAGGTGGGGGGAATGCTTATGGAGTCATCATTCTCTGACATTTCTGCCATCTGCAATCTGACCCCACTACCAAAGACATTTTTCCCTCCCCACCCTTGTTTGCTTTCCGGAGGGACCACTCTCTCCGTGACTTCCTTGTTCGCTCCACACTCCCCTCCAGCCCCACTACTCCCAGCACTTTTCCCTGCAACCAAAGCAAGTGCTGCACCTGCCCCTACACCTCCCCCTTCACCTCCATCCCAGGCCCTGAGAAGACTTTTAACATCAAACAGATGTTCACCTGCACATCTGTTAATGTGGTATACTGTATCTACTGTGCCTGTTGTGGCTTCCTCTACATTGGGGAAACCAAACGGAGGCTTGCGGACCGCTTTGCAGAACACGTACACTCAGTTCGCAACAAACACTACACCTCCCAGTTGCAAACCATTTCAACTCTCCCTCCCCCCCCACCAACTCCTCGGACGACATGTCCATCCTGGGTCTACTGCATTGCCACAATGACACCACCCGAAAGATGCAGGAACAGCATCTCATATTTCGCTTGGGAACCCTGCAGCCCAAGGGTATCAATGTGGACTTCACAAGCTTCAAAATCTCCCCTCCCCCGACCACATACCAAAACCAGCCCAGCTAGTCCCTGCCTCCCTAACCATGCCTCCCACCTCAAGCCCCACCCCCATCTCCTACCCACTAACCTCATCCTGCCCCCTTAACCTTTCTGTCCTCCCTGGACTGACCTATCCCCTCCCTAACTCCCCACCTACATTCACCTTCACTGGCTCTAACCCCACCTCTTTGACTTGTCTGTCTCCTCTCACCCTATCTTCTCCTTTAGCCATCTTCTATCCGCCTCCCCCTGTATTCCTATTTATTTCAGAATCTCCTTCCCCTCCTCCATTTCTGAAGAAGGGTCCCGACCAGAAATGTCAAACTTTTCTGTTCCTCTGATGCTGCTTGGCCTGCTGTGGTCATCCAGCTTCATACCATGTTATCTCAGATTCTCCAGCATCAGCAGTTCCTACTATCTCAGAAACAATCCACTGGTTGGAGTGATATCTAGCACCTAGGATGATGACTGTGATTATTGGAAGTCAGGCATCTCTGCTCCAGGATATCTCTGCAGGAGATCATCAAGGTAGTTCCTCACCTCCCGCTGCTTCATTGATGACCTTCCCTCTATCCTAAGGCCAGAAATAGGAAAGATTTCTGAGTATTGCATGTTCGGCACCATTCATGATGTTCAGTTATTGAGGAAGATCGTATCCAAATGCAGTAAGATCTGGATTGGGTTGACATGTGGCAAGTAACACTTGTGCTACACAAATGCCAGGCCATTACCATGTCCAACAAGAGAGAATCCAATTATTTCCTCTTATCATTCAACGATATTGACATTACTGAATTCCATGTCCCCTACCCGCTTCACTCCCACCCCCAAAAACAAACTATCAATATACGAGTGTTGCCATTGACCAGAAACCATTTTGGACCAGTCATGTAAGTAAGTGGCTACAAGAGTAGATAAGAAGTTCAGAATCTTGCAGCAACTAACTTACCTCCTGACTCCCCTGAGCAAGCCTACAATCTGCAATGCACGAGCCAGGAATGTGACAGCATATCCTTCACTTGCCTGGTTGAGTGCACCTCTAACAACACTCAAGAAGCTTGAAAACATCAAGGAAAAGCAACCTGCTTGATTAGGATCACCCGGGTGGCAACCTCAAACTAGTCTGGCAGTGCTTGATGTTAGAACCTCCAGGTTCTTATCTGCAAAGCGAGGTGCTAATTTCCCCTGTTCTGCCATGTCCAGAGGAAATATTATGAACCATGTAGAGCAGATGCAGACTGACAGTGCATGAGCAAGTGTTCAATGGTCTTTTGAAGATGCTGCTGACACCAGGGATCCAAGGATATTCCTGGTCCTAGTGAGGAATTTTAGCTTTGGCAAGTTGGACTGATGTCTACATTGGACAAGAAGGGCACCACAGGGATGTGGTAGGTAGTTGATGAGGTGAGTTTAGGACAATAACGTGAGATAACTGACTAGGCCTTAAGGAGCAAAACCCTCCATGAAACTCTCAAAATGACCCTCTGTCAAAATGTAGTAAGATTCAACCTACCATGTCTAACTGACTTGATGGAGTTCTTTTGAAGAAGTAGCAGAGAGGGTTGATGAGGGCAATGCTGTTGATGTGGTTTACATGGGACTTGTAGAAAATATTTGACACTATAAGACAGAATAGACTTGTGAAAAAGTATAGATCATGGTATAAGAGGGACAGTAGCAACATGAATGTAAGATTGGCTGAGGGAAGGGAGAGTAATCATAAATGGGTATTTTCAGCCAGGAGCAATACTTGCAATGTAGTTTCCCAGGAACAATTTCAAAATTTGCAATATAACAAAATTTAGGAATATCTTAAACTGTGAGGACGACAGTCTAGAACTTCAAAAGCACATTAACAAGTTGGAAGGGAGGCAGCAGATAATGTTTAAAGTGGAGAAATGTGAGGTAATACATAATGGTGCAAAGAACAGAGACAGTCAGTATGAAATAAAAGGTATCATTCCAGAAGATATGCAGGAGCACATGAGTACATATTTACATAAATCATTAAAGGCAGCAGTCAGCTATAGGGAGCAGTTAATGAAGCATACTAGATTTCATTGACAGGGACATTGACTGCAAGATCAGGGCGGCTATGCTGAACTTATATAGGGCACTAGTTAGATCTCAGCTGGAGTATTCATTCTGTTTTGGGTGCTACACTTCAGGTAGGATGTAAATACGTTGGGGAGAGGATAAAAGAGGTTTACAAGAATGGTTCCCGGAATGAGAAACTTCAGTCATGAGGATAGATTGGAAAGTTACAACTGTTTTCTTGGAGAGAAGAAGCCTAAGAGAAAATTTGCTTAATGTTTTCAACATTATGAGACGTCTGGACAGTGAATTGTAAGCAACTGTTACTGCTTGCAAAAAGATCAATAACCAGAGGGCACAAATTTACACAAAGCGTTTTGGAAAAGAAACAAATGTGAGGTGAGAAAATCTGGTTCACTTACTGAGTAGTTAGAATCTGGGATCCTTGGTGTGGTGGTGGCAGGTTCAGGTGTGGAATTCAAGAGGGCATTGATTGATTGTTTTCATTTAAATAATGTGAAAAGCTATGTGGAAAAGGCATAAGATTGGCAGTAAATTAAAATGCTCAGAAAACTGGTGCAGAAAGATTGACTGAATGGTCTCCTTTCTTGCTGTAACACATCTGTGATTCTGTGTCAAGTAGGATTTTCAATGAACATCACATGTTCCATGTTTCTTGTTATGCAAAATCTGATTAGTATTCACACACTTAAACTGCTGACAAAATGGCTGTATTATACCAGTGGACAGAAGGCCATGCAAGTTCTCACAGCTGTCCTGGTTTAGGAGATTAACAAGTTGCTGAGGTTGTGCCCCAAGAGAGCACCAATGGTTTCATGGAATGCAGAAATACTGTTCTCTTTCGGCGTGACAGTGGAGGTTTCTCTGCCACTGCCATTCCATCTGTAACTCCTGCTGATGCCTCTCAACCATTTTGAAACTAAGTAGTCTAAAGCCAGATCCACAAGGCGCAGAACTGTTCAAGATCATACAGCACGACGATCTTCTGTCTTCTCCACTGAAAGTCAGCATCTTTCCACCCTGTGGCCATTCCCCTCAACAATAAGTATACCGTTTTGGATACTGTTGGGGGGACGACTTACCAGGGGAAAGCAGTGGGGCACAGGTCTCTGGCACAGAGTGTGTCCCTGCTGCTCAGAAGGGAAAGGGGAAGAGGAGCAGAGCTGTAGTCATTGGGGACACCATAGTTAGGGGGACAGATAGGAGGTTCTGTGGGGATGAGAGAGACTCACGGTTGGTGTGTTGCCTCCCAGGTGCCAGGGTTCGTGATGTCTCTGATCGTGTTTTTGGGATCCTTAAGGGGGAGGGGGAGCCGCCCCAAGTCATGGTCCACATAGGCACCAACGACATAGGTAGGAAGAGAGATGGGGATTTAAGGCAGAAATTCAGGGAGCTAGGGTGGAAGCTGAGAGCTAGGACGAACAGAGTTGTTGTCTCTGGTTTGTTGCCCGTGCCACTTGCTAGTGAGGCGAGGAATAGGGAGAGAGAGGAGTTGAACATGTGGCTACAGGGATGGTTCAGGAGGGAGCGTTTTGGATTCTTGAATAATTGGGGCTTTTTCTGGGGTAGGTGGGACCTCTGCAAGCAGGATGGTCTTCACCTGAGCCAGAGGGGTACCAATATCCTGGGGGGGAAATTCGCTAAGGCTATTTGGTGGGTTTAAATTAATTCAGCAGGGGGATGGGAACGAAAATTGTAGCTTGAGTATAGAAAAGGTTGAGAGTAGGGAAGTCCGAAATAAAGTTTCAGGGACACAAGATGGCACCGGCAAGCAAGAATTTGGTTTGAAGTGTGTCTACTTCAACGCCAGCAGCATCCGGAATAAGGTGGTTGAACTTGCAGCATGGGTTGGTACCTGGGACTTCGATGTTGTGGCCATTTTGGAGACATGAATAGAGCAGGGACAGGAATGGTTGTTGCAGGTTTCGGGATTTAGATGTTTCAGTAAGAACAGAGAAGATGGTAAAAGAGGGGGAGGTGTGGCATTGTTGGTCAAGGACAGTATTACAGTTGCAGAAAGGATGTTTGGGGACTCATCAACTGAGGTAGTATGGGCTGAGGTTAGAAACAGGAAAGGAGAGGTCACCCTGTTGGGAGTTTTCTATCGGACTCCGAATAGTTCCAGATATGTAGAGGAAAGGATAGCAAAGATGATTCTCGATAGGAGTGAGAGAGACAGGGTTGTTGTCATGAGGGACTTCAACTTTCCAAATATTGACTGGGAGCACTATAGTTCGAGTACTATAGATGGGTCAGTTTTTGTCCAGTGTGTGCAGGAGGGCTTCCTGACCCAGTATGTAGACAGGCCAACAAGGGGCGAAGCCATGTTAGATTTGGTACTGGGTAATGAGCCCGGCCAGGTGTTAGATTTGGAAGTAGGTGAGCACTTTGGTGATAGCAATCACAATTCTGTTATGTTTACTTTAGTGATGGAAAGGGATACGTGTATACCACTGGGCAAGAGTTATAGCTGGGGGAAAGGCAATTACGATGAGATTAGGCAAGATTTAGGGAACATAGGATGGGGAAGGAAACTGCAGGGGATGGGCACATTAGAAGTGTGGAGCTTATTCAAGGAAAAGCTCCTGTGCGTCCTCAATAAGTATGTACCTGTCAGGCAGGGAGGAAGCTGTAGAGTGCGGGAGCCGTGGTTTACGAAGGAAGTGGAATCTCTGGTCAAGAGGAAGAAGAAGGCTTATGTTAGGATGAGATGTGAAGGCTCAGTTAGGGCGCTTGAGGGCTACAAGGTAGCCTGGAAAGACCTAAAGAGAGAGCTCAGAAGAGCTGGGAGGAGACATGAGAAGTTGTTGGTGGATAGGATCAGGGTAAACCCTAAGGCTTTCTATAGGTATTTAAGGAATAAAAGAATGACGAGAGTAAGATTAGGGCCAATCAAGGATAGTAGTGGTAAGTTGTGTGTGGAGTCAGAGGAGATAGGGGAAGCGCTAAATGAATATTTCTCGACAGTATTCACTCTAGAAATGACAATGTTGTCGAGGAGAATACTGAGATACAGGCTACTAGACTAAGTGGGATTGAGGTTCACAAGGAAGAGGTTTTCTGAAGGGAAGGTCGTGCCTCACAAACCTTATTGAATTCTTTGAGAAGGTGACCAAACAGGTAGATGAGAGTAAACCAGTTGATGTGGTGTATATGGATTTCAGCAAGGCGTTCAATAAGGTTCCCCACAGTAGGCTATTGTACAAAATGCAGAGGAATGGGATTGTGGGAGATATAGCAGTTTGGATCAGAAATTGACTTGCTGAAAGAAGGCAGAGGGTGGTAGTTGATGGGAAATATCCAGTTACTAGGGGTGTACCGCAATTATCGGTGTTGGGTCCACTGCTGTTCGTCATTTTTATAAACGGCCTGGATGAGGGCATAGACGGATGGGTTAGTAGATTTATAGACGACACTAAGGTCATTGGAGTTGTGGATAGTGACGAAAGATGTTATAGGTTACAGAGAGACATAGCTAAGCTGCAGAGCTGGGCTGAGAGGTGGCAAATGGAGTTTAATGCAGACAAGTGTGAGGTGATGCACTTTGGTAGGAGTAACCAGAAGGCAAAGTACAGGGCTAATGGTAAGATTCTTAGTAGTGTAGATGAGCAGAGAGATCTCGGTGTCCATGTACACAGATCCTTGAAAGTTGCTACCCAGGTTGACAGGGCTGTTAGGAAGGCATACAGTGTTTTAGCTTTTATTAATAGAGGGATCGAGTTCCGGAACCAAGAGGTTATGCCGCATGGCGAGCACGATGGGGCATAGCTTTAAATTGAGGGGTGAAAGATATAGGACAGATGTCAGAGGTAGTTTCTTTACTCAGAGAGTAGTAAGGGAATGGAATGCTTTGCCTGCAACAGTAGTAGATTCGCCAACTTTAGGTACATTTAAGTCGTCATTGGACAAGCATATGGACGTACACGGAATAGTGTAGGTTAGATGGGCTTCAGATTGGTATGACAGGTCGGCACAACATCGAGGGCTGTAATGTTCTATGTTCTATGTTCTGAGTTCATAAGATACTAGGAACTGCTGAGCTGAAGGATCTGAAGAAGGGTCCTAACCCGAAACATCAGCTTTCCTAGTCTTCTGATGTTGCCTGGCCTGCTGCGTTCCTCCAGCTCCACACTGTGTTATCTTCCACCAGTCATACTGGCTAGTAATATGTAGAAGCATTGGGACAATCACCAACAAGATAGAACATAAAAAGTAGTCGTAGAAGTAAGCCAGTCAGCCCCTCAAGCCTGTCCAGCCATTCAATAAGATCATGGCTGATCTTCTCCAAGCTTCAACTCCTTTTTCTTGCCAGTCCCTCATAGTCGTAAACTCCCCAATATTTAAAAGTCCATCCAAATTCTCTTTAAATACTTGCAGCTACCTAGCCTCCCTATCTCTTTGGGATAGATGTTCCAGATATTCACTAGAATAGATTTAGATTCCTTAGATTTGGATTCCTTACAGTGTGGAAACAGGCCCTTCAGCCCAACAAGTCCACACTGCCCCTTGATATATCCCACCCAGACCTATCCCCCATAACCCACACACCCCTGAATACTATGGGCAATTTAGCATAACCAATCCACCTAGCCTGCACATTTTGTTTGGACTGTGGGAGGAAACCGGAGCACCCGGAGGAAACCCACGCAGACACGGGGAGAATGTGCAAACTCCACACAGGCAGTCACCCGAGGCTGGAATCGAACCCGGGGCCCTGGTGCTGTGAGGCTGCAGTGCTAACCACTGAGCCACCGTGCCACCCCTACTCTATGGGAGAAGAAATTCCTTCACATCTCTGTTGTAAATTAGTGTCTACTTATTCTGTAATTATGTTTACTAGCTTGAGATTCCCCCACTGCTGGAAACATCTCGAAATCTACTCGATCAAGTTCCTTCAGAATGTTGTATGTTTCGATAAGATCATACCTTGTCCTAAACTCTAATGAACAAATGTCTGACCTATTTAGACATTCTTCATAACTCAACCTCATGAATCACCCTGGTATATCTCTTGAACTGCTTCCTGCCATGTTTTGTTCTTTAAGAATACATCTTTTTAAAAACACTAAGCAAATGCAGACGAGTGGTTAGCCCATTTTTGTACATATTACTGGAAGTGTTACTGGATTAAGTTGTGATAGAGTGGTCTTTTGGTAATGGCCTTTCTTTCAGGATTTTGATCAAATAAATGCTGTGATATGGTGTATTAGATAAATTGAAAGGTGAGGAATTGTGGAGCAGTGGTGATATGGGAATGACATGACAAAAGGTGGAGCTAAATTTCTGTTCAGGAAAAATCTGTCCAAAGCAATGAGTTAACAGATACTTGCTCAGTTTTTTCTCCTCTCAGCTTCCTCCTCCTTCTCATTTTTGTTGGTCTCCTAAATTTTGGCCACTTGCAATGACAAATTTGTAGAGGATAGAACAGATTCTAAACCTTCTGTTGTAAATATTGGAGTTGTCCAGGAAGTGGAATTACTTTAGGATGCAGATGGCTTTGTGATGACCCTGGGTCCAGTGTGACTTTTATTGTTGGCATGCTGACTCATCCGTCTTGGGTAGAAGAGAGGAGTCATGAACCAGGCATGGGGCAGGTGTCCTTTCTCACCAGCATCCAAGTGGTTTGTTATTATGTCTCAAAGATGGCACATCTGGCTGACTGGAACTATTGATACATCAAGCCTGTTGATGCATGTGCGCATAGTCAATGCCATACTCTGGAAAATCCATTAACTGGGCAAAGCATGTGCTCACTAATTCTGTTTTGTCTTGTAAGAGCAAACTAATAGAATCCCTTTTACTTTGGTACACGGCCTCTGTCACCCCTCCAATGCAGCAGTGTATAGCAAATGCCATAGAATCCCTACACTACCCTCCAATAAGCATCCCATCCAGACCCGGCCATCTACCCCACTCTAATCCCACCTTCCCTCCCCGTAACCCCATATTTACCATGGATAGTCCACATAGCCTGCGTGTCCTTAGACACTACGGACAATTTTAGCACAGCCAATCCAAATAACCTGCACATCTTTGGACTGTGCGAAGAAAGTGGAGCTCTCAACAGAAACCCATCACAGATACATCCACACAGACAGTCACCCAAGGCTGTAATCAAACCCAAGGTCCCTGGAACTATGATGCAGCAGTGATAACCACTGAGCCACCGGGCTGTGAATTGTTGGAAATGATTTCTTGTCCAGATAATCATCTGGAAGTGGGAAATGTAGAGCATTAACAAGACTTGAGCGGTCCAAACTGGACGATTAGGAGCCAAATCAGAATTAAGCAGTATTTGATATCTAGAACCACCAATCAACGTTGTGCACTTCTGTTATGCACGTAGCATGCCTGTCATGGTGCCCTGATAGCCAGCCATTCTGGTCAGCAGAACTGATGGAAGCATTCCAGCCAACATTTTCAGAGATTCCCACATTTGTAGCACTGACACTAGTGCCACAATGGAGACAAATTTTGTGGCCTCTCAGAATAATTAAGATGTAGTTTTGTCAGTGCTGGCAATATTACTATTGTACCAAATGGCCTTTTGTGAACTGGGACAGTGGAGTATGGGAATTCCTGGAACCATGTTGGGACACGTTTCTGGTGAACTTGCATCTCAGGAAGGAGCTGAATCAGAACTCGTCATGCATTACCACCCTTTCTCAGATACATAAGATATTCTGTCAGAGATACCAGCCCTGTGAGTGCAGGCTCTTAATATAATCTCTCATCAACAGATGGGCGAATTACTTTTAAAAATAGTGAATCAAGGGAAATATGTTATATAACGTACTTCCTACATTCAGATTTTAGCAACACTGGAACTCCAAAGATGTGTTGTGAGACTTGAGGACACTGGTAGATAGATGTATGGATGCCCAACATGTCGTGACCCAGTTGAAAATTCACCATGCAGATGGTTTCAGTGATAGTTGCGATAGTTTTCTTACTTACATTCAGGTTAAATCAGTTAAGAATGTCCTGAGGAACACATTTTCTTTATAGACTACACCTCCTCTGGCCCTCATAAGGAAAGCTGTGCATCCCACACCTTGGTCCCATTTCTATTCTAACTCACAGTATTACTGATCCATTGCATTCTGGCCTGGAGCTCAAAATCAGATCAAATGTACATGGGCACACGTAGAGCAAAATAACAAGAGTTATAGCTGGGGGAAAGGCAATTACAATGAGATTAGGCAAGATTTAGGGAGCATAGGATGGAGAGGAAACTGCAGGGGATGGGCACATTAGAAATGTGGAGCTTATTCAAGGAAAAGCTCCTGTGTGTCCTAGATAAGCATGTACCTGTCAGGCAGGGAAGAAGCTGTAGAGCGCGGAAGCCATGGTTTACGAAGGAAGTGGAATCTCTGGTCAAGAGGAAGAAGAAGGCTTATGTTAGGATGAGATGTGAAGGCTCAGTTAGGGCGCTTGAGGGTTACGGGGTAGCCAGGAAAGACCTAAAGAGAGAGCTCAGAAGAGCCAGGAGGAGACATGAGAAGTTGTTGGAAGATAGGATCAGGGTAAACACTAAGGCTTTCTATAGGTATTTAAGAATGACGAGAGTAAGATTAGGGCCAATCAAGGATAGTAGTGGTAAGTTGTGTGTGGAGTCAGAGGAGATAGGGGAAGCACTAAATGAATATTTTTCAACAGTAGAATTTTTCAACATTTTTCACTCTAGAAAACGACAATGTTGTCAAGGAGAATATTGAGATACAGGCAAATAGACTAGGTGGGATTGAGGTTCACAAGGAAGAGGTATTAGAAATCCTTCAGAGGGTGAAGATAGATAAGTGCCCTGGGCCAGATGGGATTTATCCTAGGATCCTCTGGGAAGCCAGGGAGGAGATTGCCGAGCCTTTGGCATTGATCTTTAACTCGTCATTGTCTACACGAATAGTGCCAGACAACTGGAGGATAGCAAATGTGGTTCACCTGTTCAAGAAGGGGAGTGGAGACAACCCTGGTAATTATAGACCAGTGAGCCTTACCTCAGTTGTTGGTAAAGTGTTGGAAAGGGTCATATGGGATAGGATTTATAATCATCTAGAAAAGAATAAATTGATTAGGGATAGTCAGCACTGTTTTGTGAAGGGAAGGTCATGCCTCACAAACCTTATTGAGTTCTTTGAGAAGGTGACCAAACAGGCAGATGAGAGTAAACCGGTTGATGTGGTGTATATGGATTTCAGCAAGGCGTTCGATAGGGTTCCCCACAGTAGGCTATTGTACAAAATGCGGAGGAATGGAATTGTGGGAAATATAGCAGTTTGGATCGGAAATTGGCTTGCTGAAAGAAGACAGAGAGTGGTAGTTGACGGGAAATGTTCATCCTGGAGACCAGTTACTAGTGGTGTACTGCAAGCGTCAGTGTTGGGTACACTGCTGTTTGTCATTTTTATAAATGACGTGGATGAGGGCGTAGAAGGATGGGTTAGTAAATTTGCAGATGAAACTAAGGTCGGTGGAGTTGTGGATAGTGACGAAGGATGCTGTAAGTTGCAGAGAGACATAGATAAGCTGCTGAGCTAGGCTGAGAGGTGGTAAATGGAGTTTAATGCAGACAAGTGTGAGGTGATGCACTTTGGTAGGAGTAACCGGAAGGCAAAGTACTGGGCTAATGGTAAGATTCTTGGTAGTGTAGATGGGCAGAGAGATCTCGGTGTCCATGTACACAGATCATTGAAAGTTGCCACCCAGGTTGACAGGGCTGTTAAGAAGGCGTACAGTGTTTTAGCTTTTATTAATAGAGGGATCGAGTTCCGGAACTAAGAGGTTATGCTGCAGCTGCATAAAACTCTGGTGTGGCCGCACTTGGAGTATTGCGTACAGTTCTGGTCACCGTATTATAAGAAGGATGTGGAAGCTTTGGAAAGGGTGCAGAGGAGATTTACTAGGATGTTGCCTGGTATGGAGGAAAGGTCGTACGAGGAAAGGCTGAGGGACTTGAGGCTGTTTTCATTAGAGAGAAGAAGGTTGAGAGGTGACTTAATTGAAACATATAAAATAATCAGAGGGTTAGATACGGTGGATAGGGAGAGCCTTTTTCCTAGGATGGTGACGGTGAGCACGAGGGGGCATAGCTTTAAATTGAGGGGTAAACGATATAGGATAGATGTCAGAGGGAATTTCTTTACTCAGAGAGTAGTAAGGGAATGGAACGCTTTGCCCCCAATGGTAGTAGATTCACCAACTTTAGGTACATTTAAGTTGTCATTGGATAAACATATGGACGTACATGGAATAGTGTAAGTTAGATGGGCTTGAGATCGGTATGACAGGTTGGCACAACACCGAGGGCCGAAGGGCCTGTACTGTGCTGTAATCTTCTATGTTCTAACATATACGTTGATTCGCCATCAGCCATGTCATAGGCATTCTAGCATGTCAGTAGGTTTCATAATTTTACAGTACAATTCTCAAAATCTGAGTTTCTCACAGAAAGTTGTGATGTTAATGAGCTATAGAGAGAGGTTAAATAGGCTGGGGTTATTTTCGCTGGAGCACTGGAGGCTGAGGGGTGATCTTATGGAGATTTATAAGTTCATGAGGGGCTTGATAAGGTTAATAGACAAGGTCTTTTCCCCAGGGTGGGGGATTCCAAAACCAGTGGGCACAAGTTTAAGGTGCAAGGGGAAAGATTTAAAAGGGTCCTCAGGGACCTTTTTCAGTCAGTGGGTTGTGCATATATGGAATGAGCTGCCAGAGGAAGTGGTGGAGGCTGGTACCATTACAACATTTAAAAGGCATCTAAATGGGTGTATGAAGAAGGACGGTTTAGAGGGAAATGAGCCAAAAGCTGGTAAATGACACTATTTATTTAGGCTATCTGGTCACCATAGATGATCTCTATGACTCTATAACATCGAGCATTGTAATAAATTAGGATTTTAGCATTGAATTGAAAGATCATATGATTTTAATAATGCAGAAACTCGAAACAAACTGTCAATTTTTGGTTAAAAACTGGGAAAAGGAAGACTCTAAAGAGACTGAACTTTGCAACTATCATAAATCATGTTGTTAAAAATTTCAAATTCTCTTCCTGGGAGTCTCATTTGAGTTTTCTAGCCCCTTACCACAGTTTGATTCCCATGAACAATACCATAGGCGATCTCTCGCTGTTTATAGTTAATTTTAAGGTCAGCTTCTCTTAATTTCTTTTATTCACTGTCCAACTTACACTAAATTAAATCAATTTTGCTTCATCACACATGTTTGTGTCTCTCTAATGTTCCATCTTTCCCCAAATCTAAAATCAAAAATACTGTGATTGCTGGCAAACTGAATTAATAACAGACATTGCTGCAAATACTCAGCAGCGCCTGTGAAGCGAGAAAACCAAATTGGATTTCAGGCTGTGACCTTTCATCTGAACTTAGACTACATTGCCCCAAAGTAATCAATGATCTTTTCAGTATCAATAAACAGTAGTATTAGGATAAATCATGGATGTACATTATATAATTACTAGATTCTGGTTCTAATATTCAAAGTTCAACCTTTTAGAACATAGAACATAGAACAGTACAGCACAGTACAGACCCTTTGGCCCATGATGTTGTAGAGCCCTATTATCAGACTAAGATCAAACTATCCTGCATAGCCTACATTATACTATCATCGATGTGCCTATCCAAGAGTCGCTTAAATATCTCTAAAGTATCTGACTCCACTACAACTGCTGGCAGCGCTGTCGACATGCCCACCACTCTCTGTGTAAAGAACCTACCTCTGACTTCTCCCCTACACCTTCCTCCAATCATCTTAAAATTATGCCCCCTCGTATAGTCATTTTCGACCTATGAAAAAGTCTCTGACTATCCACTCTATCTATGCCTGTCATTGTTTTGAACACCTCTATCAAGTCACCTCTCATCCTTCTTCACTCCAATGAAAAAAAGCCCTAGCCCCCTCAGCCTCTCCTCATAAGACCTGCCCTCCAGTCCAGGCAGCATCCTGGTAAATCTCCTCTGTGCCCTCTCTAAAGCTTCCACATCCTTCCTATAATAAGGCAAGCAGAACTGAACACAATAGTCCAAATGCGGTCTAACAAGGTTTTACAGAGCTGCAGCATAGCCTCGCAGCTCTTAAACTTAATTCTCCTGCCGCTTAAAGCCAACACACCATATGCCTTCTTTACAACTCTATCAATTGGGTGGCAACTTTGAGGGATCCTGCCATTAATCCTGCATTCTGAATTCAAATTCTACCTTCCAAGATGAATCACTTCACACTTTTCTGAGTTAAATTCCATCTGCCACTTAACTGCCCAGCTCTGCATCCTGTCAATGTCCCATTGCAACCTACAACAGCAACTCCACCAACCTTCGCATCATCAGCAAACTTACTAACCCACCCTTCCACATCCATATATTCTAAATAATCAGAAATACCATCTCTCAGAATGCTCTCCAATAATTTGCCCACCGCAGAAGTCGGACTGACCGGTCTGTAATACCCAGGATTATCCCTATTCCCTTTCTTGAACAAGGGAACAATGTTTACCACCCTCCAATCATCTGATACTACTCCAGTGGACAGTGAGGACGCAAAGATCATTGCCAAAGGGGCAACAATCTCTTCCCTCACTCCCCTGAGTAAGCTTGGGTATATCCTGTCTGGGCAGGGGACTCATTTAACCTCATGTTTTTCAAAATTTCTAACACATCCTCCTTCCTAACATCAACCTGTTCGAGCATATCTGCCTGTTACATGCTGTCCTCACAAACATCAAGGTTCTTTTCACTGGTGAATACTGAAGTAATGTATTCATTAAGGACCTCCCCTACCTCCTTTGACTCTGCACAAAAGTTCCCTCTACTATCCCTGATTGGCCCTACCCTCAAAGGCCATCCTCTTGTTCCTCACATAAGCATAGAACACCTTAGGGTTTTCCTTAATCTTAACTGTCAAGCCTTTTTCATGCTCTCTTCTAGCTCTCCTAAGTCCATTCTTCAATTCCTTCCTTGCTATATCGTAGCCCTCCAGAGCCCTGTCTGATCCTTGCTTCCTGAACCTTAAGTAAGCTTCCTTCTTCCTCTTGACTAGATGTTCCTCATGCCTTGTCATCCAAGGTTCCTTCACCTTACCATTCCTTCCTTGCCTCAGTGGGACAAATCTATCCAGCACTCGCAGCAAGTGCACCCTAAACAACCTCCACATTTCTATCGTGCATTTCCATGAGAACATCTGATGCCAATTTATGCTCCGTAGTTCTTGCCTAGTAGCATTGTAATTCCCCTCCCCCAATTAAATACTTTCTCATATCGTCTGCTCCTAGCCCTCTCAATGACTATAGTAAAGGTCAGGGAGTTGTGACTACTATCACCGAAATGCTCTCCCACCGAGAGATCTGACACATGGCCTGGTTTGTTGCCAAACACCAAGTCCAATATGGCCTCCCCTCTGGTCGGCCTATCAACATATTGAGTCAGAAATCCTTCCAGGACACACCTGGCAAAATCTCCTCCATCCAAACTATTTACACTTAGGAGGTTCCAGTCAATATTAGGGAAATTGAAGTCACCATGACAACAACCCCATTACTTCTGCACCTTTCCACAACCTGCCTCCCAATCTGCTCCTCAGTGTCTCTGTTGCTATTTGGGGGGGGGAGGGGTCTATAGAAAACTCCCAATAAAGTGACTGCTCCTTTCCTGTTTCTGACTTCCACCCATACTGACTCAGTGGAAAACCCCTCCTCCATGACCTCCCTTTCTGCAGCTGTGATACCATCCCCCACCTCTTTTACCTCCCTCCCTATTTCTTTTGAAGCATCTATACCCTGGAACATCTAACAACCATTCCTGCCCCTGTGTTACCTAAGTCTCCATAATGGCCACAACATTGTAGTTCCAAGTACTGATCCATGCTCTAAGTTCATCACCCTTATTGCTGACACTTCTTGCATTAATATAGACACACTTCAACTCATCGCACTGACTGCAACTTTGCTCTGTCAACTGGCTGTCCTTCCTCACAGACTCTCTGCATGCTGTATCTGCCTGTACACTGGCTACCTCATCCTCTGATCTGTAGCTCTAGTTCCCATTCCCATGCCAAACTAGTTTAAACCTCTTGAAGAGCTCCAAAAGATATTTTATATAAATGTTTTTTTCTGATTACGTTATTTGATAATATTCCACCATGAGAAGTATAAATTTATACTCACTCACATACAGGTAAAGCTGCCCGTATTACTGGTCTGTGTATCACCCCCAAGGAACTAAAGTCTCGGCTTGGAGTGTTTCAGCAATATTGCCCTGTTAGCCTTCAGTTACATGGAGAACTTGTAGACTGTTCTACTGATCCTTCATTAGAATTTGCAGCAGAATTCCGAGGATATTACTATAAAATGGAATCAAAACAGACTCTAGATGTAAGTACTGAAAGTAAAAGACACTGGAGATCACAGCAGGTTAGGCAGCATCCATGGAAAGAAAGCAAGCTAACGTTTTGAGTCTGGATGACTCTTCATCAGAAGAGTGTACTTGTGGTCAGAGCTAATGATGAAAATTAATCAAGAACAGAAAAGAATAATCTTTCAAATTTCCTCATATGTGCCTAAATTATGAGGTGTTCCTCCACATTCATAAAAGGATGGCACAGCATTTGTTGAATGGCAGTGTTTACTTGCCAATCTGATAGCCCCAGTGGTGGCAGTGGCAGCAGTGGCCAGACTGGTACAACAAGTGCCCCCTCCACACTTCACTTCAGCTCTGATGAAGAGTCATCCAGATTTGAAACGTTGGCGTGCTGTCTCTCCAAGGATGCTGCCTGAGCATTCATTGTAATTGTTGTTTTCACTACAGGTGTTGTTGTTTGCTTAATGGTTAGAATGTCAGTCTACCTTTAAGAGACATGCCATGATCTCATCACTGTGTACTAGATCGTGGAGCATGAGATCTTTATATCTTCAGGCGACATGCTACAATGCAGTGACGATATCATTAGATCTGTCCCTTAAAAGTATACTGTGGATCATTTTACACCTTGACCCACTCCTGGCCTACCATGACAACCTCTCTAACCCAACCTGACACCTTCTTCTCCCACCTCAGATATGACACTGCCCCTGACTTGACCCCTCAGTCTGTTCTAAGCGCTTGTCCAATTACCTTGCACCTTAACCACCTCACACGCCTAGCACTCTACAACCTAACTGACCTAGCACTCTACCTATTTACTGGCAGCGAAAAGGGCAGCTCCAAATAAGATACAATTATTGCACGGTATCAGCATATTGTACTGTGGTCCTATGAGTAACTTGATAAATCCATTTCGTATACAAAAATCATGCTGATTCTGTGGACGTCTAGTTTTGTACAAAATACGTTCATCTTTCAAATAATGAAATGCGCCTTGTTATGTGTGGAAGGAAAAATAATGAGGTATTCAGAGATAATCTCAAATATATAGTTCCATATTCACACTATTCATATAATACACGTGCATTCTAACATTATGACACAAAGTATAAAATAACACTCAATTTTCAATTTGTCTGCTTTATCAATTTGTCAGATGTTCTTGGACAATCCAGAGGCATTTGTACCTCCATTGGCTTCTCAATCTCTTCCGACAGCTGAACTGCTACCAAGAAGACTTACTGCAGCTGGAGTAAAAGCCAGGTTTCCTAAACAGGCAGAATTTATGGGCTACTGTCCAGTTACATTTGTGGATGGAAAACTGAGGTACATTCAAGCAACTAATATTTTGGAGGATAAAAAGAATATTACACTTTTAAAAATAGTAGGAACTGCAGATGCTGGAGAATCTGAGGTAACAAGGTATAGAGCTGGATGAACACAGCACGCCAAGCAGCATCAGAGGAGCAGGAAGGCAGACGTTTTGGGCTTAGACTCTTCTTCAGAATTTCTTTTTCAGAAATTCTGAAGAAGGGTCTAGGCCCAAAACGTCTGCCTTCCTGCTCCCCTGATGTTGCTTGGCCTGCTGTGTTCATTCAGCTCTACACCCTATAATATTTTTTAAAATGTCTTGACAGAGAAGTGTTTGTAATTGCTGTTTTGGTGTTTCTAACAGATATGAAGCATTGGTCCCTGGAGCCATTGATAATGCTGCTGAGTACAGAAACAGAATATTTTTATTTCAGGATGAGGAACACCTTGATAAGTTCATGCGGTAAACATTTCTGCACAATATGTTTTCCATCTCAATGTTGTTATTATGAATTATTTAAGCTTTGTTGTGAATATTATTTAAACCTCTTATTTTGTTAAGGAATTTTATAAACACTTGCATAATGATACAGCTGCACATTTATTTATATAGTTTTAAGATACTAAATTGATGCAAGTACTCTGTTGGTAGAGTTGTACATTCTCTAAATGTTAGAATGCTTGAGTATAACATAAGTCTTGTTGGTGGTGGTCATAAGTGAAATTGTTTTGGTAATTATGGCATAGCAGTAAGATTTAAGCTTGGGAGACACAACTTATGCAAAAATGTGGTGGAGCTTAGAAATATTTTTAAAGAAGTTGATTAAGATACAACAGTTTAAATTAAGATGCATAAATTAAATAACAAAAAAAGTGTACAACCTGTAAAAGATGAGAGAGTTTTACTGGTTCCACATGATGAGGCAGATTGTTCTCCATAGCAAATGGCTGACAGCAACATCCCTTACTGCTTCTTAATCGAAGTGTTAGAATATTCCTCTCTGGCCTTTACCATTTGATGTTGGCAGCTGCTGCTTCCCACCAATCATCCACTTATATACTTCATTTATAAACAGTTGTTTATATGTACAAATGAGAATCCAAAGTAGACCACTCACTAGGTCGAGCCTGCTCTGTCACACACTCATCTGTTTGGGCGGAGGACACAACCCTGAGGAGCTCCTGCAGAGATGTCCTGGATCTGAGATGACTGACCTCCAACAATCACAACCAACTTGCTATGTGTCAGCTGTTTGCGGCCTCAACTCCAAACTCCTGTCTACCCAATAATCTTTGGACTCCCCTGCTTGTGCCTACACTGCCCTCTTTAAAAGAGATTTCCCCATACTATCAATACTCTGAGAGAAAAAAGACAATACTCCTCATCTTCAACTTAAATGGGAGACGCCTCATTTTTGAGTAGGGTTACTCTACCGCAACATCCACCCATCTACACTTCAAGTCCCATCAGAATCTTAGAAGTTTCAATAAGATAATCTGTTCTTTTTCTAAACTCCAACAGATCTGTCTCTCAACCTGTCCTTGTAAAATAATTCCTTCATTCTAATAATCAGTTAAGTGAATGTTCTCTGAACTGCTTCTAATACAATTAGATTCTTTCTTCAGCAAGGAAACCAAAATTGTAAAGAGTGTGGTCTATCAATGCGCTTATAGACTAAAATAACCTTCCCACTTTTATGTTTCATTCCTCTTGCAATAAACTACAAGTTTTTTTTATCCATCTGTGGGATGTAGGCGTCACTGGCTAGCCAACATTTCTTCTCCATCCCTGGTTTTGAGAAGATGGTGGTTAGCTGCCTTCACCTGCTGTAGGTTGATCCATAGTCCCATTAGGGAGGGAATTCCAGGATTTTGACCCAGCAGCAACAAAGGAAAGGTGATATATTTTCAAGTCAGGATGGTGAGTGGCTTGGAGGGGAACTTGTAGGTGGTGGTGCTACCCTTGTCCTTCTAGATGCAAGTGGTAGTGAGTTTGGAAGGTGCTGCCTAAGATTCTTTGGTGAATTTCTGCAGTGCATCTTGTAGATAGTATGCACTGCTGCTACTGAGTGTCAGTGGTGGAGGGAATGGATGCTTGTGGATGTAGTGCCAAACAAACAGGCTGCTTTGTCCAGGACCATGCCAAGCTTCTTGAGTTTTGTTGGAGCTGCACTCATCCAGGCAAGTGGGGAGTATTCCATCACACTCCTGACTTGTGCCTTGTAGATGGTGGACAGGCTTTGAGGAGTCAGGAGGTGAGTTACTTGCCACAGTATTCCTAGCTTCTGACCTGTTCTTGTAGCCACTGTGTTTATGTGGTGAGTCCAGTCAAGTTTCTGGTCAATGATAACCCCAAGGATGTTGATAGTGGAGGATTCAGTGATGGTAACACCATTGAATGTCAAGGGGTTGTGGTTAGATTGTCTCTTACTGGTGATGGTCATAGCCTGGCATTTGTGTGGTGTGAATGTCACTGCCACTTGTCAGCTCAAGCCTGGATATTGTCTGGATCTTGTTGCATTTGAACATGGACTGCTTCAGTATCTGAGGAGTCACGAATGGTGCTGAACATTGTGTGATCATCAACGAACATCCCCACTTCTGACCTTATGATGGAAGGAAGGTCATTGTTGAAGTTGGTTGGGCCGAGGACACAACCCTGAGGAACTCCTGCAGAGATGTCCTGGAGTTGAGATGACTGACCTCCAACAATCATGACCATCTTCCTATGTGTCAGGTATGACTCCAACCACTGGAGAGTTTGCTCCCGGATACCCATTTATTCCAGTTTAGTCAGGGCTCCCTAATGCCACATTCGGTTGAATGTAGCCTTGATGTCAAGGGCTGTCACTCTCACCTCATCTCTGGAATTCATTTCTCTTGTCCATATTTGAACCAAGGCTGTAATGAGGTCAGGAGTTGAGTGGCCCTGGCAGAACCCAAACTGGGCATGACTGAGCAAACATTCTAGTTTCCTTCCTGATAAATTGCTGTACCTGCCATATCAACTTTTCTTGATACATGTACCAAAATATCCAGATCCTTCTGCACTGCAGAATTCTATAGTCTCTCTCAATTTAAATATAGTCTGTTTTTTTGTTCTTCCTGCCAAAATGGATAAGTTGATATTTTATCACATTTTGCTCATCCACTCTCCTGCCTATTTTATGCCATCAGCAATTTCAACAAGTACGTTTACACATATACATTCGACTCCTTCAACCAACTAATTGATCGTAAATAATTGAGGCCCCATTTCTGATCACTGTGGCACTCCAGTGATTAGAAGTTGCCAATCCCAAAATGATCCATTTATCCAACTCCATATCAATTACTTATTCAATTTCATCTGGTCATATACAATAGATGGGTACCCAGGGTGAACTCTGCAGTACTCTGCCTCAAGATCGTCCTTCATCGAATCTCATGCTGGCTGTCATTTGTTAATCCATGCCCGACACTTATAACATTATAAGAGCTAATCTTAGCAATGATGATCAAGGCATCAATGTCCATTGATGACCTTTAGGGAAGGAAATCTACCACCCTTATTTGGCCTGGCCTACAGCAATGGTTTAGCAGGCCATTCAGTTGTTTCACATCACTAAAGAAACAAAAACAGATCTGGCATAGGCTTCAGCATCAAAAATGACATATGCAAACTCAGCCCTGTCAACTTCATATCAGAGATAATGGGAACTGCAGATGCTGGAGAATCCAAGATAATAAAGTCAACTTTGCAAAGTTTTCCTTGCTAGCATCTGGAGGGCTGTCTTATAGACTGGTTAGACAATAGCCAGACATAATCATACTCACAAAATCATACGTTACAGTGGTGCTGAATAAAATGAATAATGGCAAGACAGTAGAGAAAATCCAATGAGAATGGGCAAAATGTATTCTCAGTAGTGAGAATAAGAAGTCTGACTTACTGCACAAGTTTTTAGAGGCTTGAATTTCACAAGGGAGTGGCAAAGATCCAATTTGCATGCACATTGTCGGTTTCCCAGACAGCACCAATTTCCAACATGAAGGTCAGAGGGGACCCGTAGTGGCTGCAGCTCATTGGTGTCTTTTCCAGACATCCATCTTGGCTAGCATTTCCCAAAGCCTCAGTGACTGTGCACTCCACGCATGCAGATAAATACTGGCTAAGCACCAATCTCAGCATGTTGTCATGGCACATATCAGACAAACTTATAATAGCTCAGCACTTCGATGTTGCACCTTGGAGCTCATCAGCACCTTACATTTCAATACTGCAGCCAGACAAATTTACATGTAAGGGAACACACCCATCTCATACATTAGAACAAGCTGTATCTCAAGGCACTTAGCTTGCTTTGTTAGTGCCAAACTATTTTGCACCTAGCTGAATGCTCACAACATCTGTGTCTCTTTTTTTGTGTATTGCGCTTCATTCAGAATTTAAAGGCTCACATTTTTTAGAGTTGCCTTTTAGTGCAGACATAAAGTCTAAAAACAGATAGACTTGCCATGTAGCTAGCAAAGATCAGTCAAGAGGATGGACATGCAGCTGTATGGCACCATGCTACATCATTGCCACACCAAATGATATGGCAGCATCTTATGCAGCAGACACGTTGCATATGTGTCAAACGCGAAGTTGCATTTTGGTAAGCGAAACTTGTACAGTTAATGGTAGGGGCCTGGGAATATTGTCAAACAGAGACACTTAGGGATGCAGGTTCCTTGAAAGTGGGATCTCAGGTAAGGTGGTGAAGAAGGCATTTGGCACGCTTACCTTCATTGGTCAGAGGATTGAGTATAGGAGTTGGGACGTCGTGTTACAGTTGTACAAGGCATTGGTAAGGCCACATTTAAAGCACTGCATACAATTCTGGTCGCCCTGCTATAGGAAGGATGTTATTCAACTGGAAAGGTGAAAAAAAGATTTACAAGGTTGTTGCCAAGATTGGAAGGTTTGAGCTATAAGGAGAAACCAGATAGGCTGGGGCTTTTTACCCCTGGAGCAAAGGAGGCTGAGGGGTGATCTCTTAAAGGTTTATAAATAATGAGGGGCATGGATAGGGTGAATAGCCAAGGTCTTTGCCCCAGATTAGAGGGGAAAGATTTAAAAGGGACCTGAGGGACAGCTTTTTCACACAGATGGTGATGCATATGTGGAACAAGCTGCCAGAGGAAGTGCTAAAGGGTACAATTACAACTTTTGAAAGTTATTTGGACAGGTACATGGATAGGAAAGGTCTAGAGGGATATGAGCCAAAACAGGCAAATGGAACTTCTCAGTTTGGGAAACCTGGTTGGCATGGACATGTTGGGCCAGAGGGCCTGTTTCCGTGTTGTATGACTGTCTGACTCTATGACCAAATGGCCATACCTCAAAGTCTAAGGAGTATGGTCATTAGTCAAGTCCGGGGGAACTGTCACCCAGGGGTTCCACTACTGTCAGACAAAGGTGTTTGTCTCATCTCAGTTCAGAGGTTGAATACACCCAGTTGGCCAATGTCAGTGGATCGGTATCATTTCAGTGCAGCAAGTGGCCATAGACCGTCTGGTGTGTTCCAGTGTGACCAGCCTGGGAATTGGTGATAATTTAGTAGTGGAGCAATGAAGATATCTGTCATGGGTCATTCAGGCATCAAAAGGAGCTGTCACTCCAAGTTAATGAGGGATACACATGGTCATTCCTGACTCCTTTCAGTTCACAGAAAGTCAAGGTGAGTTATTGGATGTCACTGCTGTGGTGGGAAAATTGGGAAGTCAGGGTGGGAGGCAGCATGCTGGAATGTACAATGGACAATAATTGTAAAGGGAAAAATGTGTAAGTGTGGGAGATAATAGAACATGGAGATTATAGGCACTGAAGGAGAAAGAGTCATTGATTGTCACCACCACCACGGCTTCATTTGGAAGGTTTGGCAATGTTTTGCTCAGGGGTAAAGTGAGAATATGGGGAACCTCAAACCTAACGGGGTTGATGGGGAGTGCAAGACAGAAAAGAATGGGAATGTTTGAGGGTCGCCGAGATTGACAGGCTGAGCATGTAACAGTGAAACACAATCGTGAATGGATGCCTTCCATACCTTTATTTCGGAAGTGTGACTCATACGGTCCTATTGTTGAAGACGAGGCCTAATGTGTGGAAAGAATGTGTTATTATTTTCAGGCAAATGAAATTGGGGCAGATGGGCATGGATAATTCTCCTGACAGCTTTCTGACCCGCAGCATTTTCGGTTATTCAGAGCTTAACTTTCCCTGAGGCACCAGAAACTAAAATCTTTCAAGAGTTGACGGATTTAGTTAAGGAATATTGCGACCTCAAGCCTCCTCTAATTCTGAGACACTATCAGTTATATCAAGCATTTTGTGAACTAGGGGAATCCATATCAGGGTTTCTGACAAGATTAAGATAACTGGCAGAGACGTATAATTTTGGGTTAACGCTGATTGGATGCTGAATGGCAGTTTGGTATGTGGGATTAATGATGTTACCATACAAAAACACCCACCGGCCGAAGTCCAACTGGACGTCAAACAGGCAAGTGAAGCATGTGAGCTACAGAGTATCCCAATGGAAGTGGACACCTCACCTGTCCGAGTGAGCTTGGAGAACATTACTTGAGTGTAGACAATTGCAGAACCTCAAGCTCCTAGGTTAGGCCACAGCAAAATCCCAAAACAAAGCTAAACCTCTGCTAAATAGCTAAAATATTCATCAGGATCCAAGCTGGCAAGCCACTGTAGTTGCTACCAGTATGCTGACTCGAGACAGCTAAAGAGTCTTTAGTAA
The DNA here is from genome assembly GCF_030684315.1 of Stegostoma tigrinum. Taxonomy (NCBI): domain Eukaryota; kingdom Metazoa; phylum Chordata; class Chondrichthyes; order Orectolobiformes; family Stegostomatidae; genus Stegostoma; species Stegostoma tigrinum. The sequence goes on from NC_081357.1 coordinate 25,908,801, forward strand.
GACTTTAGTAAGAGAACTCATAGGCCAGTATCCAGCAGAATGTGCACCCTGGAAACCAGAGCTGGTTTGGAACAGAGATAATGGGAACTGCAGATGCTGGAGAATCCAAGACAACAAAATGTGAGGCTGGATGAACACAGCAGGCCAAGCAGCATCTCAGGAGCACAAAAGCTGACGTTTCGGGCCTAGACCCTTCATCAGAGAGCGGGATGGGGTGAGGGTTCAGGAATAAATAGGGAGAGAGGGGGAGGCGGACCGAAGATGGAGAGAAAAGAAGATAGGTGGAGAGAGTATAGGTGGGGAGGTAGGGAGGGGATAGGTCAGTCCAGGGAAGACGGACAGGTCAAGGAGGTGGGATGAGGTTAGTAGGTAGATGGGGGTGCGGCTTGGGGTGGGAGGAAGGGATGGGTGAGAGGAAGAACAGGTTAGGGAGGCGGAGACAGGTTGGACTGGTTTTGGGATGCAGTGGGTGGAGTGGAGGAGCTGGGCTGGTTGTGTGGTGCAGTGGGGGGAGGGGACGAACTGGGCTGGTTTAGGGATGCAGTTGGGGAAGGGGAGATTTTGAAACTGGTGAAGTCCACATTGATACCATTAGGCTGCAGGGTTCCCAGGCGGAATATGAGTTGCTGTTCCTGCAACCTTCGGGTGGCATCATTGTGGCACTGCAGGAGGCCCATGATGGACATGTCATCTGAAGAATGGGAGGGGGAGTGGAAATGGTTTGCGACTGGGAGGTGCAGAAGTTTGTTGCGAACTGAGCGGAGGTGTTCTGCAAAGCGGTCTCCAAGCCTCCGCTTGGTTTCCCCAATGTAGAGGAAGCCACACCGGGTACAGTGGATGCAGTATACCACATTGGCAGATGTGCAGGTGAACCTCTGCTTAATGTGGAATGTCATCTTGGGGCCTGGGATAGGGGTGAGGGAGGAGGTGTGGGGGCAAGTGTAGCATTTCCTGCGGTTGCAGGGGAAGGTGCCGGGTGTGGTGGGGTTGGAGGGCAGTGTGGAGCAAACAAGGGAGTCACGGAGAGAGTGGTCTCTCCGGAAAGCAGACAGGGGTGGGGATGGAAAAATGTCTTGGGTGGTGGGGTCGGATTGTAGATGGCGGAAGTGTCGGAGGATGATGCGTTGTATCCGGAGGTTGGTGGGGTGGTGTGTGAGAACGAGGGGTATCCTCTTTGGGCGGTTGTGGCGGGGGTGGGGTGTGAGAGACTTGTTGCGGGAAATACGGGAGACGCAGTCGAGGGCGTTGGTTTGGAACAGTTAAATTGCTTAGCAACATCCAAATCAGTACCAATCAAAATAAGGGTCTGGTTAAATAGTTACCCAGTTCTAAGGGAGATTGATACCAGCACAGTTGTATCAGTCATTGCAGAACCATCATTGCAGAACTAGTCTTTCACAAAATTAGCTCTGTACTCCAACCGTTAAGTTTGAGCATGACCTTGGCTAGACTGAGAATATATACTGGGGAACTATTATAGATTTAAGGTTACAATTTTGGCTCCAGTCTCCTATGAAAAGCAGTTGGTTTAGTTACAACTGATTGTAGTAAAATTCTAGGGTCCAACCTTGATGGCATGGAATTGATTGAGAAAGAATTACCTTGACTGATTCAAAATTTTTCAATTAGAAAATGGCTTCCTGAGTGAAGTCCTACTTAAATATTTAGACATTTTTCAGGAAGGCCTAGGGACTAACACAGGAGCCAAAACCACTTTTTACATGTGGACCAGGAAGCAATTGCATGATTCTGCAAGGGCAGCCCAGTGCCATTGGCCTTACAGACAAAAATAGAGGTGGAAATCAGGAGGCTGGAAAGCAAAGAATTCATCATACTAATATAACAAGGTATGGAGCTGGATGAACACAGCAGGCCAAGCAGCATCTTAGGAGTAGGAAAGCTGAAGGATCTAGGCCCGAAATGTCAGCTTTCCTGCTCCTAACATGCTGCTTGGCCTGTTGTGTTCATCCAACTCCACATCTTGTTATCTTGGATTCTCTAGCATCTGCAGTTCCTATTTATCTCTAATTCATCAAACTAGTCCAGTTTGTGGAATGGGCAGCACTGGTCCTACCGATTGTGAAGCCTGACATGTCGGTTCGCCCTTCTCAGGATTTTAAGCAAATGGTAAACCTCTTCACACAGTTGGATAAATACACAATAACGTGCATAGAGGAATTGTACGCAAAACTAGCGGGGCAGCTGTCATTCACAAAGCTGAACATATGCCATGCATGCCTGTAATTGCGACTAGATGAGGAGTCCCAGAACAGTGCCACAATTAATACCTGTAAGGGTTTATACCAATATACAAGATTGCCATTTGGAGCATCATCAGCCTGTGCCTTTTTCCAGTAGATGATGGACAACATTTTACGACATTTATCCCAGACTGCCATTCACCTGGATGATGTGCTACTAACCGTCAAGACCAATAAAGAGACTTGGAGAGCTTGAACATAATGCTTAAACATTTCTGCCAGGCGGACATATGCCTAAGAAGGGCAAGTGTGTGTTCTAGGCACCCCAACTGACCAACTTGTGCTACAGAGTCAACAAAACCAGGTTAGACCCATTGGAGGATAGGGTGAGGGCAATCATCAGTGCCCCAGCTTCCACGTCTGTACTGGAGTTTAGGTCTTTCCTTGGGTTGGTAAATTATTGTGGAAAATTCATACATAACCGGGCCTCCATCTTGGAATCCTTACACCTGCTATTGAGAAAGGGCCAGCCTTGGAAATGGTCACATAACCAAGAAGTAGCCTTTAGGGAAATGAAAAAGCAGCTATTGTCATCTCTAAGATGTTGGCCCACTACAATCCCATGGTGCTGACATGCAATGCCTCCCCATACTGCATCAGGGTAGTGTTGGCTCACCGGTAACCCAGCAGAGAGGAACACCTGATAGTGTGCGCTTCCTGGACTTTGTCTAGTGCTAAGCACAATACACCCAGATAGAGAGGGAGGTTTTGGCGGTCATCTTTGGTGTGAGAAAGTTCCATCAATACCTTTACTGACATAAATTTATAATAGTAATGGACCAAAAATCCCAGCTAGGGCTACTTAAAGAAGACAAGATTGTGCTGCCCATAGCTTCATAATTCAGCAGTGGGCCCTTATTCTCTGTGCGTGCAATTACAAGTTGGAACACCATTTTGGAGGGCAAGTAGCAAATACAGATGCCTTGAACCACCTCCTACTGGCAGACACACCACCGGTGGTGCCTCCCCTGAAAGGGTCTGCTCTGGTTTTAAACATTCTGGACACCCATCTGCTCACTGCTGAGAAAACCTGACTGTGAGCACAAAAAAGATCCCATCCTAGTAAAACTAAAAAGGCTGGTGGCGATGGCAGAAACAAAAGGACTGTCACAACCAGAGCTGAAACCTTTCTGGACCCGCAAGACCAGATCACCGTAGAGGACCACACATTATTTCAAGGACCAAGAGTGAAGGTCACCACCAGATACTGGCTGAACATAACCAGGGTGTCCTGGGGGGTTTCCAAAATGAAGATGCTGGTAAGAAGTTATGTTTGGGGGCCAGGATTGGTAGCTGACTTAGCCACATTGATGAGGCAGTGTCCACAGCACCAACAAGGACAAATATCATTGCCAGCAGCTCCCCACATTGTGGGGGGAGTGTGGGAATGGCTGTGTGTGAACCCTAGACTTGGTTACACAGCAAAACAGACTGGTCCTTTCATGGGCTCATTGTTCTTGGTCATTATGGATGCCCATTCAAAGTGCTTGGACATGCAAACTCGGGGATGATGATTGAAAAGTTGCAAGCGTCTTTTGCAATTCTCGGACTCCCGGAAGTATTGGTCATGGACAATGGGATGTCATTTAGCAGCAGGGATTTTGAGTATTTCTCAAAATTGACTGGCATTTGGCATGTTTGAACAACTCCATACCATTCATCATCCAATGATCTAGTGGAAACAGCAGTCCAAATGTTGAAGGTAGACTTAAAGAAACTGCCTATAGCTTTACTCGATACCATACTGTCCTGGTTCCTGTTTAATTATAGGATTACTACTCACACAACTATCGGGATAGCTCCAGTAGAGTTGCTGAAGGGGAGAAGACTCCACACCTGGTTAAGCCTGAAATACTCAGACCTGGGAGGGAAAGTGAAATGGCTTCTGGAATTCCAATGTCAAGGCATTCCTCCTCTAAGTGAGAAAGGCAGTTTACTTCAGGGGACAAAGCTTGGCGCTGAAACTATAGAAATGGCCCTGAATGGGTATGAAGCAAGGTCGACAGATGTCAAGTCCCGTGATATACCAAGTTTGCGTAAACACAGTGGTCCTGAGCAAACATGGATTACACGAAGGCTGCCAGTTCGCAAACAGGATGAGAGCAAAATATACCCAGCCCCTCAGAACATCCAGAAGACCTGTCAGAAACCACGGGTTTTCCCATTTCTGAAGAAGGGTTCCAACGTGAAACGTCAGCTTTCCTGTCCCTTTGATGCTGTCTGACTTGCTGTGTTCCTTCGGGTCGACACTGTGTTATCTCAGACTCCAGCATTGGCAGTTTTTACTATCTCTGAATGGGATTTCCCCCCTCTGTCTAGTGTCAAAGAAACCTCAGAGTCTGAAGTGCGTGCAGCCAATGTCGCAGCCTGGAAACTATTACCACCAAAAGAGAAGGAATTTCTTCTGAGATGCTCCAGGCACAAGAAACCGGCAATGGTCTGGTACACGCAGCCAGTGTCCAGGTCAGAATCCAAGGAACTGGACCTGGGACAAAAATATCCCAGGAGGATAAGAAGTACAGGCCTAAATCCCTGGATTTAGAGGGAGAGGGATGTAGTGATTGGAAAGAGGTTGGCCAGGTGGATATCACTGGGAATGTTTTCCCTTACAGGGGCTTTTAACCTGGGTCAATCAGGGCGTCCTGGCTGACAGGTATAAACAGGAGTCTCAGGGATTTTCCTCAGTCTAGGGACTAGCTACGGACTAGCCGGTGAGAGTCCATGTACTGTGTACGTATCAATATAGGGTAACTTGGTGACAGGATACTGGCCTCTGTGGAGATATTTCAAAGACCATTAGTGTAAAGGGAAAAATGCCAGAAAGTGTGATGAACAATAGCACCAGTTCATTACCATTTATAGAGGCAACTGTTTGGGTGAGCACTTCTTTTGGCCGCTGCTAATTGCAACAGAAAATATGGGGGTCAAATTTGGCAGGGTCTGGTATTTTCCTGTCCAACCACCTGATATTCCAGTAATACAGGAAATTCTGATCAGAAAATTAAACTGTCAATGTCTTAAAGCCACCAGTCTTATTTTTGCTTCTTTTCAGAGTGCCTGGAAAATACTGGGATCTAACACTCCCAAATAAACTTCCACCGGTGAAGGATCCAGTTCTTCCCACTTCACTTCCAATGCTTGGATATATGGAACAAGTAAGGAATCTATTGTTGACTGTTTAATATATATAATTACTGTAAAAAGTACCAGCAGTGCATCAACCCACAATCATGTTTATTTGCATTCGTTGGAAAACTAAAGAAAGTAATCGTAACAGGTATCAACAGAATAGACCTTCCACTAAAGTCAAGTCTTGTGTTTGCTTCTCGAGGTCGAATTACCAAAATTTTCCACAGTATTATTGATACCTTGTTTACCACCGCTGGTTCAAACATTTCAATCAGATTTGTGCACATCCCCAGCATGGAAATTGTAGCAAAGTCAATACCATTGACTTTCACATGTTGTATTTGAAGCTTATTATCTTTTAACATCCTCCTCAATTCCTACACTGCCTTTAACACTCCATCCTCCTCAAGTATCTCACCTCCAGAGTCCATCCTCATGGCTTGAGGCATGTTTCTGTTCAAAATTAATTGGATCCTTTCAGTTGTTTAAAGGCAAGAATGACCCTGAAGAACTGGCTTCTAGATAAAGGCCAAAATGATTCAATGGCTGTCTTTAGAATTATGCAATGATTCAATCAGGTAAATGCAGAAAGGATGTTTCCACTCATGGGGAAAGTCAAAATTAGTCATTAAATATTGCATTGTCACTAATAAACCCATCAGGAGCAGATGAGAAACAAAGACTGATTAGAAGCATGCTACCCTGATTCTGAAACTGTGTTCTCAGATCAGAAGAGGAATGAACAGAACTTGTCAGCAAATATGAGGCTCCACCTTCATCTCCAGACCCAAGCAATGGTCCTGCCCTGACTCCCAAGCATCAGCACAGTGCCGTATTCCCGGACTCCAGGCGACATTGCCCGATGCCAATCACTGACACCCACATAGCACCCCACTCCCTGACCCCTATGACAGTAACCAACACCTAATTCTTCAAGGAATTTCATGCATTTGATAATTCACTGCTACTAACTCTCTGTTTAACTTGTCCTTAAAGACTATTGATTCTCAGTCTTATTCTGACTTCTACTGTATAATGAAACTTGCTAAAGATTTAGCAGTCAAATTCCCAAATCTCCGATTACTGTATTCACTCTGTCTCAGCCTTTCTGACTCTGGTTAGCAGCTAACTCTGCAATGTTGAGGTAAAGGTAAAGTCACCATAGTCTTTCCAGGCCATAGGGCTGACCTCTCATTTCAGGGGAAGTTGTTTGGTGGTGGTTTAACCTGAAGGTCATCATGCCTTAGGCAAGGGGAGAGGTTGAAAGGAAGAGTCCTTTATTGTAACCTCAACTGCTTTGAGAATATATTTGATTTATTATTGTCACATGTACCTAGATATAGTGGAAAATTTTGCTTCATGTGCAGTACAGGCAGATCATACCATACAAAGTGCATAACAGTGTTAGAACAGAGTGAACAATGATACGGCTGCAGAGAAGGTGCACAAAGAGCGAGATCAACATTAAATTTAAAATTTGAGAGTACTATTCAGGAGTCCAATAACATTGGGGAAGAAACTGTTCTTGAATCTGTTGGTACACGTGTTTAAGCTTTTGTATCTTCTGTCTGACAGAAGAGGTTGGAAGAGATTATAACCAGGGTCTTTGACGATGTTGGCTGCTTTTCCGAGGCAGCAAGAAGTGTAGGTGCAGTCAGTGGGTGGAAAGTTGGCTTGCGTGATGGATTGGTCTGTGTTCACAACTCTCTATAGTTTCTTATGGTCCTGAGCAGCGCAGTTGCCATACCAAGCCATGATGCATCCAAATAGAATGCTTTCTATGGTGCATTTATAAAAATTGGTAAGAGTATTTATGGACATAAAAACAAAGTTGCTGGATAATCTCAGCAGGTCTGACAGCATTTGTGAAGGAAAAAAGCAGAGTTAGCATTTCAGGTCCAGTGAGCATTCCTCAGAACTCAGAGTTCTGAGCAAGAGTCACCGGACCCAAAACGTTAACTCTGTTTTTCCTTCACAGATGCTGCCAGACCTGTTGAGCTTATCCAGCAACTTTTTTTTTGTTCCTGATTTACAGCATCTGCAGTTCTTTTGGTCTTTTTGGACATGTTGAATTTCCTGAGCCTCCTGAGGAAGTAGTGGCATTGTTGTGCTTTCTTGACGTTAGCATTAGCTTGGGTGGTCCAGTACAGATTGATGGTGATTGTTGCTCCTCGGAACTTGATGCTGTTGACCATCTCCATCTCAGTACCATTGATGTAGACAGGGGTGCAACTTGCTTCCTGAAGCCAATGATCACTTCTTTTATTCTGCTGACTTTGAGGGAGAGATTGTTATCTTTACATCATGCCACCAAGCATTCTATCTCTTTCCTGTATTCTGTCTCGCCATTGTTTGAGATCCTGCCCTCATCGCTAGTATCATAGAACATAGAACATAGAACATAGAACAGTACAGCACAGAACAGGCCCTTCAGCCCACAATGTTGTGCCGACCATTGATCCTCATGGATGCACCCTCAAATTTCTGTGACCATATGCATGTCCAGCAGTCTCTTAAATGACCCCAATGACCTTGCTTCCACAACTGCTGCTGGCAACGCATTCCATGCTCTCACAACTCTCTGCGTAAAGAACCTGCCTCTGACATCCCCTCTATACTTTCCACCAACCAGCTTAAAACTATGACCCCTCGTGCTAGCCATTTCTGCCCTGGGAAATAGTCTCTGGCTATCGACTCTATCTATGCCTCTCATTATCTTGTATACCTCAATTAGGTCCCCTCTCCTCCTCCTTTTCTCCAATGGAAAGAGACCGAGCTCAGTCAACCTCTCTTCATAAGATAAGCCCTCCAGTCCAGGCAGCATCCTGGTAAACCTCCTCTGAACCCTCTCCAAAGCATCCACATCTTTCCTATAATAGGACGCCCAGAACTGGACGCAGTATTCCAAGTGCGGTCTAACCAAAGTTTTATAGAGCTGCAACAAGATCTCACGACTCTTAAACTCAATCCCCCTGTTAATGAAAGCCAAAACACCATATGCTTTCTTAACAACCCTGTCCACTTGGGTGGCCATTTTAAGGGATCTATGTATCTGCACACCAAGATCCCTCTGTTCCTCCACGCTGCCAAGAATCCTATCCTTAATCCTGTACTCAGCTTTCAAATTCGACCTTCCAAAATGCATCACCTCGCATTTATCCAGGTTGAACTCCATCTGCCACCTCTCAGCCCATCTCTGCATCCTGTCAATGTCCCGCTGCAGCCTACAACAGCCCTCTACACTGTCAACGACACCTCCGACCTTTGTGTCGTCTGCAAACTTGCTGACCCATCCTTCAATTCCCTCGTCCAAGTCATTAATAAAAATTACAAACAGTAGAGGCCCAAGGACAGAGCCCTGTGGAACCCCACTCACCACTGACTTCCAGGCAGAATATTTTCCTTCTACTACCACACGCTGTCTTCTGTTGGCCAGCCAATTCTGTATCCAAGCAGCTAAGTTCCCCTGTATCCCATTCCTCCTGACCTTCTGAATGAGCCTTCCATGGGGAACCTTATCAAATGCCTTACTGAAGTCCATATACACCACATCCACAGCTCGACCCTCATCAACCTTACTAGTCACATCCTCAAAAAACTCGATAAGGTTTGTAAGGCATGACCTACCCCTCACAAAGCCGTGTTGACTGTATTTGATCAAGCCATGCTCTTCCAGATGGTCATAAATCTTATCCCTCAGAATCCTTTCTAACACCTTGCAGACGACAGACGTGAGACTTACCGGTCTATAATTGCCGGGGATTTCCCTATTTCCTTTCTTGAAGAGAGGAATTACATTTGCCTCTCTCCAGTCCTCAGGTACGACTCCAGTGGAGAGCGAGGATGCAAAGATCTTCGCAAGTGGCGAAGCAATTGCATTTCTCGCTTCCCAAAGCAGCCGAGGACAAATCTGATCCGGGCCTGGCGACTTGTCAATCTTAATGTTTGACAAAATTTTCAGTACATCAGCTTCCTCTATCTCTATCCATTCCAGCATGCACACCTGCTCTTCAAAGGTTTCATTCACTACACAGTTCGATTCTTTCGTAAAGACAGAAGCAAAAAACTCATTTAGGGCTTCCCCTACCTCCTCAGGCTCCACACACAAGTTCCCTATGCTATCCCTGATCGGCCCTACTCTTTCTTTGACCATTCTCTTATTCCTCACGTAAGTGTAAAATGCCTTTGTGTTTTCCCGGATTCCTTCTGCCAAGCCTTTCTCGTGCCCCCTCCTGGCTCTCCTCAGACCATTTTTGAGCTCCTTCCTTGCCTGCATGTAATCCTCTCTAGCTGAACTTGACCCTAGCTTCCTCCACCTTATGTAAGCTACCTTCTTCCTTTTCACTAGAAGCTCCACCGCTCTCGTCATCCAAGGTTCCTTTATCTTACCCCTTCTTGCCTGTCTCAGAGGGACATATTTACTCATCACTCCCAACAACTGTTCCTTAAACCATCTCCACATGTCTATAGTCAGTGAACTTGTAGATGGAGTTAGGACAGAATTTGCCAACACGGTCATGAGTGCATAGGGAGTATAGTAAGGGACTGAGTATGCAGTCTATCAGGGCACTGGTGCTGAGGATTATTGTGGAGGAGGTGTTGTCATCTATTCTCACTGATTGAGGCTCGTTGTTCAGAAAGTCGAGGATCCATTTGCAGAGGGCGGAGCAGAGACTTATGTCTTGGAATTTGGAGAATAGTTTGGTTGGAATTACAGCGTTGGCATTACTCTGCATTGTAAACCAGCAATCCAGTCCAGTGAGCCAAACTCACCCACTCCCAGGATAACTACCTCCCAACTGTATTCCATTGTGCCACCACCTCTGCTGGGTCAGTCCTGGTCTACTGGCAAGACAGTCTGGAACATTATGTTTGAGGTATGATTTTGTGAGTATGTCATGCTGTTGCTTGACAATTTTGTGAGACAGCTCTTCCAATTTTGGCACATGGTACACAAGCTGAGTTTGCCATTGTCATTTCTGGTGCCTTATCAATGCCACGTGGTCTGTCTGATTTCATTTTTTGAAGACTTTATTGACACAGTTGAATATTACATCTTAGAGAGCAGTTAAGAGTCAATCACACGGCTGTGGATCTGAAGTCACATGTAAATGCATCAGCGAACCAGATTTTTTTTAACGACAATAGTCATGCAGATTTTTATTAAATTCAAAGTCTGCTGTCTGCTGTGCTAGAATTCAAAACCATGACTCTAAAACATTACTCTGAATTACTGGTCCAGTGACAATACCACTGCCCCATTACATCCTGAAAGTATTTAAGAAATGTTATTGCATGTATTGATATGTTTGATCCATATAAACAGAAAACCTAATGACATAAAGATTTATCATTTAAAACTGTTTTGTAGGGTGCAGCATTATCAATAATCAAAGCATTGACGGCTGTAGGTTGTTTGAAGCCAAAATATCCCTTCTTAAGCGTGAAGAAATCTGCACTGCTGTACGTTTCTTATCATCTGAAAGGTAACAAATTGTACTAGATACCATTGGAAAATTACCATAGTTCCTGGCGATTAAAATTGTGGATTTGTCTTCATGACCTATTTTTTGGTGGTTGCCATTTTACTTTTGTAGGAAATTTTGCTGAAATTATTTGTTATAAATTTGAGTCACCCAGCGGCTTTCTGGTAAATCATAAATCTTGAGTCTTAAAAATAAAACTGATACCTGATTCCAATTTCTACATGCCTTGTCAGCAAAGCTATGAGGAACCATTCCTCATTAATGAAATACATTGACAATGATACATACGTTTCTTTAATATGGAACAATATATGAATTGTACCTGTAGTTGAGGAACATTGGAGTCAACTACACTTATTCAAGAGATCCTGTAATGCCGACAGAGCATAAGAAAAATTTTATTTGCTAAAATGGACTTATGTTTAAATTTCTTTTGGAAAAATTTAAACTCAAACCAGAAGTACCTTTACAGCCGTTTATCTAAGATTGTAGTTATTGCCTGATACTTGTAAGCCCTCAGACTCTTATTTAGCGATAAACTAAGCTGCCACACATGACATCGACCATTCAAAACGAGTTTATTTGTTTTAGGGGGAAATTTGGGCATGGCACGAGCTATCTTGTAAATCCACATGAATTTCCAGTTGGGATTAGAATGAGGTACTCTTTTAGTTAACTTCATTTAAGATTCATTTCTTCATTTATTCTTATTCAAGAAAATAATTACGTTAAAAAAGAAAAATTAGTTAAACTGCAGAAATATACTCGGATGCTGATGCAGCAGAGAGAGTTTCAGTAAAAGTGCAATATGGCTGATCCAGCATTAACTGAGGCCTGATTTGGAAATGGAAATGAGATGCCCCTCTATCAGGCCATGAAAGACAAAGCAATGGGTTTAGTTCAGGATGGGAATAGAGCTTAGGCTTCAGAGAGGAGATATGATGGCATCCAGGAAGACAGGGAGTGGTGAGACCACAGGTACAGGCACCTTGCCAGTTTTGGAATGTGTGAGAAGCAAGGTATTTGTGTAAAACAGAGATAATGGGAACTGCAGATGCTGGAGATTCCAAGATGATAAAATGTGAGGCTGGATGAACACAGCAGGCCAAGCAGCATCTCAGGAGCACAAAAGCTGACGCTTCGGGCCTAGACCCTTCATCAGAGAGGGGGATGGGGGGAGGGAACTGGAATAAATAGGGAGAGAGGGGGAGGCGGACCGAAGATGGAGAGCAAAGAAGATAGGTGGAGAGGGTGTAGGTGGGGAGGTAGGGAGGGGACAGGCCAGTCCAGGGAAGACGGACAGGTCAAGGAGGCGGGACGAGGCTAGCAGGTAGCTGGGGGTGCGGCTGGGGGTGGGAGGAAGGGATGGGCGAGAGGAAGAACCGGCTAGGGAGGCAGAGACAGGTTGGACTGGTTTTGGGATGCAGTGGGTGGGGGGGAAGAGCTGGGCTGGTTGTGTGGTGCAGTGGGGGGAGGGGATGAACTGGGCTGGTTTAGGGATGCAGTGGGGGAAGGGGAGATTTTGAAACTGGTGAAGTCCACATTGATACCATATGGCTGCAGGGTTCCCAGGCGGAATATGAGTTGCTGTTCCTGCAACCTTCGGGTGGCATCATTGTGGCAGTGCAGGAGGCCCATGATGGACATGTCATCAAGAGAATGGGAGGGGGAGTGGAAATGGTTTGCGACTGGGAGGTGCAGTTGTTTGTTGCGAACTGAGCGGAGGTGTTCTGCAAAGCGGTCCCCAAGCCTCCGCTTGGTTTCCCCAATGTAGAGAAAGCCGCACCGGGTACAGTGGATGCAGTATACCACATTGGCAGATGTGCAGGTGAACCTCTGCTTAATGTGGAATGTCATCTTGGGGCGTCTCCCGCATTTCCCGCGACACATCCCTCACACCCCGCCCCCGCCACAACCGCCCCAAGAGGATCCCCCTCGTTCTCACACACCACCCTACCAACCTCCGGATACAACGCATTATCCTCCGACACTTCCGCCATTTACAATCCGACCCCACCACCCAAGACATTTTTCCATCCCCACCCCTGTCTGCTTTCCGGAGAGACCACTCTCTCCGTGACTCCCTTGTTCGCTCCACACTGCCCTCCAACCCCACCACACCCGGCACCTTCCCCTGCAACCGCAGGAAATGCTACACTTGTCCCCACACCTCCTCCCTCACCCCCATCCCAGGCCCCAAGATGACATTCCACATTAAGCAGAGGTTCACCTGCACATCTGCCAATGTGGTATACTGCATCCACTGTACCCGGTGCGGCTTTCTCTACATTGGGGAAACCAAGCGGAGGCTTGGGGACCGCTTTGCAGAACACCTCCGCTCAGTTCGCAACAAACAACTGCACCTCTCAGTCGCAAACCATTTCCACTCCCCCTCCCATTCTCTTGATGACATGTCCATCATGGGCCTCCTGCACTGCCACAATGATGCCACCCGAAGGTTGCAGGAACAGCAACTCATATTCCGCCTGGGAACCCTGCAGCCATATGGTATCAATGTGGACTTCACCAGTTTCAAAATCTCCCCTTCCCCCACTGCATCCCTAAACCAGCCCAGTTCATCCCCTCCCCCCACTGCACCACACAACCAGCCCAGCTCTTCCCCCCCACCCACTGCATCCCAAAACCAGTCCAACCTGTCTCTGCCTCCCTAGCCGGTTCTTCCTCTCGCCCGTCCCTTCCTCCCACCCCCAGCCGCACCCCCAGCTACCTGCTAGCCTCGTCCCGCCTCCTTGACCTGTCCGTCTTCCCTGGACTGGCCTGTCCCCTCCCTACCTCCCCACCTACACCCTCTCCACCTATCTTCTTTGCTCTCCATCTTCGGTCCGCCTCCCCCTCTCTCCCTATTTATTCCAGTTCCCTCCCCCCATCTCCCTCTCTGATGAAGGGTCTAGGCCCGAAGCGTCAGCTTTTGTGCTCCTGAGATGCTGCTTGGCCTGCTGTGTTCATCCAGCCTCACATTTTATCATTTGTGTAAAACAGACGATTTCAAAATTTGCATATTGTACTGTTTACGTGACCTACAATGTATAAATATCTGATTAATTCTTATTGAGTTAAAGTGCTATCTTAGAATCTCTCACTGGGTGGACTCTCCCAACGCTGGCTCAATAAACGATCATTGATTGTACCTCAAGGCTCCTGAGAATATTTTGTAAAATAATCTACCACAACATTTATAACAAGCAACAGATCTTCAGCCAACCTTAAATCCAGGAACCAATTTGGTGACGTACAAGTAACTCATAGCATACTTTCACAAAAGAGATCTGTTTCCATATGTAGAAATCTTTAATCATAAGTCACAAATACTTTCTCTAAGTGAGTGTTACAAAATTATTCAATCTGAGCTCCAGGACTTCTCCAATTATATTTCCTATTACAGTTCAATATTTCAACTTTAAACCAGGTATGTTAATGTTGTTCACTAGATTTTTCCATGATTTTCAATTTATGGGAGGAAAAATAATTTTAAATATATTTTCTATTTCCAGCATACAATCCAAACAGCTTTGACTATGTGAAAAAGAAATACAGAAAGAAGCTGGAGAAATATGAAGAACATTGTGAACTTATCAGTTACCTCGGTTCAAAGATGACCAAAAAGTACAAGGAGCCAAAAGATAGACCAATTGACTTTGATTACAAATTACAAAAGTTCCTATCACTCAAAAACTTGGATCCTACCGTAAATGATGTTCTTTAAGAAGATTTGACTTCACTAAGCCTGTCACTGTTTTTTAAAATTGAATTATTCATTAGCCAGCAAACATTTTTCTTTTGAGTAACACTTTCTTTAATACCTGTTAGGTTCTTCAAGCAGTGGTAAATGCTACACTGTTAATTAAAGACGTCTTTTGTATCACATTTTAGAATAATTTACAATGTTAGATTTTACTCAGACATAGAAGTGGATAGCCATCTTGCTCCTGTGAGTCTTACAAATTTCATTACCTCATCAGCAATTAGAAGGTATGTAAGAGCAGCCTTGTGATGCTTGTTTTGTTTCTTCCCCTGATTGCTCTAATTAAGTACTTTCTCCTTGTCTGTGTTAACCCAGCTTGGATTTTTTTGCAGACAATCACAGCCATGAAACCTTCTTATTACTAAAGGACTAATTAATTTGCATACCAGTTTGTTTCATTTTGCGTCTACCTAGCACACAGGCTTTGTGTTGCATTCTTACGCCTAAGATTTTCAATTTTTTTGCTTCATTCTGATCATAAGTTACATTTAGAATTGAGAACACATATTCGCTTGAAATAAGTAGTATATTAGGAACTATCGTCGATGGGTTGATGTGCAGACAACAATAAAAGCTAATTCAATGCATGTGTGTTCAGTGGAGAAATATTGTCAGCATAAGTATTTTATGTAGAAAGATAAAAAGGTGGAAAAAAAAATCTGATGAAGATATTTGTCTCAGAGCTCCTACCTACCTCAATGAAGTGTCATTTTCCTCAGTGTTTCTCTTTCAAGGCCCAATGAGTTAATTGTGCCAAACTCACCTCAGTAACATAGAACATAAGAACATAGAACATTACAGCACAGTACAGACCCTTCGGCCCTCGATGTTGTGCCGACCTGTCATACCGATCTCAAGCCCATCTAACCTACACTATTCCATGTATGTCCATTTGCTTATCCAATGACGACTTAAATGTGCCTAAAGCTGGCAAATCTACTACCGTTGCAGGCAAAGCATTCCATTCCCTTCCTACTCTCTGAGTAAAGAAACTACCTCTGACATCTGTCCTATATCTTCACCCCTCAATTTAAAGCTATGCCCCCTGGTACTCGCCGTCACCATCCTAGGAAAAAGGCTCTCCCTATCCACCCTATCTAACCCTCTGATTATTTTATATGTTTCAATTAAGTCACCTCTCAATCTTCTTCTCTCTAATGAAAACAGCCTCAAGTCCCTCAGCCTTTCCTCGTACGACCTTCCCTCCATACCAGGCAACATCCTAGTAAATCTCCTCTGCACCCTTTCCAAAGCTTCCACATCCTTCTTATAATGCGGTGACCAGAACTGTACGCAATACTCCAAGTGCGGCCGCACCAAAGTTTTGTACAGCTGCAGCATAACCTCCTGGTTCAGGAACTCGATCTCTCTATTAATAAAAGCGAAAACACTCACACTTGCCACCTCTCAGCCCAGCTCTGCAGCTACCCGACCCCATGGCACTTCTTTTGCCAACTGATTGCCTGATTTTAACACTCCCCATAGCCAGAAGAAAAGCACACCACAGCCAGGATATCCAGGATTGCACTGTCATCTTTGGCACTAGTGCAATTTTGGAACCCCAACTGTGCACCTGGTCAGGCACTTTCAGCCCAGAGTTGTCTTTCACTGTCAATGCAGGACAACCCAGTGCTTCTCACAACACAGCTGGAAGCAGGGCTGACATTGCTTCACACTTACAACTGCATATTCTTACCCCAGTCACATTTAAGCACCAGGCCACGAACCTCACTAGTCCTAAATAACGTCCCATCTCAAAACCCTCTCAAAGTCTATACAACTCTGTCTCCAGTGCCCATGGGACACCAGCATCTCACCATTGTGCACTATGCAGCCATCAAGGACAGGAGGCCTAGTAACTACGTACAACACTAACTTTTATTTGCAGAAACCCAAAGTGAACAAATGTCAAACCATCAAAGGTTGCATTTCATCCTTGCATACGAACAAATTGTTTGCATATTGAGCAATAAGTATTTTATAGTCAGTGAGTGATCACTGCACCTGGTTGGTGTCAATGAAATGTTGTCTGGCTTGATACTCTGTCATGTAAAAAAAATGATATTTCTTCTGCTCAGTATCCCTCTCCACGTCTTTGGAAGAGTGCTCCCACTCTTCTAGTTCCTCAACATTTATCACATTTTCCTGTTACCTGCTCCAGTTGAGCAGAGCACATCATACTAGGATTATGCAACATATTCTGTCTGGAGTAGACTGAAGGGCTTCACCAGATCTGATCAACTTCATTTTCAGCAGTAAAATAAAACAGAGAACTCCAGTTCCTGGAAATCTGAAAGAAAACAGAAGTTGCTGGACAAACTCAGCAAGTCTGGCAGCGTCTGTGGAGAGAAAGCAGCGTTACTGTTTCGATACCAGTTACCCTTCTTCAGAATTCTTTCAAGCCTAAAAGGAAGAGAAAATGTTTCTTGTTAGATGGAGAACAAGCCAGAGAATGAAGTGGAACTAGAGGGGCAAGGCAGAGAGGTCAAGTGTGCATATGACAGCAAGTGACTGCGAGTGGCATCAAAGAGCCCAAGAAAAATTTGAATCAATAGTTATCAGGGAAAACTCTGTGCTGGTTGGAGTCCTACCTGGCACATGGGAAGATGGCAGTGTTTGTTGTAGATTAATCACCTCAGCTCTAGGATGTCTCTGCAGAAGTTCTTAAAGATAGTGTCCTAGGCTCAACCTTCTCCAGCAGCTTTATCAACGAACTTCCCTCCATCATAAGGTCAAAGTTGGGATGCTTGCTAATGATTGTACAATGTTCAGCACCATTCACAACACCTCAGATACTGAAACAGTCCATGTTCAAATGCAGCAAGATCTGGATAATATCCAGGCTTGGGCTGAAAAGTAGCAAGTAACATTACACCATATAAATACCATCTCCAATAAGAAACAATCAAATCACTGCCCTTGACATTCAGTGATGTTACTGTCACTGAATCCTTCACTATCAACATCCTTTGGATTACCATTGACCAGAAAGTTAACTGGACACGCCATATAAATACAATGGCTACAAGAGCAGATCAAAGGCTAGTATTACTGTGGCAAGTAACTCACCTCCTGAATCCCCAAAACTCATCCGTCATATAGAAAGCACAACTCAGGAGTGTGATACAATTCTCACTGCTCCAACAACATTCGAAGCTTGATACAATTCAGGACAAAGCAGCCTGCTGATTGGGACCACATTGACAAGCATCCACTCCCACCTTCCCAAAGCTCAGTAGCAGCCGTGCGTGCTAGCTACAACTTGTACTGGAGAAATTCACCAAAGATCTTTAGACAGCACCTTCCAAACCCATGAACCACTGTTTTCAAGTGAGAGGAGGAAGATTTAAAAAGAGCACAAGGAGCAACTTTTTTTTATACAGAGAGTAATTCAGAGTGGAATGAACTGCCAGAGAAAGTGATGGATGTGGGTACAGTTACACATTTGAAAGACATTTGGCTAAGTTCATGAATAGGAAAAGTCTGGACGGATATGGGCCAAGTGCAGGCAGGTCGGACTCGTTTATTTTGGGAACATGGTAAGCATGGACTGGTGGGACCAAAGGGTCTGTTTCCATGCCTAATGACTCTATAACTCTATAAGCCGCTCACCATCCTGAAATATATCTCCATTCCTTTGCTGTCACTGGCTCAAAATCCTGGAATTCCTTCCCGAAGGGTATTGTGGGTCAACTTACACCATATGGAGTGCAATAGTTCTAGAAGGCAGCTCACCACCAACACCTTCTCAGTGGCAACTAGGGACAGACAATAATTGCTGGCCAGCCAGCGACACCCATATCCCACAAATGAATATAAAATAAATGGCAGTACAAAGCACTGAGAATTTATCTCAGCAATAACAGCTCTTGAGGAGCTCTGAATATCACAGTGATACCTGTGGCCCTGGATGGATTTGAAACACAAAGAAATTTCAAATGGAATCCACGTGGGTTGAAGCTGAGCAGGAGGCAGTCACTGAGGATGGTGATTTGACTGTGGAAACAAGTTTTGACAAATACCTTGTCAAACAGCATGAACAACAACAAAAGTAATGATGTTGACCAAAAAGGAAGATTAAAATGGAAATCCTGTCAGATATAGGAGCAGAATTTCTTCAATGTGGGTGTACCTGGAAGAGATGTAGTATTAAACACTGAAATAAAACAGGGAACTCCAGATGCTGGAAACCTGAACCCGAATAAAAACAGAAATTGCTGGAGAAACTCAGCAGGTCTGGCAACATATGTGGAGAGAGAAAGCAGATTTTAATGTTTTGAGTTTGGTGAGCCTTCTTTGGAGTTCCAGTTCTGAATAAGGTCACTCGACTCGAAACATTAACTCTGCTTTCTCTCTCCACGAATGTTGCCAGATTTGTTGAGTTTCTCCAGCATTCTCCATTTTTCTTTCATTTTCAGGCTTATCATTTGCTCCACTAGTTGAAGAATGGGCTCATTGAATCTGCTGCCTGCTACAGTCATGAAATTTCCTAGCAGTGTTATCAGCCATGGATGCAGTAACCACCCTCATCAGCATTTGGACCCTCAGAAGCAGTAGGAACACAAGAGTTCTCAAGGATGTGGGAGTCATGGCAGCTCCAAGGGTACCAGCTACAAACTTATAAGAAACCTGTGAGCATCTTGCCAGACAGGCCCCCCCCCCCCCATCAAGGTGATAGGTGGTATAATAATTGCCTACGTATTAATGAGGTGAGATTCAGTGTTGGAGAGAGTGATCATGGGAAAAATCACTTTTAATAGGCATCTCGTTATATCCCCACAAGAATCTTATCTCAATGTCCAGAACCTGGTTAGAAAATATGACCTTTTATTCCTACAATTACAAAGGGTGTCACTGGACTTCTCCCGTGATTCTCCCAGATTTCTCATCATAAGCCCTTTCACTCAGGGCCTTTTAAAATTCCATCACTGGACTCAGGCTTACAGTAACAGAGAGCTGACAATTACTTGAGACGAAAAATGGTATAGCATAAATTCTCACACCCTCCAACTAATTCCACGAAACCAGTAATATCTGTCAGCTAGAAAACTGTCACTAATGCTTGAATTGCAGCAGATGTTACTGTGCAAAGTCACTTTTTATCATCAACTGCGTGAGTGACGATCATTTTAGCTGCAACTACAAGAACAACAGTAGAGAGAGGCGAGCCATCTTTAGTGCCACCCAATGTCTTAACCATCTCTGAGTGATAGCTACCTTTTCCACAGCACCTGGACTGACATGAAATTTTGTTAGGATTAAATGAGGGAATATCAGATGTTTTCAATACTTCCACTTGGTTGTAACCTTAATTTTTATTAAGTAGAATGAACCCTTAAACAGCACGTGCATTTAGTATGATGCAAGGAGTACTGGCATCAGCAGTGTTGAAGCATTTGCAGTCACTGAAAGACAACGTCTTGCAACTGATTACCACTGAATGACATTCACAAGGAAATCCTCCCTTTGTTGCTTTGGCCGACATGGCTATGCTGTAGGATGCTGAAGGTGTTGGTCTGTCTGGAAAATATCCTCACCTTCTTAACTAACACAATGCTGTGGCACTCGCAGATCCCCATCATCCATTCCATTGTGTCCTGCAGTTGTTTGAACATATAACACAGAGCAGTATAGCACAGTACAGGCTTTTCGGCCTACAATGTTGTGCCGAACTTTTACCCTAATCCTAAGGTCTTTCTAACCTCCACCCCTACCTTATACTATCATCCATATGCCTATATAAAAGCAGCTTAAATGCACCTAATGAGGCCAACTCCACTACTGCTGTGGCAATGCATTCCATGCTCCAACCACGGTCTGAGTAAAGATCCTACCTCTGACGTCTCCCCTATATCCACCTCCACTCACTCATAATAGCCCCCTCGTAAAAGCTACCTCCACCATAGGAAAAAGTCTCTGGTGGTCTACTCTATCTGTACCTCTGATCATTTCGTACACCTCTATCAAGTCACCACTCAACCTTCATCGTCCTAAAGGGAAAAGCCCGAGCTCTGTCAACCTTTCCTCATAAGACCTTCCCTCTGATCTCCACCTTTGGGCAGAGTATAGCATCACTACCCCTCTCTCATCTGCATGGCATTCCATAGAAAATGAGCAACTGTAGCTTTCTGGCTTATTTGCCATATCATGAGGACAAGAAATTCCTCAGTAGGGGTTAGTTCCACATTCAGTGGAAGCTGATGCTGCTCTTGGGCTTGCAGATGCATGTGTTTCTCACTCATTTGAGTAGAAGCCCTTAGTTCTGCGGTCACAAAAATGACCATAGCTTCCCTGCCTGAATCCATTGATGATGGTTTCAATTAACCTTTATCAGAAAATCAACTTCCCAGTCAAGTGATAATTCAGCAGTTACAGCACTCTCAAATAATATTCACAGAGCATCCTCCAAATATTAGGACATGGAGGCCCCATCAAGGATGCCTCTACGTTGCACGTCATTAACCTGATTGAGATATCTGTTAGTGAAATCTTTTGATACACATACAGCAGGCTGTGCATGTGGTAGCAATACTGGGAACTTCTCCCCCATTCCCAAATATCTAAGAAAAGCTGAAAGGGTTATGGTTAAGGTGTAAAGTTAACAGCTTCTGAATCTTGTGATGGGATCTTGCAAGGTTATTGCTCCTTTTGTAACCAGGGTTAATTCCAGGCCGTAAGACATTGCCTGTGCCTCACACCCATTGGCATTAATTTATAATGTTTAATGTGCTTGGGACCAGAAATTTTAGGCAATGCAATAGGTCAATGTCCGATACACATATTTCATTGTTAAAACCAAGTTTGCAGCCTTGTGTGTTGATGTTTCAATGATGTTTGCCACATTTAACCAAGATAAACAAAACATGACCTATCAAGCAAAATGTCAGTCTGATATCTGACTTGTGCAGGAGTAACATCTGCTGCAATTCTAGCATGAGTGAGTTATCCAGATGATAGTGTATTTAAATGAAGTGTTACCACTGCCACCTACATGCCCTCATGACTTCATGACCTAGCGTGTAGCTGTGTTTTGGAAATGGTGCCAGCACCAGGAATCGCCAGAGGTCCTGGAAGTGGTAAATATCTCTGCAGCTGGTGAGCACATCCTAGTGAGAGGAGGGCACCATAGCAACATGGTGCATAATAAATGAGGCAAGCTGCATAAAATTGAGGGAGAACTTTTCGAGTTCACAGAGAGAAGCCCTCTATGAAATTCCCCAAAATTTATACCTAGCTGCTTTTTTGGGGAAAATTCAACTTCTTAACTTTTTGCTATTCCTGCTTCCAAGTTCAGTTTCAAGTTCCTTCAACCTGCCTGCTCTGCAACATCGACTCAACACAGCTCCAATGGCTGTGGATCTTTTATAGGGCTTCAAACTGCTTCATTTTTGGGGAAAACAACCGGAGGCTTGGGGACCGCTTTGCAGAACACCTCCGCTCGGTTTGCAATAAACAACTGCACCTCCCAGTCGCAAACCATTTCCACTCCCCCTCCCATTCTTTAGATGACATGTCCATCATGGGCCTCCTGCAGGGTCACAATGATGCCACCCGAAGGTTGCAGGAACAGCAACTCATATTCCGCCTGGGAACCCTGCAGCCCAATGGTATCAATGTGGACTTCACCAGCTTCAAAATCTCCCCTTCCCCCACCGCATCCCAAAACCAGCCCAGTTCATCCCCTCCCCCCACTGCACCACACAACCAGCCCAGCTCTTCCCCTCCACCCACTGCATCCCAAAACCAGCCCAACCTGTCTCTGCCTCCCTAACCTGTTCTTCCTCTCACCCATCCCTTCCTCCCACCCCAAGCCGCACCTCCATCTCCTACCTACTAACCTCATCCCACCTCCTTGACCTGTCCGTCTTCCCTGGACTGACCTATCCCGTCCCTACCTCCCCACCTATACTCTCCTCTCCACCTTCAGTCCGCCTCCCCCTCTCTCCCTATTTATTCCAGAACCCTCACCCCATCCCCCTCTCTGATGAAGGGTCTAGGCCCGAAACGTCAGCTTTTGTGCTCCTGAGATGCTGCTTGGCCTGCTGTGTTCATCCAGCCTCACATTTTATTATCTTGGATTCTCCAGCATCTCTTATCACTGCTTCATTTTCCATTCCAGTTTTTATTTACTTGGAAACCCAAAGGTTCAGCTTCCCATTCAGTTAGGATCTGATCCAAAAAATACAAATTCTGGAAAAATACGAATGGTGAAACTGGATGCACAAACGGAGGGATGTGTAAGGGAGAATAAAAAGAAGAATGTTGTGGTTCCACAGAGTTCATGGACGCAGCACAGGCCCTGCATGGTCCTGCCAAGCTGTCGATTATCTCTGGCATTTCATTACTTTTCTGGAAAGTTTTGGGGTATGCAATTGCTCAATAAATCTACCTCGTCTAAACTTTTCGTCATCTGCCCTTAACTAATATTTCCTACGTGGCGACGTTTCAAAAATTCGGCGTGCGAAATCTCCTTTGCTCTGGGACTTTGGGCTGTTTTGGAATAAAACAAAGAACCGCGGACGCTGGAATATCTTGAACAGAAATCGCTGGAGAAACTCAGCAGGTCAAGACAGTTTTGGAGAAGTGTCACAGACGCAGCCAGAGTTGCAGCGCTCTATTGGAAGCGGCTCTCACTTGCTCGGATACAATGGGGAGCTCTAGCTGCTCTCTGCTGCCCCCTCTTGGTGAGACAGCGCCAGGCCCCGTCCTGAGTCTCGCGCGAGTCGCCGTGCCGCTGGTCGCCGCCGCCATCTTGCTGGTGCCGCAGGGTAAGGTCCCGGCAGCGGAACGTCCACCGTTTCACTTTTAACCCGGTTCCCCGCTTTGCGCGCACTTCACAAATTCGGCTGCTCTTCCACCCACATTCATCTTGTAAATACATTCACAAGCCCCGAGCTCAGGAAATAACCCGCCTGAGAAAAATACTTTTAATTCTCTGTCCGAGCCAGTGAAAGGAGAGGGGCCTTGGCGCAAAACTTCAAACCTCAGCAGCTCGGGGTGGGGGAGAGAGGGGAAGGGGGAAGGAGTAAGAGAGGAGAAGGGGGAGGGAGGAGGAAAGCTGGGGGAGAGAGAGAGAGGGAGGGAAGAGAAGGGAAGGAGGTAAAGAGAAAGAAAGGGAATGAGTGAGAGAGATTGGAAAGGATGGTTGAGCGGAGGGCAAAACGGAAGGAGGGAAAGGGAGAGAACCCGAATCCTGACAGTACAGGTCGAAGCTATTTCAGAGTGGAGGTGGTGAGGGTCTGAGAGAGGGAGGGAGGGGATTAAGAGGAAATGGAGAAGTGAGTACAGGAGTGAGTGAAATGTGTGAGTGAGAAGGGATCTAGGTAAATTGAGAGAGGATAGGCATCAACACAGATGAGTGGAGGATAAAAGAGTGATGGAATGAAGTCGCAAGAGGGAAATATGTAGATGTAGCTGAAAATATGTAGAGAGAGCTACCTGGCATAAATTAAGAGACAGACTAACGGAATAAAGTGTAGACAGAGATACAAAAAAGCTATCATGTGGTTAATAGTGTGGAAGGAAGCTGTAATTACACAGACATATCAGTACATTGCATTGGCAAGGTTTGCAGAAATGCTGTGAATGATATTTAATCTTAAGAAGTCTGAGGGTTATTCGTGAAAATAGGACAAGCCAAGAGAACGCAAATAATACAGCAGATAGCACTGCAGCCTCACAGCACCAGGATTCAATTGCAGCCTCAGGTGACTGTGTGGGTTTCCTCCGGGTGCTCTGGTTTCATCCCATAGTCCAAAGATGTGCAAGTTCGGTGGATTGACCATGCTAAATTGCCAATAGTGCCTGGGGTGGGAAATGCAGGCATAGAGTTGGGGGTGGGTCTGGATGGGATGCTCTTCAGAGAGTTGGTGTGGGCTTGATGGGCAGAATGGCTTGCTTCCATACTGTAGGGATTTTATGGATAGAATAATGAGTAATGTTGAGGAACAGGGACACAAACCTGGGGATCTTGAATAAAGAGGAGGCATTGGATATGATGTGTTTGAATT
The DNA here is from genome assembly GCF_030684315.1 of Stegostoma tigrinum. Taxonomy (NCBI): domain Eukaryota; kingdom Metazoa; phylum Chordata; class Chondrichthyes; order Orectolobiformes; family Stegostomatidae; genus Stegostoma; species Stegostoma tigrinum. The sequence goes on from NC_081357.1 coordinate 25,933,450, forward strand.
TCCAGAAGGCATTGAATAAGGTACATGAACAAAGGATTGGCTATCTAATAGAAATCAGAGTTGGGATAAGGGTGGCAAGGGGGAGGTGTATGCTCAGGATGACAATCTGTAACTAGTGGAATTCCATAAAGATCAGTACTGGGGCCACAGTTATTTACAAAACATATTAATGACTTGGACAAGGAAACTTAATATGCTAGAGCCAAGTTTGCAGATAACACAGAAATAGGATAGAAAGACAAATATTGAAGATGTTACAAAAAGGCTACAGATGCATAAAGACTGGTTAAGTGAGTGAGCAATATAATGTGCGGCTCTGCACTTTGGCAGGTACAATATGAGTGGAATATTATTTAAATGAAGAAAGACTGCAGGAAGCTACAGCATGGAGTCCTTGTGCATGAATCTCACACAGCTATCATACGAGTTCAGCAAGTACTAGGGAAAGAATATGCAGTATTTTGTTTCAAAGAAACGAAACATAAAGATTGGGAAGCTTTGTTAACACTGTATAAGGCACTAGTTATACCACAGCTGTAATACTGTGAAGAGATTTGGTCCCCTTATCTAAGGAAATAGGCTGACATTGGAAGCAGTCCAGAGAAGGTTCACTTGGTCGATACCAAGATTGGATGAACTGTCTTATGAGGAGAAATTGAGTGGGTTGAGCTCATTGAAATTTAGAAGTGTTGGAGACAGCCTTATTGAAATGTACAGGATTGTTTGGGGATTTCACAGGGCAAATGTAGAAGGGTTGTTTCCCCTTGTGGGAGAGCCTGGGACCAAACTTAGAGTAAGGAGGTGTCAAATTAAGACAAAGCTGAGGAGAAATCTGTTCCATGAGGATAGTGAATCTATAGAATTCTTGACCCAGCCTTGACAGTACTCTGTGGTAATTATGTACATTCGAGGCTGAGATAGATTTTTAAAGAAATCAAGGATTATAGGGAAAAGGCAGGAAAATGGAGTTGAGAATTATCAGCTCAGCCATGATCTCATTGAATATCAGACGAGACACACTTCTACCTCTGTGTTTTATGGTGTGAATGTTGGCAGACGTGCTTGGCATTTTTAGAATGAAGCTGGAATATGCATGAGCTGATGTATTGAGCTGGGCTGCAGGCCAGGAACGAATTGATGGGTTTCTTTTGCCCGTTACAAAGATAGTGATCTCCTGTTGTGCTGTCTGTGTTTTACATGGAAAGGGAGACATGGGTTAAAGTGGATAAAGACAGCTAGCTAAGAATAGAGAAGATAGGATAAAAGTGTAACGAGATAAATACTCATTAGATATAAAGTTGAAATATAGAAAATAATGAGGTAGACTCAAGATAAAGTGAGAGAAGCATATGATAAAGTGGAAGAAAAGATAAAGTAATGGGTAAACAGGCCAGGGATAAATGTAAAATATTTTCAGTTCTCAAAAGGTTCTGACCACTCATCCCGTTTTATTGCCCTGTAAGATATCTGAAAAGGCTGGAAGTAGAATCACTCAGTGGCAGTTCTTCACTGTTGTGAGCACACATTTTTGGCTATCATTGCCTCGTTTTGTACATGATGACAGTGACAGCACTTCAAGAAGTACTCAATTGGCTGCCAACCATATTGAGGTATCCTGAGGTCGTGAAAGGTGCTCTGTAATTTGGTCTTTTTGTGAGGCTGAAAATCTTCAAATATTTTATATAGGCATACCCCAAGCATTTTTATCATTGGCAATCTGATGTTTGAGCAGCCAGAGAAAATCCAGTGATAATGTTGAAGAACTACGCTATTGCAGTTTTTAATAAGAAGACATGATAAGTAGTTTTTTTTAAAATATTGTGAATCGTAAAAAGACAGTTATATTTTGAGATAACAAAGTGTGGAGCTGGATGAACACAGCAGGCGAAATGTCAGCTTTTGTGCTCCTGAGATGCTGCGTGGCCTGCTGTGTTCATCCAGCTCCACACTTTGTTATCTCGGATTCTCCAGCATCTGCACTTCCCATTATCTCTGGTTATATTTTGAGTTGAGCTGGCAACTCTTCTATGTTTAGAGTGCATTCCTTGTTGATGTTGCTGTACCAAATTGCTGTAAATGTTATTACTGTCCATTTTTATTTTAACAATAAGTATGCTGTAGTTGGGTGACTGGGATGTGGATTGGTGATGGAGAAGCAAAAACTGGTTTTAGGGCAGTGGGATTATCTAGTAAATGAAAGTGAATTCTCAGGAAGTAGCCTGGAATAGAATAAATCAAAAAGATATGTTTTATCAGGGAACCTGGTGTTTTGAAGTTCTGAGAAATTTCCATTGAAATATTTTTTGACGCAGATAATTATCACAGATTGTCCTCACCTAAAAGTGTTTCTAACTCAAGGAGAAGTGAAATGAATGTTGGCAAATTTAAAAATTGGTTTGAATGTGAGAGTATGTATGTGAAGATACAAGGTAAAGAGAAACATATTTTGTAAACTTTTTACTCAACTTCTTTTACATCACAAGCCTGTCATAGTGGATTAATTGTTTGTGTTTTTCCCTCTCTATATATGAGCCGGTTATCAAGGTAATACAGGAAAGACTGCATATGCAGGAAAATCTCACTGCTTTATCTGAGTGTTTCTACTTAGAGTGTTTGATGTCCATTCAGAGAAATGGAGTTTAACATTTATTTTGCAGAATGATTTGTACTTCAACTACTTCTAAAGTATACCAATACAATATATTTATACTGCAAAATATATTTCACGGCATTGGCTGCAACAATGAAAAAATGGCCATGTGTAATTTTACACATGTTGTATTTGTTTAAACGTTCCAATACCAGCTTGTGTTGCAGGTCATAATCCTCCCCTGTGCTTGGGTAACATAGGCCAGCTTTGGAAAACATACAGGGGCCAGAAAGAAAAGCAATGATTCTTCTGTTGCCTGTTAGTTGACCTGTGGTGTACTGTTAACATTCAACCTCCTATATAACATGTTTAATGGAAGTAAAACAAGGCTGTGCGCTACGTTTGTTGACAGTATAGAAGTGTCAGTATTGACACAAAAACTGTGTCTTTGGAATCTAGTTCACTGTGATGATCTTGACAGTAGAAGTCATGTCATATCTTGCTTTGATTTATCGAAAATTATGCATTTGACTAGATATTTTTTAAAATTAATACACCAACTGTTCTTCACCTGGGATCTTGATCGGTTGCTTGGAGATCCAACGCAATTAATGTGAAAAATGTTCTCGTCAACAGCCCATTGGACCTGCAAACTTTGATTCTTGTCTGCAAAACCACTGGTTCAGCTATTTTTTAAAAAATCTTGAAGAATTATTTATTACTGTCAAATGTTTTTAATTTTGTTATTTGTCAAAAGGTTGGGATTATTTATAGTGGGTTAATATTGGAAATGGATGAAACAAATGCGGTGGACGTGATACACACGGACTTTGAGGAAGTTTTTTGACTAGGTAACACGGTGCTACATCTATCCATTGCGTGGTCTGTTTCCATGCTGCATGACTCTGTATGTCAGTTACTTGATAATATGCATAGAGGAGGTAATATTCAAATTACATTGTTTAAATAGAAAGAATGGTAACAATTCTGTGACCGAATGAAAGTAGCAAAGAGATTTGAATTGGACAAAAAGAGGCACAAAGAATTCATAGTGAGGGAATACAACAGAGTACACTTTATCCTTAAATGCAATTCCTCGAGTGAATAGGACCTTTACTAATGTATGAATTATGAGCCGAAGTAGGCCAAGTCAGCCCCTTGAGCCTGCTGTGCTGTTCGATAATGTCATGGCTAATATGATTACTCTACATTCCTGCTGGTACTTTACACAGCATCCTTTATATGTTCTCATTGATACCCTGTGTATATTTTTGAAACATAACTGCCCTAGTTTTGCATTCAATTCCCCTCAAAATAAACAAAAACATTCTATTAATTTTCCTATTTACAACATTTTGTGATTTATACACGAGGACACACAGATCCCTCTGCATTTCAGAACATTGCAATCTCTCACCATTTAGATTACATATTTCTGTTTTTCCTGCCAAAAGGAAAAATTTCACATTATACTTCATTAGGCAGATCTTTGACCACTTCCTTCGTTTACTCCTTATGTCATCTGCATGACTTCACTTTAATTTCTATCATTATGTCATCATCAAACTTTGCAACATACCTTCTGCCCCTTCACCTAAGTAGTGTATGTCAGTTGTAAGAAGTCGAGGCCCCAGCACCATCCCTGTAGCAAATCGCTTATATGCTTTGTCAACCAGAAAAATACCAGTTTATGTCTGCTGTATTTCCTGTTAGTTAACTGATCTTTTATGCCAATATGTTACTGCCTACACAATGAATTCTCGTTTTCTACAATGGCCTTTGATGTGGCACCTTATCAAATGCCTTCTGGAAATCTAGGTACAGTACATTCACTGGTTCTTCTTTAGCCACAGCAAATGTTACTTCCTCAAAGGACGCCAATACGTTGCTTAAGCAAGAATTTCCTTTCACAAAACCATAATGACTTTGCTTGGTAACCTTGAATTTTTTAAGTGCCCTGCTATACGTCTTTGCTAATAGCTTCCAACATTTTCAGTATGACAGATTTTAAGCTAACTATCTGGTAACTTTTTAATGGACCTTTCCAAAATCTGTGAAATCTTAGAAAATTTAAACCAAAGCAGTATCTATTTCACTAGCCATTTCTTTAGATTCTGGATGATATCCATCAGGGTGCTTTCTATAAAACTAAAGCTGGTAGAATATTTTATTTTGTTGCAAGAGGTCCAGACTATAGAATTTAAATGTAGTGACTAGTAGTTTGAGCGTTACTGTAGTGACCATAGTTGCAGCGATGTATTTTGGGCTGCATGCTGTAAGGATACTTGAGACCTTGTAGAGGGTACAGATTCCTGATGAGTAAGTTTTTTTGTGTGGGCAAATAATAGATTGGTCTGTTTTCATTAGAACATAGGATGAAGGACTATTGTATTAGACGTATTTAAAATTATGAAGACATAGAACAATGCTATTAGAAGCTATCTTGTTCTAGTGTTTGTGGGATCTCGACAAGGGGATGACGATATATGTTTATAACACATTAAGTAGGAAGCTTTCTACATTATCTTAACATTTATAACTGGAGTTTTAACACCGTTGTTGGTCAGCCTCTGACTTACTGAAGAACACATGACATATCGCTTATCGACACTAGAATTTCATAGAAGCACAATATTTAGTGACATTTCTATGTCTAACTGAAATTTAAGATTGTGAAAAGTACCCAGCACTAAAATTGTAGATCTTGCTGTTCCAAACTTGACATTGTATCTGGAGAAAACATGTTAAACTCTGAAAAATGCTGAAATGAACCATTGGTGATTGCATTAACGTGATGAAACAAGAGTAATATAAATACTAATATAACTGCAGGAAGTGTTATAGTGCCATATAGTTACACCAAAAAATGCAAATGGCATTTGGGATCTGTACTGCTGAGTAAAAATTCTTATTATTTGCATGTTCTTTCATTAGTAGGTATGTCTGACTGAGTGTCATCGAGATGGATGAGACATTGCTTGCTGTTCCACCTGCATCGTCTCTCATCATTCAATCTAAGACTCACAAAGATACTGTTTTAACTAACTTTGAAGAACAAAGAAAAAGAAACTTCTTGTGTGACATTACTTTAATTGCTGAGGATGTTCACTTCAAAGCACACAAAGCACTGCTTGCTGCCAGCAGTGAATATTTCTCTCTGATGTTTGCTGATGAAAGCCAGCAGGATCAAGCTATCTACATGCTCAATGGAATGGCTGCAGATACCTTCAGTGCTGTGCTGGAATTCATATACACTGGTCGCCTGAATGTCACTGAAAAGTCAATTGAACATATTGTGACAACTGCAGAGATTCTGAAAGTGAATGATTTAATCAAAGCATACTCAGACTATCAGGACAACAATTTACATGTTAAGGTATCACTGGCTTCCAATGGAATTAAAGTGGTAGTTGTGGATCCCAATGTTGATAATGATCAACCCTCGAAGCCAAAGCGCAAAAGGGGAAGACCCCGGAAATGTGAACAGCTGCAAACAGAAAGGACTGAAGTTGATGGTGGGATTCCAACTGACCCACAAGAACATGCAAGCACATTGGAAGAACCTACAGAGGAATCTCACTGTAGAACTAGCAGTAAGGTGATCAGTGAAGGGACACAAAGCTATAAGGTGTCAGAACCAGAAACCTGTTTTGATGCTGATGCAGCTTCTCAGGCAGAAGGTAATGAACGCAAATTAGCAGCGGTGAGTCGTAGCCGCTATAGCAACCGTAGAATTCAGAGGCCTATTAAGTTAATGGGGTACAAGCTTGGCACAGTAGAGGAGGAACAGGAGGAAGTGAAGAAGCGAGGGAGGAAGAGAAAGTATCCAGATGTGGAGGCTAGATGTGAAGACTGTGACAAAGTGTTTAAAAATCACCACTTCTTGTCCATACATCGAAGGACACACACAGGTGAGCAGTGAACAGTGTTTTTAGTTTGTGTTTGGGGGATATTGAAACAGGTAATCCACATGACAGGGCAGTAATAGAAAGGCTAAGAAAACCTTTCCCCAATGCCCTACTTCCATACTCAACATGAAAATGTGAACTTTTCAATATTGTAAAGATTTTTTTTCAATATACAACTTTGTCTTTACTAGTGATTGCATATATTTGCAATTTATGCTTATTAAAATGGCCATTTTCTGTTTGCTATGTTTCACACCATTAATCTGTTCTGAAATAAACAGTGGGAAAGCACTGTCTTCTCTTTCCATATTTTTCAGTATTAAAAGCACAAGACTATGACGCTTACTCTTTGGCTGATAAATTCCACATTTCTGTCTAATGGACCTTCAGTAGTGCTGGCACATCTCAGGGTCTGCTGCTATCCTCTGTTACTGTACGGTTGAAATATCACCAATGATATAAAATGTCAGCTGTTCCCACCCGTCCCATAACTGATAAATCCAACAGCTTCCACTTTCCAGTGCTACTAAATATGAAGCCTTCTATATTGTTCTATATATCGGACTTTAAACAAGGCTGAGTACATTGGTAACATATAATAATGAAGACCCTGATGAGCTTTCATGAGCTTTGGAAGTCAACCTTCAAACAAGTGCACAAACATCCCTAGTTATAAAAATGTAATTTTAAATGGATAGCTTTTGTAATACAAGTTACCTTTTCTCCCCAATGTCAACTTAATTGTTGTTACATCTCAATTTGTTTTTACTTTTAGGCACTAAGTTTCCCGTTTTCTGTCACTTCAGTTATTTTATCTGAATTATTTAAATTTTAGACGTATGTTAATTCTGTAAAGTATAATTATCAGGTGTACGCTATGTACTATTCTGGGAATCATAATACAAGTAGACTATTTGGAACTTGCAGCCATAACAGTTATGATAACCAGAGAAAAGGGATACAAAGATCATTTGAAATCTGATCTGACATAATGTGATGTTAAGACCAATAAAATCCAGCCTTTAATAAAAGAGCTAGAATTGTCAAAGAGGAGGAACATGGCCAGAGAAACGGATGGTAGTCTGTGTTTCAAATTGTCTCTTTGATCTCTCCAGTCACCAGTAATTTAAAGAAATTTGAATTCTGTGGCCAACTTAAAATATCACACAACAAGATTTCAAGTTTTATAATTTTAACTGCAACAAACTAAAACATCATTGATTAAACAATATATTTGCAGGCGCCTTTATAAATTAAACAACTAAAGCTCTCCTTTCCCTTTAAACACAATCAAAATCTTTACTCCATGAGCATACATTATAATGCCCCTCAAATGGACATTCAGTTTTCCTAGAACTAGCCTAAAGCATGAGCTCTTGAGAGTTGCTTTCATTTCTTTTCTTTCCCAGCCCAGAAACCTTTAATCCTAGAAATACCATTCACGGCGAGGGTCCTCTGGAAGTTCTCTCTCTAGCTCAGGCTAGGTGAATGTTCCAGCCCTATTTCAGATCCTTGTGGTTTTGGTCTTCTCAACTCACGCACAAGCCCCTATGCTCATTTCATGTACAGTGAACCATAGCAACTTGGCTGTTCTATTTTCTCTCGCTCACTCTGGCAGACTGAGCTGTCTGAAATTCAGGGATACCTTTAAGGAGACTTTGTAATTTGATTTTATAATGAATATCTGCATCTTTCCTGTCTAAGAACCTATCTCTGTGACAACATGAACCCTGTGGGGTCTCGTATCCAGGTTGAAATGCCAATTAGTTATGCTTAAAACCCCCCCCCCCGCCCAAAATTTATTCTATCTTGGAATCATACAATCAATTTAAAATACAAGAGCTTACAACGAGACCATTTCAGCCTCTTCCTTGGACTTGGAATCTGTTCATCATGATGCCTCACAGCGCCTGGGACCTGGGTTCAATTGCAGCCTCAGGCAACTGTCTGTGTGGAGTTTGCACATTCTCCCCGTGTCTGCATGGGTTTCCTCCGAGTGCTCTGGTTTCCTCCCGCAGTCCAAAGATGTGCAGGTTAGGTGATTGGCCATGCTAAATTGCCCGTAGTGTTCAGGGAGGTGGAGATTAGGTAGGTGATAGGTCTGAGTAGGGTGCTGCGAGGTTCAGTGTGGACTTGTTGAACCAAAGGGCCTGTTTCCACACTGTAGGGATTCTGTGATTCTATGATCACAGATATTTTCATGGTGCCTGCAGAGTGAACCACTTACACCTTCTTCCTAGTAAAACAACCTGGGCCCCTCTCATCTTTAACACCCATGCCTGACATTGATAGAACTGGTCACATGACTCCCTTCATTCCTCAATTTTATTGCTAACAAATAACAATCTTATAAAGATCATATTTGTAAGAGAGTACAGAAATGTGAAGTTGCTGTTGCTGGCACCAGTTCTGCATTGCATGTTCTGCCGTGCTTTCTCCCTTAAAATCAGTCATTTCCTGCTGCCTCCTTCCAACCTTGGTGAGGTGCCAATAACATATCAGCAGCTGTCAATCTAATGAAAGGTCAGATCCATTATAGGCACAATCTCCAGTATTACTGGGAGCAGCATGTGCTGCAGATAAGATCAGGAGGTTTTTTTGTTTGTTGTCTGTGGACCATGTTGCTTTGGATATTAGATATTTCAAAAAATTTAACACAGTTGAATTTCAGGATTTAAAACTCAGATCAGGCCTGGAAAGGACTGTGCTAAAAATCAGTGGCCTTGCATCATAGAGTCACATGGAAGGAAGACATTTAGTTCTATCTTATTCATACGAGTTCTCTGCAAGACCGACTGACTTAGTCAGCTCCTCCATCTTTACTCCATAACCCGACAATTTACTTTTCTTCAAAGGTTTGAGATATAACAGACTTTGAGCAGATACAAAACCAGGGAAATTTGGGGCAGTACAAAAGGAAAAGCTATATGAAAGGTCTGATAGAATAGATTGCTGGAGAGATGAAAATTTTCAAATTTGTTCTTGTGTATGAGCATCACCATTAAGTCCGACATTTTTAAAATTTATTCTATTGATTGGGAGCATCACTGGCAAAAGCCATAATTTGTTATCCATCCCTGAATGCCTCTGAATTCAGTAGATTGCTAGGCTTTTTCAGAAGGCAGTTAAGAGTCAACCATAGTGCTGCAGGTTTGAAGTTGCTTGTAGAACAGTCTGGATAAGGACACCAGATTTCCTTCCCTAAAGAAATTAATGAACCACATGAGCTTTTTTGACAATAATGGTAGTTGTTCCTGAGATGAGATTGGATTTTCAAAATTAATAATTAAATTAAATTAAATTTAAATTCTTCCAACAGCTGTGGTAGGATTTGGACCTGTGTCCCCAGGGCAGTGGACTGGGCCTTGGATTACTAGTGCAGTGACTTTACCACTATGCCAATTTCCCTTCACTTATTGCCTTCCCTAATATTTCTTAAGGTGATGGTGAACTGCTGCAGCCTGCCCTTACACTGTTTTTTGGGTGGAACTTTCAGGATTTTGACCCAGCCACACTGAAGGAACGGTGATGCATTTCTAAGTCAGGGTGGTGATTGGCTTAAAGGGGAATTTGCAGGTGGTGGTGTTCCCATATTATCATTCCTTGGAAGTGAAAAGAGACCAAACCAGTGATTGAAAAGTTCGGTATAGTTTCAGTGTAATTGTCCTGTCTCTATTTTAAAAGCTCAGCATTCCATATTACTATTAACAACTTTTTCAGCTTGTCTGCTATACTTCACACAATTCATGTATGCACGCTCCCCAAATCCCTGAGTTTCAGCACTAAGGTCATTTATTTATATAAATGAAAGCAGTATTCATCGTACTGATTTTTGGGGAACTCCACAGTAAACCTTCTTGCAGTGTTAACAACAATTGTTCACCATTGCCATATTTCGTGTCACTCAGCCCAAATCATACCACTTTGACTTTGCTGGCAGCTCTGGTATGAAGCTTAACCATTTTTCAAGGGTTACCATCACTTGTGGAATTGCACCCTATTATAGGATATAAAAGCAGAAAATTTTGAAAATACCCATCAGATTTGTCAGCATTTATGGAGAGGAAAATGGTTTAAAGATTCTCATTGTGACATATCATCAGAGTCCCTAAGCAGGTTGCCACTTCTTTAAAGATAGAAAACAGTTGGATCATCGAACTGAGATATTTAAGATGCTTAATTAATGGGTGACAAGAGTAGACAATGAGCCAGTTTCTCCAGCAAGAAGTAGAACCGAGTGGTAATGTCATGAAACAGTTCAGACTGTAGAAATTTGACACACGCTTCCTTGAAAAGCTGTTATTGCAAGTAAAGATCAATTAAAACTGTCAACATTTGAGATTTTATAAATTCATTCATGGTGTATGGACGTCACTGGCTAGGCTACCATTTATTGCCCATACTTAATTGCCCAGAGGGTGTCTGGAGTCACACGTAAGGATATGACAGTTTCCTTCACTAAATGACATCAGTGAACGAGATGAGTTTTTTCAGTACATAGAACATAGAACAGTACAGCACAGAACAGGCCCTTCAGCCCACGATGTTGTGCCGACCATTGATCTTCATGTATGCACCCTCAAATTTCTGTGACCGTATGCATGTCCAGCAGTCTCTTAAATGTCCCCAATGACCTTGCTTCCACAACTGCTGCTGGCAACGCATTCCATGCGCTCACAACTCTCTGTGTAAGGAACCCGCCTCTGACATCTCCTCTATACTTTCCTCCAACCAGCTTAAAACTGTGACCCCTCGTGATAGCCATTTCTGCCCTGGGAAATAGTCTCTGGCTATCAACTCTATCTATGCCTCTCATTATCTTGTATACCTCAATTAGGTCCCCTCTCATCCTCCTTTTCTCCAGTGAAAAAAGTCCGAGCTCAGTCAACCTCTCTTCATAAGATAAGCCCTCCAGTCCAGGCAGCATCCTGGTAAACCTCCTCTGAACCCTCTCCAAAGCATCCCCATCTTTCCTATAATAGGGCGACCAGAACTGGACGCAGTATCCCAAGTGTGATCTAACCAAAGTTTTATAGAGCTGCAACAAGATCTCATGACTCTTAAACTCAATCCCCCTGCTAATGAAAGCCAAAACACCATATGCTTTCTTAACAACCCTGTCCACTTGGGTGGCCATTTTAAGGGATCTGTGTGTCTGCGCACCAAGATCCCTCTGTTCCTGCACACTGCCAAGAATCCTATCCTTAATCCTGTACTCAGCTTTCAAATTCGACCTTCCAAAATGCATCACCTCGCATTTATCCAGGTTGAACTCTATCTGCCACCTCTCAGCCCATCTCTGCATCCTGTCAATGTCTCGCTGCAGCCTACAACAGCCCTCTAAACTGTCAACGACACCTTCAACCTTTGTGTCGTATGCAAACTTGCTTACCCATCCTTCAATCTCCTCATCCAAGTCATTAATAAAAATTACAAACAGTAGAGGCCCAAGGACAGAGCCCTGTGGAACACCACTCACCACTGACTTCCAGGCAGAATATTTTCCTTCTACTACCACTCGCTGTCTTCTGTTGGCCAGCCAATTCTGTATCCAGACAGCTAAGTTTCCCTGTATCCCATCCCTCCTGACCTTCTAAATGAGCCTACCACGGGGAACCTTATCAAATGCCTTGCTGAAGTCCATATACACCACATCCACAGCTCGACCCTCATCAATTTTTCTAGTCACATCCTCAAAGAACTCGATAAGGTTTGTGAGGCATTGGTTTTATGATTATCATTAGACTCTTAATTCCAGGATTTTTTTTTATTGAATTTAGATTCTACCATCTGCCATATGTAGATTTTAAGACTCGTTCCCAGAATACTATCTGGTATCTAGATTTATAATTTAGCAATAATACCACAAAGCCATTGTCTGCCCTTAAATTGACCAATTTTTGCTAGTTAAGGATATCGAGACAGAAAATAAAGGCTTCAAGATACAGATCAGCCATGATCTAATCAGATGGGGAATTGCCTTAAGGGACTGAATGACTTACTCCTGTTCTTATGTACCTAAGGAAGGAGAGGGGTAAATATAGCTTGTCTTAATTATTTGTCATAGGGTTGGATACAAATTTGGTACTTAAATATTCACTTTTAAATATTTTTCATGGTAGGTGAACGTCCTTTTAAGTGTTTTGAATGTGGTAAAGGATTTTCACAGAAGCACACGCTGCAGGTTCATGAGCGAATGCACACAGGGGAGCGTCCTTATCACTGCACAGTTTGTGGGAAGGCATTGACCACCAAGCATTCTCTGTTGGAGCACATGAGTCTGCACACAGGTAATTGCACTGCAGCTTGTCTTTTTAAGCATAATTTAAATTAGAAAAAAGGTCATTAACATTAAACTACCATTATGGTGCACCGCATAGTAGTGATTTGATCCATGACCATTAAAATCAAGTGCAGTAATAATGTGATTACAACTGAGCAGGTGACCATTTGGCTCACTGAGTTCATGCCAACTCTATGTAAAAAAATAATCAGTCCCTTTCCTCCATTCTATACTGCCAAGCCCAGAAGGTTTATCTGTCTCAAGTGTCTGTTCAGTGATTTTTCCTTTCCATTTTTAGGAAAGAAAGCTTTTAATTGTGACCAGTGTGGGAAGTTTTTTACTCAGAGGAGACAACTGAAGAGCCATTACAGAGTCCATACAGGTATAACTTCTTTTTTTTATTCATTCATAGGATGTGGGCATTGCTGGCTAAGCTGACATTTATTTCCCATTCCCTAATTGCCCAGTGAACAGTTCAGAGTCACCCAGATGGATTTTTCCAACAATGGTTTCATGGTCATCATTAGATTGTTAATTCCAATTCTTATTGAATTCAAATTCCACCATCTACCATGGCTAGATTTGAACCCAGGACCCCAGAATATTGCCTGGGTCTCTGAAATAATAGTCTAGTGATAATACCACAAGGCCATTCACCCCCTTAAATATGGTGTATTTGTTTTAATTATCAGTCTCAAAAAACTGACAATGTCCCAGCTCTTTAGAAATTCAAAACATGGAAGTTATTGAACTGGGAACTATTGATGTTAAAAGAAAAGTCATAGTACAACCATTAGAAATGGCTGAAATGTTGCTTGTGATTTTGATGATCTCTGGATTGGATAACTGTGAGAATTGCAAGAATTTTCATCACAACGGCAACAATTGTGTATCATGCCTTTAACATTGCGCTGTATCAACTACAGCTTAGTTGATCACATTTCTGCTTTTGAATCAGAAGGGCAAATGTTCAAGTCCCGCTCAGATAACTGAGCATAAAAACCTAGAGTGACACTCTTGTGTACTAAAAGAGCAAAGTCGAAGATACGATATTAATCCTGCATTCAGTCAGCACCAACAAATGGACACAAGATTTTTTTAAAAATTGATTCAGAGGTTGTGGGTGTCGTTGGTTAGGCTAGCATTTATTGTCCATTCCTAACCATCTTACTGTGTGTCTGGAGTCATTTGTAAGCCAGATCAAGTAATGATGGCAGATTTCCTTTCCTAAAGGACATTGGCAAACCAGTTGGGTTCCATGGCACTATTTCAAAGAATAGCAGTGTTATCCTTGGTAGCCTGACCAGTATTTACCCTACAATCTGGTCATTACCTCATTGCCTTTTGTGGGAGAATGCATCTGCATCTAACTACTAGATTTTCTATGCCACACCAATATAAAAGTAATTCATTCATTTTGATGGGCTTTATGATATCCTGAGGTCACACAAGATGCACCATAAATGTAAAAGTTTCTTCCTAAAATTTCCCAAGGCACAGGAAGCTCATCAAACAAAGTTAACAGAAAAAGGAGCCACATAAAACCGAAAAGGTAGATACCAAAAACAGGACTAGAGGTAGGTCTTGAGGAACATCTCAAAGCAGATATGCAAACTAGAGGGAGACATGACTGAAGGAACCAATTCAGAATTTAAATCATGAGCAGCTGAAGGGATAGCCTCCTGTAATAGACTTATATCAATTAGATATGTGTAAAAGGTCAGAATTGAGGAAGTGCAAAGATTTTAAAGGGTTGTAGGATTGGTGGAGATTGTAGAAATATAGTGTGTCTAGATTATGGAGGATTTGAAAACAAAAATAAGGATCGTACATGCATTTGATCAATTAAGTTTGATCCCTTGTTGCTCTTCAGAAGTCGATCTCAGAAAAAAGAATTGGTTTGAGCCTTGTAGTTTCATACATGAATCTCTAAGTTCATTTTTTCTTCTACAATGTAGTAATCTTACATTTGGTGCTGTGATGAAATCCTCTATGGTATCTATTTGTTGTACTGAGCAAGCCAGCATTCTATCGCTGCAAACACTTACTGAACAGTTAGTTCCACAAGTTGTTTGGTGGTAATTCTGCCCAACAAAGGGGCTTATTACAATGTTTTCAAGAAGTCACTCAGTGCAGTTGTAAACAACACTGCTAAAGGTAGCTGAACTATGTGGATTTTGTGTAATGAGCACGAAAGAACATCCTTGAGAAATTGAATGGCTCTGTTTAGGAGGACTTGGTAACATCCTGGAAATTGTGGAGGCTCAGATGAAGCTGTGTACTACTAATAGTTAAGTTCAGCTAAAAGTTGAAAGGTCCACAAATAATATTTCCTGGATGCAATTGAGCAAGATCAAAGCTCAGGAAAAAAATATTCAGGGGCAGCTTTAGCTTGGTAAAGCCAGCATTTGATGAAAAGTTGGAATTTATTCTTGAGGATGATTGCTAGAGTGCAATTTCAGAGTCCAGTGTAGATCCCAGCGAGGAGGGTTATTGACCAAAATGGGGACAGTTGTTGAGGCAGTCCAAAGCTGAGCAATTCTAGAGAGGAAGTTTCAAGTCTAGATGAGCAAGAGTAAAGAATTAAAGAGTAAAGACTTGTGCAGTTTATCAATAATTTGGTGACCCACTGTATTAACAACATTGGGACAGAGGAAAAGGAGTTGTTAAGAAATCAACAGGATCTGTTTTGGTTACATTCGCGAATTGATGTGCTCTCTGGGGTACTTAATCACAGTCATTTACCCATTCTAACCACATGTTAATGCCGGATGTTAGTAAATGTAGATTATACAACTTTTCTAATACTGTATAGTAAATTTTAGTTTTTTTTTCAAAACTCTGGAATCTTATGACTTTATTCTCTTGATACATATCCTACATCTCAATTTATACAGCAGGCAGTGAAGAAGTCAAATGAAAATGTTGACCTTCTTCATGAGAGGATTTGAGTACGGTAATGAGGATATCTTGCTGCAGCTAGTATAATATTGTACACTTCTGCTTCAAGTCCAGTATATGATCACAGAATGAATTAGATCATGGACTGAAATTCAGAAACGCATCTATTCGGGGAACAAATTGACTTCTGTAGGACTTATATAATTGGATAGGGCCTTGGTGAAGCCACACCTGGAGTATGAGAGATAATGGGAGCTGCAGATGCTGGAGAATCCAAGACAACAAAGTGTGGGGCTGGATGAACACAGCAGGCCCAGCAGCATCTTAGGAGCACAAAAGCTGACGTTTCGGGCCTAGACTCTTCATCAGAAATGGGGGAGGAGAAGGGGGTTCTGAACATAGGACTGAGATGAGGAGAAATTTCTTCAGCCAGAGTGTGATGCGACTGTGAAATTCTGTCCCACAGAAAGTGGTTGAGGCCAAAAACAATGTATGTTTTCAAGAAAGAGTTAGGTATAGTTCTTAAGGATATGGGATGAAAGTAGGAACAGTGACTGAGTCGGATGTTCAGCCATGATCATATTGAATAGTAAGTGGGTTTAAAGGGCTGAATATCCTACTCCTATTTTACATGTTTCTATAGCTACTTAAAAATAAATATTGCTGATCCTTAACCACTGTTACGTAAATTTGTTGACAAGTCTGGGATCATAAGAGTTCTGCTTATTTTGCAATTAGTTTTCCTTTTCTTTGCCATTTACATTTCATAAGATCAAAATGTCCTTAAGAGAAGTTTTCCTCTCCTGAGATAACAAGGTGTAGAGCTGGATGAACACAGCAGGCTAAGCAGCATCTTAGGAGCAGGAATGCTGATGTTTCGGGCCTAGACCCTTCTTCAGAAATGGAGGAGGGGAAGGAGGTTCTGAAATAAATAGGGAGAGAGGGGGAGGTGAATAGAAGATGAATAGAGGAGAAGATAAGTAGAGAGGAGACAGACAGGTCAAAGAGACAGGGATGGAGCCAGTAAAGGTGAGCATTAGTGGGGAGGTGAGGAGGAGATAGGTCAGTCTAGGGAGGACGGACAGGTCAAGGGTTGAGGTTAGTAGGTAGGAAATGGGGGTGGGGCTTGAGGTGGGAGGCGGGGATAGGTGGGAGGGAGGACAGGTTAGGAGGCGGGAACGAGCTGGGCTGGTTTTGGGATGCAGTTGGGGAAAGGGAGATTTTGAAGCGTGTGAAATCCACATTGATACCATTGGGCTGCAGGGCTCCCAAACAGAATATGAGTTGCTATTCCTGCAACCTTCAGGTGGCATCATTGTGGCACTGCAGGAGGCCCATGATGGACATGTCGTCTGAGGAATGGGAGTGGGAGTTGAAATGGTTCGTGACTGGGAGGTGCAGTTGTTTAGAGCGAACCGAGCGTAGGTGTTCTGCAAAGTGGTCCCCAAGCCTCCGCTTGGTTTCCCCGATGTCGAGGGGGCTACAATGGGAACAGCGGAAGCAGTATACCACATTATGTGGAACAATCCCTCTTCCGTACCTACACTGGCCCTAAACTCCACCACTTCCTCCATTACATTGATGACTGTATCGGCGCCGTCTCATGCTCCCACAAGGAGCCCAAACAGTTCACCCACTTCACCAGCACCTTCCACCCCAACCTCAAGTTCACCTGAACCATCTCTAATACCTCTCTCTCCATCCTGGACCTCTCTGGCAAACTAGAAACTGATGTCCATTTCAAGTCCACCGACTGCCACAGCTACCTAGAATACATCTTCTCTCACCCACCTTCATGCAAAAATGCCTTTGCGTCCACCGTATCTCCTCCCAGGATGAGGCGTTCCACCTCCGTACATCTCAGATGTCCTCGTTTTTCAAGGACCACAACTTCCCCCGCCTCAGTGATCGAGAATGCCCTCGACTGTGTCTCCCACATTTCCCGCTACTCATCCCTCACACCCCCTCCCCGCAATAAAAACAAAAACAGAATCCCCCTCACCCTCACATACCACCCCACTAACCTCCAGATCCAATGCATCATCCTCTGACGCTTCTGCCATCTGCAATCCGACCCCATCACCAAAGACATTTTTCACTTCCCACCCTTATCTGCTTTCTGGAGGGACCCCTCTCTCCGTGACTCCCTTGTTTGCTCGACACACCCCTCCAGCCCCACCACACCTGGCACTTTTCCCTGCAACTGCAGGAAGTGCTACACCTGCCCCTACACCTCCCCCCTCACCCCCATTGCATGCCTCAATGGTGAAGCCTCTTCTCCTCTCCTGGCTATTTTAAAATCTGTGCATGCTGATTACTACTGCCAGAAACACTGATGTTATTACAGAGATTTCCGCAGCTGTAGCTAGTAATATAAACCATAATACTATAAAAGATAGCCATAAGAAATGTTCATTTGTGAAAGGACTAATGCAAGTAATTTCCATTACACTCCTGTGCCAGATTTACAATGTCTGCTGCACTACAGTTATACATTTCACAGTCCTTGATGAGATGTTCTTTATAGAGAAGAAATTACTGTTGGTGAATTATGATATGAATTTTCAATATATTTAACTATTTGAGTTAACACCTTCATTAAATTTTAATAAAGAAAGTTATTTCATGGAGTAGTTGAATGATTATGGGACAGGAGGTCATTTGGCCTAACATATCTGTGCCAAGGTTTTGTGAGAGCAGCTCAACTTGATACAATCCCTTAGCTTTTAGATAATTAACAAATTCCCTTTCTATGACTGCAATCAAATCTTTCAGGCACCAGACTTAACCACCTGCTGATTACAAAAGTTATTCCTTGTGTCACTGTTTCTCCTTCTGCCATTCACATTAATTTGATGTCCTCCAATTTCTGGCCCTGCTGAGCTTCAGGCGCTCAGTTGGCGAAAATGGAAATCAGAAGTCAGTTTTTACGGTTTTATTCATGAATTAAAACTTGCATATTTATAGCTTCTAACTATGTAAACAAGGCCAGTGTCAATAAGCGTTCTTTATACTTCTTTGAAAATAAGTGAACTAAATTAACTAGTTGACAGTCCCTCAAAGGAACAAGTGTCTGTTCATACACTTGAAAAATCCAGGCAAACCACGTTAATTTATCAAAAACTGAGTTATTTGCCCCTTAGTGGACCAAAGTATACCTTTATATTCTGTTTAAAGGGCTGTCACTGGTAAATTTGTGTTTTTTTTTAAATAACCTGTTAGGGCATGACACATCTGGGACTTCAAGCCAGACCTCCTCACCCAGAGGTAGACATACTACCACTGTGCCACAGGACCTTCCCACAGTTGAATAACTGAAGTATAGCAGCCTTTTATGTATAATTCCTTTTGTAACAGAAGTTAGCATCCCATTACCCTTCTTGATTATTGGCTGTACTTTCATGCTAAGCTTTCATGACTCGTGTGTGGGCACAGCTGGATCCAGCTGAACATCGAATTCTGCAGTCATTCTCCATTTTAGTAGTTCTCTGCTTTTTCATTCTTCCTGCCAATGTGAATAACTTTGTATTTTACCTCATTATACCCATCTGCCAGATTTTTGTCCGTTCACTCAACCTATCTATATTCATCTGCAACTCCGATATGCCTCCTTCAGAACAGACATTCCTTCCTGCCTTGGAGTAACCTACAAATCTAGCCAATGTGTCTTTGCTTCCCTCGTCTAAGTCATTGCTGTGAATTATAAAAACTTGAGTCACTAGCTGGCCCCCTGTAAGTCTGCATAAATACAGCAATAGGTTTGTAAAATGTTTCTTTTTAATGCTGAATTTTTCCATTTCCTGTTCGTTAGGTCAATCCATGCCTGAATGTGTGCACTGTCATCGTAAATTCATGGATGCTGCTCAGCTGAAGAAACATATGAGAACACACACAGGTAATTTATGCTCTGATAAATAGATAGCACAGGAATATATTTTTGGAGAAAATGTGGGAATAAATGAGAAACCACTTATGAATATGGAGTTTGAAATCCAACTTAACAATTGGTAGGATGACGGTTTTACCAGGACAAGCAAGCACATAGCCTAGAATTGGGCAAACTTTGGTGAAATAGTAAAGGCCATCTGAGTGAGCCAAAGAAATTTCATTTTCATTTCACCATAGTTTGTGGGAGAATATTCTGAGATAAGCAGTTTGGTAATGTCGAGATCAGTTGTCAAATTCATGTCGGTGGCAGGATGTATTTCTAGTTGTTGATAGTGTTCACCTGGAAAGTGATCGTGTATCTGTGCATTATTATCAAGGCAACAGGGAAATAATGAAGTGAAGGGGTCCAAAACGGAATCTTAGAGTTCCGAGAAGATGAGTATACAGAGGTGCGAGTGTAAACTATTCCTGGAGATGTGCTGGACCTGTTGGGGCAGATAGATGGAACGAAACAAGAAAACCCCATTGAGGACAACGGGCAGCAAGAGATGTAAAGGTGGAAGGAATGATCAAAGATTATGCAATGGCACAAAGGTCAAGGTCAAGGCAGTGGGGCACAACATGTCTGCAGTCACACAAGTTGTCATTACCGACTTTACAAGGGAAGTTTTGGTCCTCTGAGGAAATGTAATGGGATATTTTGTAGAGAAGTGATAATTGAGCAATGTGTTTAGGAACCTTGGAGCTAAAGATGAAGTTGGACATGGAGATAGCTGACAAGGAAAGCAAATTGTGGATATTATCTTGGATTTGGGGTGATAAATAGCATATGATTAGATTAGATTCCCTACAGTGTGGAAACAGGGCCTTCGGCCCAACAAGCCCACACCACCCCTTGATATATCCCACCCAGACCCATCCCCCTATAACCCTCACACCCCTGAATACTACGGGCAATTTAGCATGGCCAATCCACCTAGCCTGCACATCTTTGGACTGTGGGAGGAAACCGGAGCACCCAGAGAAAACCTATGCAGACACAGGGAGAATGTGCAAACTCTGCACAGACAGTTACCGGAGGCTGAAATTGAACCTGGGTCCCTGGCGCTGTGAGGCTGCAGTGGTAACCACTGAGTCACCGTGTGAAGGAAACGGATGTATGTGTGAACAAAGACAGTCATTTTAGAGTGTAGCAAAGTAAGGAATAACAAACCACCAAATGTGTGAGAGATTTAAGCCATCAGTTGTTTGACAGTTCATATGCCCTTATTGTAACTGTAGCAATGGCTTTTATTAGATTAATGCTTTTCTTTATTGAAAGAGAACTGCATGATGCCAGTATCATTTGGGCAATGCTGTTTTCTGCTATTAACACAATAATTTTCACAGAATCTCAGATGTTGTATAGCGCAGAAAGAGGTCACTAGGCCCATAGTGCCTATACTGGGTCATTATATGAACATTTTCACCTAGTGCCAATATCCTGTTTTCTCCCCCTCACCCAAACCCTTGCACGTTATTTTTATCTAAATAACCATCTAATAACTTCTTGAATACCTCAATTTAATCTGTCTTGACACATTTCCCATTTTGGTGAGCACAAAAAATTCAGTTAAAAATGTTGAACGGTGGCACAGTGGCTCTGGTTAGCATGGCAGCCTCACAGCGCCAGGGACCCGGGTTCAATTCCACCCTCGGGTGACTGTCTGTGTGGAGCTTGCACGTTCGCCCTGTGTCTGCGTGGGTTTCCTCCGGGCACTCCGGTTTCCTCCTACAGTCCAAAGATGTGCAGGGTAGGTGGATTGGCCATGCTAAATTACCCCTGGTTTTTAGGGATGCGTAGTTTAGGTTGCTTATAGGGGGATGGGTCTGGGTGGGATTCTCTGAAGGTCAGTATGAACTTTTTGGGCCCAAAGGCCTGTTTCCACACTGTTGGGATTCTATGACCTATGAAAAGAGTAGAGTTGGTATTCTTGAAATGAACAGGATGTCCTTCAACATGAAAATTAGGTTAATATTTCAGAGAAGCACCTGTCAGAATATATAGAGTCTCGGTACCCAACTATGACATTAATGCTGACTTGTCTTTTGGTTTTTCAGGTGAGAAACCATTTACATGTGAAATTTGTGGTAAATGTTTTACTGCAAAGAATACCCTGCAGACCCACATCAGAATCCACAGGTATATTCTGTTGTGCCTCACAGTGTTAGCGTTGTTTGTCATGATTTGAATATCAAAAGACAACTGTGGTGAATTAAGCATAACTTTCTTTTACTACTCTGAAGAAAGAGGAAGTTTATATACCAAATAAATAATGTTTCATTTATGTAACGCCTATTACAAGCTGGGGCCAAGAATCGACATGTCATCAGGGGAGTGGGAGGGGGAGTTAAAGTGAATGACAACCGGAAGGTTGGGTTGGCTAGACCCTGAGTCTGCATTTGGTCTCCCCAACATAGGGAAGACCACACCAGGAGCAACTGATACATTAGATGACGTGCAGGTGAATTTCTGCCAGATTTGGAAGGATTGCCTGGGGCCTCGGACAGAGGTGAGAGGGGAGGTATAGATGCAGTTGCAGCGAAAGGTACCAGGTGTGGTGGAGGGCTTGGTGAGGAGTTTGGTGCTGATGAGGGAGTGACAGAGTGAACAGTCCCTGCGGAAAGCATACAGGGGTGGGAAAAAAATATCTTTGGTGTGGGGTCTGAGTGTAGGTGGCAGAAATGTAGGAGGATGATGCATTGTACTAGGAGGTTGATGGGGTGGTATATGAGGACTAAGGAGACACTATTCTTATTTTTGTTGAGGGGAGAAGGTTGGACGGCAGAAGCATGGGAAATGGGGGCGATGCAGTTGAGGGCATCCTTCCTAACAGGAGGGGAAACTACGTTCCCTAAAGTACAGTAGGAGTATATCTGTGAAGATCTCGAGTAGAACGCCCCCTCCTGGGAGCAGATGCAGTGGAGGTGGAGGAACTATGAGTATGGGATAGAATTTTTGTAGGACGGTGGGTGAGAGAAGGTGCAGTCATGGTAATTGTTGGAGCCTGTGGGTTCAAAATGGATATCAGTGGTGACTCAGTTACCAAGGATGGAGACGGAGAGGCCCAAGAAGGGGAGGGAGGTGTCAGAAATGGTCCAGCTGAATTTGAGGGTGCGGTGAAAGATGTCGGCAAAGTTGATGAACTGTTTGAGTTCCTTGCGGGAGCATGAGGCAGTACTTGCTGCTCATGCGTCCTTATTTTTAAATCTCATCACTTTTTGTTCCTCTCTATCGAAGTTATCCCCTCCAGCCCTATTGCACTTCAGCACCTGCAGTCCTCTAATTCTGGCCATTGACCATCTCTGATTTCAGTCAGTGGACCATTGACAGCCATGTCATGTACCAAAGCCTTAAGCTCTGGAATTGTCTCCCTAAATCTCTCATCCTTTAAGCTCCCCTTTACCTCTTCAATTCAGTTTTTACTTGTCATCTTAAGTCTGTGATATTCCGTTGCTGACCCTTCTGCAAGAAACCCTTTCTTACTTAGCAAGATGTTTCACAATTTTGAACAACTCTATTGAATCTCCTTTTAATCTCTCTACCCCAAGGATAGCACACACAACTTCTCAAGTCTCTCCATGTAACTGAAGTCCTTCATTCTTGGTACCATTCCACTAAATATCTTTGCATCTTGTACAACACTTTGACATTTCTTATAAAGTGTGGTACCCATTATTGGACAACATACCTCATCTGAGGTGTAACTGATGAATTATTGATATAGCTTAACTCCTTTGCTTTTGTTTTCTAGCCCTTTTGGTTTTGAATTTTCGCTTAGGGTTCAGTTGCTGCACACACTTTAAAACTGTGCAATGTAATTTGTATTGCTTCTCGTACTTCTTGGACATTAATGAAGCTTTCAACAAGGCCCTGTATGGTAGACTAATGAGTAAAGTTAGGTCATGTGAGATTCAGGGTGAGCTTACCAATTTGATACATATTGGCTTAATGGCAAGAGACAGAGAGCATTGGTAGAGGGATTTTTTTGGACCGGAGGCCTGTGACCAGTGGTGTTCCACAGGGATTGATTCTGGGTCCTGTTTTGTTTGTCATTTGTATAAATAATTTGGATGAGAATTTAAAAGACACGGTGAGTAAATTTGCAGATGGCATCAAAATCAGTGGCATAATAGTGAGAAAGAGAGATTTAGAAAAGACACGGGGGCAAGTGTTTTACACAGAGGGTGGTTTGCATGTGGAATGAACTTCCTGAGGAAGTGGTGGATGTGGTACAGTTACAACATTTAAAAGACATTTAGCTAAGTACATGAATAAGAGAGGTTTGGAGCTTATGGGCCAGAAGCAGGCAGCTGGGACTCGTTTACTTTGGGATTATGGTCAGCATGGACTAGTTGGACCAAAGGTTCTGTTTCCATGTTGTATGACTCTATGACGATGACTATGACTTGGTTGCATTAAATTTCATTTGCCACGTGTCTGCCTGTTTCGTTATTCTGTATCTTCTTGAAGTTCGCTGTTTTTTTTTCATCACTGGTTACTATTTCTCAAAATTTTGTGTCATCTGCAAAAATTTAAAACTACTTCCTTTATATCCAAATCCAGATTATCCATATAAAAAAGGCCAACGGACCTCGTACCAATTAGTGTCAATATAGTATTGTTCTTACTAAAGACAAAGTAGTATTGCTTCTTAAATTTTATATGAGTAAATTAATGTACAAGTGTTTGTTCTAGGGGAGAAAAACCCTTTATCTGCACTATCTGTGGAAAATCTTTTGCTGATCCAAGTGCTAAAAGACGTCATGACGCCATGCACACAGGAAACAAGCCATTTGTATGTCCAACTTGTCATCAGCGATTCACTCGAGCTGACAACCTTAGGTCTCATATGAAGATTCACAGCAAGGAGAGGAAAAACAGTGAGATCATTAATGTTCCAGGTGATGGGGATACAGAAGAAGTGAAGACTATCTTGCAACTGCAGCAGTACCAGCTTCCTACTGTAGGTGAACAACAGATACAGCTGGTGGTGACAAATGATGTTCACAATATTAATTTCATGCCCAACCATGGTCAGAGCATTAGTATTATCTCAGCAGAGGGATCACAGAGTCTACCTGACGACCAGGCTTCAAATTTGGCTCTGCTGACTCAGCAAGGAGAACACATGCAGAATCTGACTCTGGTAGCTCAGCCTGGCCAAACAGACAACATTCCAGCCATTAGCATGGTGGAAAACCAGCAATGTCCCGGCCAGCCAGAGCATATGCATGTGATCACATTGACAAAAGAGGCAATGGAGCACCTTCAGGGTCAAGCTCAACAACTGCAGATGGCAGAGGGGAGATCGCAACCTATTAGTCTTGAGCAGGGGTCCACACAGCCACTTCATTTGAACCAGGAAGCAACTCAGCAGCTGCAACACGTTCGATCGGCACACGTTTCTGAACCGTCAACTCAAACAATCTCTGTGAACCAATCTTCACAGCAAATGCAAGGAGAACAACTTGCAGATCAAACATTCCAATTGCAGGCGGACAATGTTTCTTACCTCTACACTACTAATTTAGTCACACAGAGCTAGAAAAATCAAAAAGTGTAGTTGGAACTATTTGCTGAAAATGGGCTAATGATTATGTAACTAAGAGGTTATCATATAATCTGTGATCTTTACAGTGACAGGTTATATTTAAAATAGCATTCTATTGGTCTATTTTAAGAATTCATTTTAAGGTTGATTTATTCCAAATTATCTTCTCTTCTTTTACTTCTTTAAAGATTTCCCATTTTCAATCTTGCACAATATCATGGTGGATTTTCTTTCCCTTCCACTCTGGTGGAAGGGAGTTTTGAAATAAGTTACATGCTCTTGAAACCTAAGTTGACGGTTAGTACGCATGTTTAACTTCATTTTTAAACAAGTTTATTGGAAATCATTCTTCACGATTTGTCAGGTCAACAAAAAAAAATGTAAAAACACCCAAATAGTTCTGAAGAGGTTCATATTTTATGTATCTGTTTTCTGCTGTGCCTTTTCATAATCGACCTTAAACGTGAATGTTTTACTGCAAAATTTTTTCTTTACAATTCTCCTCCTACTTGCTGCTGTCCTTTATAATGTTTTTTAATCGTGTCAATATAGATTTTTTTAAATATCAGAATTCTCATCAACTTATTATTAAAACTCATTATGTCTAAATGATTCACATCACAGAATACAAAGTATTTGTACGACTATGTGGCTAACTTTTGTTTGAAAAGATGAACATTTAAAAGATACTCCATCACAAGCTCAGGAATAACATAGTTAAAAGTATTTTCCTTTGCAACTTCAAGATATATTTTGTGACACAGTACCTCAATTTGCATTTTTCTGCTCTCTGTTTTCAGGTTTCAGTTTCTGATAATGTGGATAGAATTAAAACTACAGTGTGTTTTGTTTTGAAAAAGAGATTGTATTTTACAAATAAATTCACTTTTGCTTTACGCATTGCACACAATCTTGTTTTTGTGCCTAACCATGTGATTGGCTTCAGTTTGTTAGCACAAGTACATGGGTGATTAACATCTCTAATTTCCACACCTCAACTGTGTAAACTGCATATTTTATATTAACACAAAACATCCAGAGTATTTTATATGTGTCAATATTGTATAGTGCTGTAATTTGCACATTGTTCTCGGTTTGTTCTTTGCGGATGGTAGATTAATATGCAGTTCAAATGTTTTGTGCAACCAAAACAGTGTAAATAATTATATTTTTTTTAATAAGTGGATGTATATTTGATAGAGTGCTGCGATGCAGTTATTCCAAGCTGCAGCAAGTCAAATTTGTGCCTAGCATACCCTCACATGTGAAATGCTGTCGTCTGATGAGCATATCCTCACAAAATAAATGGAGTAATTGATGGGTGACTTCCTTTTCTCTCCTTCCATTTTCCCTCCAGCTAATATGCTCCTCAACCTCTTCGATGCAGTTTATCAGCCAGCAAGTCCTAAACAAGGCTGCTGTTATTTTTTTTCTCTCATGAGGTGTGTCTTCGGATAACCAGCGTTTATTGTCCATCCTTAATTGCCCTTAAGTGGTGGTTGGTGAGGAGCCTTGAACTACTGCAGTCCAGGAGGTGCAAATGCAGTGCTGTTCTTCATTGCTTCTGTTCCATTCACCATTTGCAGCTGTGCCTGAAAAGAAGAGGTGAGCCAGAAGAAAATGTCTAAGTTAATTCATTCATGTTAATATTTAAGTGTTTTAAATTATTCACAATTATTACACATTATAATTGGTTTGTATGACAGGGATTGCTTGGATGACATTTTCTCCTGAATTCTATATGAATTATATATTAAATCTGTTTACTCTTTTAAAAGATTCATAAAATATTCAGTATGCTGAATAATGTGTGTTAGGTAATGACAGTGTTATGGATTTCACATGTTTTTACACGGTTATACACTTTGACATATAATTCAGTTTTTTATAACGAATTATGTAAATTTGCTTCAGTCAGACCATTGTGGGTGTTGTTCTGAACTGGCTGCCATTACTCAATTCTCCAGATCTCAGGCCTTTAAAAAGAGGAATGTAAGATCAATTATGAGTCCTATCTCCACCAAGGAACAGATGTCTCAGTGTAGTTCTTTATTGTGCCATTCTGGTATTGGCCAGTTGCGTCAAAACAGTGTGGTGCTTATTGATACTGATCACTCTCCAAATCAGCTGGAATAACCCTTAGAGATTGCTGCTTCTGCTTGCCCAATTGTGCTATGAACATGCATTTCACTTGGAGTAAAAGTCCTAGGCCTAACGTCTTCAGTTACTTCTTCATTAATTTTGCATTCAGTGAGGTCAAATGTGAAAGTATTCACTGATTGCAGTGTTCCTTTCCATTAACACCACCTCAGATATTGAAGAAGACCACTGAACTGCTTAGTGACACATAATAGCTATGCCATGCGAGAGTTGGGCAGTGAGCATCTCCAATTCGAGACCACTCTAGACCACTCTCTCCGTGACTCCCTTGTTCGCTCCACACTGCCCTCCAACCCCACCATACCCGGCACCTTCCCCTGCAACCGCAGGAAATGCTACACTTGTCCCCACACCTCCTCCCTCACCCCCATCCCAGGCCCCAAGATGACATTCCACATTAAGCAGAGGTTCACCTGCACATCTGCCAATGTGGTATACTGCATCCACTGTACCCGGTGCGGCCTCCTCTACATTGGGGAAACCAAGCGGAGGCTTGGGGACCGCTTTGCAGAACACCTCCGCTCAGTTCGTAACAAACAACTGCACCTCCCAGTCGCAAACCATTTCCACTCCCCCTCCCATTCTCTTGATGACATGTCCATCATGGGCCTCCTGCACTGCCACAATGATGCCACCCGAAGGTTGCAGGAACAGCAACTCATATTCCGCCTGGGAACCCTGCAGCCGTATGGTATCAATGTGGACTTCACCAGTTTCAAAATCTCCCCTTCCCCCACTGCATCCCTAAACCAGCCCAGTTCATCCCCTCCCCCCACTGCACCACACAACCAGCCCAGCTCTTCCCCCCCACCCACTGCATCCCAAAACCAGTCCAACCTGTCTCTGCCTCCCTAACCGGTTCTTCCTCTCACCCATCCCTTCCTCCCACCCCAAGCCGCACCCCCAGCTACCTACTAACCTCATCCCACCTCCTTGACCTGTCCGTCTTCCCTGGACTGACCTATCCCCTCCCTACCTCCCCACCTACACCCTCTCCACCTATCTTCTTTACTCTCCATCTTCGGTCCGCCTCCCCCTCTCTCCCTATTTATTCCAGTTCCCTCCCCCCATCCCCCTCTCTGATGAAGGGTCTAGGCCCGAAACGTCAGCTTTTGTGCTCCTGAGATGCTGCTTGGCCTGCTGTGTTCATCCAGCCTCACATTTTATTATCTTGGAATCTCCAGCATCTGCAGTTCCCATTATCTCCAATTCGAGAGTCCACATTTCCCCATGATATTCAGTGGCATGACTATTGCTACATGCCTCCATCGTTACTATCCTGGGATCACCATTGATATGAAACTTACCCTGTCATATTAGCACTGGTGGCTACAAGTGCAAGTCATAGGTTGGAAATTCCATGTTGAATGATTAACCTCTTGACTTTCCAAAGCTAGTCCATCTACAAGGCACTAGTCAGAATATGATTTAATACTCTCCACTTGTCTGCAGTTCCAACAACACCAAAAATGTTCAGCACTCTCCCGGATAAAGCAAGCCACTTGATTGACGCCCTGTCACCTATCCCTTCCACTGTGGCTGCAGCATCTAACATCTACAAAATGCACTGCAGCAAGTCAGCAAGCCTCCTCTGACAGAACCTTGTAAACACATGACCTCTAGAAGGATAGGAGCAAGTGCTTTGGAACTCTGCCATCTGCCAGTTCACCTTCAGCCATAGAGTATCTTGACTTGGAAAGATATTGTCATTCCTTTATTGTCATTAAGTTAAAAATCTGAAAATCCCTCTCTTAACACTATTGGAATACTTACACCACTATCATCAACACCTGTAATAGGCAGAAATGTTATCAACCAAAAATGCAATGTCCACTTCCAATTTGACTGTGTAGAATATATTCTGATCCAATAGAGTAGTTGCTG
The DNA here is from genome assembly GCF_030684315.1 of Stegostoma tigrinum. Lineage (NCBI taxonomy): Eukaryota > Metazoa > Chordata > Chondrichthyes > Orectolobiformes > Stegostomatidae > Stegostoma > Stegostoma tigrinum. The sequence continues at coordinate 25,962,658 of NC_081357.1, forward strand.
TGTCTAAATTTAGACATTGTTCCAACAGTGTTTAACAAGTTAAAGGATGCTGTTATCAAGTTGTATAGCAAACTTGGACATTTCAACCCAGAGCAGGAGCATGTAAAAGATGTCCTCAAACGTGTCTGATAGCTAAATGAATGAAGGAGGTAAAACGAAACGATTATGCCAAATTAGATAAAGGTCAAAGGGACAAAGGTACGGGCCAGTAAAACAGAACCTTGGGACTAATACAGGTGAATTTAATCTTACAGAAAAGTGATCAAGGTATCAAATCAATTTTTAGATCATTCAGCTTTGGAATCTTTTTAAAGAAAGGTACCAGGTTCATCTGGAGGATGAATAGGAGGGAATCGAGGATGGAGCTGAGAGGTTCATTGGAAGTCATCTGAGAACAAGCGAAGCACTTTTGCAGGAAACAGGTTTTCTGTACCAAGTAGTAATGGAACAATTAAAGGGTAGTACACCCAAAAACCTACCCTCCTCAACTGACACAGGCAACTAACATCAAGTGAGACCAAAGGAAACAACGAGTAATTTAAGTTTAATACTCATAATTTGAGTATTACCCCGAAGATAGAGGAGATAATGATTTTTCTTCTGTTTGTAAATACGTCTCAAAACTGATGAACAGATTTCAATAAAACATAGTACACAAGTACATGGAAGGATTAATAGTTTTTGATTCTGGATTTGAGTTCTGGAATCTTTTAAGGATCTGTAAACCCTGTGGGAGAGAGTACATTTTGTTTTTAGGAATGTTATGGGTTGGCTCAGCAGCTGTGGTACAATTTATCATAACTGTCAAAAGCTTTCACAGCAGTTCACTGTATACAGCCTCAGCCTCAGTGAAATATAAGCCCTGACAAAATACTTATTCTTTCAGCTTTGTGATAATGGCTAATCAAACAGTCAGGGTAATGCCTCAAGGAAGAGCTGTTTAATTGTAATAATGGTAAATTAATATAGCATGGCAGAGGCATATATTCTGAGAGACATGTATTTCAACATTCTATTGAAAGAGTTGTACAGCAGGGAAACAGACCCTTTGGTCCAACCAGATATCCTCAATTCATCCAGTTTCATTTGGTCTATATCCCTCTAAACCCTTCCTATGCATATACCCATCCAGCCTCCTCCACTTCTGGCAGCTCATTCTCTACACGTGCTACCCTCTGTGTGAAAACATTGCCCCTTAGATCCCTTTTATATCTTTCCCCTTTCAACTTAAACTTATGACTTCTAGTTTTAGACTCCCCTACCCTGGGGAAAAGACCTTGGCTATTCACCGTATCCATCCCCCTCATGATTTTATAAACCTCTATAAGGTCGCCCCTCAACCTCTAACTCTGGGGAAAATAGCCACAGCGTATTCAGCCTCTTTGTTACTAGCTGCTCTTCACTAGTGTATACCATACTTAACACTTTTCTGCAAGTCATTTTTCCACCTGCTGAACTATTCATTATTGAAAAGGTTTCTAGGGGTGCCTCTAACTTCAAATTCTTATATTGTGTTTCCATTCTGCTTGTCCGTGTAGACATTGCTCTTCTTGAATGGTGAAATGCAATAATCAATGGATTACACCCTTCAGAAATTCCAATCAGAATATAGATCAGTTATGGATGTTTTATTTTCCCTTTAATGTTATGAATTAAAATGGAATCAGCTACTTTACTGCACATTTTAAAAATAGATTTTTTTTTTAAAAGTTGTCAGTGTCTACTTCTGGGCAAGAGTGAGTGACTTTTATATGTGTCCCGTTTTGCATCTTCATTGGATATCAGCATTACTGGAATTGCTAGCATTTGTTGTCCATCAATAATTCCCCTTGAAATGAGTGGCTTGGTAGTCCATTTCAGGGGACAGTTAAAAGTAAACCAGATTGCTGTGGATCTAAAGTGTGTAAGGATGGCACATTTTCTTCCCTAAAGGGCATTAGAGAAACAGTTCGTTTCTTGCATCAATCAGTGATTGTTTCATGGTCACCATTACTGAGATGAGCATTCAGTTTCAGACTTTATTAATTGAATTTATATTTCACCAGCTGCCATGGTTGGATTTGATCCAGTGCCCACAAGATATTACACTGTACCTCTATATTAGTAGCCCATTGACTTGACCATTACAGCACAACATCTATCCAGATGCATCACAGCTTGGTATGGCAACTGTTCTGCCCAAGCCTGCAAGACCACAGCCTAGTCCATCACACAAACTAGCCTCCATCCATTGACTCCATCTACACTTACCACTGTCTTGGTAAAACCAACATAATCAAAGACCCCTCCCACTGTGGTTGTACTCTTGAAGCACTTCATGATGTATGTCAGAGCTACTGGGTGGTAGTTATTAAGGTATGTTGCCTGTTTTTCCCTTTGGCACCCAGATGATCATGATCTTCTTGAAGCAGGTGGGAACCTCACATCATTGTAGGGAGAGGTTAAAAATGTCTCCAAATACTCCCACCAGCTGATCCACACAGGATCTCAGTGCAAGGCCGAGAACTCCATCTGGGCCATTTGCTTTCCGTCGGTTTGCTCTGAAGAAGATTGGTGATTTGATTGATGTCTGCAGCAGTGACTGTGGGTGCAGGTATACCCGAGAATGTCAACGCAGATGAGCTATAGGGAGAGGTTGTATAGGCTGGGGCTATTTTCCCTGGAGCATCAGAGGCTGAGGAGCTAATTTACAGAGGCTTATAAGATTATGAGGGGCACGGACAAGGTGAATAGATAAGATCTTTTCCCTGGGGTGGTGGAGTACAAAACTAGAGGACATAGTTTTAAGATGAGAGGAGAAAGAATTAAAAGGGATCTAAGGGGCAGTTTATCACAGTGGGTGGTGTGTGTATGGAATGAGCTGCCAAGGGAAGTGGTGGAGGTGCTTACAATTGCAACGTTTAAAAGGCATCTAGATGGGTGTATGAATAGGAAGGGTTTAGAGGGATATGGGCCAAGTCCTGGCAAATTGGACTAGATTAATTTAGGATATCTGATTGGCGCAGACAAGTTGGACCTAAGGGTCTGTTTCCATGCTGTACGCCTCCATGACTCCAAATAGAAAGAAAAGAAAGAGGGAAATAACAAATATGCCAATATTTGATGATTATGACTCAGATGACAAATGATATTTTTGTAGTTCTATGTTTCATGTTGATTCTGTTTAATGGTTACATCTCTGGAGCTTGAAGATTTGCGGGTTTGTAAGTTGAATCTTGCTCATGACATAGCTGTGTCTTCTTCTGGAATGTCAGCTCTCCTGCAGTCAGTTTGAAATGAACCTCTCCTATTGCTATGGCAGGAAGGTTTCTCTATACAGGGCTTTGATTGTCTCCATAGAAACCGTGTCTGTTTACAACCACTCCTTTCAGCATGGCTCCATCTCCATGTTTGCAGCTTGAAGTAATCGGCTGCATTACAGATCCAACGTTTTACCAGGCAAAATGTGCAGCAGAGGTGATTATAATTTTTTTTGCCTGCTTTGTGTTTTTTAAAGGTTGGCTTGTTTTTAAATACATCAAACCTATGAAAGCAGAGTGAACCAGTTTCTGAATCTCCCTGGTTTTAATTTAATACATAAGGATCAGCATATATATGTCAAGTGATTTACTGTCTAAAATTGTTATTGTGAAAATACTACATTTTTGAAATTATTGAGGTGTAAGTATTTTAGGCATGGGCAGTGTTCATTGCCCATCCCTAATTATGCTTGAAAATGTTAGTGGTGTTTTGCTTTCTTGAAGTATTGCTGTACACCAGACGGCACACCCAAAGGGAAGTAGTTGCAGCGTCCGTGAGGGAATGGTAATTTAGTACCAAGCCAGGATGGTGTGTGACTTGTAGGGAAATTTGAAGGTGGTGTGTTCCCATGTGTAAGCTGTCCTTGCCCATCTAGGTGGAATAGATCAGGGTTTGGAAGGGGCTTTCGTGAGTTACTGTAGAGGATCGTACATGTGATAGACTCTGCTGTTACTGAACACCAGTGATAGAGTAAGTGAAAGTTTAAGATGGTGGATTGGGTACTAATCGAACAGTCTGCTTTTGAATCAAGTTGCTTGAGTGTTGCTGGAGCTGCATTCATCCAGGTAAGTGGAAAACATTCCATCAGGCTCGTGGCTTTGTGCCTTTTGGAAGGCGAGCAGGTATTATGGAATCAGGTAGTGAATTACACACCACAGAATTCCCAGCCTGCTTTTACAGTCCGTGAGTATTTATATGACCAACTTGGTTATGTTTCTGATCAATGTTAGCATGTAAGGTATTGAAGAATTGTGAGAGTGGGTCATTCAGTGGTGAAAATGATTCAAGGGGAGGTAGTTAGATTCTCTCCTTTTGGTGCTGGCCAATGGCTGGCATTATGTGGCATGAACTTATCAGCCCTAAGACAGAATGTGATACAAGTCTTGCCTCATAAGGACACTGAAAATAAAAAAAATGCTGGATCTCACAGCAGATCAGGCAGTATCCATGCAGAGAAAGCAAACTAACATTTCACAGGCTGTTTTGTCATCTGAGGAGTTGCAAGTGGTACTGAATTATGTGATCATCGATGAACATTCCCTCTTCTGATTTTAAGTTGAAAGGGATGCTATTGATGAAACAGCTGAAGATTGTTGTGCTGTGAGCTTCTTCAACTTGATACTCTGATAACTGGCCTTCAACACCACAACCATCTTCATCTGTGTTAGTTATGACTCCAAACAGCAGAGAGCTCTTCCTCTTGATTCCCATTTACTCCAATTTTGTTAGATGCATTGAGGGCATTGTGGTGCAGTGATAGCATCCCTACCTCTGAACCAAGAGGTTCAAGTCTCACCTGTTCCAGAGGTGTGTAATAACATCTCTGAACAGGCTGATGAGGAGATACAGAGGAAGAAACATCAGCCTTCCTGCTCCTCTGACGCTGCTTGGCCTGCTGTGTTCATCCAGCTCTACACCTTGTTATCTCAGATTCTCCAGCATCTGCAATTCCTACTATCCCTGTCTGTGCCATCCTGCTTCCAGTGTTTAGTGTTAATGTAATTTTTTTTGTAATTTCACCCACCTTGCATCTCATATTTAAGTCTAATACTGCTGCTGGCATGCTCTTAAACATTTATTGAGGCGGGATTAGTCCTCTCGGTTGAAACAGAAGGTGCTGGGAAGTTCAGCAGGTGTGAAAACATCTGCGGTCAGAGAAAGAGAGTTAATGTTTTGAGCCTAAAATGACTTCTTCTAAAGAAGAGTCATACCAGACTTGAAATTTTAAATTTATTTTTCTCTGTCCCCAGATGCTGCCAGACCTACTGAGTTTCTGTTTTCATTTCAGATTTCCAACATTCACAGTAGTTTGCTTTTAACTGGTTCTGGGGCTTGATGATAGGGTAGGTGAGGGATATGCCAAGCCACAAAGTTACAGGTTATTATTGAATATAATGTTGTTGCTTGTGATAGCCTACAGCATCTCACAAATGCCCAGTTTTGAGCTGATAATGAAGAATGAAAATTATTAACAGCTGGACCCAGCGATAATACAGTTGCCCTTGAGTCCAAGTTATGGTTTTAAGCCTCACCTCAGAATTTGGATTAAGCAATTAGCTGCAGTCAGAAATGCTGTGTTTAGAACACTCAACCTGTCTGACATTTTATGGTAAATGAACATGAAGGATGTGTTTTTAATATATGTGGTTTAAAATGAATAGTAAATAGATGGCAGAGAGTTTCAAACTAATTTAATATCCAGGCCCTCCTGCTGTTCGCAAATAACCTTGAGCTTTGCTCCTCATATATTGCCAGGCTACCATCTGTCATGAAAAACTATAATTGAAAATTAATAAAGTATGAGATTTCATTTTATGACCAGCTGAAAAGTGTTGAGAATGTAATGTTGTAGTATCTGACTGTAGAAAGGGACCAACTTCAACAGAAAATATTCACTTGATTAAACAATTTAATTAAAAAAAACGTAGAAGGCCTTTCTACAAGGACAAACTTTATTGATTTTGTAATTGGATAAAGGTCAATACGAGGCAAACCATATTAAAGGATCTGTCTGGAGAGACATCTTCAGATGAAAATAAGGCCAGTTTCTGCCTGTTTTACAGACACTCAATTTGTAGGCCATTTGGCCTACGCTGCTATTCTATAAGATCATTGCTGATCAATTTGTGTGCCAAAAAATTCCACACTCCCATTATCCCCAAAAATCTTTGATTCCCCCTCCCAACAATAATTTATTCTCCTCCACTTTAAAAATATTTATTGATCCCACTTCCACCATGCCTGATCTAAAATCAAACAACAATCAGGGAAACAGTTCCCTTCATTCTAACTTAAAAGTGTGACCTCTAATTTTAAATAGGGGGATTTATCCATTATGTCAAAATAGCACCCACGCACTCAGACTCAGGAGCCCATGACATCAGCTGACCATGACAGGCATAGGAGTGTCCTCAGGCCTGTCTTGTGCTGATGTCATCATTTTTCAAGCATTGACATGTCAGCATCAGTGCATGCACCATTGCCAATGGGAACCGTGCATTGGGCAGAGGCAAAGCTGGGGGCCAGGGCATGACTGGGTCTGATGAAGTAGCTTTTGGCCCATTGTAGAAGGAGGGACAAAGATCTGTACTAGGACTGGGAACAGAGGTGGGGGGGTGACGGGCAGGGGATGGGTGTTGTGGGGAGTGGAGGGTAGGAGGGAACGCTGGCACAATGTAATGCAGGGAGCAGGAGTTAGCCAGAACATGTAACTCTATCTTTTCGACTAAAATTTCATTCAATTTAGGGTCTTTAATGCAGAAATGAATACTCAAAGCACTTTACCAAAATGTAGTCTGACAAAAGACAGAGAGAGCTCAGAAGAGTGACATGAAATCTTCATCAAAATGGCAGGTTTTAAAGAAGTACTCAAAGGAAGAAAGAACGGTGGAGACAAGATAGTAGAGGAAGGAATTACAGATTGTAGATCTTGACATTGAAGGTATGGCAGGTAATTGGCAAAGAAGCTGAAGAATGCAAGAGACCGGAATAGGAGGAATGTGAAGTGCACAGATTAAGTCTTGAAATGGTCATAGTGGCAAGAGTGAGGCATGAGGAGATACAAACATGAGGTTCTGAAGTCTGAATTTCTGGCATAGTGGTTAAGAGTCTATAGGTAACTACAGAAGTGACAGGTCAAGAGTTCTTGATGCAGAGTAGAATTCTGTCAGCTGAAATAAATGCTAGAAATAGCAGCTCCGGCAATTCTGAATCCTCTGAGATGACTCATATTTGACTTGAAGCATTAACTTTGTTCCCTTCACCACAGATACAGTCAGAACTGCTGAGCATTTCCAGCAGTTTCTAGTTTTACTTCAGATTTCCAGCACCTGAAGAATATTGCCTTAATTTTACAGTAGAGTTTGGGTTGTGCTAATATTTCTGGATGTTGGGAAGCTAGTTGGGCAACATCATAACTGTCCAATGTGTAAGTGCCAAAAACATAGCTGAACTAAGACTTTCTGAAGTAGGTGGCTTTTGATAATTGTTGTGGAAGGGCAAAAATACCTTGGATCAATGTTGCAATGATATAATGAAGCTACACATCACTGAGTAGAAATAAGTGTGGCTGGAGCTGGAACATATTAGAAAGATCACTGAAAGATAAAGTCTCAAAGGAACACTCTGATAGACAATAGATTGAGACTGGAGAAAACATGTGGTCAAAAACATTTGAAGACAATGGTGTTATCTACAAGATTCACTGCCTAGAAAATTGTGTCAGTAGTGAAGATCAAGAAACATAGCTGAGATCATCTAGAGAAGAGAATTCAAATAACTCTACAGAGGTAGGTATCCTGTCACTAAGTCACCCTTTATTTACATATGAACAGTCCTAAATTTTAGGACTTACACTGAGCAGAACTTCTGACAATTCTGTTTATATCTGTCAGCCAGGGCTCCCTGATTAGACCAGATTTACAGCCCTATTTGGGGGACTCCTATTCTGTGAGGTCCAGCTGGCTGATCTTGTTACAATCACTGCAGAATCTTTTAAAAAGCAGCTTTAAGATTAGTAACTATTCAGAAAAAAATAAGCCGCACTGCTGAGCAGCAGCTGTGGAGTAAATATCTCTGAAAAGAAACTCCTCCAGAGAAACTACAAGAAAAGTAAGTCTGAAAACAGCTTTTTACAGGCAGTAATTGTGGCAACAAGCTATTTAAAAAATCAGAGCAGAAGAAGTTCACGAGTAGCAGAGTTTCTTAGATACAGGAGTCGATCCTCTGGATTGGAAGACTGCAAAAGAAGGCCAAAAGAGGAAAATTGAGGAATTATGGACCAGCTAGCCTAACGACTTTGGTGGGGAAATTTTTGGAGTCTATCATCAAGGATAGGGTTACTGTCCACCTCAAACATTTTCAGCTAATCAGGCAAAGCCAGCGTGGATTCATTACAGGAAGCTCATTCCTGGCTAACATCATTGAATAGGTTTTTGAAGACATGACTAAGGTAGTAGACAGGTGAATGTCAATGGATGTTGTTTATTTGGATTTCCAGAAGGTATTTGATAAAGTCCCATTTACAAGATGGTTAACTAAGGTAAAAACCCACAGAATTGAAGGCAAATTACTGACTTGGCTGGGAAATTAGTTGAGTGGCAGGGGTTAGAAAGTAGGGGTAATGGATTGGTTCTCAAATTGGCTAGATGTGACCAATGGTGTCCCACAGGGATCTGTGTTAGTGTTTAAATTATTCACATTATTTATTAATGACTTGGATAATCGCGCAGAGGACATAAAGCCGAATGTGCTGGTGATACTAAGTTAGGCGATTTTGTCGATAGCGTAGACAATAGCCTAAAATTACAAAGGAATAATGCGAGACAAAGTGAATGGGCAAAACTGTAGCAGATGGAGTTCAATGTGACTAAGTGTGAGGTTATCCATTTTGCACCTTAAAATATTAGATCAATGTGCTTTCGAGATGGTATGAAGTTAATGATAGTGCACGCCCTAAGAGACTTGGAGCTTCAGGTACATATATCTTTAAATGTCACGAACAGGTGCAGCAAATAATCAAGAAAGTTAGTGGAAAGCTGGCCTTTATGTCTCAAAGACTAGAATATAACTCCAAGAGTTAAGATGTGAGGCGAGATTATACAAACTAGGCCTGTTTTCTCTAGAATTTAGAATGTTAAGGAGAGATCTGATTTAAATCTTCGGGATATTAAGAGGAAAAGCTGGGGTAGATTAAGATAAACTATTTCCACTGGTTGGCGATTCTAGAGCTAGGAGGCATAGTCTGAGAATTAGGGCTAAACTGTTTGGGAGTGATGTTAGGCGGCACATCTACACATGATGTTTGGAACTCTTTTCCACAAACTTCAGTGGATACTGGATCAGTGGTTTGAATCTGGGATAGATACAGTTTGTTAAACAAAGGCATTAAGAGATATGGGTCAAAGGCAGATATATGGAGTTAGACCACAGATCTCATAGAATGGTGGAACAGGCTCAAACAGCTGAATGGGCTACTCCCATTCCAATGGGAACATGAAAGGTGGAGAGAGCTTTTAATAAGATTGACAAGTCGCCAGGCCCGGATCAGATTTGTCCTCGGCTGCTTTGGGAAGCGAGAAATGCAATTGCTTCGCCACTTGCGAAGATCTTTGCATCCTCGCTCTCCACTGGAGTCGTACCTGAGGACTGGAGAGAGGCAAATGTAATTCCTCTCTTCAAGAAAGGAAATAGGGAAATCCCCGGCAATTATAGACCGGTAAGTCTCACGTCTGTCGTCTGCAAGGTGTTAGAAAGGATTCTGAGGGATAAGATTTATGACCATCTGGAAGAGCATGGCTTGATCAAATACAGTCAACACGGCTTTGTGAGGGGTAGGTCATGCCTTACAAACCTTATCGAGTTTTTTGAGGATGTGACTAGTAAGGTTGATGAGGGTCAAGCTGTGGATGTGGTGTATATGGACTTCAGTAAGGCATTTGATAAGGTTCCCCATGGAAGGCTCATTCAGAAGGTCAGGAGGAATGGGATACAGGGGAACTTAGCTGCTTGGATACAGAATTGGCTGGCCAACAGAAGACAGCGAGTGGTAGTAGAAGGAAAATATTCTGCCTGGAAGTCAGTGGTGAGTGGGGTTCCACAGGGCTCTGTCCTTGGGCCTCTACTGTTTGTAATTTTTATTAATGACTTGGACGAGGGAATTGAAGGATGGGTCAGCAAGTTTGCAGACGACACAAAGGTCGGAGGTGTCGTTGACAGTGTAGAGGGCTGTTGTAGGCTGCAGCGGGACATTGACAGGATGCAGAGATGGGCTGAGAGGTGGCAGATGGAGTTCAACCTGGATAAATGCGAGGTGATGCATTTTGGAAGGTCGAATTTGAAAGCTGAGTACAGGATTAAGGATAGGATTCTTGGCAGCGTGGAGGAACAGAGGGATCTTGGTGTGCAGATACATAGATCCCTTAAAATGGCCACCCAAGTGGACAGGGTTGTTAAGAAAGCATATGGTGTTTTGGCTTTCATTAACAGGGGGATTGAGTTTAAGAGTCGTGAGATCTTGTTGCAGCTCTATAAAACTTTGGTTAGACCGCACTTGGAATACTGCGTCCAGTTCTGGGCGCCCTATTATAGGAAAGATGTGGATGCTTTGGAGAGGGTTCAGAGGAGGTTTACCAGGATGCTGCCTGGACTGGAGGGCTTATCTTATGAAGAGAGGTTGACTGAGCTCGGTCTCTTTTCATTGGAGAAAAGGAGGAGGAGAGGGGACCTAATTGAGGTATACAAGATAATGAGAGGCATAGATAGAGTCGATAGCCAGAGACTATTTCCCAGGGCAGAAATGGCTAGCACGAGGGGTCATAGTTTTAAGCTGGTTGGTGGAAAGTATAGAGGGGATGTCAGAGGCAGGTTCTTTACGCAGAGAGTTGTGAGAGCATGGAATGCGTTGCCAGCAGCAGTTGTGGAAGCAAGGTCATTGGGGTCATTTAAGAGACTGCTGGACATGCATATGGTCACAGAAATTTGAGGGTGCATCCATGAGGATCAATGGTCGGCACAACATTGTGGGCTGAAGGGCCTGTTCTGTGCTGTACTGTTCTATGTTCTATGTTCTATGTTCTATGTTCTAAACCAGACAGTGTTCTCAGCTTAGGTAACAAAGTGTGGAGCTGGATGAACACAGCAGGCCAAGCAGCATCTCAGGAGCACAAAAGCTGATGTTTCGGGCCTAGACCCTTCATCAGAAAAGGGGGATGGGGAGAAGATTCTGAAATAAATAGGGAGAGAAGGGGAGGCGGACTGAAGATGGATAGAGGAGAAGATAGGTGGAGAGGAGAGTATGGGTGGGGGGGTGGGGAGGTGAGGAGGGGATAGGCCAGCCCAGGGAGGATGGACAGGTCAAGGGGGCAGGATGCGGTTAGTAGGTAGGAAATGGAGGTGCAGCTTGAGGTGGGAGGAGGGGATAGGTGAGAGGAAGAACAGGTTAGGCAGGCTGGGACAAGATGGGCTGGTTTTGGGATGCAGTGGGGGGAGGGGAGATTTTGAAGCTGGTGAAAGCTTTATTATTAGGGGCATAGAGTACAAGAGCATGGAGGTGATGTTGAACTTGTACAAGACACTTGTTAGACTTCAGCTGGCTTATTGTTTATATAGTAACGGATGTCATATTTTAGAAAAAATATGAATGCATTGGAGAGAATGCAGAGGTGATTTACAAGAAAGGTTCCAGGGATGAGAAGCTACAGTTTCAAGGATAGACTGAAGAAGTCGGAACTGTTCTTCTCGGAGAAAAGAAGGCAGAGAGGTGATTTGATGGAGGTTTTCAATATTATGAGCAGGCTAGATGTAGTAGATAGGGAAGTAAGAGCAAACGAGCACAGATTTAAAGGGATGTGCAAAAGAAACAAAAGTAATGTGAACGAAAACTTTATCACTCATCGAGTAGTTAGATTATGGAGTGCACTGCCTGGATGTTTGGTAGAGGCACGTTCAATTGAGGTATTCAAGAGGGCACTGGATAGCTATTGGAACAGAAATAGTGTGCAAGGTTTTGGGGGAGAAAACAAAATTAACGCTAGGTAATGATGCTTATCTGTAGAACTGGTGTAGACAAGATGGGCCAAATGACCTTCTTTTGCATCATATCACTTCTGTGATTCTACTTCCTTTTTGTTGATATCTACTTTTTGGTCAGCAATATCCTTTGAGATTATGAGCAAGAACTCTATTATTGTTTCAAAGTTCAGAATTTCCTACCTGGAGTAAATTGTCAAAGCACACAGCTGCTTTCTATTGGTGTTAATGGGCAGAATTTGTGAGACCAACAATATAGCTCCTAAGATCTTTAATTTACCATATTATTTGAACATTATGTAACGTTTTGCTAGTAATAATTTTGGCACATTAGGAAATTGCACTGTAATTGCTTCATTCAGCAGTAAGGTAGGGTAAAGCAGTTCTTAAAAATAAAAATGTTCTGGGCCAATGTTTGAATAACTACTGTCTAACACTGTACATTTACAACTTGGGTTCACATTCTTGAATTTAAAGTTGTTCTTAAAAACTTCTGTCAAAAATTGTGAAAAAATTTGGTGTTACGGCTGAGTCATCAGATGTCTTGATGGTTGGAAAAAGTTGCTGTGCCAAGCTTATAGTTCAAGGTGTATTTGCTCTGACATCACAAAAGATTAATTGTGAATATTTTATGTTGGTGACATGGTAAAATTGTGTTGCATCCTCCCTAATGTATCAGGTCTCCTCTTTTAAATGATATCTGTCTAATTATTCATTTGTAAACTTGCACAAGAGTACTCCTAAATTAATCTTTGACCATTTGTCAGGAAACTACATACTTGTTCACAGACAGTAATCCAGCATGTATCCACCCTTTCAATTAGAGGTGGTGGGACTCCTCAAAGATTCAAGATTTCATACGGTTTTAATAACTATACAGGTGATTAAAGAGTTTTGTTTAACTGGATAGTTTTGAATTAAGCTACTATCTTTAACTACACGAACAAGGCTGGTGTTAGAGAGATATAAATCAAAATAATGATGGAGTTTGCACACAAAAGCTTAGAATCTGTTTGACTGTCTAGAACTAGTGACTTAAAACAATCTTATAAAACATTCAAAATTATAAAGGAAATTGATAAAATCTCACCAAATAAATTGTTCTCACTGTTGAAAAATAGTTCAAAAGCTAGGGATACATACAATTTAAAAACTTGGAACCTGTTGCATAATCATTTCACACAACAATAATAATGTTAAATAAATTCCCAAAGAAGGTCATAAACAGAGAAACTGTTTCAAGTTTGCATTTCTAGAGAAAATAAGTGAATCTAGTAAGATTAAAATCATATAATACGATGTAGCTTGTTTATCCTAGCCATCTTATGCTGCGTGATCGATCCTACCTTATCCTTTTACCTCCTTTTTCTCTGCAATGTATCCAATTGAACCATGTGTCTGTGGCCTTCCGTGATATCTTTCTGTCCTTAGAGTGTCACATGTTCTGGTGCTGATATCTGTCAGGGAGTTTATTTATTAGAAAGAGGCAGATTCAAGAGAGCTTATGTGGTAACCTGTATTGTGAGGGGTTTATATTCTTCATCTGAGCTCGGAGATTTCGACTATTTTGGATGTTAAATATTAACAGCTAGACAGAAAGCAGTCTTTTTTTCTCCTTTGGTCTGGGCTACTGAGGCTAAATTGTAGTGCTCCGCCTGCCATCCCAACAGATAACTGCATATTAATTAGATATTGAATCTGAAGGGTTTGTTTTATAAAAATTGACTGTTACGTACATAAGGTTTTTCTAAACAAGAACAATTCAAGGACTCAGTGCACATATTTAAATGATCCATGAAAAACACAGTTTAATTACTGCTTTTGTTTGTGAATTCTCAATCTTTGGAAATAATGTTTGTGTTAAAACAATTTAGATTCCATTGTATCTTTAACATGGTAAACCATCTCACAATGATTCACAACATTATTGGGCAAAATTTATCAAGTTTTAGCTGTTATTAAAATTGTTGAATTGGGCATTTGATCATTTACAATTCCCATGAAGTTCTGACTAAGTTAAGCTTACTGTCTGTAGTGTACCATACTAGTGTCATTTTTCCATTCTAAGCTCTAATGCCCATATTCTAGTAGAGAGGACCGAAAAAATGTTTTGTTAGAATTAGGGTGCATCCCTTTCTCAAAAAATCAGCCTATATTGAAACAAAGCACCTGCCTATCTGCTATATGTTGCTATTTGACTAACTTACTAATATCAAATAATGCTGAAGACTTCACTGCTGGTGTTTGCTGTGAGAATTTGTTCCATATATTGTAATTGAAATTGCAAAATGGCAAGTTTGCTAAATATTTGCTTTCTACTAGTTTCTGTCCCTACTGTCAGAACTAAGGTTGCAATGATATGTGAAAAATGGAAAATAGATCAAAAGGAGGAACTTACTAGTCTCAGTATAAATTTTAAAGGCATGATGTGGAAAAATAAGGAAACTAAAGGTAGATGCAACATCGGGACCATATGATTTGTACCTCAGGATATTAAAAACATGAGAGTTACAAATGTTCTAGAAATTATGATCCTAAGTCTCTTGATTGAGAAATTCATCTCTTGGATTGGAAAATTGCCAATGCCACTCTATTGTCTAAGATCTATAGAAGAGAATAACTAAGATACCTAATATCTGTTATAGTGGGGGCAGGGGCTGGCTGTAAGCAGCTTTTGTTTGGAAGGGAATGATTGAACGTTTAGACATGAGCTGATGGGATACAATTAACACGGATTTGTAAAGAGTAAGTCAACCAAAACAAAATCTAATATAAACTTTTGAGGATGTTACTAAAGTAACTAAGCAATTTATTTTATGAGATTGGGGAAGGCATCCAATAACAATTCACACATAACAAATGATATGGGATTGCAAGCATCTGGAAATTGGTTGTAAGACAGACTAGTTTGAGGATATTGTGGCATAGCGATAGTGTCCTTTACCTCAGGGTCAGAAGGTCCAGGTTCAAGTCCCACCAGCCCTGGAGTTGTGTTTTCACACTTCTGAACAGATTTAAAAAAAACAATTAATAGAGACGATAGACAGACACTAAATTTGACATGATTTTTGATGTCTCTAAAGGATCTACACTGGGAACTCCGGTTTTTCATTATAATTGTCAATGATAAATATCCCGTTCTCCTTTGAAAACTGCAATTGAATCCGCCTCCATCATGCTCTTCAGAAATCAATTCAGATCCTAACTGATCAGTGTATAAAAAAGGTTTTCCTCGTGCAACCTGGAGACAGAAGTAAAGATCTACGGATGCAGGTTTGCTGAGTTACGTCTCACAGGAAGTAATGGAGAGGGAAGCAGATAATTACAAAAGGACATAGATAGTTATGTGAGTCGTCAAAACTGACAGATGGGATGCACACTGGGAAAGTGTGAGGTCATCCACTCTCTGGGCCTAAAACAGGATAAACGCTGAGGAGCTAGTAACTGTAGGAGAAGAGTAGAAGGAAGGCCAATAAAATGTTTATTGGTTTATTGTGAGGAGAACTGAATTCAAGAGGAGAGAGGCTATGCTTCCATTATACAGGACATTGGTGAGACTACATTTACAGTACTATGTGCAGTACTGGTCACCAAACTTACAGGAGAATGTTAATGCATTATAAGCAATTCAGAAAAGGTTTACTAGATAATACCTGGAATGAATGAGGAAAGGCTAGGCCTGTATCCTCTGGACGTTAAGAAGAGTCAGAGGTGACTTAATCGAAACATGTAAGATCATGAGGGGACTTGACTAGGTGGATGTGGAAAGGATATTTCTTGTGGGATAATCTGGAACTATGGCTGTGGTTTAAAAATAAGGGGATGTTCGTTTAAAGCAGAGATGAGAAAAAAATTTTTCCTCGCTCAGCAGGTTGAGTGTTTGTTGGAATTTCCTCCCTCAAAAAGCAAAGGATGTAGATTCTTGAAATATTTTTAACACAGACGCAGATAGATTCTTGATTACCAAGGGGATGAAAACTTATCACGAATGCAGGGTATGTAGAGATCAGTTTAAAATCAGATCAACCATGATCTCATTAAATGGCAGAGCTGGCTCAAAGAGCCGAGTGGTCTATTCTTATTTCTTGTTCTTATGCTCAGATTTGTACAAAGCGAACTAAATCATGTGTTATAATTATTGGACAATGATGAAAAATAACTTAATAAAAAACTAATGCAATGTTATTCTGTATCTCAGTGAATCTAAAATACAAAGGGGGTAGGGTACAAATTTCTAAAAACTCTGGATAGTTCTAACTTTTACAGCAGCATTCAGTTCTGTGCATACCCCTCCTCTACCTGCTCAGGACACATTGGTCCTTGAGGCTGTACAGTACATTGTGATGGAGCCCTCAAGTTATATACAGTTCCTTTCTACTAAGCAAGCCCACATTGTCTGTGGAGTGTAACATTCAGAGGACACAGGTCCAGAATTCCTAAGTGGCAACGTTCAGTTGTACCTGAAATTCATCACTCAACAGTTCATGGAAGAACAACTCAA
The DNA here is from genome assembly GCF_030684315.1 of Stegostoma tigrinum. Lineage (NCBI taxonomy): Eukaryota > Metazoa > Chordata > Chondrichthyes > Orectolobiformes > Stegostomatidae > Stegostoma > Stegostoma tigrinum. Next base: position 25,979,207 of record NC_081357.1, read on the forward strand.
AAGATTACAAGCAGGGACTGATGTCAGTGAACTGTTGAACGGAGTGGATGTGGGGAGGAAGAGAGAGAGAGAGAGAGAGATGATTTCTCTGTGTCAAAATGCTGATGTCTAGCTTTACTGCAGGAAAGACAATGGGAGTATACTGAGCCTCTGTGTTGGGGGATCTAGTGTGAGGTCACGAGCAGTTGTCTAGCTCTCTGTAGCTGAGAAAGCTATTGAAGTACACAATCTGAGTCACAGAGTCAGGGAGTAGCCATTGGTGAATGCTGGTGTTGTGACAATGAATGAGTATGGAGCGCAGTTTTTAAAGTCAAGGGGAGTGTGAACCCAGGAAATGAAGGTGATCAATTAAAACAGGGATAGATAGACGCAAGAAGGATAGCTCTTAAACTCTTCCAAAACCAGATCAGCAAAAGAGAAGAATTATAAATGCTTGTGAAATTTGCTAAGATTTGGTGACCCATTGGGCCATTAATGTTTTGGGCGGGGGTTGGGGGGGAAGATTTATTGAGAAATCTGTGACATCTTTCTTTGTCAAATTTGAAATTTGTGTTGAATTACAGCATGATATTCCTGTTTACCACATGTTAATTCTGGGTGTTGGGAATTAATTGTCCATGCATTGTAGGTTGTATTACTGTTCTAAATCGTAAAGTATAGCTGTTTGTTCAAAACTGTGGAATCTCGTGGCTTTATTCTTTTAGTAAGTGTCTGGATCATACTTTGGTCTATTTTAAAAATAAAGGTTACTAGTCCCAAACCGGATTGTAATGTTGTTGATGCTCTGTCTGGGATCACCAGAATTATACTGGCTAAGTGTTAAATTATGATTTATATGTTAAGTTATAACATATCAGTTCTGACGAAAGATCGCTGGACTCAAAATATTAATTGTTTTTCTCTCTGTATACACGTTGCCATACCTGCTGAGTTTCTCCAGCACTTTGTTTTTCTTACAGATTTCCAGCATCCACAGTTCTTTGTTTTATTTAGATTGTGAAAACAGGTTGCATGATATAAGTTTATAGTACATTAAACATAGAAGAATTAAAGGGTGATCTAATTGAAATCTTTAAAGGAGATTAATGTTTTCAAAAAGTAGAGAAAGGAACTATTTCATTTGATTTGGGGGTGCAGAAGGGGCATGCCCACAGATTTGCTACGGGCCAGTTCAATGCTGATCTCAGAAGGTTGCCTGAATATTTTCTTCTTATTGTTCATGCATGGGATAAGGATGTCACTGGCTAAGCAGCATTTATTGCCCATCCCTAATTGCCCAGAGGGCTATTGAGAGTCAATCACTTTGCTGTGAGTCTGGAGTCACATATAGGCTTGACCAGGTAAGGATGGCAGTTTCCTCCCCTAAAGGACATTAGTTAACCAGGCGGGTTTTTCCTAACAATCAACAATGGATTCATGGTCATCGTTAGATTATTAACTCCAGGTATTTATTGAATACAAATTCCTCAATCTGCCACAGCAGGATTCAAACCTGAGTCTCCAGAACACTATCTGGGCTTCTGGATTAATAGTCCAGTGATAACACCACTGGGTCGGCACCTCCTCATAGCTTCAAAGCTTTAAGGGAAATGTAGGCAATTTCCCCTATAAAAGCTTTGAAGTTAATTTAATTGAAGCATTTAAGTCTGAGAATACCTCACTCTCCTTAGTGTGGGAAGAAAGACTGATAGAAAAGACAAATTTTAAGAAACTCTTTACTTTTAATGTAGGAGCTGAAACGGACATATCCTTCTGAAATCAGTGAGCCAGTCATTCGCCCACTTCTGGAGTTTGCCTGGGATATGTTCTTATCTCAGAAAAAGAAGGTATTTATCTTTTATATTGCTATCTGAAGCTGCGGGGAACAGAGTCCCAGCAAATCACATCTAAGGCTGTGGATAGGGCTTTAAACTAAACAGTGTTGCGGGTTGGGGGTTAGACGAGGAAAATTATGGAAAAAGTTGAAAGCAGGGAGGGCTCAATAGAGGTTATTAAAGTTTTCAAAACAAGTAGGCCAAGGAGTTGCAAATGGAGTTTAATACAGATAATTGAGAGGTGCTACATATCGATAGGGCAAATCAGGCCAAGATTTATGCACTTAATGATAAGGTCCTGGGGAGTGTTCCCAAACAAAGGGTCCTTGGAGTGCAGGTTCATAGTTCCTTGAAAGTGGAGTTGCAGGTGGACAGGATAATGAAGAAGGCATTTGGCACAGTTGCCTTTATTGTTCAGTGCGTTGAGTAAAGGAATTGGGAGATCATGTTGCGACTGTAAAAGACATTGGTCAGGTCAGTTTTGGAACGCTGCAGACAATTCTGGTCTTCCTGCTATTGGAAGGATGTTGTGAAACTTGAAAAGGGTTCAGAAAAGATTTGTAAGGATGTTCCCTTGGAGGCTTTGAGCTATAAGAGAGGCTGAATAGGCTGGGGCTATTTTCTCTGGAGCATCTGAGGCTGAGGGAGGACCTGATAGAATTTTCTAAAAATCATGAAGGGCTTGGATAGCGTGAATAAACAAGATCTTTTCCCCAAGGCAGGGGAGTCCAAACTAGAGGGCACAGCTTTAAAGGTGAGAGGGGAACAATTTAAAATGGACCTAAGGGCCAACTTTTTCACGTAGAGGATGTTGCATGGAATGCATTGCCAGAAGAAGTGGTGGAGGCTGGTACAATTACAACATTTAAAAGGCATCTGGAAGGGTCCATGAATCGGAAGGCTTTAGAAGCCTAGGCCCGAATCGTCAGCTTTTGTGCTCCTAAGATGCTGTTTGGTCTGCTGTGTTCATCCAGCTTCACACTTTGTTATCTTAAATGGGTATGTTGCATTAGTTTTCAAAACATGGAAGACACCATCAGCATACCAGAACACCAAGAGAGTCGGGGGGGTCAGAGGGAGTGCACAGGCAATCACTAAGGAGAAGATGCTGGGGAAACTGAAAGGCCTGAAGGTGGATAAATCTCCCAGACCAGATAGACTATACCCCAGAATTCTGAAGGAGATAGCCAAGGAGATTATGGAGGATTGGTGGTGATTTTTCAGGAATCATTGAGGATTCCAGAGGAGTCGAAAATGAGGGAAACAGAAGACAGGAAACTATAGGCCAGTTAGCCTGACATCATTCATGGAGTCTGTAATTAAAGAGGAGATTGTTAAGTACTTGGAAGTGCAAAGACAGGACTGAATCAGAAAGGCTTTGTCAAGGGAAGGTCATGCCTGACAAATCTGTTTGAATTCTTTGAGGAAGTAAAGAGCAAATTAGATTTAGGAAAAGTGTGGACGGGATCTTATTTGGATTTCCAGAAGGCCTTTGGCAGGATGCTGCACAAGAGGCTGTTAAATAAGAAGCTGTGGTGTTGGGGATGAGGTACTGTAACGTCTAGAGGACTGGCTGATTGGCAGAAGGCAGAGAGCGTGGATACAGGGGTCTTTTTCATGATGGCAGCCAGTGACTAGTGGTATTCCACAGAGGACAGTGTCAGGACCACAACTATTTGTGTTAAGTATTAACGATCTGGACGAAGGAGCTGAGGGCGTTATAGCTAAGTTTGCAGATGACACAAAGATAGGTGGAGGACAAGTAGTGTTGAGGCGCAGTGAGGCTGCAGAATGACTTGGACAGGCTAAGAGAATGAACAAAGAAGTGGCAGATTTATTACACGTGGGAAAGTATGGAGGTTATGCACTTTGGTAGGAAGATTGGAGGTGTAGAATATTTTCTGAATGAGGAAAGGCTTTGGAAATTTGCAGCACAAAGAAACTTGGGAGTCCTAGTTCAGGATTCTTAAGGTTCAGGTTCAGATTCAGATTCAGTTGACTGTTAGGAAAGCAAATGCAATGTTAGCATTCATTTCAAAAGGGCTAGAATACAAGAGCAGGGATGTACTGCTTAGGCTGTAAAAGGCCCTGGATCAGATCACATTTGGAATAATGTGAGCAGATTTGGAGCCTGTATCTAAGGAAGGATGTGCTGGCATTGGTTGGGGTTGAGAGGAGATTTACAAGAATGATCTGGAAGAACGTGTCACATGAGAGTAGTTGAGAACCTTGGATCTGGTATTTGATGAGCTTAGAAGGATGAGGGGAGAGCTGATTAAATCTTACAAAATACTGAGACACCTGGATAGAGTGGAATTATTTTTAAATGGACATGTTTTAAAACAGTATAGTTAAAACATTTCATGGCCACCATTGTTGATACATTTTTTCTAGTTCAGATTTACATAATTAATTGAATTTAAATTTCCCCAGCTTCCCTGCTAGGGGAGGTGAGGGCCCAGTGGTATGAAAGCTAGCTTATTAATCCAGAGACCCAGGTAATGCTCTGGGGACCTGCGTTGAATCCCACCACAATAAATGGCAGAACCTGAATTCAATAAAAGTCTGGAATTAAGAGTCTAATGATGACTATGAAACCATTGTTAATTGTCAGAAAAAAGAAACCATGTGGTTTACAAATGTCGTTCAGGGAACAAAACTGCTATCCCTACCTGGCCTGGCCTCCGTGTGACTCCAGACTGACAGCAACGCACTTGACTCTTTTAGGGATGGTCAATAAATGGCAGCCTAGCCAGTGACACACATTCCATGAATGAATTTTTAAAAACTGAAATAGAAGAATTAAATAGGAATAAATGCACAAATGTTTTCAAAATCACATTTGTTCGTCTTAGTGAAAGTTACTGAACAGAAGTTAAAATGTAATAGATTTGAGTAAACGAAAGGGTCAAAACGGGGAGCAAGAAAGTCAAGGGAGAGACCCCTGATTGTGTCAGGGTGGAGAGGTTGAAAGATAAAGGTTTTATGTTGCAGGTCCAGCCATAGGGATAATGAAACAAAAATACAAACTAACTAACAAGAAAAGAGAGAGAATGTGGTTGAGTTGTGCTGTTAGTTAAGACATTTAACAAGCAATAAAAGAGATCACTAAGTGAGCAGCAAATATAATGTACTAATTCGAAAGATGTAGAAGAAGATTGGGGTTCCACATTGGAGGGAGTGCCTTGCATCATGAAGAGAAGGAGATAAAAGGGCCGGCGGTCTGTCTCCTGTGCTTTCACAGAACAGTACCATAGGAAAGGGAAATGGTGCTGACAGTTACTTAGGAGTGAGCGAGAATGTTGCAGAGGAAGTCTGGCAGTGGAAGATGTTTTAATGATAGCATCACGCTAGAGCAAAGAATGGTCCACTGAAGAGCAGAGGCTGGTGTGTCAGAAGGTGACAACAAGAGATGTCCTATCAACGTCATGAGAAGGAAAGCAAAAGTTTGGGAGCAGAAGTGTGTGAAATTATTTCTTGTTGATATCTGATGCAGTGACGTTGTGAAGAATGAGACTGTGCAGCAGGTTGAAAGGCTTCCTTTTCTGCTCTGAAAATCTATGCTCTATACATTGCTTCATTTGGATGACTTGATATTCAAATTCACAAGAAAAATGTGCCTTTGTGCACATTCAAGTGTTGCATAATTGTGTACCTGTAACCAAATTAAAACTTTATTGGAAGTTGTTTCTGAAGGTGGAGACAATCTAACAATGAGTACATCATATCTTTAGAACTTAAAGACACCAATTTTTTTTTAAACAGGAGCTTAAAGGTGACATGTGGGGCTTCTCCTCCCATGTCATGTGCTTTATCAATGGCCAGCTTATTGGAGATGAGAAAGATTTCCTCAAGTGGGCAGAAAATGTATTTGGCTATGAAGATTTCAGACCAAAAGCTCTATATGATGCTATAGCTGAAGATTTTTATTCTGACTACCTGAAGGACAGTCAGGTAAACATCAACCTTTCCTTAAAACACGAAATATCGCAGCAACTACTTTTCACAACAACGTTGCCCCCATCCCCCCACCCTTGCTGGCATCATTAATACAGAGAGGACAAAATGTTTAAAGTACATAGCACTTTCATAGATGATGTTTGGAAATATCCTTTACACAATAATAAATCGTGTGATGGACTAGCTCAGCAAACCTTATTATCTGAGATTTGAGTATTGTCCTCCAGTTTTTAAGTTTACTTTCTGTTTAATAATGTGGTCTTCCTGTGTCCTTTACCATTGTCATCCAAATAATCTTTTGCTTTAATAGTATTATTGATATAATTGTGCAAACACAACAGGCCTTTAAAAAATGCACCATTACAGCATGTTTGTTAATTTTTTAATTTCTCCAATGCTTGTTGTTTCATAATAAAACAAAATTTACTTTGCTCTGAAGATAATCTCATGCACCTCCCTTTCTTCGTTACCTGGTGATTCTGGGGTGAGGCTGATGAATGTGATACTATTTTGTTAAGCTTTGTAGAGCACTTTAGTTATCAACTCACATTCCGGTCTCTAGCTTAAACCCAATTCCTAAATAATGTAGAGAACTGTTGAAGAAGTTAACAGTTGCAAAGCCAACAATCCCTCCAAACTACATCTTCAGTTCTCCTCATTCAGAAGGACCTCCAGAAACCTACTCAAGCTGTAAGGTACCTGTGGCCATCCTATTTGTGGCTGAAGATCTAAAAAAACTAGAAAGAGTATATAAAAGAGGACCAATACTTAGAAAATGTGATTGGTTGCATGAAGTTCAATGCTGTTTAAATGCCAAAGGTAGAGACGCAACAGAAGAGTCCTTAACCTTCCCTTAGGCTTGTTTTGTAGGTCATGGAATTAAAATTTGTTGAATATGTAAATTGGGTCAATTGACATCTGAAAGATAAAAATTAACCTTTGTTCCATGGTCATTAACTGAGATCGCAGTCGGATGCTGTCCACCTGGTTTACCCTTCCAATACATTTCCTCTCTCCTTACCGCAGTTCCAGGATTTGTATTTTCCATTGTCCATTCAAAATTTTATCTCCTTGAAATGTTTTCCTGGTCAAAACCTCAACTGTCTGCATCAGGGGGCTTACTCAACTGTGTAACTCCTACAATAAGTCTAACACAGCTCTGTGCTATTAGTTATACTGATTCTTAGCTGCAAGAATGACAGTCACTTCTTGTTTTTTATTCCAATTACTTCAAACAAATAACATTCTCATCTGGTTTTGAATACCTCTTATACAACAGACATCTTGACCAGGCAGCAACCAGTTTGAGTTATCCTTTAGAATAACCCTCCATGTGTTTCACTGATGATAGATACTTCTACAACAGACCTTTTTGCTCTTTGCTAAACTCTCGGCTGTCATCTTCAAGAAAGGGCAATCCAACTAGTCTAATGTTTTATCTCTATTTTCTGCAGCATACATTTGTTTACATGGACATTTCCATTGATCAGAAACCCATTGGGAGATTGTTATTTGAGGTAAGGAATGCAGTGAAAGGTTGTTACTTACTCCTCCCTAGCTGCTCACATCCATCCACCCTCATTAATCACTCATATGGTGAAGGTCCTGATCCATCCTAGAGTATAGTTCCACAAGAATGAGAACAACCATTGGATGTCCACTCTTCACAATGAAAATGTCTTGTGTGTTGGCAGGTTGCCTAACTGGGAACCACTGGTCCTGAGCATGAACCTATCTCAAGTTCCATTTGTATAGATATTCATTTCAATAAGAGTCACTGAATAAATATATTTCTTTCCTTCCCCTAATACAGCAATGCCTGGTCAAAATATATTGCACTCAATATTGTGTCACTGTGATCATTTATTTTCATATTAACCAGCTAGGTTCCCATTCACCATGGCTCAGTCACGAATATCTTGACATTGGATGTAACTCAGTGGTAACACACTCAGAACATCATGGGGGTGGTTTAAGTCACGTTCCAAAAACTTGAGTGAATGAACGAGCTTAAAACTGAAGGAACACTGCATTGTCAGAGATTCTGTCTTCCAAATGAAGCAGTAGGTTGAGATTCTGTCTGGTTTGTCAAATGGACATATTGAGGTCATGAAATGCATTATATAAATGCAATTCTTTATTTTTTGCAGGGAGGAAAACATATTTCATGATTGCAGTTAAGGTCATAACCTGTTGATAGCTTTTTACAGATGTCTGTCCAAAGACTTGCAGAAATTTTGAGGAACTTTGCACAGGAGAGGCAGGTTTCTCTCCTACAAACATTCGACTGTGTTATCAAGGAAGTATATTTCACAGGCTGGTGAAGGATACTTGGATTCAAGGAGGAGGTGAGAACCAAAGGCTACTCTTTTCCAACAAGCATCATAAATCTACATGTTAAAGCAGCCAGGATTGTAAACAGTACCTGTCATATGTCTCACATATGGCAGGAGTACATAAGCAATAAATTGTTATGGACACTAGTCGCTGTTATGGTATTTGGAGTAGAATTATTTAAATGTTTCCTTGATTCTCAATTCTGATATCCATTCTGATGTTTCCTTCCCAAAACCATAGACATTCTCAAAGGTAGAGGAGATGGTGGAGTATCGATATACGGAAAAACATTTGAAGGTAAAAGACTCTTGTGAAAGTTTTCTGGTGGAAGAATCATTACAGAGCATGGTTGTGGATGTCATTTATAATGTTTGTATAGCACCTAATCTTGGTATAAAAGGTTATGCCATAGGTCCCCACAACTGGAGAGTTTTGGATTCTGGCTGCTCAGAGAGAAGTATTGCAGTGTCCCAGAGTTTAAAAAAAATGACTATTGAATATTTCCAGTGCCATCTGGAGAGAAAATGACCTCCTCCCTACCCCTACTCCACACTGTTTTCATTGTGAAGAGTGGACATCCAATGGTTGTTCTCATTCTTGTGGAATGTTAGCTTAGTATTTAGCCTGGCTCCCTAGCATCTGCTCACCAGGTATACTTAAACCCAAGACTTGTGTGGTGGTCACTCTGGATGTAGTAACACTCCAGATGTCAGCCCAGTGCATAAACACTATTCTAGCCTTTCTTCACTGCAGACACCTGGAGTGCAGCTCAAAAACTCTCCAATGTCTGATTCAGGTATGGGAATGATACTGCTGATCTTACTTCCCTGGTATTTGAAGCCACTCGCCAATTCTTCAACTCAATTTTTTCTTGTAAAATGTGTTTTGCTTATTAAGTACAGTACAGGCCTATGTTCTATGTTCTTTCGGCCTGCCATATCTGTGCTTTTATATATTTATAAATATAATTATAATACACAAGTACATATATCTTTATAAGTAGTGTTGGTTCTTAATGTAGAATAATACAGCACAAGAACAGGCCCTTCGGCCAGCCATATCTGCGCTGACCATGATGCCATTCTAAACTAGTCCCATCTACCTGCACATTGGTCCATATCCTCCTATTCCCTGCCTGTCAAAATGCCTCTTAAACATTATTAGTGAATCTGCTCTACCAACTCCCCTGGCAGCATCTTCCAGGCACCCACCAGCCCCTGTGTTGAAACCTGCCTCTGGAGGCATCAACTATGAATTAACAAAATATATACATCAATTATAACAGTGCATAAAGTTTTTAGTATTAATAATCCTTCTGGACATCAGCATTATCAAATTGTTATAGTAGATAAACACCATTACCTGTACTATAGTGTCATTAAGCAGATCAAATGGCACGTCATTTTCATGAAAAAGATCTCTTAAGATTTGAATGCAGCTTTCATTGAATGATTTATCTTGAGACTTTGAATATGCCCTCAGTGAAATAATCCATGAAATAAATTGCACATATACAGCACTACAATCCTGTAGATCAGGCATACTCAGATTGGAATTATAAAAGAGCATTGGGATGAGGTTAAATTCTTACAATACATAATATCACTGGATCCCAAGTGTGTCACAGCCCTGATGGGAACCATGTGCTGGAAGCCGAGCCCCCCTGCTGATCCATGATTGGCCATATATACAAAACCTGACCAAATTTAATAGTTAGTGCCCGTTTGTGACTCATCCTCATCCTTCATTTGTGGCAAAATGGATTATTAATTACAAATGTGCAAACTTAAACTAAAGTTCCTTTAAATCTGAACATTCATTCACAAAGAGGATAGACAAGACAGAGAGACACGAATATATTGAAAATGGAAAATATAGGCAAGAATGGACAAAGACTAGGATTTAAAAATCCCAAATCAATTAGGTGGGATTATGTGTAGCGGGAGATGAACCCAAGACCACAGTTGAAGCCATCCTCAGAACTTGACTATCAGTATCCTTACAACAGATGTTGTTTTGATCACTATCAGTGCAAGAAATAGTTGCTAATATGCAGGATGTGTTTTCTGTTATTAGATGAGACCTTTGCAATCTCTCACTGCAAGAGAGGAATTCTTGGAATGGCTAACAAGGGACGGCACACGAACGGAAGCCAGTTTTATATCACACTGCAGCCAACTCTTTGGATGAACACCAAATTTGTAGCTTTTGGGTTGGTATTTCAGGTTTATTTCCTTCACTTTTGTCTGATCATTGCTGGTTTAACATTGTGGGGGCAAAGTGTTCCATCATGTCATGTTGAAGAATTCTATTTAAAGAGACTATAGATTCCCTATCTGGTGTGAAATTGAGTTACGTCGGTGTCACACTGCTATACAATGAAATTCCTCCTCAGTCAGTTTAAAAGACCATGGTTAACTTATTAAAATGTGAGGCTGGATGACCATAGCAGGCCCAGCAGCATCTCAGGAGCACAAAAGCTGACGTTTCGGGCCTAGACCCTTCATCTGATGAAGGGTCTAGGCCCGAAACGTCAGCTTTTGTGCTCCTGAGATGCTGCTGGGCCTGCTATGTTCATCCAGCCTCACATTTTATTATCTCATATTCTCCAGCATCTGCAGTTCCCATTATCACTAATACCATGTTTAACTAATTGTTCAGTTTGAGGATTGTCATCTGTGTTTTACCATTCTTAAGGATATTTTTGAGGAAAAATTAAGTCTAATGAAAGATTGAATAAATCCAAGTTTTCTGTTTAGTTTCTTACCTCAAGTTAGGTTTAGAAACTAATCATCATTCAAAGAGGCACAACATCGAGGGCCGAAGGGCCTGTACTGTGCTGTAATGTTCTATGTTCTATGTTCTATGAGATGTCCTATTCTCAACATATGATACACAATACATGAACAGACAAATGCAAACACAGATGGGCACATGTTGGAAGCAATCTTGAAGGTCCTCCAGGAGCTTTAGACGGTCAGCCAGAAGACTTTAATTCTGTGGGAGACAAAAGTCAGCTTCTTGATGATAGGTTAAGGATCCACCATTAAGTTCTCAGAACTTTCTGGTGAACTGGCTTCCCCATCCTTCATTGTTAAGATCCTGTTTTACATTTATCAGCTTGCAATGAATACTCATTCAAACCTCAGACTGCTGTATTCATATTTCTGGGTCCAAGCTGGTTTCCCAGAAAAAGAAGGCGTGTGTCTTGAGGGGGTAACACACTGGAGCTAGAGGAATACAGCAGGACAGGCAGCATCAGAAGAGCAGGAAAGTTGACATTTCAGTCGGGACCCTTCTTCAGAAAATGGGGAGGGGGAAGGGAGTATCCAAAATAAATAGAAAAGGGGGGTGGAAATGGGGCTGGGGAAGGTAGGTGGGATGGTGATTGGCAAGTGTACGTAGGGAGTGGTGAGGATTGGTCAGTGAGGTGGGAGGAGCGGATAGGTGGGACAGAAGATGGACAGGTTGTGACAGATCAAGGAGACAGGGGTGAGAGGGTCGGCTGGTCATGGGATGAGGTAAGGGGTGGGGAGAGTTTGAAACTGGTAAAGTCCACATTTAGACCATTGGGTTGTCGGCTCCAAAGGTGGATGATGAGGTGCTGCTTGTCCAGTTTCTGGGTGGCGTCATTGTGACATTGGAGGAGGCCCACTAGCCCCACCACCCTGACACCTTTCTCTGCAACCACAGGAAGTGCTACATCTGCCCCTACACCTCCCTCTCCACCTCCATTCAAGGCACCAAACAAATGTTTCACAGCAGACAGAGGTTCACCTGCACATCCCTCAATGTGGCCTATTGCATCTGCTGCTCCCAATGTAGCCTCTTCTACACCGGGAGGCTGGGAGACCCCTTTGTAGAACACCTGTGCCCAGTTTGCGACAAACGACAACACCTTCCATTCGCAAACCATTTCAACTCTCCCTCCTACCCCCTGGGCCTACTCTAGTGTCTCAACGACCTAGGCAGCTGAAATGAAGTGATAGACGTCGATTGTGCATGAGGTATCTGATGGAGATGCCTGGAACCCAGCATCCTGTGGGACAGATCACAGCAGGGACAACTTTACAATGCTACCTCACAGTGACAGGTGCATGATATGTGTAGACAGTGCTACACGCCCTGGTCAGCACTGCAGATCATATATCTGCATCTCACAGAAACCTGGGTTATCGTGAGATCCCCATGAGTTCTGTTGTCTGCAGCCACTTCTATCTAAGCTGCTTTCAGCCTACTACCATCCATCGGTAAAAAAACTTCTTTCCTGGACTGCCTTCAGGAGATCCTTTAGGGAGGCATTACTGAACTCATGTGCTTTTTTAAAAACTATATTAATCTATGAGACGTGGACATCTCTGGCCAGGCCAGTATTTATTGCCCTGAGGTCAATTGCCAATGAGAGTCAACCACATTGCTGTGGGTCTGGATTCACATGTAGACCAGGCTGGGCAAGGCTAACAGATTTCCTTCCCTACAGGACATTAGCGAACTAGATGGGTTTTTCCGAATAATCTGCATAGTCATTGTTGGACAGACAATCCCAGATTTCTATTGAATTCAAATTCTGCCATGGCAGGATTCAAATCTGGGTCTCCAGGACATTACCTGGATCTCTAGATTGATAATCTAGTGACTATACCACCAGGTCATCACTTCCCTGCCTCTTTTTTTTAAACTGACATCTTTGGGCTGGCTGGGGGTGACGAGCAGAGGTTGAATGATACTCCTGGATTGCAGCGAGTGAAGTGCCATCTGGGTTCCTTTTAAATATGGTGCCCCGCTGTTGGCAGCCAGAAAGTCCCAATGGTTTGTTACTAGCCCATAAAATTCCCCGTTTTACCCATGCATGGTTGTGTAGGGAGCGGAGAAGAACATAATCATGCAGGAAAAACCTGGAATCCCTCATAATTTTCACTCTCGCTTCTGCACTCACCCTGAAAGAAATGTATTTCTGCCTAATGTATCTGACGTTCGTGGTATAAGAAAATCCACTCACCTAATGGGGCGAGCTTATATTTTAATTCAAAAACCAAGGAGCAGGTACAAGGCTAATAATACAGGATATATCTAAACTTAAATACTGAAACAGAAGATGTGGTAAAAGAAGAAGGAAGTGATTAGTGGATTCCATTCCCGCGTTTTAAGCGTTGTAATGTTGTAACAGAAAGTAAGCATTGTGGGAGTATAGGGACTGCTCAGTTTTGAACTGGGAAAAGAATTATATTAGGACACTGTGCACTGAAACAGTTTCATTGCAAATAATAGGAATGGTATGGAACTTAGAGCAAAATCTGGAAAAGTGCTCAATGGAATAATGTGAAGAAAACAGAAAAATCAAGAAATGTAGTAATAGAGAACAATGACCATGATGTCTTTTGGCAGCAACTTCCCAGCTGTCAATTTCTAAATGAACAATTACAACAGCCTCTTGGGAGTTCCCCTCCAAATCACACTCTGTCCTGACTTGAAACTTTACATTGCTCTTTCCCTATTGCTGAGTCAATATCCTGGAACTGCCTTCCCATTAGCACTGTGTATGGAATTACAGACATTGCAGAAGGGAAGGAAAAAGGTCAAAGACAACAGCCATATGGATACAGCACCAGCTGTGAGTTCCTCTCCAAGTCACACACCATGCTAACTTAGAATTGTGGCATTACTCCTTCACTGTCTTTGAATCAAAAAATACAGGATTCCCTCCCTAATAGCACTGCAGTACCAATACCACATAGAGCGCAGACTCAGAAATTCAGATCACCACCAGCTTCACAAAGGCAATTAGAGATCATAGAATCATAAAATCTCCACAGTATGAATGCAGGCCATTTGGCCCATCGAGTCAAGCTGGGTGGCCAACAAATGCTGGCCTACCCAACAAAGCCCACACTCCATGAATGAATTTTGAAAAACTTTGGCAGAAGTTAAATAATAAATGATATACAGGATCCACAGTAATCTTTTCCCTGTATCTTAACCCGAGGATGCACGAGAGATATTTGAAGATTTTCTCAGATAGTATTCAAGTATTATGTTAAATACCCATCAATTCATTCTTTTCCTTCAGAATAAAACCCTCCCTGAACTGAATCTTCTTTTCTTTTGACAGACAACTGGTAGCAGGCACAGAGGTTCTCGAGGAATTGGAATCAGTTTCCACGTATAATGAGAGACCAACAGTGGAATGTAAAATCACAGACTGTGGCCGTAATTCTCCCTAAATGTCATTACTCTTAGTTTGGCAAACACATTATAACCTGGGTCTCTTGTCTATTATTTATTATCCTCACGGTTACATGTTTCCTTGTTTGACATATACAATGTGGGGTCTTTAATACTCTGTGGTAAATTATATATGAATGAAGGTGAAGATTATCAATGCCAACAGACTTGGGAAAGAGTTTCATAAACTCTAATCAGAAAAAAAATTCCTAATCTGAGGCTGCAACTTACTATTGCTGGTATTTGCATATTAATCCTTGCCGTGTGGAAGTCCTGTGTCTGCTAGTTTAACAAGCAAGACCCCTCATTACTTTTCGGATATAAACATGAACTAACTGCACAGAGGCCAGTATCCCATCACCAAGTCGCCCTGTATATACTTGTGCACAGTACACCAACAGCGGCCCAACCAGATCAGAGTCAGTCGCTGAAGCCAGGAGATTCTAATTTCCTTGTTGTACTGGTCAGCCAGGGCTTTCATGATTGGCTCAGGTTAACAACCCCAGTCAACAACTTTGCTATCAAAGAGGTCAACCCAGTTCCAAACTCCCCACCGCTCCCCCACTAAATCCAGGGATGTAAGCCTGGATTTTCACTGTAGCTTTTCCTGCAATGTTTTTGTCCCAAGTCCAATTCCTCTGATTCGGACTGTGATACCGTTGCATTTGTATCCATGGGAACTGGGTGACCATTTAACCAAACATTAATTTTAAATCAGTTTCAATTTGGATGTAGCTAAGCAACTTAATCGTTCCAACTCACATTTAGGGGATTTCCTATAGTGTGAACTGTCCTGGGTACATGTCTGTAAGCTTTTTTACTCAAGTTAGGCCTTGTAGGATTTCTTCGCTGTCTTAAGTCCGCATACCAGCAGCAACTACAATCACTTGCCGGCCCAGATCCTGAAAAACTTATTAGCCACTTGGCCAAACATCATCAGTGTTATGGGGTTCTGCTGTTGTCTGGCCTAGGGTCCCTCTACTCAGGATGTGCCCTGTGTCAGGTCTGTGATTGACTTCACTCAAGTGGCATTCCACAGATCAAGTCAGAGAGGTGAGGGTGTCCTCTTCGGTTGGGGTGCCCTGTAGCTCCCATGCCCCCCTTGCTGCATTTTCTAATGTTTGAAGTCCAGTTGGACTTCAGCTAGTAGGCACTTCTATATGGTTACATCATTAATCTGACATATCAAGTGTCTCTCAGCACCTCATTCAGTGTAACCCAAAATCATAAGCTTCTGCCAGTCATCTCAACCTCGTCAAAAGTCCCAGTACAGATTCTCCCCAGTTCTCAGAAAGCCAAATACAGCCAATAACATCTCAGAATTAGAGGAGACAGCAAGAACTGCAGATTCTGGAGTCAGAGATAACAGTGTGGAGCTGGAGCAACACAGCAGGCCAGGCAGCATCAGAGGAACAGGAAAGCTGACATTTCAGGTCAGGATCCTTCTTCAGAAAAAATCTGAAATCTGACAGAAAAGATATTGCATTCTTTCCATATACTGGGCCCAGTCTTTGACAACAGGATCAAATGAGTCAAGCTTTCCAACTAAAGGCATGGGGCCAGAAATGCTTACCCCAAGTCCAGGATGACAGTTGCAAGCAAACATTCTTCAGGTACTTCCTTTGAATGTTGTAACTTTACCTGTATCCACGACTTCCTCTGGAAGTTCATTTCACACTTGAGCCACTCTCTGTGAGAAAGTTGGCCCACATGTTTTGTTTAAAATCTTCTCTCACTGTTTCCTCTGGCAGCTCATTCTATACATGCTCCACCCTCTGTGTGAAAATATTGCCCTCAGATATCTTTTAAATCTTTCCCTCCCACTTTAAACCTATGCCCTCTAGTTTTGGACTCCCCTACCCTAGAAAAAGACCAGGGCTGTTCACCCTATCAATGCCCCTCATGATTTTATTATCTTCTATAAGGTCACCCCTCAGCCTCCTACGCTCCAAGGAAAACTGTCCCAGCTTGTCCAGCTTCTTCTTATAACTCAAATCTGTTATTTCACAGGAACATAAATCTCATCTATGAAGCATCTTTATACTGTTAATTGGTAGCCCTAAATTACTGCTTCAAGCTTAATTAGTAATTCATACATAAATGCAAAAATGTTTTGAAACTTCCAGGGAGGTTAAGAGTGACTTGTGGTTATTCCAAGGCCAAATTGTTCAGCAATTTGCAACCATTCACAAAGCATGGATTACCTCTTTATACAAATTTCTGGACAGTTTACACACTAATAAAGATGAGCTCATTAAACGAAGACTGAGTGCATGTGGTTGTTAAGTAAGAAAGCCTAAATTTTTATTTTGTGTGAATGCAATTTAATTTATAATGACATTAAACTGAAATCTACAGGTTACATGCTGTAGTTGCTAGCCTTAAGCAGGGTATTTAACAATGTTTCCAGTGAAACAGCAGTTTAAGTAAAAAGCCAGTTGAAACTACATGCTTATAAAGTGAGTCAGATAGTCAGATTGTTTTAGGAGCACACTGAAGTAACCAATTTAATGCTAAGTTGCAGAGTGTTGTAATTTAGATTGAGTGTTGAAGTTATGTGATTTTGGGAGTTCGCAGAAGGAAGGGAAATGGGTATTTTGTATTTTTGCTTTTCCTAAACATTTTCAACCTCAAGATTTGGTTTTTACTCTGCAATAGGAGAAGCTGGTTATTTGACAAGTACCTAAAAAGCAACAAAGATTCATTCTATTCCTAAGGTTCAGCATTGAATAGCAACTCATGGAAGGTCAAAAAAGTGTACAAAAACATAATAAAACACAAAATGGAGTAAAATAACTAAGAAGCTCCTTAGAACACATTAAGGATGGCAGGACAGGTGATGTATCACTGTCACAGAATGTGGGTGTTCCTGGATGATAGTTTGGTCTAGAGCAAACCTATGTGGCAATTTTGGAGGTTCAACTATGGACACAATAGCGCTTTAGCGAAGAGTAAAAGTTACATGGACTCTATTCATTCTTCAGCAGTGACAAGATTTGAAGTTTTGCTCAAGGCTGGAGAGAAACTAGCAGTAGGAGGGGTAAGAATCCTTGCAGGTATTAGTGAATTATAGATCAAAGAGGAGGTAATGAATAGTTAGTATGACAGGCTAAGTATCAAGAACAGAATCTGAAAGGCCATAAACTTTCCATTATTACTTGAACCAAGTGCAAATTGGCACAGAAAATATCAGGTTAGAGACTCAAGTGCATGACTCAAAAACTGCTTTGGGCAAAGTGGGTTGTAGTTTGTGGGACACTAGCCACAATATGGGGAAAGTGAGGTCTGTATCAATGGGATGGCCTCTATCTAAACACTACTGAGGCTTCTGTTCTTGTCAACCATATAACCAAGGAACAAGGGATGATTGTAAATTAAGTGGCGGAGAAAATTGATCAATTTTGGGAAGATGTGTTAAATCAAAGAGTAGAATCTAGGCTGAAGAATACAGAATTAATATAGGAAGTGATAGACCATGACAGGAAAGGACAGAGAGTACGTACTAAGATGCGAATTTAGAAAGACAATAAAAGGATAAAATTAAAGACCTGGAAGACAGCAAGAACTGCAAATGCAGGAGTCAGAGACAATACAGTGTGGAGATGGAGGAACACAGCCGGTCAGACATCATCAGAGGAGCAGGAAAGTTGACATTTCAGGTCAGGACCTTTCTTTATTTCTGAAGAATGGTCCTGACCTGGAATGTCAACTTTCTTGCTTTTCTGATGCTACTTGGCCTGCTGTGTTCCTCTGGCTCCAAACTAAAGACCTAAATCTGAATGAACATAGCATAGCATTCAAAACAAAACAGATGAACTGAGAGCACAAATATAAATTCATATGGTGCATCTGGTACCCACCACAGAAATATGACTGCAAGATAACCAGATTGGGACATGAATATTCAAAGGTACAGGACATTCAGTGATGTCAGGAAATTAACTGAGCCTAGCATCAGTGGTGGGTAAGTTGTTGGAGGGGATTTTGAGAGGCAGGATCTACATGCATTTAGAAAGGCAAGGACTGATTAGGGATTGTCAGCATGGCTTTGTGTGTGGCAAATCATGTCTCACATATTTGTTTGAGTCTTTTGAAGATGTGACCAAGAAGACATAGGGCAGAGGAGTGGACATTGTCTACTTGGACTCTAGTGAGGCCTTCGACAAGGTACTGCATTGTTATCTGGTTAGTAAGGTTAGATCCTATCAGATCCACGGAGATATTGGATTCAAAATTGGCTAGACAGTAAGAGACATGGGGTGGTAGTAGAGGTTTGCTTTTCAGACAGGAGGCCTGTGACCAGTGGCGTGCCGCAAAGATCAGTGCTGAGTCCACTGCTCTTTGCCATTATATAAATGATTTGGATGAGAATATAGGAGGTACGATTGGTAAGGTTGTGGAAGACACGAAAATTGGTGGTAGAGTGGGCAGTGTAGAAGGTTCTCTAAGAGTGTAGTGGGATCTTGATCAACTGGGCCAGTGGGCCGAGGAATGGCAAATGGAATTTAGATAAATGCAAGGTGTTGCATTTTGGCAAGGCGAATCATGGCAGGGCTTACACAGTTAATGATAGGACTCTCGGGAGTGATCTCAAACAGAGATACCTAGGGATGTAAGTACATAGTTCGTTAAAAGTGCCATCAGGGTGGTAAAGAAGGCATTTGGCACACTTACCGTCATTGGTCAAAGCATTAGGCACAGGAATTGGAACAACATGTTACAGTTGTACAAGACATTGGTAAGGCCACATTTTGGAGTACTGTATACGATTCTGGTTGCCCAGCCAAGGGAAGGATGTTATTAAAGCGGAAAGGGTGCAAAATAGATTTATAAGGATGTTACAGGGAATGGAAGATTTAATTTATAAGGAAAGACTGGATAGGCTGGGACCTTTTTTTGGAGGAGGCTGAGGGGCAACATTATAGAGGTTAATAAAATCATGAGGGGCATGAATAAGGTGAATAGCCAAGGTCTGTTCCCCAGGGTAGAGGAGTGTATGACCCTATGACTCTAAAATGGTGGCAGGAAAGCTCTGTTAGCAATGACAGTGTTAGCACAGTAAAGAAGGACGGCCTAAGCTCAGGATATCAAGGTGTAGAAACAGTTTGGCTAGACGTGATAAATAGAAAGGCTAAGCAGTTACTTGGGTGAATGATGTACAGTTTGTCTAAAAGTAACCACAAAGTACAATGGAACACAAAGGAAGAATTAATGA
The DNA here is from genome assembly GCF_030684315.1 of Stegostoma tigrinum. Classification (NCBI taxonomy): domain Eukaryota; kingdom Metazoa; phylum Chordata; class Chondrichthyes; order Orectolobiformes; family Stegostomatidae; genus Stegostoma; species Stegostoma tigrinum. The sequence goes on from NC_081357.1 coordinate 25,998,755, forward strand.
TAAGTTCTCAGAAAGGCACACAATAATCATAGGAAACTTTAAATTACAAATAGACTGAAAAAGTCAAATGGACAAGGATAGCCTAGATGAGGAGTTCATTGAATGTTTTGGGGATAATTTCCTGGAATAGCCTGTTCTGGGCCAAACGGAGAGCAGATTATATTAGACTTGATATTGGTGTAATGTGATAGGGTTAATTAATGATCTCACAGTAAAGGTGCCCTCAGTGGCAGAAACAATAATATAATTGAATTTTATATCTACTTGAAGGAAAGAGGAGTGAGTCTAAGACTATATATTTTAATTTATATACTGGGAATTGCATGGGCATGAAAGCAGACCTGGAACATGAACTGGAAAATTAGGCGAAAGGATGGGTCAATAGAGATGCAGGGGTTGACAGTTAAAATTACATTTCAGAATATGCAGAATTAATGCATCTCATTGAGTAAGAAAAATTCCAAGGCATGGACTGACCATGAGTGGTTAGAGAGATATGTTAACGATAGTATTACACTAAAGGCAAAATCTATAATGTATTTGTATAAAGCCATGTGGCAGGTCAGAAAACCATATAGAATATAACAAATTGCAAAGAATTACTGCAAAAATTAATAGAAAGAGTAGAACATGAGAGTTCTGGAGGCTGGAGTGATGTGGACATTTGTTGGATTTAGGCCTGGCGCCATGTGCTGAGCTGCTGCTGTTTGGAACTCTTTACTTTTCACTATGTTATAGCTACCTCACTTGCTTTCCTTTTAATCCGCTTTTGTAATAACAACACTGTTGGCTGGAATCGTAGCTCCACTCCACCATTGATTGGGTAATAGCCGAGCTGAGTTTTGAAGCTTAACTTGCTTACTTGAGGGGTCTTACTTTAGTTGCTATGTACAATAAAGTTTAAATCATTTTTTCTGTACTTCATTGTTCGTGAGGTTTCTCAATAAGTAGCCTAACTGAACATAGCTTGTGGTTATTTATCCAAATAAGTGATAAATCAAAAAATGGAAGGGAGTGAGTGGGGGAGCCTCAGGAAAATCATTAATCACCTAAGTGGTCCTGAATATATTGTTTCAGCTACAGGCTGATAATGGCTTGGGTTTTAATGGACTTCATCTCAGTGTCTTAAAAGAAGTGGTTAGTGAGATAGTTGTTACATATTTATAAAGATATTTCCAAAACTCCTCTGATTTGGGAACCGTTCTGTTAGATTGGAAGATTGCAAATATAATTCCTATATTTCAAAAGGATGAGAGTCAGAAAGCAGGAAACTACAGGCTATTTAATTTACCATCTGTCAATGTTAAAAAATGAGAAGTTATTATTAAAGAAGTTATAGCAGAGCACCAGGATAAGGCAAAGGCAAAGGCAATCAGGTAGACTCAACTTCATTTTGTGAGCGGGCAATTGTGTTTGATCAATCTCTGAGAGATTTTCAAATGAGTTGCGCATTGTGCAGTGGATAAAGGGAAATCAATGAATGAACTGTATTTCAATTTTCAAAAACCATGTGATAAAGTTCCACATCGAAAGTTATTACAGAAAATAAAAGGCCATACAGTTAGGGGACAGCATATTTGCTTGGATAGAAGATTGGCTAGCTGAGTGTAAGCTTTTTCAGTTTGGCTAGATGTAATGTGTGGTATGCCACAGGGGTGAGTGCTGTGACCTTAACTCTTGGCAATTTATGTAGATAACTTGGATGTAGAGACAGAAGGTATGGTTGCCAATTTTAGGTAGCTAGGTAAGTTGTGAAGAGGACATAAAAAGAATAAGATATCTATTGCATGAATGGACAAAGATGTGGCCAATGGACTATATTATGGCAAAATATGAAATAGTCCATTTTGGCAGAGAAAAAATAAAAAAGAAACATTATCTAACTAATGAGACATTATAGAGCTCGAAGATGCAGAGGAATCAGGGTGGTCTCATACATCAGTCATAAACAGATTAGTACACAGATCCAGCAAGTCATTAGGAAAGCTCATGGTAAGTTCTTATTTATCACAAGGGCAACTGAATACAGAAGGAGAGTGGTTATGTATCAATTATACAGGACATTGGATTACTGTGCACAGTACTGGTTAATTAGCTCAGTTGGCTGGACAATTGTTCTGCAATACAGAAAGTAACACCAGTCCAGGTAAGTTTCCCATACTACCTTCTCAACCTCCCAGCTCTCTCTCTCTCTGTGTCTCTCTCTCTCTCTCTCTCTCTCTCGAGACAGCAGCCCTGTGGGCTGCTGGAACTATGGCAACTTTACATTTACCTTAGGTAAAGGTGGAGGTCACATTTCAGAGAAAGTTCACTTGAATAAAACCTGAAATGGAGGGGTTGTCTTATGAAGAAAGATTGAGTATCTGTTGGAGTTTGGAAGACTAAAGGCTGTTCGATTGAAATGTATAAAATCCTGAAGGGTTTTGACAATGTAGACATGGAAAGGATGTTTCCTCTCCTGGGAAAATATAGACTTGGTGTCACTGTTTGAAAATTAGCTGTTACCCATTTAAAACAGAGGTGAGGTGACTTTCTTTTCACAGCAGATCAAGTCTTTGGAACTCTTTTGCTGAAACTTTGAAGGCAGATGGAGATAAAGAATGAAAACAAAGAAAATGCTGGAGAAACTCAGCAGGTCTGGCAGCATGTGTGAAGAGAGAGACACGCTACCGAGAAACACAGAACTGCTGAGTGGCTCCAGCGTTTTTTGTTTTTATTCCAGATTTTCAGTATCCACAGTATTCTGCTTTTAATTTTTGTTTCGTTTTTAATCTGTTGCCGCTGCTCTTCAGATATGGCCATTTTGAAGACATTGTGCTCTCCTCGCTGACAGTCTTTCCAGTCTTGCTGAGTTTCTCCAGCATTTTCCGTGTTTGTTTCAGATTTCTAGCATCTGCGGTATTTTGCTGTTATCAAAAGGAGATAGATTCTTGTTAAGAAAGTGGCTGAAATATTATTGGGGTACATAGGAGTGTGGGTTTGAGGATCAGCAATGAGAATGGCAGAGACACTGAATGACCTACTCTTTCTCCTAATTACTGGAGAGTGGTGACACTGTGGAGCACTTTTCACTGTATTTTGAAGCAAAATGCATGTGGCAATAAATCAAACCAAATAAATAATCTGTAAATCTATTCACATGTGAATTCTATTATAAATTTATGGGCATTTATAGCATATAAGGAGGCCTTTGGCCCACTGGTCACAAGGGTCTGAGTACACCAACACCATTATCATCTTCTGACTTGTAGACCTGGTGCTATAACAATGCATTGCAATTATCTAAATGTTGCTTAAATATTATGAGAGTTTCTCACTCAGCCACCCTTTCAACCTGTGAATTCTGGACTCCTACCATCCTCTGATGAAAAGAACTTTTTTCTTCGCTCCTTTTAACTTTCTAACTCTTAAATCTATCCCTTGCTTATTAATGGAAAAAATGTCTTTCAATCCACCCTTCCTATGTCCTTCATAAACTTACACACCTGTGTTGGGAGCTCCACTCAACCTTCATTCTTCAGCCTTTTCAATTTCCTCATAGGTCAGACTCCGGCCCCAGTCCAGGAGATAAATAATGTTCACCGAACCCCATTGAACATCACAAATAGACTTCCAATTACTGAATCATCCCTCTACCATCACACTCTGCTTCCTGCTTCTTAGCCAGTTTTGGATTCAACCTGCCACTTGCTTTGGATCCTGCGGGCTGTTACTTTCTTGCCCAGTCTACCATGAGAGATCTCATCTAATGTTTTGCATTGTCCTTTTCCATTGTCAAGATCAACACTAAATGTTTGTTGAGGACTGTGCTGAAGCCTTCTGGGTCCACACACAAATTACCTTTATGGCCCCTAATGGGCCTTACTCTTTCTCTCGTTGTTCTTTTACTATTCATAGATTTTTTTAAAAAGTCCTTTGGGTTTTGGGTTCTCCTTTCTTGGACCTATCAATGCTTTCTCATGCTCTCAGTTTCTGACTTCCCCTTTCAGTTCTTCCTTTTGCTTGTTTATACCCTTCCCAAGATTCTGCTATATTGATCCCACCATATCCACCATAAACTTCTCTCTTCTTCTTAATCCTAACCTTCTCGTCCTTTGATTTCCCAGGTCCTTTGTTCTTTGACCTAACTTTGTCTTTATGGGAACATGTTTCCTCTGTGTTCTTACTATGTCCTCCTTGAATGCCTCCCACTACTCTGATACAGTTTTACCTGCAAGAAGCTCCTCCCAGTCCACTTAGAGTCATGGTCATAGAGTCAGAGAGTTGTACAGCATAGAAACATACCCTTCGGCCCAACTCATCCATGCAGACAAGGTATCCAAAATTAATCTAGTCCTATTTTGTCCATTAGCCCATACCCCTCTAAACCCTTCCTATTCAGCCTCCGATGCTTAGGGAAAATAGCCCAGCCTATTCAGTCTCCCCCTGTAGCACAAACCCTCCAAACTTAGCAACACCCTTCTAAATCTTTTCTGCACTGTTTCAAGGTTAACAACATCTTTCCTATAGCAGAAAGACCAGAATTGCATGCAGTATTCCAAAAGTGGCCTCACCAATGTCCTGTACAGCCATAACATGACCTCCCAACTCCTGTTCTCAATGCACTGACCAATAAAGACAAGCATATACCAAACACCTCCTTCACTATCCTATCTACCTGTGACTCCACTTTCAAGGAACTGTGAACTTGCATCACATGGCCTCTTTGTTCAGCTACACACCCCAGGACCTTACCATTAGGTGAATAAGTCCTGCCCTGATTTGCCTTTCCAAATGCAGCACTTCACATTTATCCAAGTTAAATTCCATTTGCCACTTATGGCCCATAGGCCCATCTGATCAAGGTACTGTTGTACTCGAAGGTAAACTTTTTCACTGTCCTCTACACCGTCAATTTTGGTGTCATCTACAAACTTACTAACCATACCTCCTATGTTCACATCCAAATCATTTATATAAATGACAAAAAGCAGTGGACCCAGCACTTGTATCTTGTCATGTTAGTCCCAGCAAATTCTGGCTCAATATGTTCGTCATGCTGCTGTTTTGCTGAATGATATGTGGTGGCTTAATGAATCAATTACAATCTTTCTCATACCCTGCTGATGCAAGTAATTAACTGTAATTTGGAGCTTTAAACATCTTGCAATATAAAATGCATGGAGCTGGAAACCAGGACCAAGATTCCAGAAATTAGAATTCTTTTTACTTTTACTTTGGTAAGGCGAGAAACAATGCAGTAAATTATAGCACTTCGACTGGAGTCAAGAATGGCACCCATAGCAACTGTAAAGAACTTGAATTAAATTAGTTTAACCAGGCTTGACCCAATTCTCAATTATGTGTCTCGTGGCCGCGATACAAGTCTGTTCAGAGCTTGGCAGCTTTTCATTAATAAATGTCAATCTCAGACATGCCCTGAGGATGGCTCGTGTATGTACTGCAAATGTCACACCAGTGCACTGCTGCTCAAACTTTTCCAAGTAAGTAAATACTGATATAACCCTGAGGTGAGTGGGTGCGAATTCTCTGTTCCAGCGTTTGAACATTTGACAGATCCCTGCAAAATAGTATGTTAGTTTACAATGGTGAAGTCAACACTCAAGGGCATTAGCAAAACAAATTCCTTTTCAAATAGACCAAAACATGATGAGCTCAGAACAATTAAAATCTGGGAAAGTGCAATTTGTAAACCAATGTTCTCATATGCTCAAAAACTCACAGACATTTACAGAACAGAAGGAGACCATTCAGCCCATTGTATCTGTACCACTCAACAGCAATACGATCACACAAACTCCATTTTCCAGCTTTTGGCCGATAGCTAAGGCTACGGCAATGCAAGTGAATATCTAAATACTACTTAACTGCTACAAGGGTTTCTAGCTGAAGCACCCTTTCAGGCAGAGATTTCCAGACTCCTACTATCCTCTGAGTGTAATGAATTTCTCTTCATCTCTCCTCTTAATCTTCTATCTCTTTCCTTAAATCTTTATCTCCGTTTATGGACCCCTCTACTAATGTATCGTCCATAATGTCTGTGGTCCTGAAAAATCATGTAGGTCTCTGTCAGCTCTCTTAGTAATATTTGTGACTCCAAAACAAAACCAATCTTTTCCCCATAGCTCAGACCCTCCCATATAGACAGCCTCTTGGTAAATCTCCTCAGCATCCTCTCCACTGCTATTATATCTTTCCTATAATGCGGTGACCAGAGCTGCTCACAGTATTCCAGCTTGGACCTAGCGAGCATTTTATTCCTTTCGACTACGCTACAAAGGGGCGGGTATGGAATCCAAGAAAGAGCTCCCTCAATGACTAAAAATATGGACAATAGTATTGCTGTTAAAAAAAGTCTCATTCCATTTAGGCTTTTACTCATCAGGACAACTCCCAAGAATATGAATTCAGGTAAAATAAAATCATTTATACTTATGCTGCAAACTTTGCAGGTGCAGCTGGCTAGGTATGGTCTTGTTTGCTGTGAAGAGTAAAAATTATATACAGTTGAAACAGTTCATCAGCCTTTGGGGGATACAAATTGCATACCCAGCATCTCGCCAGCACATGACATATTTGATTGAAAGAGCACGTTTTTAACCTGACAGCAGCATCCTATTGGTGGCAAACATCAAGCATGTTTCCACTATAAGCTGAAACAACTAACTTAACCTGTTACCTAATCGTTTGAGATACATTGCTCCACACACTGATCTGAGGTAGCCTGGGCCAAATTCAGGGCTAAGAGTAGTAGCCTTCAGTCTCTCATCTATTTCCTTGAAGCACAGCATTAAATAATCTCATTAGGTTATCTGTCAATCATCATTAACTGGTTATTCTCCATGGTAACACATGGATCAATCAGAATCTGTTCATCAACCAATCAACATTCTCCTTTCACACAACTCTCCAATATAAATAGAGGTTGTTGTGATTGGAGCCAGATTGGGATGGCCTGAATGTAGTTTGGAGTCCATTGGGGATGATCCGGCTGTGTAGGCAGGTACTGAGAAAGGGCATGTGGCTGTAGTACTGGGTTTGTTTCAGTTTGTGGTCAAAGAGTTTCAGGGCAGAGGAGATTACCAGAGGATTGCATTGGGAGATAGATCCACTGAGGTCTCTCCGGAGGGAGGAGGATAACTTCTTCAGGGTGGGCAGATTCCAGCAGATGCTTCGCAGTGGGGCTACAACTTACTCAGAGCTAGTAAGAACTGCAGATGCTGAAGAAGGGCCCCTTTCCACATGTCAACTTTCCTGCTTCTGTGATGCTTCCTGGCCAGCCGTGCTCCTCCAGCTCCACACTATGTTGTCTCTGACTCCAGCGTCTGCAGTTCTTAGTATCTCTCCAATATAAATGTCAGTTTTCCCTTTTGAATTGTTATTATTGTGAAAAGCTTTGGTAATAATCAGGCTCTGTACTCCAAAATGACTATTTGTAAAGATATGGACATTCAAAATAGAATAGAAAAAGGAGCCTGATGAAAAATGACACGCAGATCATCATACAGAAGACAACTAAACTGATGACAGAAGTTACAAAGACAAGGGACTACTCAATGAATTACAGGACTCTAGGAAGCTCAAAGAACTCCAAAGGTGGCAGGACAAGATAATAGCATAGTTAATAAATGCAAATAGGGCACTTACCTTTATCGGTTGTAGCATAGATTAAAAAGGTCAAGGATATTTTTTAGAGCTATACATAACTTTGGTGCAGCCATAGCTGGAGTACTGTGTGTAATTCTGTTTCCCACTCTATAGGAAGAACGTGATTGCACTGGAGAGGAAGCAGAGGAGATTTATCAGGATGTTGCCTCAGATGGAGCAGTTAGCTCTGAAGTGAGGCTGAATAAGCACAGTTTGTTTTTCTTTAGAGCAGAGAAGGCTGAGAGGGGGCATGATAGAGGTGAATAAGATTGAGAGGCATGTACAGTGTGGAGACGAAGCAGCTATTCCCCTTAGCTGAAGGGTCAGTTTGGTCGGGGGTAACATTTTAAAGTGAAAGCAAAAGGTTTTGAGGGGATTTGAGGAAAGTAATTTTCATCCAGAGTGTGATGGAAATCTGCATGCACTGCCTGGGCAGGATAGTTGGGGTGGGAAACCTTTTAACCTTTAGAAGTACTAAGATGAATATTTGAGTTGTCATAACATTCAACACAATGGGCCAAATGCTGGAAAGTGGAACTAATGTAGATTTAAACTAGTTTTGTTGGTGCAGACTCAACGGTGGCGAAAGACTGCTTTTGTACTGTATGATTCTATTAGAATTGATATAAGAAAGTACAAGTTGGTTCAAGGTTCAATATGACCTATGCCTGGCTTTATTTCTTACAGTTGGTGATTACTGTAAAAGATGGCCAGAGACCATTTATAAATACATAAATTATAAAGGGGTAGTCGAAGGAAGTGTGGGGCTGATAATAGACCAAAAAGGGATTACACTGTGGAGACTGAGGACATGACTGAGGTAATAAATGTTAGTAGGAACAGGGGAATGGGTCGGCCACAATTGCCTTGAGCCAATTTTGCCATTTCGTAAGGTTGTGGCTGATTTTGACCTCAACATTTTTTCACCTGATCACCTTGTCCCCTGATGCCTGTTGAATCTCAGAATCTATCGACCTCAGCCTTGGGTATGCTCAACGGCTGACCTCTCACATTGAACAGAGAATTCCAAACATTCTCAACCTTCAGAGTTTAGAAATTTCCCATCTCATTCCTAAATGGCCACTCCCTTATTGTGAGACAATGTTGTTTTTAGCATCTACTCTGTCAAGCCTGTCATGATCTTATTTATTTCAAGGAAATCATTCTTCATCACATTCTTCAAAACTCCAGAGAGTGTATTCTACTTGATCTCTCCACATATGACAACATTCTGGTCCCAAGAATCAATCTTTTGGATTTTTGTTGAACTCCCACTAATTTAAGTTGTCCCTTCCAAAGACATGAATGCCAGTGATACAGAAAGCTATAGTTTTTTAGATGTGGTCTCACCATAATTCTGCATAATTGCAACAATTTACATCAATTCACTTTTTCAATTGTTTGTCGTACTTGCATGTTTCACGTACAAAGTCATTTTCTGTATGAAAATGCCCAAATCCAAGTGTCAAATTTATTTGAAATCATAAGTTTTCTGAGTGCTGCTCCTTCATCAGGTGAAGTTCTATAACCTGGTGTTATATGACTTCTGATTTTGCCAAACCCAGCCCAACACCTGCACCTCCACGTCATGACAAATTCCCCAGAACTGACATTTAATAAATTCTTGCCATTTAACATCATTCTGTTTTACTTTTTTTTGGGGAATTTGTATTTTGTACCATGCATTTTGCCACCTTCTTGTACATTCATTTAACTACCCTGACTCTGAAACCTCTTCATAATTAATTTCCCTCCTAACTTTCTATCACCAGCGAGCATGGATACATAAAACCCAGTTCCTCCACATTGGCCACTAATATAGTTTGTAAAATATAAATAATTTCAGGCGAAACCAGACAATGCGGGAATAGGAAGGGAATAGTATATGGATAGATTTAGATTTCTGTTTAATTTGTTCATCACTTGGGTTGGCCAGCATTTATTGCCAATCCATAATTGCCTGGGAGAAGGTTGTCGTGAACCACTTTCTTTGAACCATTGCTGCCCTTGGGCTGTTGGACACCCACAATGCCATTAAGAAGGCAATTTGGGAATTTGACCCAGCCACGGCGAGAAAACAGTGATACATTTCTAAGTCAAGCTGGTGTGTGGCTTGGAGGGGAATTTGAGGAAAGCTGAGAGGGGGCTATGCTGGCATATTAATGTCATGACATGTTGGTGGCCAAGATGGTCAAATTCTAAGCCGTATGTTAATTGTAAAAATAACTCAAGCCTGGGCCCTTTCAATAGCTCAGTAGTATCGCTCTCTTAACTTGAAAATGAGCTGTTTATTCCTCCTCCAATTTATGTGCTTTAGACAATCCCTTACACCATGCTAATATATGACTCAACCCCTACACCTTTAACCTGGGCAATCACTGAATGTGAGGCACCTTATCAAAACGCCATTTTGATAATCCAACTATAAAACATCTACTAGTTTCCCCTTAGCTGTCCTGCCAAAATAAAAGTTCTAATTGATTGTCCAAAAAAGAATCATTCATCATTAAGCCATGATTTCCTTTATTTGCTCATGGAATTTGTGCTTCCATAATGATGTCCTTGAGCTAAGATGATTGGCTTCCAACAATTACAACAATCTCCCTTTGTGTTCCAACTGGTGGAGAGTTTTTATCTGATTCCCAACACTCCTGTTCTGCTAGGGCTTCTGATACCATATTGAGTCAAACTCTGCTTTGGTGTGAAACTCAGTGAGTTGAGATCGAGAGCTGAGTGGATCTGCTGGAATCTGAACTGAGTGTCAGTGAATAAGCAACAAGCAAGTGCCTCCCAACAGCACTGTCGATGGTACGTGCCATCACTTTGCTGATGATGGAGAGGACGTGGACAGTACTGTATGTGATCAGGATGGATTTACCTTGCTTTTTTGTGAACAAGGCAAACTTGGCAATTTTCCACTTTTCCAGGTAGATGCCAGTACTGGAATAGCTATCGATGGCTTGCTAGTCTTCAAAGACAGATTAGTCATATCGGGAACAGTATAGCTTAACATCTTCAAAAATTTCACCAAAGACATTGGGAGATTATGTTGTGATGGCACATTTTCCCATTCATTCAACACTTCTAAAATGCCATCAAGCCTCATCACTAGAAATCCCATCTAGATTTGTGTCATTAGTAAATTGGAAATATTACATTTGATGTACTTTATGTGTAGCTAGGGCCCAAACATTGCTCCCTGCAGTACCCTAGTAGTCAGTGCTGTCCATTTCAAAAAAAAATTGCTTTTACTTTCTGTTGCCCATCTACTAGTCAATTATCAATCCATTCCGATATATTACCACCAATCCAATGTGCTTTGATTTTGCACAATGACATCTTATTGTGCAAAAGCTCTCTGAAAACCAAATATACTACTTCCACTGGCTCTCCCTCATCTTATTTGACTAGTTGCAGGCTCAAAAACTCTCATTGGCTTATCAAACATGATTTCCCTAACATAAATCCATATTGCCTTTATCTAATCCTGTTGGTATTTCTAAGTGTTCTGTTATCACATCTTTTACGGAAAAATTCTTTACTAATGATGTTAGGCTAACTGGTCTGTAGTTCCCTATTCTGTCCTTCCATCCTTCTTTTAACAGTGAGGTTGCAGTTGCCATCCTCTGATCTGCTGAGAATGGGAGCTACGTCATTTTGGAAGGTGACAACCAACACATCCTCTATTCCAACAGCCAACGCCATTAGGTCCTAAGGGAATTGAATTATCAGGTCCAGGGATTCTCACCTCAGACCCTACATCCCCAGCATTTCTGGTAAGTTATTCATGACTTCTTCTGTGAAGAAGAAGTTGCTTAATCGCTCTGCCATTTCTTTGCTCCCCATTGTCAATACTCCCATTTCAAACTGCAAGGAGCCTATATGTGTATTCACCAGTTTCTTCCTTTATACATACTTATGGAGGCTCTCACGGCATTTATTTATTTATTTTTTCTTTATTCATTCAAAGGATAAGGGTGGTGCTGGCCAGGCAGCATTTATTGCCCATTCCTAATTGCCCAGAGGGCAGTTAACAGTCAACCACATTGCTGCGGGTTCTGGAGTCACATGTAGGCCAGACCGGGTAAGGATGGCAGTTTCCTTCCCTGAGGGGCATTAGTAAACCATATGGGTTTTTCCGACAATTGACAATGGGTTCAGGGTCATCTTAATTCCAGATATTTTATTGAATTCAATAGGATTTGAACCCAGGTATCCAGAACATTATCTGGGTTGCTGGATTAACAGTTCAGTGATAATACCCCCAGGCCATTGCCTCCCAATAAATGTACCTTGCAAGTTTACTTGTGTACTTGATTTTCCCATTCTTAATCAACCTCTTTGTCCTCCTCTGCTGAATTCCAAATTGCTTCCAGTCCTCCGGCTCATCACTTTTTCTAACAACTTTATAAGGCTCCTCTTTGGATCTAATATTGTCCACAATTTATTTTGTTTACAATGAATTCCACAACTTTTACTGCTGTGTTCTTTCACCTAAAAGAAATGCATAACTGCTGCAAAACAAGCAATCATTCCTAAAATATTAGCCTTGCCTATCCATTGCCATTTTTTTTTTGTGAAGTTATTCAGCCTATCACAGCCAACTCACTTCTTTGATTTGACCAGAACCAAATCAGGGTGATTGCTCAAAGCACCAATGACACTAATCCTGCAAAGTGTGAAACTTTGGAGACAGATGTATAGTATGTTAATAGGATAGGTAGACCATTCAGGCCCTCTAGTCTCTTCACCATTCAATAATGCAAGATACTTGTCTTGTGAGGCAGATGAATCTCGAACATTGGTCATCAGCACATGCGAATATGAGGTAGTTACAATCACTGAGACATGGTTGAAGGAAGGACAGGACTGGCAGCTCAATATTCCAGGATGCAGAAGTTTCAGAAACGATGGTGGGAATGTGAGTGAGTTGGCGGCATTGCATTATTGTTAAAGGAAACCATCACTGCAGAATGGGGAGAGAATGTCCGGGAAGGATCTTCAAATGAGGCCATCTGGGTAGAGCTTACAAATAGTAAAATACATGATTGCTTTGGTAGGATTATAGTACAGGCCTTCCAACAATCAGAGGAAGATAAAAGAATAAATATGTTGGCAAAATACAGAAAGGTGTGAGAGAAACAGGGTTATAGTTGGAGGGAATTTCAACTTTGTTAACAATGACTGTGATTGCCTTAGTGTGAAAGGATTAGATGGGTGGAATTTTTAAAGCACATCCGGGAGAGCTTCTTGCACCAGTGCATAGTCCTGCTACAGTTGTGGTAGTGCTAGACCGAATCCTAGTAAATGAAGCCAGTCAAGTGATCGCAGTGTCAGTAAGTGGGCACTTTGGGGATATTAACCATAATATTTAGACAGAGGATCGGCGCAGGTTTGGAGGGCTGAAGGACCTTCCTGTGCTGTAATTTTATTTGTTCTTTGTTCTAACTCTGTAAGTTTCAAAGTCATTATGGAAAGGGATGTGGATAGTGCAGAAGAGTTTAAATTGGGGGAAGGCCAATTTCAATATCATTAGACAGGATGTGGCAAACATAGACTGGGAGCATTTACTTGCAGGTTGGATTACACTTAAAATAGCATTGTGAGGATTCAGTGCTCCTCTAATTTGAAGGACAAGGGCAGCAAATCAAGGGAACCCTGGATGTCAAGGGATATCGAGAATTTGATACAGAAAAAGAAAGAAGCATGTATCAGGTATAGTTATTAACAACAAGGGAGGCCCTTCAGTAGTATAGAGAGTGTCGGGGTTTGCTTAAAAGAGAAATTAGGATGGCAAAGGTGGGTCATGTGATATCCTCAGCAAATAGGATTAAGGAAAACTGCAAGACAGTCTATACATATGCTTAGAATCCGAGGATTACAGGGAAAGAGTGGGACATATTAGAGACCAAAGAGGCAACTCTATGTGTGGAGCCAGAGCATGTGGGTGAGGACTTAAATGAATATTTCTCATCGCATTTATTGTGGCCAAGGATTTCAGTTGGGATGGTGAGGTTCTAGCACATATTAAGATTAATAAGGAGGAATTATTGGATATTTTAACAGGCATAAAGTGCATAAATCCCCAGGTCCTGTTTATTTCAGATGGTCATGATGTGGAGGTGACGGTGTTGGACTTGGGTGGACAAGGTCAAAAATCACACAACACCAGGTTATAGCTCAGAGAAGATTCACTAAGATGGTCCCCCATATGAATGTATTGTCTTATGAGCAAAAGCTAAACAGGTTGGGGCACTACTCATTGGAATTGAGAAGAACAAGAGGTGATCTCATTGAAACATATAGTATCAAGGGGCTTGACAGGATAAATGCTGAGAAGATGTTTCCCCTCATGGGAGAGTCATGGTCTCAGAGTAAAGGGTACCAATTTCAGACTGAAATGAGGAGGAATTTCTTCTCTGAGATGTTTGTCGGTCTTTGGGCCTCCTTGCTGTAGGGGCAGAGTCCTGTGTATATTTAAGACTGAAATAGATTCTTGATCAGTAGGAGAATCAATGGCTGTGGGAAAAGACAGTAAAGTGATCAGCCATGATCCTGTGAATAGCAGATTTAAGGGGCTGAATGTGTATGTGCAAGAGAAATAGAGAGAGAGTGTGGTCTCCCTCTCCCTCACAAATATGCTCTCACACATCCTCTTACACACAAACGCTTTCCCATACATACTCTCTCACACCCAGACAGATGCTCTCATACATACAGACTCTCTCATGCACCCTCTGTCACACACTTTTGCACACTTTCTCTCACATACACACACTGTCTCATACACTCATGCACACTCTCTTGTGCACCCTCTCATGCTAACACCGTCTCACACACTCTCTCACGCACCCTCTCATATGCTCTTTCACACACTGTCACAAACACATGCACTCTCTCAAACACACACTCTATGTTGTGCACACAGTTTCTATCACACACATGCTGTCTGTCACACCTCACACAGCCTTGCACACACACTTTCTAACACATAGTCACACTCTCTTGCACACACCTCATTTTTAGTCTCAGAAACCAGCATAAAGCAGGAGGAGCCCAATGTGCCCAATTCAGGGCCACATGCCATTGAGAGACAACTTATTCTTGATTTTTGTTTCACTGTATTTTGAAATACTTTGCATATGCCCCATTCAAATAAATTAGTAAGTTAGAGATGAGTTAGATAATTGAATTGAAAATATAGTCACTGAGACTATTCCATGCATGTCCCAAGTCCATAGAAATGAAATTTGATTTTAATAGTCAAAGCAGAGAAATAATAAAGTGCGAGAAAGAGGGAAATAAAACAGTAATGGTCTACAAGCTATATGTAATCTGTCATGTACAATTAACACTGAAAACACGGAATAAGCAAAGAAAATTGTACAGCAGGGAAATAAGAAAAGTCATAACTTCATCTTCAGCTTTGTGTATGGTTCTTTACTCATTCCCAGCGTGTGGGCATCGGTGGCCAGGCAGCATTTGTGTGTGTCGATGTGTGAGTCTCTAAGTGCGTGTGTGGTCTGTGAGTTTGTCTGTGTGGGTTTGTGACTGTATATGTGTGAGTCTGTGTGTGTGCTTGTAAGTGTGAGTCTATATGTACGTGTGGGGCTGTTTGTAGGTGTGGGCTTAGGTGTTTATGTGTGTGTGTGTGTGTGTGTGTGTGTGTGTGTGAGCGTGTGTGTGTTTGTGTGTATATGAGTATTTGTACGTGTGTATTTGGGAGGGTATGTGTGCCTGTGCATGTGTCTCTGTGCATGCAAGTGTGAGTTTGTGCATGACTGTGTGCACACACGTCTGTGCGTATGTGTGCTCACCTGGGCACAACATTGAGTTCAGCAATTTAAAATCACAGCGTCCATATCTCCATTTTTGTCCTTTTGTTTCTTCCACTTTCCAAACCCCTTTTGTTTCACTACATTGGTCGTTGCTTTGGTTCTTTCTTCCTTGCATGTTTCATTCATAGTTTTATTTTAATCTAGCATTCTGTGGCCATGGCTTTTGTTTGTCCACTTTATCTATTAGTGCTCTTTATGAAATGGGTTGCTATTTAATCTCCCCTGGCCTCCACCTTATCGCACATTTTCCTCTTTTTTTCTCTCTGGCACCTCCCCAGTTCTGAAAAAAAGAGTTGTTAAGTATATTTATTTACACAAATTTCTCTCCACAGGTGCTGCCAGACCTGCAGAGTCTTTTTCAGCCTTTCACTGTTCTTTTTAACCCAGTCCTGCCCTGTGAGATACACCGATTAAATGACTTCGAGGAACTGCCTCCGAGAAATGCTTCGACCCATGGCTGTGTCACTCTTCTTACTGAAGGCAGACATCACTCAGACTCAGAAACAACAAGCTTTAGGCGATAATTAGCTCCAAAGGTATGCTCTGCAGTGTTTGTATGTAATAGGTTACGTTCCTTTGGAAGCTGTACCCAGCAGGTGGAAGTGGTGGGAATGGAATGAACATTCAGTCACTGACCAGGGATATAAATAATATCTTGCCTGCAACCACTATTCTCTCCAAGATACAGAAGGTGAATTCCACTCTCAGGTTATTGGCCGAAATCCCTGCATTATGTCATGCATGACATTCACAGATTTAAACTGAATGGGTTAATTCCTCCAGAATGCAGCAGAGAGTTGAAATACAGATGAATGGGTTAAGTTTTGACATAGTTTCAGGGCCAATATTGGAACAGGTTTGATGGATTGGGAAAGTCCTATTATTTCAGTATTAAAATTTCAACATGGCATTGATATATAGCTTCAAAAAGAAATAAAGCCCTTTGTCTGCTTCCATAATACTCTACACAAATTTGAGTGGGTGAAATGTAATATTTCTGCAAATGAGCTGTCAAGGAGCTCACATTTGAAGCTGCAGCTGCCTTGGGTGGTTTTATTTGTAAATCACACTATGCTGTGTAGTTACAATAAGTTGTTAATACTCTGAAGCGGTTCCCAATTGATTGTCCATTAGGAAGTTTATTATTGTGTCCCTCAGCTGTGGTAATTGTATGTTACAGTTGCAGAGTCGTAAATTACCTCTGTATCGATCTTAAAGGCACAACCAGAAAACACAAATCATTGAAGCAGCACTTTAATAGCTTTCAGAATTAAATATTGATTGGGCAGGTCTTTATTAAAACTCTTTAATCACTTAGCTAAAGCCCATAGGGGTGTTAACAATGTTTTGCAGCAGTGATCTATTAACTAAACTGCCGGTTGCATTGACCAATCTCACATTTGATCGGACTGACAGGCATTGCAACAGAATCTCCAATTACATCCAGTTCAATTGATAATCTGTTGATTGATTTGCCTGCCCCATCCATCATGAGGTGCTTGGTGGATTTAATTGGTTTCTCTTGTTCTTCGGGGTGAGTCAGAGAAAGGAACGGGGGGTGGGAGATGGAACAAGGGGGTGACTGCTGAAAGTCAATCCCCTGCTCTTGCCTCTAACGTCTCCTGAGAACCTCTGCCCACCATCACTCCCTACGGCCTGTGATTTCCAACAGAATCTGGGCTTCTAGCAACACTGTCCATCTCTCAGTCAGAGCCAGGCCTGTGTGGAGAGGTTCCTGATCAAACAAAAAGACTTCCAGACAGAATGGAAGTAGCTGTTATCAGAGGAGTGGGAATCTTGACAGTTCAGGTCAGGGCCCCTTTTTTTCTGAAGAAGTGTCCCGATCCCGAACATCAACTTGCCTGCTCCTCTGGTGCTGCCTGGCCTGCTGTGTTCCTCCAGCTCCACACTGTGTTCTCACTGACTCCAGCATCGGCAGTTCTTACTATTTCCAATAGAAGTAGCTGATGATGTTTTGGTGCTCGATTTGGGAGATTTTTCTCACTGGTGGGAGTGAGGAGTCAGTCAGCCCTGGAGTCAATCTGCCCCTATGTTTAATGCACAAAATACAGCTCGTTTTGTTTTCCATGGGTGACACCAATGGAAAGTTTAAGTGCTGTAGTCCCCAATTATTGTTACGTGAGGAGAATGTCTCCCCAGAATGGGGAGAGGAAGGAAACACAGAAATGGATCCAGTTATATATGGGCCACTGGTTGCCCTGTCATTTCCTTTCTGATTATTTCTCTATGATGTGCTGATGATCATTTGGTGGCATTGATGATGCTATATAAATTCTCAGTGCTATTGTTACTGTCCTTAGTAGGAGGCAATCCAACAGAAAGAAGGAGGCATGGCTGTATTTATGGAGAACATTACAGTGTTGGAGAGAGAAGATTTCCAGAAGGCTCAAGGACAGGATCAATTTGGATAAAGCTAAGGAATGAAAGCAATTACACATTTTACATTCATTCATGGTACAGGGGTGTCACTGGCAAGATGAGCATTCAATTATTATCCCTAACTGGCCTCAAGGAAGTCGTAGTGAGGTGTCTTCTTGAAGCACTGCAACCTTTGGGGAGGAGGGGTACACACAGGCCTGATAGGAAGGGAGTTCCAGGATTTTGACCGAGCAACTGGAGAAATTGTTTCATTGTTCCAAACCAGGATGGTGTGAGGTTTGGACGAGAACTTGCAGGTCCTGGTGTTTCCCTGCATCTGCTGCCCTCATCCGTCCAGATTGTAGAAGTCACCGTGGTAGAGGTGCTATTGCAGGAGCCTTGGTGAGTTACCCCATTGAATCTTGTAGATGGTACACAATGCCATCACTGTCAATTAGTGATCAATGCAGTGAATGTTGATATTGGTGAATTGGCAGCGAATCAAGCGAGCTGCCTTTTCCAGATGGTATCAAGCTTCTTGTGTTATTACAGCTGCACTCGCTTAGGCATGTGGGGAGTATTCCATTACGCTCCTGACTTTTGCACTGTAGACGATGGACAGACTGTGGGGAGATAGGAAATGTATCAATCACCACAGGTTTCCTAACTTCTCGCCTATTTTTGTAGTCATTGTATTTGTATGGCTGGCCCAGTTCAGCTTTTCATCAATGGTAATGCCAAGAATGCTGATAGTGGGGATTTCAGCAATGGGAATGCTATAGAATGTCAACAAGCAATGGTTAAGTTTTCTCTTTTTTGAGATTGTCATTGCCTGGCACTTATGTGGCGCCCATGGTACTTGCCACTTGTCAGCCCAGACCTGGTTATTGTCCAGAACTTCCTGCATTGAGTCACAGACTGCTTCAGAATCTGAGGAGTCATGAATATTGCTTCTATCAATCAGAATGCACTTGCCAACAAGCAGCACCCTCTTCTCATGCAATATAAATGCTAGTTTCCTTATGAAGCTATCACACGCTTCGAAGTACTGGACAAAATCCTGTGTGACAACTTTATTTTGTATTAGTGACATGAGTAGAATAGGCTATTCAAAGATTCATAGAGGTGTACAGTGTAGAAACAGACCCTTAGCTGCACCAATCAGATACCCTAAACTGACATGGTCCCATTTCCCACATTTTGCCCATATCCCTCTAAACGCCTCCTATTCGTGTGCTCATCCAAAATCCTTTTAAATTAGTTACTGTTGTTATACCAACCTCTGCCACTTCCCCCGGCAGCTCACTCCATACACACACCGCTCTCTGCATGAAAACGTTGCCCCTAAGGTCCCCTTTACATCTTTCCCCATCACCGTAAACCTATCCCCTCTAGTTTTGGACTCCTTACCCTGGGAAAAAAGACCTTGACTATTCATTATATCCATGCCCCTTGTGATTTTATAAACCTCGAAAAGATCACGCCCTCAGTCTCTGACACTCCAGACGAAATAGCCTCAGCCCATAATAGCTTAGAACATAGAACATAGAACAGTACAGCACAGAACAGGCCCTTCAGCCCACAATGTTGTGCCGACCATTGATCCTCATCTATGCACCCTCAAATTTCTGTGACCATATGCATGTCCAGCAGTCTCTTAAATGACCCCAATGACCTTGCTTCCACAACTGCTGCTGGCAACGCATTCCATGCTCTCACAACTCTCTGCGTAAAGAACCTGCCTCTGACATCCCCTCTATACTTTCCACCAACCAGCTTAAAACTATGACCCCTCGTGATAGCCATTTCTGCCCTGGGAAATAGTCTCTGGCTATCAACTCTATCTATGCCTCTCATTATCTTGTATACCTCCGTTAGGTCCCCTCTCCTCCTCCTTTTCTCCAATGAAAAGAGTCCGAGCTCAGTCAACCTCTCTTCATAAGATAAGCCCTCCAGTCCAGGCAGCATCCTGGTAAACCTCCTCCGAACCCTCTCCAAAGCATCCACCTCTTTCCTATAACAGGGTGACCAGAACTGGATGCAGTATTCCAAGTGCGGTCTAACCAAAGTTTTATAGAGCTGCAACAAGATCTCACGACTCTTAAACTCAATCCCCCTGCTAATGAAAGCCAAAACACCATATGCTTTCTTAACAACCCTGTCCACTTGGGTGGCCATTTTAAGGGATCTATGTATCTGCACACCAAGATCCCTCTGTTCCTGCCAAGAATCCTATCCTTAATCCTGTTCTCAGCTTTCAAATTCGACCTTCCAAAATGCATCACCTCACATTTATCCAGGTTGAACTCCATCTGCCACCTCTCAGCCCATCTCTGCATCCTGTCAATGTCCCACTGCAGCCTACAACAGCCCTCTACACTGTCAACAACACCTCCAACCTTGGTGTCGTCTGCAAACTTGCTTACCCATCCTTCAATCCCCTCATCCAAGTTATTAATAAAAATTACAAACAGTAGAGGCCCAAGGACAGAGCCCTGTGGAACACCACTCACCACTGACTTCCAGGCAGAATATTTTCCTTGTACTACCACTCGCTGTCTTCTGTTGGCCAGCCAATTCTGTATCCAGACAGCTAAGTTCCCCTGTATCCCATTCCTCCTGACCTTCTGAATGAGCCTACCATGGGGAACCTTATCAAATGCCTTGCTCGACCCTCATCAATTTTTCTAGTCACATCCTCAAAGAACTCGATAAGGTTTGTGAGGCATGACCTGCCACTCACAAAGCTGTGTTGACTGCGTTTAATCAAGCCATGCTCTTCCAGATGGTCATAAATCCCATCCCTCAGAATCCTTTCTAACACTTTGCAGACAACAGACGTGAGACTTACTGGTCTGTAATTGCCAGGGATTTCCCTATTTCCTTTCTTGAAGAGAGGAATTACATTTGCCTCTCTCCAACTTAAACCCACTAATCCTAGCAACAACCTTGTAAATGTTTTCTGCATCCCTTCAGGTTTATCAACATTCACATACCTCAAAGATGAGACAAATAACAAGGTATAATTTTCACAAAATCAATGACAGAGCAACTCAACTAATATGATAACGTTTGCATCTCTGCAAATCGATCCAGGTCTGAAATCACTGTAACATCAATTACATCAAATTTTAATAGTGTCACTGTTATTTGGCCGTTATGTAAGACCTCATGATTTAAATATAAATCTAAAGCAATATTTCATTTGCTCTATCAATTAATATTTATCTGACTGACATTTCGGCTCTTTTCAGCAGCAGTCAGTTTGATTCATAATTAAAGGAAATATTGCAAACTAAAAACAGGCAGTAACCTGTGCTGAATGCTGTCCACTGAGTATCTGACAGTAAGTCCTTAATAATGTCAAATAAATACAGGACTGTAATTATCCAAAGTGCCACAAGCAGTTGAATAAACTGAACTCCTTCACTATCTGGGATCACAAGTGAAGAACAATAACTTGGTTCGGAAGGGCAGCTGCTGCTCATGGAATCAGTAGCAGCATGTTCAGGAGACAGAGGAAAAATTGAAAAACAAAGATAATTCAACCAATCGATCTCTGTCTCTTACAGTTGACGTTAGATGGTTTGCCATAGCGGTTACTTCAACAAACTGCAATACCCACCATTACATATGTAGCTCAATAGTTCAACATTTTAAGCAGATAAGATTTTATTTAGAATTGTAAGAGCAAGGTAAGAGATCAAGTTCAGTTGTTGAATCATCTTTGTTTTTGCCCCATTTCATTTCGTTTCATGGGACTAGCGTAATGTTAAGGGCTTGGCTGGCGAGGAATTTGCTAAACATGTTCCAAAAAATTTTTTTTATCAAGTGGGAGATGTACTTACCAGAGAAGGAGCTTAGCTTGACCTTGTCTTGGGAAATAAAGCAGGGCAAGTGACTGAAGAGTTACATGGGAGCACTTTGGACCTAATGATCATAATTCTATCAGTTTTAAAATAATTTTGGAAAAGGATAGGTCTTGAATTGGAGTAAGGCAAATTTTGATGGTAGGAGACAGGAGTTTTCAAGAGTTGATTGGGCTAGACTATTCGCAGGTAAATGAACAACTGGCAAGTGGGAGGCTTTCAAAAATGAGATAACGAGAGGCGTTACATTCCCGTTTGAATGAGGGGTTAGGCTGCTAAGAGTAGCAAACAATTGATGAATAAAGATATTGAGACCCTGGTCAAGAACAAGATGGAGTCAAATATTAGGTATAAACAACTGGGATCAAATAAATCTCTTGAAGAATATGAATAGTGTAGGGGCATTCTTAAGAGGGAAATCAGGAGAGAAAAAGGGGAATAAGATGACCTTAGTGAATAAGATTAAGGGTAATTCTATGAGTACATTAAGAGCAAAAGAGCAACTCGGGAGAAAATAGGGCCCGTTAAGGATCGATGAGATTATCTATGTGTGAAACCACAGGAGATGGGAGAGGTACTAAACAAATATTTTGTGTCAGTTTTTACTGTGGATAAAGAAATTGAGGTTAGGGAACTTAGAGAAATGAATATTGATGTCTTGAAAACAGTCCACATTCCAGAAGGGGAGTAGCTAGAGATCTTTAAAAAACATAAACGCGGATACATCTTGGAACCTGATTTAGTATGTCCCTGGACAATGTGGGAAGTTAGGGAGGAAATATTTGTATCGCCTGTAACTACGGGTGAGGTGCTGGATGACTGCAGAGTGGCTAATGTTGTGCCTTTATTTAAGAAAGACTGTAAGGAGAAGCCTTGGAACTATAGAACTGTGAGTCTGAAATCAGTGGTAGGTAAATTGTTGGATGGGATTCTGACAAATGAGATTTACATGCATTTGGAGAGGCAAGACTGATTAGGGACAGTCAGCATGACTTTGTGCATGGGAACATCCTGTCTCACAAACTTGATTGAGTTTTTTGAGGACATAACCAAAAAGATTGAGGGTAGGATGGTAGATGTTGTCTACATGGACTTTAGTAAAGCCTTTGACAAGGTTTCTCACCAATTAGTAAAGTTAGATCACATGGGATTTAGGGAGAGCTTGCCAGTTGGATACAAAATTGACTTGACAGTAGGAGACAGAGGCTGGTAGTGGAATGTTGTTTTTTGGAACGGAGGCGTGTTCGGTGTTGGGCCCATTTTTATTTGTCATTTATGTAAACGATTTGAATGAGAATTTAGGAGACATGGTTAGTAGGTTTGCAAATGTCACCAAAATTGATGGTATAGTCGACAGTGAAAAAGATTATCGAAAATTAGAAAGGGATCTTGATCAATTGGGTCAACGGGCTGAGTTATGGCAGATAGAGTTTAATTAGGTTAATGCAAGATATTGCATTTTGATAAAACAAACAAGGGTAGGACTTATACAGTTAATGGTAGGGTGCTGGGGAGTGTTGTCGAATAGATAGGCCTGGGGTTCAGGCACATAGTTTTTTGAATATTGCATCACAGGTAGACAGGGTGGTTAAGAAACCATTTAGCACAGTTGCCTTCATTGCTCAGACTACAGAGTATTTGAGTTGCGATGTCATGTTGAGGTTGTGCTGGGTGTTGGTGAGGCCACTTTTGGAGTACTGTGTACAATTTTGATTGCCCTGCAATAAGGAAGGATATTATTAAATTGGAGAGGGTTCAGTGAAGATTTACCAGAATATTGCTGGGGCTAGAGGGTTTGAGTTATGAGGATAGACTGGGATTTTTTTGACTGGAACATAGGAAAATATGAGGGTCAAAGGTGAGTGAATAGCACAGGTCGTTTCCCTAGAGTTGGGACTTCAAAACTAGGGGTATATTTTTTAAGTAACAGGAGAAAGATTTAAAAGGCACTTGAGGGGCAACTTTTTCTCGCACGCAGTATGGAATGAACTGACAGAGGAAGTGGTACATTCAGTTACAGTTACAACATTTAAAATATATTTGGGCCAGTACATGAATAGGAAAGGTTTAAAGGGATATGGACCAAATGTAAGCGCACCAGATTAGTTTAGTTTGGGAAACTGGTCAACATGGATGAGTTGGGCCAAAGGGTCTGTGTCCATGCTCTATTACTCGATGAATCTACGACCCCATTCCTAACAATGAGACAGTTAGTGTTTGTTCAGGGGTAAATATTGGCCAGGCCCCCAGGGGAAATACTTTGATATTTAAATGGGGCAAAATGACCCCTTATGTCGAACTGAGCAGACATATGGGGCCTGTCTTAAAGCCTTGCTTAAAGATGACAGCCCTAACAGTGCAACACTTCATCACTACTGCGTTGAACTGTTAACTTGGATTAGATTAAATTAGATTAGATTCCCTACAGTGTGGAAACAGGCCCTTCGGCCCAACAAGTCCACACCGCCCCTTGAAGCATCCCATCCAGACCCATCCCCCTATAACCCACACACCCCTGAACACTACGGACAATTTAGCATGGCCAATCCACCTAGCCTGCACATCTTCGGACTGTGGGAGGAAACCGGAGCACCCGGAGGAAACCCACGCAGACACGGGGAGAATGTACAAACTCCATACGGACAGTCGCCCGAGGCGGGAATCGAACCCGGGTCCCGGGCGCTGAGGCTGCAATGCTAACCACTGAGCCACCGTGCCGCCTCTAATGGTGTACTCAAGCCACTGACAGGGTTACCAATTACTCTGAGATTATGCCCACTGGTCTTGACTCTCTCACAAGCAGAAACAACCACTTCTGGTTTACGCTGCCAAACACCCTCTGAGTGTTATGCCTCTTTTTTTTTTCAGGCCCAACCTGCCCAATCTCTGCCATACAAAAATCCCTCCATGGCCAGAATCAATCCAGTGAACCTTCCCTCAACTCCAAAGGGGAATTCTTCCTTAGAAAAGGAAACCAAAACTATGCAGTTTTCCAGCTGTGATTTGATTAGTGCCTTGTATGTTTCTAGCAAGACCTCCCTGTTTTTACACTCTTATATTAAGAGTAACATTCCATTTGCTGTCCTGATTACCTGCTGAACTGGAATGCTTATGCACAATTATTGCACATGTTCTCCCAACTCCCTTTGTGCTGCAGATTTCTGCAGCCTTTCTCCATTTAGACCTCGTGTGACTGCGGCCTTTCAGTTGTTTTCAGTGGCAGGAGTCCGAGAGAAAGCGCAAGTGCAGCCTGGGGAGATAAGCTTCCACCCAATAAATTTGGGAGTTAACTAAAAACAAAATTAAAAAACAGGTCTTCAAGGGTCATAATCTCTGGATTGCTGCCCGAGCCACGTGTAAATTGGCACAGGGAGGAGACAATCAGGGAAGTTAACACATGGCTAAAAGAGTGGTGTGGGGGAGAGGGTTTCCTTTTCATGGGGCATTGGCATCAGTTCTGGGACAGGAGGGATCTATACTGCTGGGATGGACTCCACCTGAACAGGGCCGGGTCCAGTGTTCTGGTGAAAATGGTAAATAGTGTGGTTAATAGGACTTTAAACTAGTAAGTATGGGGGAAGGGAGAAGTGAGTGTACAGGGAGAATAACAAGTAATGTAAGGCAAAGCAGCAGGTTAGCAGGTAACGAGGAAGCTTCAACTCCATTGAAAATTAAGAAAAAAGTTAAAGGGAAGGAGAACTGAAGAGCTGTTAGTAATGGAGGTAGTAGGACCCAAAAAGAAGGTGCAAAAGCTGGCATAAGGGCACTTTATCTGGATGCTCGGAGCATTCGAAACAAGGTGGATGAGTTGTCAGTGCAAATCATGGCAAATGGGTATGATTTAGTGGCCATTACAGAGACATGGTTACAGGATGGTCATGACTGGGAGTTAAATATCCAGGGGTATCAAACTGTTTGGAAGGACAGCAGGAAGGTAAGGGAGGTGGTGTTGCTCTGATTTTTAAGGATGATATCAGGGCGGTAGTGAGAGATGATATAGGTTCTTTACAGCTATTTGGGTGGGAATTAAGAATAGCAGGGAGAAGAAGTCACTGATAGCTGTAGTCTATAGGCCACCAAATAATGACATCGTGGCGGGGCGGGCAATAAACATAGAAATAGTTAATGCTTGTAAAAATAGTAAAGCAATTATCATGGGGATTTTAATCTGAATATCGATTGGTCAAACCAGGTCGGTCCTGGCAGCCTTGAGGAGGGGTTCATAGAATGTATCCGCGATAATTTCGTTGAATAATATGTAATGGAACTTACGAGGAAGCATGCTATACTGGATCTAGTCCTGTGTAATGAGACAGGAATAATTAATGATCTCACAGTTAGGGATCCTCTTGGAAGGAGCGATCACACTATGTTCGAATTTAAAGTACAGATGGAGCGTGAGAAGATTAAATCCAGTATCTATTTCCTGTGCTTAAACACTGGAGACTATGAAGGAATGAGGGAGGAGTTAGCTAAGGTACAATGGGAGCAAAAACTTTATGGTGGGTCAATTGAGGAACAGTGGAGGACTTTCAAAATATCGTGTTCAGCAGAATTATGTTGACAGGAAGAACTGTAGGAAAAGAGAGAGTCAGCCATGGATGTCTAAGGAAATAAAGGAAAGTATCAGATTGAAAAAAACACACACACAAAAAAACAAAGAATAGTGGGAAACTAGTAGACTGGGAAATCTTTAAAGGCCGACAGAAAGGCACAAAAAAGCTATAAAGAAAGGTAAGATAGATTATGAGAGTAAACTAGCTCAGAATATAAAAACAAGCAGCAAAAGCTTCTATAAATATGTAAACCGTAAAAGAGTGGCGAAGGTAAACATTGGTCCTTTAGAGGATGAGAAGGCGAATTTAATAACTGGGAATGAGGAAATAGCTGAGGCATTAAGCAATCATTTCGTGTTGGTCTTCACAGTGGAAGATACAAATAACATGCCGAAAACTGATGGCTCTTTAAGGGACATCACTTCAAAAGTGATACCACAACATCCTCTCTCTGTGTCCAAACATAATTCTTGTATGTTATAAGTAAAAAACATAAATTTTGGATAATGGTGAAACTGGGTATGTGGGCACAGGAATTGTAAAATTCCCAGGAATAGAAGTCCATATAACAGTTTGACAATTCCTACAAATGTTGCTTTGGTGTAACTTCTGGAGATGTGAAATGCATCCTTGGTTTTCTTGGTCTACACATACAGCATTAATGAGTTAATTGTTGCCATCTCGCAGCCTCCTATCACATTCACTGAGCACTGTTGAGATATTGTAGATATTTCCTAAACAACATGTTCAGAAACGTTATTACGTAACTTGAAGGAGGAGGAGCTTGAACCTAGACCTCCTGGCTCATAGGTATGGACACTGCCAATGTGCCACAAAAGCCTTAATGTTGGAAGTTCCCTGAGCTAGCTTCTGTTCAACCACAGTGTTACTCTGTTTGATGTCATGACTTTGGAAGACCTACGGTCCTTTGGAAATGTGTGCTGGTAGCCATGTTCCCACTGTGGGCTGTGTGACTCTGACCTGTTAGATAATCGCACTGGCTGCCAAGTCAATATTAGCTTTGAGTGTGTGTTTGCCAGGTTTCATTGGGCAAAAAATGTTTTGTTAACTTTGCCCATGTAATATGTTCCATGACAATGTAAAAAGACTGTCCATCCTTTGTTTGAAAGCTGTTCCACTCTGGGCTTTGACTTGGAGCTTTTTAGCTGTGCATTTTGTGAATTGGCTTCTGTTTACGTAGGTCTCTGGCACATCACTTGAAGCTGCTGCCATATGCTGCACCTGTCTTCTGTTTGTCTGTTCCTTGTTGTAGCTCCAGTTGAATCTTTGGAGCCAGCTTTCTTGCAGATTTTGTATCACAGGCCTAGCACATATCTTGGAATAAAGGACAGCTTCACAGTGGATGCAACTGAGCACACTTGCTATACAGCCGACTTGTTTTATGTGCCCTGACTACAGCATCTATACTGTTTGCTGCACATAATGCACGCAGATGTCATTGTTCAACTACAATTGTTTTTGTATTTTCTGCCACTCTCTAGTGAGGAATCAATGCTGCGCCCTTGCTTTTTTTACAAGAGGTCTTTTCGGGACACTTCGATATGTCAATCACTAACTCCATTATCCACCCTGAAATTCAGATTGCCAGCCTTGTGTCATCTACCGATGAATTGACCAACTGATTCCTGTAGCTTTTGTCTGTGGGCCATCAGTTCAAAGTGATGAATTTTAAAGTTTACTCTTAAAGGCACCCTATCTTCTGGGATGCTCCGTGCCTCTCCAGGACCTTTCTGGGCTACTTCAGATATGCTTGAGGTGTTCTGCGTCGACTAGATCACCTCTCAGGTACCTCTTGGTTAAGAAGGCCAGGTTTCTCTGGCCTTTCTCCACAAGAGATATCTGTACCATTACTATCCTTGAATCTCTCCTTTGTTTCTAGGTGATTACTGGATTAGATGTTATTCAATTTGTACTCCGATAAGCACCATATACATTAATACTAAAGGTGATGCAATCTTCCTTTATTCATTAATGGGATGAGGGTGTCATGTCTAGGCAGCAGTTATTGCCCGTTCCTAATTGCACAGATGACAGTCAACCACATTGCTGCAGGTCTGGACGCACATGTAGGCCAGACAAGGTAAGGATGGCAGATTTCCTTCCCTACAGGGCATTAGGGAACCAGATAGGTTTATCCTGACAATCGACAATGGATTCACAGTCCTCATTGGATTCTTAATGCCAGATATTTATTGAATTCAAATTCCACCATTTGCCGTGACAGGATCTGAACTCAGGTCCCCAGAAATGTTATCTGGGTCTCTGGATTAACAGTCCAGCGATAATACCACTAGGCCATGGCTTCCTCTTTTTTAAGCTGATACTGTTGTTTCACAGGCCAAGGAATGAAAGTGCTCCAAACAAAATGTTTATCACTTGCTTGATCCACATGAGAACTGCTGGTTGCCTGATGTCCTCTTGTTTAAATTCAAAGAGTAACATCCCCGTCTCTTCACTGAGAATAGCTCTTCCTGTTCCACACATTACTCTCATTTGGAGAGGATGATGCAGCTCTGTGGTCGGTGCCGATAATTCTTTTACAGAGAAAAGTTGCATATAAAAACCTGACATAGGTCTCAGGTGCTGTTGCACGTTTATTTGTTGACCTCTCATTATTTTCTCTTCATCTTCAAGCATATTGTTCTTCCCTCTGAGTCTGAAAGTTGTGCATTAAAGGCCTGCTCCAGCATCTTGAGTACATCATCCCAGCTAACAGTGCAATGCAGTAGTGATGAAGTGCCGCGCTGTCAGGCAGGGCTGTCACCTTTAGGCAAGACATTAAACCAAGGCCCAATCTGTCTGCTCAGTTTTACGTAAGGGGTCACTTTGCCCCATTTAAAGGGCAAAGGATTGCCCTGGGAGCCTGGCCACTATTTATCTCTGAACCAACACTAACTCTCTGATTGTTACTAACAAAATGGGACATTGAAAAATCAAAGATGACTCAACAACTGATCTTGACCTCTTACATCGGTCTCGCAATTCTAAGTAAAATCCTACTTGTTTAAAATGTTTGTTGAACTGTTGGGTCACATACGTGATGGTGGGAGTTGAGGTTTATTGAAGTAACCATTGTATGCAAAACCATCAAATTTGCCAGCATTTCAGTAAGATGTCAACTGCATGAGATTGGGATTGATTGGGTGAATTGTCTTTGTTTTTCAGTTTTCTTCTTTTCCTCCTGAACATGCTGCTACTGATTCCATGAGCAGTGACTGCCCTTCTGAACCAAGTTGCTGTTCTTCACTTGGAATCCCAGGTAGTGAAGGAGTTAGGTTTATTCAACTGTTTGTGGCAACATGGATGAGTACAATCCTGTATTTATTTGACATTATTATAGGCTTACTGACAAATACTCAGCAGACAGCATTAAGCACAGGTTAATGCCTGGTTACTCGTTTCCAATATTTCTTTTAGTTATGAAGAAAACTGACTACCACTGAAAAGAACTGAAATGTCAATCAGATAAATATTAATTGATAGACCAAATGAAATATTGCTTTAATTTCAAACCTTACAGATGCTCCATACTTTAATCATGAAGCCACGCATATCGGCCCAAAATTTGTTGTTAAAGTAACAATGACGATGATGGTATATGCCATTTCTATGTGTAAATGCTACAATAATGTCAGAGAAGGCTGATAAGAAGAAATGTGTCCTTTTGCATCAACAATCTATTTTCTTAATGATCTTATAAATCTCAATGAGATCATTCTACATCCACCAACTGCAATCTCTGTCTTCACAGATTTTTTTAACCAATTCTGCAAATGTGTGACACATGAAGCATGCTTTGTTTAAATGGTTTGAACTTGGTAGTAGATCAGTGGCAACAAAAACAAAGTTGCTGGAAAAGCTCAGCAGGTCTGGCAGCATCTGTGGAGTTCAGCCTTCCAGTTCGTGATAGGGAGATTTGGCATCCACCTTCCAGCTGTCTTTTCATCATTTCACTTTATATTGAACCTGTTAATGAACCTTGTGCACTCTTTCTGTGCTGTCAATGCTTTATTTGGGTATTCCTTTCTATTGTTTGCTGTGAAACTTGTTTGGGGGCTTGTTCTGTTGGTTGTGCACTGTTCCTGAAAACAATTCTTTTTGTTGTTTGAATTTAGGTACTTCCTCATATTTCACATGGCCATTCAAATTTGGAATAGCTTTTAGATACGGCAGGTTTGAATCAACAGCCTGACCAAACTGGAGAGACTCACAGATTGCAAAGAGATCATATTTTATTCTGTTTTCTGCATTGTAGATATGTCAGGTTTGTTGCAATATTTTGGTTACTATGGCTCCCCTAAGAATCAAGATTGTGACGCTGGTTTCTTCTTTCTTTCTTCTACTTTTTTACAAGAAAAAACTCCGACTTTGCAGCATGCAATAGTATTTTCATGTTTATCTGAATGAAATACAAAGAAAGTACATGGATTATGTTTAATTGGTGGGCTTAGTACTGCTAAACTAATACATACAGTTCAGAGTAATCTCTGGACATGATCAAAGGTTTACTTGACTCTTTTACTTATTGATCTCCTTAAGGGACATCACTCCAAAGGGCTAGCCCTCTTGAAACATTCCTCAAAGTTGGACAATAGTGGGTTCAAAATCCTACTTCAGACACAGCTACCAGTTTAGTACTGAGGGTGCTGCTGCAATGACAGAGGTATTATTTTTTAGCTGAGTCATTAAACTGGGGCCTCGTCTGACAAATCAAGTTGTTGGAAAAGATGCTAAACCACTACTTTAAAGAACAGGAAGTTCCCTTCAGAGATCAGACACGTTTTACCATCAACCCAACACCACTCAGTTTCATACCATGGTGTTGCCTGTCAGATTTTGTTGTGCACATTCTGCAGACCAATTTCCAACATTGTAATAGTGACTAAACTCAAAAGTACTTCACTGGTTTGCTGTGAAGTGTTTTAGAAAACTTTAGGTTTTGAAAGGCTCTATACAAATGTAAATCTTTCTTTCTTTAATATAGACTCTCCAATGCATCTCAAGTTGAATGTTTTATACCATTTACACTAAAATTCTGTATCACATTGGCTAGTGTGTTTCCATATCCATTTGAGGTGCTATTTTTAATATCTTCTAAGTGGTGGTCACTTGGAATATTCTAACTAAGTGCATTTTATTTAATCTTAAATTCTTAGCGGGGGACCAATCATCCACAGTCATATCAGAAGTTAAGGGAAGTATCAAACATTAGGAAAAAGCATATAATTGTGTGAAGATGAGTGACAACTCAGGTGATGACTGGGCAGAAAATAAAGAAGAGCAGAGAATGGCTAAAAGCAAAAACAGGAGAAAGAAATTAGAGAATGAGAGAAAATTAGCCAGAAGTGTGAAAAATGGATACCAAGAGTTTCTATAGGTATTTAAAACAAAAAAGAGTAAATAAAGCAAGTGTTTATCCTCTAGAGAATGATAATGGGGAGTTAATAGTAGACAGTAAGGAAGTGTCAGATGGAAGCGAATAATTATTTTGCTTCTATCTTCATGATAGGGAATATCAAACCATTCCACTAAGATATTGGTGTAAATCAACAGGTGAAAGGGGCAGAGGGACTTGGTGAAATTACAATCACCTAAGGGAGTGGTGGTGAATAAATTGAAGGAATGGTGAGCTGATAAATCCCTGGGTTTTGATGGATTTCATTGTAAAGTCCTAAAATGGCTTGTGCAGTGGTAGATGAATTTGTGTTAATTGTCCAAAATTCGCTGAATTCTGGAAAGCTTCCATCAGCCTGAAGTAGCAAATAGACCAGCTTTGTTCAAGGAGGAGGAAGGAAACTATAGGCCAGGTAGATGACCTCTGTCATGAGGATGGTATTAGAATTAATGATAAGGAGGATAAAGCTTAGAGAAACGCAAGGTAATCAGGAAGAGTCAGCATTTTGTGAATGGGAAATAATGTTTAATCAGTTCAGCAGAATGCTTTGGAAGAGTAACAGGGTCCATGAAATAATGAGGAACATGCATTTGTGCTGTACCGAATGTGCATTTCCAGAAAGCATCTGACAAAATGCTATATAGAAAATTATTATGTGATATAGAAATTCTTAGTATTGTGGGTAAGTATATCCATGGTTAGAAGATAGGCTGGCTAGTAGAAAACAGAGAATGGTCAAATGGACATCTTCCTGTTTGACAGGATATTCAGCTGAATTTATATGCTGAGTAGGGTCCTGAAGGGATTTGTTCTGGGATTCTGCTTTTTACAATTTATTTCAATGTCTTAGAAGAGGGAACCAAATACATGACACAAGACGACACAAAGACAAGTGGGAAAGAATATTGTGAAGAGGACATAAAGGAGGATCCAGACTTCTATTGATAGGTTGAGTGAGTGGGTAACAATTACTTATATCGGGGGTGGGGGCTGAAGGCATGGTAACTAAACATGCATACACCAACAAGATAAGTACAAACATATGTTGTGAGGAAGACATAAGGACAAGATGGATACAATTAGAATTAGCTTTATTGTCACATGTATTCACATGAATGCCATGAAAAGTTTACAAGTTGCCACTCACAGCAGTATGTTAGATACAATTGTATCTGGGTACAGATTCTTAAATACAAATTCTTTGGAAAAAAATAGAAAAATAAAGAAATAAAAAGTCCAACATTACAGGCCTTCATGCCATTCTTAGGTGCAGAAGTACAAGATCATAGGAATAGCTTACAAAAATAAAGAAAGAATAAGTTCAGAATAACAGTCCTTCCAACTCAGTCTGCGCTGGCCCTAGCCTTCAGACTGCACCAGGCTTCACCTCAAGTCTCATGAGGTCCAGAGTCAGCT
Organism: Stegostoma tigrinum; assembly: GCF_030684315.1. Taxonomy (NCBI): domain Eukaryota; kingdom Metazoa; phylum Chordata; class Chondrichthyes; order Orectolobiformes; family Stegostomatidae; genus Stegostoma; species Stegostoma tigrinum. The sequence goes on from NC_081357.1 coordinate 26,031,876, forward strand.
CTGGATTCAGCTCGAGGATGGGACTCTGCACTGAGGCCAGGGCTCTATGCTGGCCTCACCTCGAGGCTCTCAAGACCGGGTGTCCATGCCAAATCTGGGAGTCTGGACTTGGAAAGGTTTATCAATTTTGCTTCCAATTTCCACCCCCATCACTCTCTGATCCTTTCTTCCCTTCCTCAACATCTGTTTCTATTTCTGGGGATAGACTGGCCACTAATATCCACTACAAATCCACCGACCTCCACAGTTACCTTGACAATACATCCTGACATGCTGCTTCCCGTAAAGACTCAATTCCATTCTCCCAGTTTCTCTGTCTCCACCGCACCTGTTCCGATGATGCTAGCTTCCACAAGGGAGACTCTGAAATGTGCACCTTCTTCCTCAACAGACGATTCTCCAGCACCGTGGTTGACAGGCCCTTCAGTCATGTCTGACCCATCTCCTGCACTTTGGGCCTTACCCCTTCTCTTCCCTCCCACATGAGCAATAGTGTACCCTAGTCCTCCCTTACCATCCCACCAGTATCCACATCCAAATGATCATTAGCTGCCATTTCCACCACCTCCAGCAGGAAGCCACCACGAGGCACATATTTGTCTTCTTTCCCCTGTCAGTTTTCCACGGGATAATTCCCTCCAGGACACCTTGATCCACTCCTCCTCCACTCCAATACCTCTTCACCGTATTTCCCAAGCTTTACCTAGCTATCATCAGTTCTGAAGAAGGGTCACAGGACGTGAAGCGTTAACTGTGCTTTCTTTCCACAGATGCTGCCACATTTGCTGAGTTTTTCCAGCAATGTCTGTGTTTGTCCCTGATTTCCAGCATCCACAGATCTTTTGTATTTTATTTTATAAAAGTGAGGACATTGTATTTCAGTTATATAGGGCATGGGTGAGACCTCATCTCAAATACTTTGTGCAGTTTTGATCTCTTTATTTAAGGATGGATGTAAATGTACTGGAAGTGGTCCAGAGGAGGTTTACTAGGTTGATGTCTAGAATGAGCGTGATGAAGAGTGAGGAGTGACTTAATTGAAATGTATAAAATTCTGAACTATCTTGACAAGGTGGAAGTGGAAAGGACATTTCCTTTTGTGGGTAAGTCCCAAACTAAGGGTCACTCTTTTCAAACTAGGGGCTACCATTTTAGGACAGAGGATATTTTTTGCTTCAGAGGGTTGTTTGACTTTGCAACTGTTTGCCTCAGAAAAAGGTAGAGGTGGGGTCAATAAATATTTTTAAAGTGGAGATTGATAAATGATAAATCAATAATTGATAAATCAATGGCTATTCGGGGCAGATGGGAATTTGAAACACAAACTGAGCAGGCTGCAGGAGCCAAATGGCCTACATCTTGTATTAATTTGAATGTTCCTACGTTCACATAATGTGTTGTTTCATTCAGCCATGGAATGTGGGTCTTGCTGGCTGCACCCAGCATTTATTTCTCATCCTTAATTACCTTTGAGAAGGTGATGAGCTGCCTTCTTGAACCACTACAATCCTTTTGGTATAGATACACCCACAAGGACATTAGGGAGAATTATGAACCAGCAACAGTGAATGAATGGTGATAGATTTCCAATCAGGATGATGAGCATTTAGAGGGGATCTTGCATGTGGTGGTGTTCCCATATCTCCATAGAAGTGGTAGAGAGTTTGGGAAGTGCGGACTTAAGAGCCTTAGTTGATAGTGAGAGATTCGGTGATAGTAATGCCATAGATTCCTTTGATTCTCGCTTGTAGAGTTTAATGTTATGTAGGTCCCTCTGCTCGATATTGTTTGGCTGACTCACATTGCCGTGCTGTTCATGGCAGGGAGCTCTGAGGAGAAGCTGCCAAAGATCAGAAATGTGCTTATGAGCTGGAGACATGCAGCTGCAGGACTCCACTTAGTATCCCAGAACATCTCTTGTCTTTAATAGTAGCCGCTAATGCTTTCCCATGGCTGATGTTAAACTAACAGGTTATAGATTCCAGCTTTCCGTCTCCCTCCATGCTGGAGCAGCTCCTAACAATTGGAGGGTCCCAAATGAATCCCTGCTATTTAAAAAAGGGAGAGAAAAACAGAGATAGACAGAAACCAGTTAACCTAAGCAGTGGGGAAAATGTTAAAGTTTGTAATAGAAGACATGACAAAAGAGCACTTGGAAAGCATTACTGGGATTGGACAATGGCAGCATGGATTTATAAAAAGGCAAACCACACTTAACAAATCATCTGGAAATTTTTGTGGATGTTATTTTCTATTCAATTGTGGGATGTGGGCATCACGAGCTGGCCAGCATTTCTTGCCCATCCCTATTTGCCCTTGAGAAGGTGGTGGTGAGCTGCCTTCCCAAACCGCTGCAGTCCCCCTGCTGTGGATTGACTTGCAATGCTTTAGGGAGGGAATTCCAGGATTTTGACCCAGCAACAGTGACGGAACAGTGATACATTTCCAAGTCAGGATGGGGAAGGGGAACTTGGAGGTGGTGGTCTTCCCATATATCTGCTGCCCTTGTCCTTCTAGATGGAAGTGGCTGTAGGTTTGGGAGGTGCTGTCTGAGGATCTTTGGTCAACTTCTGCAGTGCATCTTGTAGATAGTATGCACTGCTGCTACTGAGTGTCGGTGGTGGAGGGAGTCAATGCTTGTGGATGTAGTGCCAATCCAGCGGGCTGCTTTGTCCTGGATAGTGTCAAGCTTCTTGAGTGTTGTTGGGGCTGCACCCATCCAGGCAAGTGGGGAGTAATCCATCACACTCCTGATTTGTAGGTGGTGGACTGGCTTTGAGATGAGTTACTCACTGCAGTATTCCTAACTTCTGACCTGCTCTTTTAACCACTGTGTTTATGTGGCCAGTCTAGTTTCTGTTCAATGGTAACCCCCAGGATGGTGATAGTGGAGGATTCAGTGATGGTAACACCATTGAATGTCAAGGGGTGGTGGTTAGATTGTCTCCTACTGGTGATGGTCATTGCCTGGCATTTGTGTGGTGCAAATGTCACTTGTCAGCCCAAGCCTGGATATTGTCCAGATCTTGATGCATTTGAACATGGACTGCTTCAGTATCTGAGGAGTCACGAATGGTGCTGAACATTGTGCAATCATTGGCAAACATCCCACTTCTCAACTTGGGAGGGAGGGTCATCGATGAAGCAGCTTGGGCTGAGGACACTACCCTAAGGAACTCCTGCAAAGATGTCCTGGAGCTGAGATGATTGACCTCCCACAACCATCTTCCTATGTGTCAGGTATGATTCCAATCACTGGAGAGTTTGCCCCCGATACCCATTGATTCCAATTTTTCTAGGTCTCCTTGATGCCACACTCGGTCAAATGCAGCCTTGATATCAGGTGCTGTCACTCTCACCTCACCTCTGGAATTCAGCTCTTTTGTCCTTATTTGAACCAAGGCTGTAATGAGGTCAGGCTTTTGATAAGTGTCTCATAGAAGGTTAGTGGTAAAAGTTAAAGGGGATAGCCGGAAATAAACTGGCATGGATTGAGAATCAGTTAACAAACAGATAACAGGGACTGGGAATTAATGGGTCTTTTTCCAAGCAACAAGCAGTGACAAGTGGTATATCGCGAAGATCAGCATGTGGGTCCCAGCTATTTACAATATTTGTAAAAGACCTGGATGAGGTCATTCCATATTTCCAAGTTTTCTGTTGACACAAAACTGGGCAGGATTATGAGTTGTGAAGAGGGTGTAAGGAGGCCTTAAGATCATTTAGACAAGCAGTGAGAAACCACATGGCAGATACTGTACAATGTGGACAATTGTGAAGTTATACCCTTCAGTGTGAAAAGCAGTGAGGAAGGGTATTATTTAAATGGTGATTTTTGGGAAATGCGGATGTACAAAAGGACTTGAGCATTCTTATACACCAGTCAATAAAAGGAAATAGGTAGGTGCAGCAAGCAATTAGGAAGGCAAATGGTATATAAACCTTTGATGCAGGAGGATTTGAGCTCAGAAGTCATCGTACAGGATTTTGGTGAGACCGTTATGGGATTCTGAGGAGGGGTCGTTGGACCAAAACATTAATTCTGATTTCTCTTCACTGATGCTGTCAGGCCTGCTGAGCTTTTCCAGAAATTTCTATTTTTTGTTTCCTGGAATAGTAAGTGCAGTTTTGGTCTCCCTATCTAAGGGAGGTTATACTTGCCAGGGAGGGAATGCAGTGGAGGTTCACAGGATGGCAGGTCTATCCTATGAGGTGAAATTTGACTGGGCCTGTACTCACCAGAGGTTGGAAGGATCAGAGAGGGTCTGATTGAAATGTATAAAATTCCAACATGGATGGACAGATTAGCTGCAGAGAGTCTAGAACCAGGGGACACAGTTTCAGGATATGGGATAGGCCATTTAGGACTGAGATGAGGAAACATTTTTCTCACTCAGATGGTGGTGAACCTCTGGAATTCTCTACCACAGAAGGCCGCGGAAGCCAAGTCACTGCATATATGCAAGAGAGGGACAGACATATATTTTTAGATTTTAAAGCCAGTTAAAGGGGTGTAGGGAGAAAGTGAGAACATGGCATTGAGATCGAGGATGGGCTTTGATCATAAGGAAAGGTGGAGCAGGTTTGAAGGGCTAGTGCATCCCCTAGTTTCTCCATGTTTTATTGCTGGAGTGGGAAGTAGGCAATTAGGGGCTGGAAACAAGATGGACAAATAACTGGAATGGAGTCTGAGCCAATTGCAATCTCAGAATTTGCACTCATTTCAAACATGTGAAGAAAACACTTGTTTTATTATTCCTATTCTTTGATGCAGGCACTGTTATAGCTGGTATGGTATTGTGAGGAAGGGTCACCGGACCCGAAATGTTAACTCTGACTATTTTCTTCACAGGTGCTGCCAGACCTGCTGAGTTTTTCCAGCAACTTCAGCTTTTGTTTGTGATTTACAGCATCTACAGTTCTTTCAGTTTTTAAATCAGTAAATATATTGTAGATATCCAGAAGCCATTTGATAAAGTGCCACATCAGGTGTTGTGTGGAAAATAAAAACTTAAGGGGTAGAGTGTAGCACAATGGCATGAATACAAAATTGCCTGGTTAGCAGGGAAATCGGCAATAAGGATAAATAGGGTCAATACAGTGTTACACCACACATGCCCTCCACCGCCTCCAGGACTTCCAATTCCCTAGCCCCCAACACCTCATTTTCACCATGGACGTCCAGTCCCTATACACCTGTATTCCGCATGCAGATGACCTCAAGGCCCTCTGCTTCTTGCTGTCCCGCAGGCCCGACCAGTCCCCCTCCACCGACACCCTCATCCGCCTAGCCGAACTCGTCCTCACCTTCAACAACTTCTCTTTCGATTCCTCCCACTTCCTACAGATAAAGGGGGTGGCTATGGGCACCCGCATGGGCCCCAGCTATGTCTGCCTCTTTGTAGGTTACGTGGAACAGTCCCTTTTCCGCACCTACACAGGCCCCAAACCCCACCTCTTCCTCCGGTACATTGATGACTGTATCAGTGCCGCCTCTTGCTCCCCAGAGGAGCTCGAACAGTTCATCCACTTCACCAACACCTTCCACCCCAACCTTCAGTTCACCTGGGCCATCTCCAGCACATCCCTCACCGTCCTGGACCTCTCAGTCTCCATCTCAGGCAACCAGCTTGTAACTGATGTCCATTTCAAGCCCACCAACTCCCACAGCTACTTAGAATACACCTCCTCCCACCCACCCTCCTGCAAAAATTCCATCCCCTATTCCCAATTCCTCCGCCTCCGCCACATCTGCTCCCACGATGAGGCATTCCACTCCCGCACATCCCAGATGTCCAAGTTCTTCAAGGACCACAACTTTCCCCCCACAGTAGTCAAGAACGCCCTTGACCACTTCTCCCGCATTTCCCGCAACACATCCCTCACACCCCGCCCCCGCCACAACCGCCCAAAGAGGATCCCCCTCATTCTCACACACCACCCCACCAACCTCCGAATACAACGCATCATCCTCCGACACTTCCGCCATCTACAATCCGACGCCACCACCCAAGACATTTTTCCATCCCCACCTCTGTCTGCTTTCCGGAGAGACCACTCTCTCCGTGACTCCCTTGTTCGCTCCACACTGCCCTCCAACCCCACCACACCCGGCACCTTCCCCTGCAACCGCAGGAAATGCTACACTTGCCCCCACACCTCTCCCTCACCCCTATCCCAGGCCACAAGATGACTTTCCACATTAAGCAGAGGTTCACCTGCACATCTGCCAATGTGGTATACTGCATCCACTGTACCCGGTGTGGCTTCCTCTACATTGGGGAAACCAAGCGGAGGCTTGGGGACCGCTTTGCAGAACACCTCCGCTCGGTTCACAATAAACATCTGCACCTCCCAGTCGCAAACCATTTCCACTCCCCCTCCCATTCTTTAGATGACATGTTCATCATGGGCCTCCTGCAGTGCCACAATGATGCCACCCGAAGGTTGCAGGAACAGCAACTCATATTCCGCTTGGGAACCCTGTAGCCCAATGGTATCAATGTGGACTTCACCAGCTTCAAAATCTCCCTTTCCTCCAATGCATCCCAAAACCAGCCCAGTTCGTCCCCTCCCCCCACTGCACCACACAACCAGCCCAGCTTTTTCCCTCCACCCACTGCATCCCAAAACCAGTCCAACCTGTCTCTGCCTCCCTAACCTGTTCTTCCTCTCACCCATCCCTTCCTCCCACCCCAAGCCGCACCTCCATCTCCTACCTACTAACCTCATCCCACCTCCTTGACCTGTCCGTCTTCCCTGGACTGACCTATCCCCTCCCTACCTCCCCACCTATACTCTCCTCTCCACCTATCTTCTTTTCTCTCCATCTTCGGTCCGCCTCCCCCTCTCTCCCTATTTATTCCAGAACCCTCATCCATCCCTCTCTCTGATGAAGGATCTAGGCCTGAAACGTCAGCTTTTATGCTCCTGAGATGCTGCTTGGCCTGCTGTGTTCATCCAGCCTCACATTTCATTATCTTGGATTCTCCAGCATCTGCAGTTCCCATTATCACTCATCAATACAGTGTGGAGCTGGAGGAACACAGCAGGTCAGGCAGTACCAGAGGAGCAGGAAAATCAACATTTTGGGTTTTACACCCTTCATCAGGACTGGGAGGGGGTGAGGATTAGGGCTCGGAAATAAATGGAGAGGCTTGGGCTGGGGGAAGGTAGGTGCGATGGCGATAGGTAGACGCAGGTCATGGGGATTGGTCAATGGGAAGGGTGGGGTGGAAAGGCGAGGAAGAAGATGGACATGTTGTGTCGGGTCAAGGAGGGATGAGAGTGAGGGTTGGACATAGGGTGAGGCTGGGGGTGGGGAGATTTTCAAACTGGTAAATTCTGTATTGACGCCACCGGGCTGTGGCCTCCTGAGATTGTTCCTCCAGCTTATGTGTGATGTCATTGTGACACTTGAGGAGGCCCAGGATGGACATGTCACCAAGGGAGTGGGAAGGGCAGTTAAAATTGTTGGCAACCAGAAGGTTTTGTTGATTATAGTGAACGGAGTGCAGTTGCTCTGCAAATCTGTCACCGAGTCTATGCTTGGTCTCACCAATGTAGTGGAGACCGCACCAGGAGCAACAGACACAGTAGACAGGTCGGAGGACATACAGGTGAATCCCTGTCAGATTTGGAAAGATTGTTTTGAGCCTTGAATGAGGGGGAGGTATAGGGGCAGGTGTAGTACTCCTGCGGTTGCAGGGAAAGGTGCCAGGGGTTGTTGGATTAGTGGGGAGTCTGGAGCGGATGAGGGAGTCGCAGAGTGAATGGTCCCTATTAAAGGTAGATGGGTGGGGAGGGAATTATCTCTTTGGTTGGGGGTCAGATTGTGGGTGGCAGAAGTGTTGATGAATGATGCGCCAGATGCGGAAGTTGGTGGGGTAGTGTGTGAGGGCCAGAGAGACTCTGTCCTTATTTTTGTTGGGAGGAGGGGTTTTGAGGGAGGAAGAGCGGGAAATGCAAGAGATATGGTTCAGGGCATTATGAATCACTGGAGGGAGGATGCTGTCATCCTTGAAGGAGGACATCTGGAATGTCCAGGAGTGGAACGCTCCATCTTGGAAGCAGATGTGGCACAGCAGGAGAAATTAGGACTATGGGTCGCATTCTTGCAGGAGGGTTTGTGAGAGGAGGTGTAGTCAAGGTAGCTGTGGGAGTCGGTGGGTTTGAAATAGATGTTGGTGCTGAATCGGTTACCGGAGATGCAAACGGAGAGGTCCAGGAAGTGGAGGGAGGTGTCAGTGATGGTCCAGGTGAATTATAGGTTGGGGTGAAAGGTAATGGGAGCAGGAGGCAACACCAATACAGTTATCAATGTAGTGGAGGAAGAGGTGAGGCCTGGTGCCAGTGTAAACAGTGGAAGAGAGACTGTTCTACATATTCTACAAACAGGCAGGCATACGTGTGCCCATCAGCACTCCTTTGGTTTGTTAGGAATTGGGAGGAGTGAAAGGAGAAGTTGTTGAGGGTAAGGACAAGTTCAGTTAAGCGGATGAGGGTGTTGGTGGAGTGGGGGGCTGGTTGGACCTGCAGGAAAGAAAGAAGTGGAGGGCTTTTAGGCCATCTGCGTGGGGGATACAGGGATTAGATGCCCACAGTGCAGATAGACATC